>NC_139159.1:8487866-9118613 GCF_964270905.1 Leucopleurus acutus | reverse complement strand
GGAAGTCAGAAGGGCAGGACTTTAGATGTTGTGCCACAAAGTCATGAACAGAAGCAGCCAAAGGAAGAGGATTTAAGGTTGTCTCTGTGGTCTCAGAGCTCCAGCTAGGTACAAATCTAAGGACATCTAATGCACACAAACAAGTTCGTTTGAAGCTTTTTTGGTTTTGTCAGTCTTGTTTCAGATTTTGCATATGATAGATGTGAAGCAGGAATCTGCAAAAACGGGGGAAAAGCTGACAAGAGAGTGTTACACATCCTCAGTTGTCCGCTGGTCTGGGAAAGCCTTGGATGGCCTGGGTGCAGAGCGCTGGTCTGGGTTACATGTGGTGGGACGTGTGTGTACAGGACGGGGCTGGAGACAAACACCAAAGTCACAGAGGAAGGAGGTCCTGGCAATTTGAAAATTTAGGAAGCTATTTTGAATGCAACTGGCTACGAAAATATTAGCAGTATTATGACTTGGAAACAATTTTTTTAAGTATTACCTCATGGATTAGAGCTGAGAAAGGTCCCATCAGCAGACCCAGCTCTGTCTAGGAAGAGAGATGACCGACCATGCAGAGATACCCACAGATGGTGAATTTTGAGGGATCGGTGTTCACTTCTATCACCTTGTGTTAAAAGCTGCTTCTTATTTCATCTTGGAACCCCTTTCAGGTGTCTTTTAATGATTCCAAAAGAACGTGTTCTCTGTGTACCCACTGTGATTGTAGGCATTAATATGGTACATGTTCTCATGTATTCTGATCTTCCAAGAAAGTAAAATGTGTAATGATCAGCAGCTTTTCTTTGATGTGATGTGTATTCATGACAGTATCATTTCAAGGGGCAGAAAAGTGAATCTGGCCTGTTCCTACAAAGAAACTCCCAGGAGGATGAAAGCAGAAGACATGAGATTTCTGCTTGCAGATCTTTTAACGAACCATCTTAAGAATTTTAGCAAGTCACCTTTCCCCTCCAACTCTTCCTCGACATTTTGAATACTAGCTTTTGTTATTACATTTATTTTTATTTATTTATTTTTGGCTGCGCTGGGTCTCCGTTGTGGTGCGCGGGCTTCTCATCGTGGTGGCTTCGCTTGTTGCGGAGCATGGGCTCCAGGTGCGCAGGCTTCAGTAGTTTTGGCACACGGGCTCGGTAGTTGTGGTGCACAGGCTTAGTTGCTGAGCGGCATGTGGGATCTTCCGGGACCAGGGATCGAACCCATGCCCCCTATATTGGCAGGCAGATTCTTAACCACTGAGCCACCAGGGAAGTCTCATTACATTTGTTTTTAATATGCTGACACTGCCAGGAATTTCACCTCACTAATAGAGGTTCCCTGAAGGCAGGGACTGTGTCCTCCACTTCTCTTGTGGTTCCTAAGTCCTGGTACAAAGCTCTATATGAAATATTATGGAGTGGTTTTCTTTTTTTTTTTACCTTTAGGAAAAATATGTCCACCTTACACATTGTTAAAGCTATTAAATATTAGAACTTGCATGTTAAAATGAGTTTGAGAGATTTCCAAGTAAATCCCCTCATGGTAGAACTGACGAAGCTGGGACCCAGGCATTAACGTCACTTCTAAATCCTGTAGCTAGTTAGCAGAAAACTGCAGCTAGAATCCAAGTCACAAGAAGATTTGCTTCTTTATGCTGTTTTAGCAACAGCAGAGATAATTTAGGTGGACATTTAAGAGCAACTCAAATACACAGACAAAAATATTTTAAAGTCTCTCCTTCTAACTTTAAAGAGACGTGTTTTAAAAAGTAATTTTTTACTGTGTTTTAAGAAAAACAATTTTAAATCTTTTGATTACTAATGTTCTTGATGCCAAAAGTTATATAAAAATGAATATTTAATACACAATGAAATCGTATCTCTTTAATACCCAGCATCATTTAGACAGCCACTACTGTATGCCAGAAACTGTGCTAAATACTTCACATGCATTATCTCATTTAATCTTCCAACATCCCAGGAGGAAGGCACTAATGTTACTGATGCTTTGCAACGAGGAAGCTGATACACAGAGACATTACCTAGAGAGTGCAAAGTCCACGGTCACCTGTTTCCATGATGAAATCAACTGGGCACCTGCAGGTGCTGAATTATACTTGAGTCTTCATGTTTGCTCCCACAGTCAACTCACGTAGCTGAATATGATCAGTGAGGTGAACTCATGCTGTGATTTCCATGCCATTTGACGTGGAAGATAGAGAGATTAATATAGATATAAGTATAGATATAGACATGGATATATTTCTCCTAGATAGTTCTCCTGTGTAATGAAATTCTGAAAAGCAAACATTAAAAATAGACCCATTGTAAACAAACTGTTGACCACAGGAGAACTTAAAATCCATTTCAGGAGAACTTAAAATCCAGGACCCCGAGAGAACAGAGTGTATACAACACAACAGAGCGTATACAACACCGTGTATTCAATGGTTGATGAGTAGAAATTAAATGTATCACTTTTACCCAAAGCTTCTGATTACTGATGAAATACAGTCGTACATCATTCTCTTCCCCTCCAGTGTCCATGAAAAGCTGTGAGTTCCAGATTATGTGGCTACAGAAAGGTGAAGACTCAGCTTGTCTGTATCACTTCACAACTGTACGCAGAACCACTGTCCCGGAGAATTGCTTAGATCTGCAGCTGACTTTGCTTAATAAGAAATAAACCTTCAGAATCTGGGGATCTTTGTTAGTATGATGCATCTCAGACTATCCTTAATTAATACTCATGGCAGTTTCTGAAAGTAAGTTTGTTAGAGTAACAACTGTCCTCGTGACGGAGCGTTATCTTATTTTATGCTGAAGACAGAAGAATGTTACTGCCGCAGTCTAGAAGTCATAACTGACCTCTGCAATCAGAGGAAAGAAATGGCTACAATAATTCACCCATCTATTCAATCAATATTTTTGTACTAATTTAAAAAAAAACTCACAAATACTTTTAGCATTAAAATGATGGATTAGATTGGATGGTGAAAAAGAAGATAGTATTGGAAGGAAATCAGTAGAGGATTTATGACGAAATGTCTGGATGGAGCTGAAAGTGGTACCAAGCAATAAAATGCAGGAGACTGAAGGGGAAGGCATTTGGGGTGTGAGATGGAGAACAAATTCTCAGTTGGGTAGACATGAAATTTTATATAAAAGAGACTTCCAAAATGGAAATGTAAAATTGGCAGCTTGGTACACATTTGCAGATGATTCTCAAAAGAAAGATTTGGACTCCAGATACAGATTTATAATAGCAATAAAATTATTCAGTATCTAGGAATTCAGGGAACCAAGAACCCATAAGATTTGTACAAAGTATAATTTTAAAACTCTGTTAAGAGGATATCAACCGCATGTAAATAAAAAAAGAAATATACTTTGTTAACCGATGGATGTTTTCACATTTTAAAAATCTTTATTTTTCTCAAGTGTATCTGTAAGTTTGACACAACGCCAAATTGGCAGAAAAAGCTTTTTGAGACTCTTGGAAAACTTACTTAAAAGTAATGTGAAGTGTAGGCTGTTTTGACAAAAAAGGCAAAAACAAGGGTCTTACTTTATCATACATGAAGACACATTTCCAAGTAATAAGCAGAGGTATGATACTGCTACAAGATGGAGAACCCTGAGAATGCTGCACAATTATGTTAACTTGAAATATGATCATGCTGGCACCAGTAATTAATTGTGAAAAGGTAGACTGTTTAGCAGAAGATATTGGGGAAAGAACTGCATACCCGTTAAAGAAAGAACCCTCCGAATCCTAACCTTATACCACACAGAAAGCAGATAAGATGAGTTGGAAAGGCGATTTTGGTCAGAAATGGATGGCGGAGGGTGGAGCTATAACTTAAGAATGTATAGAACATTTTGAGACTCACAAATGTACAAACTACATTTCGAAAAAATTGAAGGGCATTCCACAGAGGGTATCTTAGACAAAGTTGACAGATACATCACAGACTGGGAAAGAGTTACAGGATCTAAAATAAGCAAGGGGCAATGTCTTAAAAATATAAGGCAACTCCTACACATCAAGAAGAAGAAAGGCAACCCCCCAAGAAAATGCAAGCAAATGACATAAATAGGTGATTCACAGTAAAATCCAAAGAGCTAACAAATATATGCAGAACCGTTCAACCTCATCAGCAATCTAATAAATGCAAATTAACACAAGATATGACTTCTCTTCCGTCGGACTGACAAAAATTTGCAAGTCCAAATAATATCAAGTGTCGGTGAAGATGTGGGGAAACAGAAGACCATGAGGAATTCTGGTGAGAGTATAAATTAATATGACTTTTCTGGAAAGCAATATGACAATACTTGGTGCAGTTGATTATCTGTGTAACTTGTGATCACATCCACCCTTGGATGGATAGATAGATATACACTTATGTGTATATACATGGTGTATATATACATGATGTATAGATACACATACATATATCTTGACAAAAGGGAATATGCATAAGAATACACAGCATGGTATTATTTTGGCATGGAAGAGATACGGGCAGTTTAGGAGAGGGGAAGTAAAATATACAAGGTTTATGCTGTGGAACTTAGAAAATCATTAGAGGTACATACAGCACTGGCACAGATTTTAAAAAAATCTGTTGAACCGAAAAAAAAAATGTTAGGAATCAGAATGATCCTTTGGCACGGTTTTGTTTTCTTTAAACTTAGCATGATTTTGTTTTCTTGAAAACAGGCACAGATAAAAACAATACTGCAATGGTATATTCATATTCAAGGATCCAATTTAAGGATACTCTATGTAAAAAGAAAGTAAGCTACTATTATTAGTAAATCAGTGAACCGGCATGTAATTCAAATTATACTTAACCCAATGGAGCAGACCCAACTCACTAGACAAACACAATTTCTGATGAAATATACAGAAACCTATGTGTAGCGTTAGCTATATTCCAATAGGGAGATTTGGTGTAGGAAAGCAATACTTGAAAATTCAGAATACAGAAATAAAATGGATGTTGTAGTGTTGTATCAGAGTCATAGCTATTCTCATGCCTTGCCCCTAGAAAATCTGAGTGGAGGCTCTGATGGGGAGCGTGAGCTGACGTGACAGAATGCAGCTTTGCAAATGCGTCGCCTGAACTTGCATCATATTTCATTGTAGTAAACAGCATTAGTAATATTTTTCCTAGCAAAATAGGAGGCATCTCTTTATCATAATGCATTACTACTATTTATACATGTGAGGCTAGACAGGGCTTCTGTCTTCCAGGAATGTAAATGCTTTGACAAGAGAAGATTATTCTTCCCAATAATTGTGTTCCAAAGGAAATGTACATGATGCCAACTGAGCCGTCTAATTCAGTTTCTTTCAACATTTTATATTATGTTTTTTCAAAAATGGACTTATGATGCCAGTAGGAACGCAAATACTGTTATAAACTCTTTTACTTAGTGTGTTTCCCATACACCCTGCTGCCATATTTTTTTGGTGTGGTTAAATTTATTTGTTTCTAAATACTTGTTGGGAAGCTCGTTATTTGTCACTTGCTGGTAATGTACCATCTGTTCAGAGAAAATGAAAAACGTGATAAATAAAAGTTTTCCTGATCGGAAACGGAAGCCAAGATGAGACTGAGGATTTACCTGAGCTTAAAAACGCGGTTACATAAATACACACCCCAGGTGAGAGGCATGGTTTTATTTGTAGCAGCAGCAGCTCAGATGCAAACAGTAGGACTAACACTCAGTTTGCTCACTGCACATGAAGGAGATTTCCCAGCACCAGTCCCTGCAGTGTGGACGCTGCCCTTTAGGACCTGTGTCTGTGGGAGTCCTGCAAAGTGCCTATTCCCCCAATGCAGCTTCTAGATGAATGGATAAGCAAGTATAAGATTGGAATTTGAGATCAAGGGAGGCGATTTGGAGGATTAAAAAGCAGAAACGAATATCAACCTGAAACAGGACTGACTCTCAAGTTGAAAAAGAAGTCAGAGGGATCTAAAAACCCCAAATCCTTTAAAACCAGGGAAAACATGGTCACATATTTGAAGGGGTCCTGTTTCTTTGGCCAGATCACAGGAGGCAGAAATGAGAACATGTTTCCAGGTTTTGTTAAATATTTAAAAGAGAAGATTGGGTAAAAGAAATGAGTTAAGAGCATTAGTGAGAAGAGCTGGTTGGGAGTATTGGGGTTAGCTGGCTAGGGCAATAGACTCCTTCCAAACCTAAACTCTCCTATTGATAGCTCCAAATTCATCAGCCTGATAGTCACAGTAGTTCATTCATTAAATCAATCATCCATCAATCGTTTTAGTAACTTTCATAGATGAGAACGCTTCAAGGTACTGGGATATCATGTCAAATCAAGACTGCCTCAGTTCTCCAGAATTTCATGGTATAAAACAGAAAGTCGATTCACCCATTCATTTTCGCTAAGAGAGTTATACCTACTGAGCATTACACCTTTGCCAGGCACCGTGCAAGACACTGGGAATATAAGCACGAGCAAAAGACACCCAAGTGATACATTCACAGAGATGACTGTTTAGACGGGGAAAGAGATATTAATTAAAGAATCATAAAAAACAGTTCCCTGGTCATAAACAAAGATAAGCACCACGAACGAGAGGGACGAGGCTCTCTTGAAGACATGGACCTGAATATTAAGAAAGGCTTCCCCAGGGTTGTGGTTCTTGAGCTGTGATCAGACAGATGAATAGAAGTTAGTTCGGTGGAGATTGAGAAGATAACATTGCAAGCAAAGGAAAGAAACGTTTTAAAGATTCTGTGAAGGGAGAGGATAGCCTGGACCTTTCGAATAAATGAAAGAAGGCCAGTGGGATTTGGATAGAGAGAGTAAGAGGGAGGCAAATGTGCATGAAGGTTGGAGAGGGTCCCCCTTGCATGTCTTCGTATGAAGTGTAAGGACCTTTGTCTATCTCCTGAGAATAACAGGAAATTTTTGAAAAGCGTTAAGGCAGAGAACAGTCACCATACTATTTTTGTCTAGAAAAGATCATTTCACTTCAGCGTAAAGCACAGTTTGGAGAGCCCACAGGATACAAGGAGATTAAAAAGACTTCTCCAGTGATCTGGGTGGGAGCCCATAGTGGCCTGGGGTGGGCAGGTTACAGTGGCCTTGGAGAGACTTAGGAAATCATTGGTCACTGAATCAGTGTCTAAACATAGTGAAATAAGCGCTAGAAAAGGTGAAGTGAGCAAACTGGGACCCCAGAGGAGTGACAGGAATTAGACTGCAAGACAGCATCATGAAAGAAATGCCTCTTACATGAAGTTACGAGTGAAGAGTTACGCGTTGACCCAAAGCAAGGGGAGGATGTGGTATTTCAGGGCTTGCAGAAAGCAAAAGGGGAGACACAGAGGCGGAGGTGGGTGTGGCGAGCCAGACCAAAGGTGGAAAGAACACTCCAAAGTTTGTGCTGCAGGTTTTCGAGCAGTACGTATAAACCTGGCAAGTTTATGTGGGTTCCATCAGGAGAGGTGACACAAGGAAAGAAACTGGGCCGTTTACCTGGGAAACGGGGGCGGAGGGGGGTTGGCGTACCAGCAAATTACATTGATGAGAAGCAGCCATTGTTGTAGAAGGAAAACACTGGAGAAGGGGTGACATGGAGAAGGAAGGTGAGTCAACAGAGGCCAACGCCAAGAAGGGGTCAAGCGGGAAGACTAAAAACTGACTATGGAATTTGGCAACACGAGGTTAATCCATAGAATGGCTCCCGCACATTATCCAAACTTCTCTCTCACTGTGCTGCTAAAATCCAACTTTTAGGTCATTTCCTCTCTCCTCCTCATTCTTTTTTTTTTTTTTTTTTTTTGCGGTACGCGGGCCTCTCACTGTTGTGGCCTCTCCCGTTGCGGAGCACAGGCTCCGGACGCGCAGGCTCAGCGGCCATGGCTCCCGGGCCCAGCCGCTCCGCGGCATGTGGGATCTTCCCGGACCGGGGCACGAACCCGTGTCCCCTGCAACGGCAGGCGGACTCTCAACCGCTGCGCCACCAGGGAAGCCCCCTCTTCCTCATTCTTTTTCTTATTATTCCTCTCTGCTTCCTCCTCCTCTCCCCCCTTCTTGTTAATAAGCCTTGTTTTTGTAAGGGGTTCAGTCGCAAATGGTCTAAGACAATCACAGCAAATCCATTTGTCTTTCCAGCGATTGATCTAGATGGGAGGTGCCAAGGCAAAGTGGCAAAAAGAGCCAAAGTCCTGAGGATGATGGCGTGAAAGAAGAGAAGACCAGGTCCTTGAGGACACAGCTGGACCTGAGCAAATCCTAGGACCAACCACCTCCAGGTTCTCATAGAATAAACCCCGGATGTCTGAAAGCATTTCTAACAGACATAATAGCTAACCGTTGTTTCTTATACAAACTCCATTTTGTGTCCATTTCCCCTTTATTCAGTTTAGCTCCTCTTGCAAGAGATCCTTTAAAATCTTCATATATCCCAAATCGACCCAAATTTCAAGGCCCTGTTAAGTATCACTTTCCATCACATGGTTTTCTCTCTTCTTCCCAGTCGTAAGGAATTACTTCTCTGTTCCCATCCCTCAACCATCTATTTCTCTTCCTGTAAATCTCTGACTATTTACAAGATAGGTATTTATGTACTTGTCCTATGTCCCTTGCTGGACCTTAATTTGTTCAAGGGCGAGATCCATGTCCAAATTAATTTCATTTCCCAACACCTGATACATTGTTTTGTCCAGAGAAGGTCCTTAGAAGTGACTTAATAAAATATCTGAGTTTCAATATGAATGAAGCTGGTAATAGAGATATACGGAGAATGTAATATTTAGGAGAGTTATGATAAGAAAGAAAATTCCTAGTAGAATAATCAAAGTCAGAGGAGAGAGTTAATAGCAATTTCAGACACAGCGTCACGGCAAATGGCATATTACTGGAATTGTGGACCCGTGTCTCATGGCAATGTAGTCATGATCTTACACTTCTGGCACCTGGATGCTCATGGCGCTTAGAGATAAGAATGCAACCACTGCCGCATTTCACTAATAGCCCAGAGATCAGGAACACCAACCCCAAGGCTGTTTTTGTTAAGCCAGGGACATGCAACATTGGCAATAAAGGAAGGAAGCATATGGAGCACAGACATAAGTGGAAGTGACAAAGGATGTAAAGAACAAGGGCCACAGATCTCACTGGCTAGGACCCTTCACCCTGGCACGGCGGGTGGTCAGAGTTATTCTGAGACAGTGAAACAGGGTCTGAGGTACAAACTATAAAGTGAGGTGAAGGATAAGAAGAGATGCATCTCTAAATGCTTTTCTCAGCCTTTGACAAAGCTTTTCTTGACAAAATCCTGCTGCACTCCCCTCCCGTTTTCCTTTGATCAGTGCTCTGTCATTCGTGTCGATCCTGCACTCATTTTAGCAAAAAGTCCTTTAGTTGTCCTTCCCTTGGGCCAGGTATTTTTGCTTCTCCCGCAAGGCTCTAAGCTAGACCCTATAAAGAAAGCCATCTCCCTCCTAAAGATGGTACAGAACTGTGTATTCCTGGAGGGAACCGTGCATGACTGTAGAGAGAAGAGGTGAATGAATTCCCAAAAATCCCTTCTTTAAAAACCTATCGAATTGTGCAGAGGCACAAAGGGGCATTGGAGTACCGATGATGATAATGTTCTCTTTCCCTTTCTGGGTGTTTGTTACATTAGTGTGGTTACTTTGTGAAAATTCATTTCATTATAGCCTTAGGATCAGTATGTATTTCTGAATTACGTTATACTTCAGAGTCACAGCCCAGCGTGCCAGTGTATGGGGCAAAAGGAAACGGGTGGCCGTGCCTCGGCTTGGAGGAGCTAGAAAGCAAAGGAAGAATCCAAAAGTGATGTCCAAGGTGGAGGGAGGAGGGGCAAAAGAGGGTGAAAAGTAAAGGACTGAAAACTGAGCTTGGCCTGGAATGATTCAGCTTTATTATCTGTAAGGAGGACCTTCCTCCTTGTGCTTTCGCTTTGCACTGTGGGAAGGCCTCACTGCTCTCTAATCAAAATCTCCCCACATTTTCAAGACCTGCTTTCTCCCTGGCCCAGTGCACACCTTTCAATGATTATGTAGGGAAAGAGGCATAAAAGGAACTGTTTCCTAGAAACAACACTGTATCACCTTCCCTATAGAGGCCCCATCACTACATTATGACAGATGTCTGTTTTAGCTGAGTCTGAAAAACAACACAACAAGATGTGTTTCAGCACTTATACTGTGGGGAGAAACATGGCTCTTTTGGGCACCAATGATGCACCAGCAGAACCTCCCCAAAGGTCACCAGATACACTCTCAGCCCCCATCTCTTTCTACGTGTCCTTTTGGCACACCCTCCTCTCTCACTGGCCCTTGCAGTGGGCAGCCGGGTACAGGCATGTTTACCTTTACAGACCCCGCATGGAACAGCTGAATCATTTGTTACAACTGGGGGGATGTGGAAGCAGGTTTGTAACAGAAAGGAAGAGAGAGTCATGTTAATAATTTCTCCTCCATCCATCCTGGGACACTTTTTAAAAAAAGAGACAAAGAAGGAAAGAAATGATGGCAACTCTGTAATTCTCAACCAGTGGCATATAATGTTAACACTTCTGGGAAGGTGATGGCTTCAGTAGAAAGCCTCGTAAGGACCTGGGAGTGGGCATCAGGTGGACAACGGCGGTAGGGGGGACTATTCTGACAGGCGTGTCAGCCATTTCTACCTGACTCACATTAGGTTGACTGGAAGAATATCCTCAAACAACTCTTGGCTGGAGGAAGAAAAGTGAAACATGATTCTCTTAGTGAATAAGTATTTATTGAGTGTCTACTGTGTGCAGAACTAGATAGTTGCCGAGGTACTGACTACATTGGTTTCTGATGAATCCCAGCAAGTAACTCATAATCCACAAGCAGCATTTTATGCTTTGTTCACATTCCAGACTCAGATCAGAAATCTTCATCCATCTGGTTTTATCTACAATATCCAAGATTGTTTCCATTTTGTAAAGTGAAGCCGACAAACACATAATAGAAATATTTTTTCTAACTGCTCACACACTTTGGAAAACAACTGGAAATTATTCACACAGCGCAAAATTATCTTTATTCAGAAGATCACATGAAGCAGCGTGTTCACATCAAAAACATTTTACATTCTCAATAAACACCAGTCACTTATGCAAGAGCTTCCCTGGGTTGGTAGATATTTTTATTGCTTCATTTTGCTTCCGTCAAAGAAATGGAATAGATGCTTTTAACCTATTATCAATTCCACATCAGGTGAAGAGAAGGGAAATGCAAAGCATGAGGAAGAGGTCAGGGAGGAGGAGAGGGGCCTCCAATGTCCCCTATAAAGGAAACAGATTCAGACATGGTCACCCCAGACACCCTCTTGAATTTCTAATTTTATAAAGCAGAAAAAAATATGTATGTCCTAAGTCACACATGCACACATGTCCCTACACAATTACTCATGGATTCTAAGGAAATGCAGCTTTATTTATTTTTTTAGGGAAAGGGTCTAGAATTACATCATGTAATTTTCTCCTTTGAACAGGTAGCTGGGGGAGTCACAGTCTCCACTGTAAAATAGCACATGTCTGTAAGATGGTATGGCAGGCAGAAAAAAGCCCCCCCCCCCCGCCCCAAATGATTATTGGATGTATTACTTTGTAGGACAAAAAAAACAACTTTGCAGACGTGATTAAAGATGTTAAAATGAGATTAGCCTGGATTATACAGGTGAGCCCAATCTAATCACATGGGTCCTTAAAAGCAGAGGATCTTTGCCAGCTGTAGTCAGAGGAACACGTAACAATGTAATAATGACCGGAGAGATGCAATGCTCCTTAGGCTTTAAAGAGGGGGGCACAAGCCAAGGAATACGGGTGGCCTCTAAGAGCTGGAAAAAGCAAAGGAACAAATTCTGCCCTAGAGGGACTTCCCTGGTGGCACAGTGGTTAAGAATCCGCCTGCCAATGCAGGGCACATGGGTTCGAGCCCTGGTCCGGGAAGATCCCACATGCTGCAGAGCAACTAAGCCCACGCGCTACAACTACTGAGCCTGTGCTGTAGAGCCCGTGAGCCACAACTACTGAGCCCGTGTGCCACAACTACTGAAGCCTAGAGCCCGTGCTCCGCAACAAGAGAAGCCACTGCGATGAGAAGCCCGCGCACCACAATGAAGAGCAGCCCCCGCTCGCCGCAACTAGAGAAAGCCCGCATACAGCAACGAAGACGCAACGCAGCCCAAAATAAATACATAAATAAATAAACGAATAAACAATAAATAAATCAATTTATTTAAAAGAAAAAACTTCCGCCCTAGAGCCTCCATAAAGCAACCAAGTTCTGCAGCACCTTGACTTTAGCCCAGTGAGACCTGTATAGGACTTCGAACCTACAGAGCTGTTAAGATAATACATTCGGTTACTTTAAGCCATTCTTTTGGGGTCATTTGTTAGCACAGCAATAGAAAGCTGGTACACGTGGGCTGGCAAATAAGGGTTTGTTGGTGCTAATATCTCAGGTAAATGCACAGAACCATTTCGACTAAGATGTCAGTGATATTCTTGGAGGTGGGTCTGGCTATATTTGGTAAAAAGACTGACAAAATCAGGTCAAAGGGCTTGATTTCGGTAACCATTCAGCAAGTCCTTATTATGTAGTAGGGAACGCTCATTTCTTTTCAATAGTAATTAATAGTCATATAAGGCTATGCTTCTATTTTTATCATGAAAGCATTGTTGAGGGCCTTACCCTTTACTTCACTCAATAGACCCTAAATAATACACCAAGTGGGAAATTTCTCTCAGAGTTTAGAACCAGCAGAAATGTTGCTCCTCAGAGCGAACCGTTGCGTACATTCTTCTAAGATCATCTCAAGGGTATGACTCATTCCCACAAATTTTTTTTGTGAGTAGGAGCCAGATCTGTCTTGTCTTGTTTGCTTTTCAGTACATACGTGCTAGGTACAAGGGATTCACCCAACCTTACTTGTGAAGGGAATGAATTAATGACTAACTCTTGACTAGGTTTTGTGCACGGCCTTTATTGCCATATTGACCTTATTCTCGGCAGAACTGCTTTTCTTGGTTCTTCCTTTACCATTTTTTATTTATTTTTTCTAGCTTCATTATATTTGTCTTGTCTGCTCTCAAAGGACTTAGCTTATGGGGAAAAAGAAGACTTGCATACTAACTACGATAGAATGAAAAAGCACTAAACAGATACTCAAGTGTTACAGGAACCAAAAGGAAGCAGTGGCTAAAAGTAACTGGCACTTGGCTTTTACAGAGGAGTGTCATTAACACAGACAGTTATCTGGGGGACACTGAATCATCTGGTGTTGCAAGAGCATAAGCTAGTGGGAGAGGAATCTGGAAAAGACAGTAGAATAACACTGTAAAGGACAACGCCAGCTAAGCTAAGGGATTATGGCATTATACCATAGGCAACAAGGAGCTACTGAAGGGTTCTGAGAAGACTAACCTGTTTATTTCTGTGTTTCAGGAAAACAAAACCAAGTAAAACAAAACTCTGATGACAATATAATGGATAGTTTCGAGAAATGGAACAGACATCAACTTGAACTTTGCAATAATCCAAGAAACAAAGAGTAAGCACTGAAACATAGATAGCTGGGACCAGATTCGAGGGAGACTAAAGAAGTAGAATCAACATGACATGACCAGTGACTGGAAGTGAGGATTGGGATAGAGGGGAAGAGAAAATGACTATGGGATGATGACATTTTGATTGTAAGCAATAGGAATGCAAGAAGAAAAAGAGGCATTGAAGAGAAGGTAATAATGCTGCACATCTCCTATGTATTGAATGACAACCATTTGCCAGGTTTTGTTTTGGACATTTTATACTCACCGTTATTCTGCAAAGTAGGTTCTATAGGCTTCTTTTTATATATGCTGCACAAAAAGTTTTGGTATCTTCTCCAAGACACCAAATTAAGAGCCAGAAATCAAACCCTGGTCTGTTCAGGCACAAAGGTCATGCTCTTTATACTATTCTTTACAGTCTAGGTTCACTTTGGACACATTGAACTTGAAAGCCAACAGAATGTCCACACACAGAAAGCTATTGCAGATGTGCCCGTGGTGCCCAAGAGAATAACTGGGGCGTGAGATTTCAAGTCATCTGAAGGTAGATGGTGGCTGGGGAAGCATCTGAGGGAATTTAGGGAGGACACATGGGAACAGAGAAGACCAAGGATGTTACTCTTAAAGGGTAGCTGGAGAAAGAGGAAGTCAGAAGGGGAACTAAGAACTAGAATAAGTGAGAAATGAATGGGGAGAGCATAGCATCACAGGAGTTGAGGGGGCGTGTCAATAAGGAGTGGGTAGTCGGCTGGAATAAACTAGAAAAATTACAGGAGGGTGAGAAACAGAAAGGGGCCACTGGATTTTGCAAAGGGGAATCCATCAGGGGCTCTGCAAACACAGCATCGCGTCCGTCATCAGGTACTGGGACAGCCCAGAAGCAAGACTACAGGGTTGGGTGCTGAGGAGTAGTGAAGAAATACAACCTGTTCTTCATGACATTTAGCAATGACAGGAAGACCTGAGATAGAACAGAGGATGCAGGAACAAGAAGAAAAAGATAAGGTATTTTTTGTGTGTATGTTTTCCTGTCTATAGGAAGGTTTCCTTGGGTATAACAAGGCAGTGGAGAGGGAAGACTGTGAATATATTAGAAGGAGACGGGTTTTCCTCACTGCCTTGGGAGATTATTTGGTGGCGGTGGGAATGATGATGCTAAATGCTGACTACATCCCTCTGAAGGCCACCTGCTGTGTCCGCATGGGTTGCTACAGGATGGACTGCAGACAGAGCTCTGGGCAGCTCTATGGCACGTCTAGAAAATAAGGACTATTCAAACCCTCTTCAACTTAAACATGATATCCAACTAGTTTATATCGGTATTTAAAACGCATCCACTGAGCAAAACGCTGTGTCTCAGACATGAATCATCGCTTAGCATAGTTATATCGTTAGTAAATACCAAGGATAATCCCTCAAGTTTACGATTTTATTTTGCATACAGAAAGCAGCACTGATCTGAATACTTACACACAAGAAGTGTAAGTCCAGCGGCTTCTGTTTGCTACAGAAATTGATTTCAGCTGTGAAGTGAGCAGTCATCAAACAAATATTTAGAGCACCACGGGAAGAATGCCAAAGTCTAGCCCCGGCGTACAGAATGCACAACAGCGGGGACGCACGTTCTGCGTAATGGCCAGACATCAGGGGTGGAGACAGTAGAATACAGTCTGACTCCCCGAGAGGAGCTACAAGAGCAATAAAGGCTTAGAATCAGCAACAAGCATGAGAGATGAGGAGACCCATAAAAGACACCAGTAAGCAGGAAGCTTCGCCCCTTGGAGGGAGTTGCGAAAACGAATGAAAATTAGCCAAAGAAGCGTGTCGGCCCTGAAGAGAAAGCCTGAAGGGAGCACGTTCCATGCTGCATCCTAGATTCCTTTGTCCCTAGAAGAGCAATTTTGAAAAGAGAGAAGGAATTCCCTGTGATCCAGTGGTTAGGACTCAGCTCTCACTGCTGAGGGCCAGGGTTCAGTCCCTGGTGGGGGAATTAAGATCCCACAAGGCGCAGGACAGACTCAGGAGGATTTAGTAGGGCGATGGAGTGAGGGCAGGGCTGGGTCCTCCAAGAACCACTCATGGAAAGTCAGGGTATGATGTCTTCCTCTGCATCCCATTCTTTCATATAGTCAATACATTTTTACCCGGCATTCATGAAACAATACTAGGAAACTTGGGAGTGATACAGTTATGTCACAAATCATCTTTGCCTTCCCCAAATTCTCAGTTCAGTCTAGCTCTAGTTGGAAACAGTCAAAAAAATACCATAAATGGAATAACTAGGACAAAAGGAACATGTGTAAGAGTCTGTTTATATGTATGTAATCGGCATAACAGAAGAAAACTGGATATAGTCTCAGATTTTCTGAAAACCGAAGTTGTTTGCCTTTTGTCCAGCAGTCACATTCGGTATAGCAAACCCCACTTCCTCCCTTGTGGCGGCCTGGAAGTCATCCGCTGCTTCCAGGATGAACGCTTATCTGGACATTCCCTTCCTGGGCTTCTGCCTTCTCTGGTTCTCTCTGATGACCTCCCTTCCCCTCCACATCCAAACTCAGCTGCCTCCACCCTGACATCAAACACAGCCTATTCGTCAGGGTCCAACTCCTGGGTCGTTTCCTCGATCAAATCCTCCCCACTGCTGTGTCCTTCTCTTTACCCCTTCCCACTGGTACGTGGTACCACAGAGGTAACATCTAATTCTCTTCGATCATTTCTTACATTGTAGAATATAGTCTGACATTTTTCTCTGGGGATCGAAACCCGTGTAGCATTTGTCCTCAGTTAAGGAAGACATGATAAATGTCATTATCTAAAGCTTTCAACTGCTGAAATAAATCTCCAAGGAAGCTGATAAGATTCAAAGAGCATAGCATTAGCGCCATAATATCTGGGTTCAAATCCAGACTCTGACAGCAACTCACCACGTGCTCTCAAATAGGACTAAACTTGCTGAAGCCCAGATTGCTCACCTGCAAGATACAGGGTTGAGGACGACAGAGTTCTCTGGTACTTCAAAATCCCCAGGCCCTGCGACCTTGCTCAGTGACAAGCGGTACACACATTCAGACCCATCCAGACACACTTCCATGAAGTGTTCACTGACGCTAGTGTCAACCTTCAAACGTTAAGTCTGATCTTCCTCTTGAAATAAATCATTAGTTCTCCCCTCCTGTTATCAGTTCTTAGAAGATGCTTCAACCATGATAAGACATAATAAAAAGGAAGATTCATGGGTGAACTGAAAAATCCTTGCAGTGACAAGGACACAAAAAGGAAAAAAAAGAGAGAGAGAGAGAGAGAGAGGGGAAAAAAAAAAGACCAGAGAGAACACCGCATTCTTTTGCAGTCCTTGTTTATCTCAGGTTTCAAGGTTTTATTAGTGGGATGACCAGCTTACATCCTTAAAAATATACTGCCTAAATTGTTATTAAAGAGAAATATGTAAGTCCTACTCTTGTTATTAACTAACCTTGATTAAAGCACCTATTTATAGTGACTTTCAACCCCTTGGGAGACATGATGCTACAACCTTTGCCACTTTATTTGCCGGCCCAGCGATACACGAAATATCATTTTCTTCTATTTTTATTAAGTTAACATAAATAAAATTTAATTTTGCTTGAGTGCATTAAATGAAACACCTCTCAAATAAATTTGAGATATACTGTGAGTATTGCAAAATTGGATTTGGGAATCATTCAATGACATTCTGTCTTGAGAGGCAGCAAAAAAGAACAGAAAATCCAGCTTCTGTCTTCAAAAAGTGTGATACTTGCCGTCACTTTCACCAAGGGCTCATCATGGGCCAGGGAATATCTTTTCATACTTATAGCAGTCCTTCACATAGATGCCACTATTACTTCCATCCTAGTTGTGTCTAGGACAATCACATGGCACAGTCTGTCATACGCTACAGAATATGTATCAACAAGGAACCCTTTCCTGGGGTTCACTAGAGAACCTGAATTGATAAAAGTGGGAGAACATAGAATAAAAAGGATTACAGGAGGAAATCAACTTCCTACAAAAGGTGACATTTGACTCAGTCTTGAAACTGTTATTAGATACAAATAAATTGTATTAAGTGGGAAGGACATTCCAGAAAAAAAAGAATAGTGAATGGCAAGGGAAGTCCTATCACAGTAATGACCACGTCTGTACTTTGCTTTCTCCATGTCAGTTGTCCCCACTATGCTATAAGATTCATCAACTCTGAGACTCCACCTGGCTTCAAGCTATAATCCCAAGTCCTAGGATATGTAATATAAGTTGAATGAAGGGAAATACATGTACCACTTAGTAGACTGAGTTATTGGCCCAGTTCTTTATTCATCCTAAAGACCTTTGCCATGTAAGTTTTCAGTTCCTCCCTAAAATGGTAGACTGTGCTTCTCACTCTGTTATGGACTGAATGTTTGTGTTCCCTCCAAATTCATATGTTGACACCCTAACCCCCAATGTGATGGTATCTGGACATGGGGCTTTGGGGAGGTAATTAAATTAAGATCAGGTCATGAGGGTGGGACCCTCATGATGGGATTAGTGGTGTTATAAGAAGAGAGAGATCTCTCTTTCCAGGCATAGGCTTGGAGGAAAGGCCCCGTGAGCACACAGTGAGAAGGATGCTATCTACGAGCCAGGAAGAGAGCTCTGACCAAGAACTGAATCTGCCTGTGCCTTGATCTTGAACTTCCCAGCCTCTAGACCTGTGAAAAATAAACGTCTGCTGTTTAAGCCACCCAGTCTATGGTATTTTGTTATGGCAGCCTGAGTTGACTAAGACACACTCACTGACTTTGTACTTAGCCAAGTGATTTGCTTTGGCCAATGAGATTACACCAGAGGTGACCTAAGCAGAGGCTTGAAACGTCCTTGCTTTTTCCCCTGTGCTTCTGCTGGTACCACAAGGAACATGCAGCACAGTGCGTAAGATTATGAGAGCTGAAGAGGCAGTTAGGCTGATATAACGAGGTGGAGGCGTTATGGTGCTGTATGTGTGAGAGAGTGGAGCTGGAAGTAGGAATAAGGTGAAGACGAAGCAGTTGAGGGATAGTTTTCATAATCAAATTGAAAAGTTTACATTTCAAGAGGAGGTCTGAGGAGACAAGCAATCACATTATACAATCTTTACAATGGAGTTGAGTAAGATAAGCCCAAAACTAAAGATGACAGAAATAAAGCATTCTCCAGACCAGTTCTGCCCTCCCCAATAACAAGTGCTGAAATCTGCTATATTTATGTCACTTTTTTTTTTTTTTTGACAAAGCAACCAGGGATCTTGTTTTACAATGTGTTACATAACAACCCTGGCTAAATATTATTCTCAATCTAGCCCAAAGGCTTGATAATTACCAACCTTCCTTACTTGTGATGGTAGCCTACAGTTATAATCAGTGTACATGTTACACACACACACACACACACACACACCTGGCAATGTTCTAAAAACCAAATAAAATGAACTAAGCAATGAGAGGATTTGAATGCATGAATGCCAAGTAGGGTAGCTTACCCACCTTCCCTTTAACCACTCAGCCACTTCAGGAGTAGGTGCCTGCAGCCTTGCTAATGTTAATCCTAAAATTTTTGTAGCTAATAAACTCAATCTGGCAATGCCAGAAACTCAGTCTGAAGAAATCAGTAAACTAAGTTCCCTACGGCTGGGAACTCAGAGAATCAAAAATGTCCAGGGGCACTGGAATCAAAACTCCAACTGCACAGCACAAGACTCCTGGATTTCAACATCAAATTCAAATGTGGCTCTCAGTGCCTTTATCAGGGATATTTTGGGCCTATGCTAGATACTTAGGGTCCTCTCTTAATTGGAATTGGCCTCTGGGAAATAGGATGCCAGCCTTTAGTGTGTCTCCACTGAAAAGAGGTCTGGAACCAAGCAGGGACTAGTGGGGTTGGAAGTGAATTATAGAATTAGTAGACCATTTTCTGCTCCTATTATAAGAGTTTATTCTAAATTAAATTACCTGCAAGGCAACAGACACTGCTAGGAGCTTAAAGGAAAATTCAGGGTAGATCTAGAAGTCACTGCCCACATATCTCACAGAACTTTGCATCAATAATTATTGTTTTTATCGCGAAAATAGAATATATATCCTATCTTCCACTATTAGTTTTCAAGTTTACAACTGAGACATTCTATGTTTAGTACTTCATTTTGCTATAATTTGTCATTCTCTGTCTTTCCCTCAAATTCTACACTTTTATAACTAAAAACTATGGAATTACATATTTTGAAAGCTTTTTCTTTTTGTAATAGCTGTCAAAAAGCACTTCACACACCTTGAATTGTGTCACGGTAACACATAAAGAAGTTATTTTAGCCTAAAGCAGAAGAAATAACTTTTTTAGATTATCAGCTCCTTAGTTGGCAGCTGTATCATTAGGGAAATGTCTTTTTTTTAAGACCTTGAACTTCAATGCCTTGTTAATTGCAAAACTCCTTAAGTGTTCAGAAATGACATTATTCTCTAAAGCTCATACCCATTAAGTAAAGCATACCCATTGTAGTTATTAAGATACTAGGAAATCACTGCACCAGTGAGGAAGCAGAAAGTAGGAGGCCACAGACGGAAATTAAAACATTCCCACTAAGAAACTAATTGCATAAACAATACAGAGCGAATGAGACTTCTGCCTCCCCCAAAACGAGCTAAAGTCAGTCCAATCTATTCTAATCATGTTGTACAACCCATTTTAGCTCTGCCTTTTTGAAGGAGGGTCTCCAGTAGGCTTTCAGAACTCTCCCCATGTTCCCTGACACCACTGAAACCTACCCTTCACATTATCACTATCATGATGTCTGATGAATAAACGTATATGCGTGAGGAATGAATGAATGGATTAATACAAGCTTGGAACAAGCAACACAAGTAGACTTTCTACTAAACTTGTTTCAGCAGCTTTGTGTGTCTACCGGAACCAGGGGGCAAGATGGTAGTCTACGAAATTCCTTTCTCGACGACACTGCTCCTTCCCCTGGAGCTCTCTCCATCTCTGATCACCCAGCAAGGAGGCTCCGGACAAGCCCTGAAACTCAGCACTTTCAACATCATTGAGGCAGGACAGAGGTAAAGACCTGAAGCTCACTGGAGTTATTAAAGCATGTGATGTTCTCCCACATGGTGAAGCTGTGGTAAGAATTCTGGCTGTATCAGATTTCTATGCCCCTTGGGAGGCAGTCTAGGAGGATTATTAGTCTAATTTAAAACAGCTTATTTCTTGTGTGTATTTATAGTTGTCTGCCTTTTCTTGTATGCTAACAGATTACAAGCAGTAAGTACATCATTAAAAGCTGTTAAATTAAAAGGGCATAATGATTTTAATAAAAGCATATAACCACGAATGATACTTACAAAGAAGAGGTTCCCCAAACTCAATG
Source organism: Leucopleurus acutus (assembly GCF_964270905.1). Lineage (NCBI taxonomy): Eukaryota > Metazoa > Chordata > Mammalia > Artiodactyla > Delphinidae > Leucopleurus > Leucopleurus acutus. The sequence goes on along the minus strand of NC_139159.1, from coordinate 9,097,629 downwards.
TTCAGTTAGTAGACTGACAATTCCTTGCTTAGACCAAGTTAATGGGGTAAACTCTGCCTTAACTGTGCTGTGGGGTGAGCCCTGGGCTGGGGTTGGCACAGCTGGGCTCTATTGCTAAAAAGCTTCCGGGCTTGACTATGGAGAACAGCATGGAGGTCCCTTAAAAAACTAAAGATAGAACTACCATACGACCCAGCAATCCCACTACCGGGCATATACCCTGAGAAAACCATAATTCAAAAAGAGTCATGTACCACAATGTTCCCTGCAGCTCTATTTACAATAGCCAGGACGTGGAAGCAACCTAAGTGTCCATCGACAGATGAATGGATAAAGAAGATGTGGTGCATATATACAATGGAATATTACTCAGCCATAAAAAGAAACGAAATTGAGTTATTTGTAGTGAGGTGGATGGACCTAGAGTCTGTCTGTCATACAGAGTGAAGTAAGTCAGAAAGAGAAAAACAAATACCGTATGCTAACACATATATATGGAATCTAAAACAAAAACAAAAACAAAAACGGTTTTGAAGAACTTAGGGGCAGGACAGGAATAAAGATGTAGACGTAGAGAATGGACCTGAGGACATGAGGAGGGGGAAGGGTAAACTGGGACGAAGTGAGAGAGTGGCATGGACATATATACACTACCAAATGTAAAATAGCTAGCTAGTGGGAAGCAGCCGCATAGCACAGGGAGATCAGCTCGGTGCTTTGTGTCCCCCTAGAGGGGTGGGATAGGGAAGATGGGAGGGAGATGCAAGAGGGAGGCGATATGGGGATATATGTGTATGTATAGCTGATTCACTTTGTTATACAGCAGAAACTAACACACCATTGTAAAGCAATTATACTCCAATAAAGATGTTAAAAAATAAAGAGCTTCCAGGCTTGGAAGTCAGCCCTTGGGTTAACCTATTAGCTGTGTGACCTTGGGCGAATTACCTCATTCTTATGAATCTCAATTCTCTTATCTACAAGTTAGGACTCTTAGTTCATAGAGCTGGTGAGATATTCAGTAATGTGGGCAAACAGCTTAGTACAGGACAAGATAAGTCAATAAATCTATCTAAGAATATCTATACTTGGAGTGCTGCAGCTAACGTTTTTTCCACTTATTAAAAAAATCTAAAACCCTTTTTGTCCCACAAGAATATATTTTAATATATTTTTACATATTCTCTGTTTAATTATTCCCTACTTTTGTATCCCCCATAACTTTTGCAGTATTGATCAAATGAATTTATTGAAAAAAGCCAATTTAGCACTAAAGAGATGTACCTGTGTAATTCTCATAGTGCTGATTTTTAACATTTAATTAATAGTCTGTGCTCGTTTATTTATCTCTAGCGCTCAACCATAGATTTCTTTTCCTTTTGCTGGTATAGTGTCTATTTTTCTGACTCTATATCAATGCTCTTCTATTAATTTCAATCCTTCTTTCAAATCTATCCTTAATTTTTGATTCAAAAACACTTAATAAAGATTTACATAGCTTACGCATAATTGGGCATGAAACAGTTACAGCAAACTGGGCAGCAAGCAGAGAGTTTTAACTCCAGCTGCTGTAGCAAAATAGGATAATGGATAGTGAGGGATAGAAGTAACCACAGAATAAAGGGTTTCTGACAATGGAGGGAGAGATTTCCACGTAGACCTCAGACCAGACGTTGCTCTTTCCCTCCAAAATTGCTACCAATTAAATTCCTGATAGCATTTTCTGTTATTCACATGCAGCTGCGAAAAGCATAATTGCAAAATTGGCAGAAAATGGTGCTTCTAACGTTTTCACAGATTTGTAAAGTAACAAGTCAGAACATTTAAACGAGTTACTACAATAGAATAATAGTTGGAAGGTATGTGTTCAGACTAAAATTTGAGCAATTGCAGATAGAGTTGAGTAACATCTTGAGATTATTATGTTTAGCTCTGATATAAAGAAGAAAACAATTCAATAAGGTGGGGCATGGGCCATATATACAGTACCTAGTAAGACAAGAAGAAAACGAGGACCACAGAAGACTCACTCCGTCCCTGAGGTGCTGGTTCATAGATTTGAGGTGGAGCTTGGGCATCTAAATTTACAAAGTTTCACAGGTCATTCAGGTATAGGACTAAGTCCAAGGGGTACCAAATTCCATCATTATACTTATTAAACAAATACTACACTGCACTTCTGGAGAGAAGCAACTCGTCACATTTTCTGTTGAACACCATCACGGACCACTAAGTTCTGCTAAAATCCCTGATATATTCCTGTCTTTATTCTTTCCATTTTAGCTGAACTTCCTGGGAAAGTTTTCTATGATTTTCTATGTCCTCTCTTCACCTACCATTCTTGACTCAAGCTGCTGCAATGCATCTTCTATATTCACAACTCCAGTTAAACTGTTCCCTGTAAGATCATTCATGACTTTCTTAATGAATAAATCTAATGAATGTTTTTAGTCTCCAATTTTTTGTCTTCTCCCTTGAGAAGTAACTGACATTGTTGATTACACCCTCTTTAAAACAGTCACATTCTTTTTATTTATTTACTTTTGGCTGCGTTGGGTCTTCGTTGCTGCGCGCGGGCTTTCTCTAGTTGCGATGAGCGGGGGCTTCTCTTGTTGTGGAGCACAGGCTCCAGGTGCGCGGGCTTCAGTAGTTGTGGCTTGTGGGCTCAGTAGTTGTGGTGCACGGGCTTAGTTGCTCCGCAGCATGTGGGATCTTCCTGGACCAGGGCTCGAACCCGTGTCCCCTGAGTTGGCAGGCAGATTCTTAACCACTGCGTCACCGGGGAAGCCCTACAGAGTCACATTCTTTTATCTCGTCTTTTGGCCTCCTCCAGGAGCTTCTCCTCTTCCTGCAGTTTAATATGTGGTACTCACTAGGGTTCTATGCTTAGTCCCCTTATCTTCCCACTCTAGGTGCTTTTCCTAACTAATCAAAGAAATGGGGATAATACTCAGAAAATTCTCATTAGCCTAGACTTTTATTTTCTACATTCACTCAAATAGGACTTAATATCCAAGGTGGAACTACCTCCACCATCCTTTCCCTCCCACACATGACACCTTGCTCTCTTTCCCTTTTATTTAAGTGATTTTCAGTGCTTTTAAAATTTTATGCAGACTGCAGTAAACTGCTAATATTGGTGTCATTAAATCCATAGAGGCCATTATTTCTCTTTGCCTCTTTCAAGAAATAAAAAGAGGGGCTTCCCTGGGGGCGCAGTGGTTGAGAGTCCGCCTGCCGATGCAGGGGACACGGGTTCGTGCCCCGGTCCGGGAAGATCCCACATGTCGCGGAGCGGCTGGGCCCGTGAGCCATGGCCGCTGAGTCTGTGCGTCCGGAGCCTGTGCTCCGCAACGGGAGAGGCCACAACAGTGAGAGGCCTGTGTAACACACACACACAAAAGAAATAAAAAGAGGAAAAAAGTGTAGGATAAGTCTTTCAAAAGACAATTCAGATGTGGTGGTTAGTTTGAGAAAGCAAGGGAAGCCCCTGTATATAGTTACTTCCAAAACATCTAACTTACGAATAGGTAGGAAAGAAAAGTAATGTAGGCCACATGGGCAAAGGCTAGAACAACAGTTGGCCATTGGTCTTTAGGATCCATCTGTGCTGTGCTTATAATTTCAGTTGTCTGGTAATGATATAATGATACATTGCCAGTGGACAGGCTAAGGAGTCCATTTCTTAGGACTACTGTGACATTTATAATAAACCTTTCTATACAATTTGGGAAGTGTGATCTTATGACTTTCTTTGGATATTTACTATTTCTTCTTCCTTGTGGAAGGTAGGGAATATGTGAGCGTTCAGTTACCCTCTAAAGATGCTTGTTCATCAATGTTGGTTCTTAGTAAGAAGTTCAGAAAATGAGAAAGGGCGTAGTGTGTTGAGAATCCACAGTCCCTATATAGTACTATTAGTCACTATTTATTGTGTGTTTATTTTATGCTGGCCCTACACATGCATCTCTTGATTCTTACAACAACCCTGAGAGAAAGCTATTGTTATCCCATATTTTCATTAAAAAATAATATAAGAGGTTGAATAACTTGTCCAAGGTCAGGCAACTAACAATGACTCACCAAAGCACAATGTTAATTCCAGTCTGTTTGACTCCACCGTCCTTGTTCTTACTACTGTGACTTGATATACTGCCTCTCCCATCATACAGTTGTGATCTGATTGACGGGACGGGCATTCCTTTTGCACCCATGGGTCAGCTTTTCACTTTGTGAAGCACATGTAAACATTCATGGAGTTTTGTTTTTCAGTGAGCTAACACATTCTCATATTCCTAAACTTCTGCACGAGTACTTATTCTTACTGCTTCCTATGTAGTAAGAATAAGTACTCGTGCAGAAGTTTAGGAGGCCCATTTCTTTTTTTCAGGGAATATCGACCTTTATTTACACTTGGGTTCAAGTTCAGAACTGCCATCTTAGTCTAGCAAGGCAAAAAAAAGCACAGATCCTGCGACCAAGGTTCAGAATCCAACACAAGCATATTAACTGGGTGACAACCAGCAAATGTTAGCCAGTTTCTTCAGTAAAGTGGGAAGAGTGTCACCTCAGCTTCCAGCGGTTGTTACAACGGCCTCTGTCCCAGCTGCCACCCCAGGCACCGTCCTGCAGGCAGCTGGGCTGAGAGAACATGGGTCTTCCCTTCCCACCTGATCTTCTGAAGAAGGTTTCTATTAATCATTCTGAGTCCTTGAAGTATATAATGTGATTGCTTCATCCCTTATTGTCTCCTGTATTTCTCATCATGCTTCTCTCTCAGAGGAGAGTCATGTAAATTGCTACTGTATCAACCAGAGAAGTAGAACCAGCAGGAGACACTATATTAAGAGATTTAGTGCAGGGAATTGGCAATTGGGAGCCTCAGATCAGCAAATCTGAAATCATGAGGACAGGCCATCATGAAGGGCAGATTATGACCCATGGATAGGCAGGGGTACAAGTGCAATTTCTTCTCTTGGGGAAACCTAACTCTGCTTTTAAGGGCTTTCAACTGATTAAATAAAGCTTACCCAGATTATCTAGGATAATCTCTCTTACTTAAAGTCAACGGACTATGAACTTTAATCACATCTACAAAACATCACCACAGTAACACCAAGATTAGTGTTTGAATAACTAGGGACTGTTCCTTGCCAAACTGACACATGGAAAACATTATCACAGCTGCTATGACCACTTTTAATATGAAGAAGTAATATTTATCATACTACTTTATATATTTTCAGCTTATTTAACATCTGATCCTCAAAAACCTCTGAGAAAATTAGATTAGGGTTTATTGTGCCCAATTTACAAAAAAGAAAACTGAGGCCCAGATAACTTGAATTTATCTAGGGTCATACATGGAAATGATGGAGTTGGACCTGAAGCCAGATTGTTGGTTGATGGGTTACTCTTGCCATCACACCCTGATGTAGGTCACTGATCCAATTATTCACCAAAGGCACCAGGCAATATTAATGATGGGATGATGCTAGAATTTCAATTTGCAAGGCAGGAATGTGCTGTCTCAGACAACAATGATAAGTTATTTTAAATTCAGTGTATCCTGTACTTGGTTTATTCACTGCCTAACTGATATTTGTGATGAGCAAAGAACATAATTAAAATAAAATGCAAACTCACAGCTCTTTTTTTTTTTTTTTTTTGCGGTATGCGGGCCTCTCACTGCTGTGGCCTCTCCCGTTGCGGAGCACAGGCTTCAGACGCACAGGCTCAGCGGCCATAGCTCCCAGGCCCAGCCGCTCTGCGGCATGTGGGAACTTCCCGGACCGGGACACGAACCCGTGTCCCCCGCATCGGCAGGCTGACTCTCAACCACTGCGCCACCAGGGAAGCCCTCACAGCTCTTTTGAATATGCTAAATGTTTTGTCTTCATTTTCCAAACTTGTTATATCTTAGAACCTACCTGTCATAGACTTTAATATATTGTTTTAAAAATCTCCATTATTCAGATATTAAAAGCAAGGCACAGGGACCTACAAAGACCTTCAGAGACCCTTCAAGTGTTCATTCGCTCTCAGACACCTGCCTACATAACAGGTAACAGATAACTGATGAGGTTAATATGTTTCTATCTATAATTTAAAGGTTTACATCATTTTAAAGATTTCAGGATATATTTTTAAATTTAATGCTATGAACGCACAATTCAAGATTTAGATAAATGTATGTTTAGCTTTTACGTTTTCAAATCAAATAAACTGATGACTGTCATATAATAAATAAAATAAAAATAGTAGCTAGCATTTATTGAACTCTTAGCCTGTCTGCCATTTTGCTAGAACAATATAAAATATCATTTAACCTTCCCAACAAACTTAGGTGGCAAGGACAGTTTGAGGGAGCTTAAGGATGCACAGCTGCTAAGCAGCTGTGTCACAGTTTGAACCAAGGTCTAACTCACTCCAGGCCCTCAGTTCTTAGCCCCCCTAACTAACTACCTCTCTGATTAATGCAGCCTTACACACAGATACTCCGCAAAATCTCAGGCCTTACACTGATTTTGTTTTGCTCACAGTAAGTAGTCTATTGTTCTTTTTCTTCCATTAGCAGCAGCCCTACCAGGTATCCTTAGCGCCCTCCACCGATCCCATTATTCCAGACTAACCAGAAGCCCACACCCTGATAACTTTCACCACAAGCTTTCCCACGAAATGAAAAGGAAAACAGGATTCCCAGTAAATAGCAACATATAATAGTCCTTACCTCACTATTCATTCATTCATGATATGTATTTACTGAGATGACGTGCTACCCTTTGAGGTAGGCAACGGTAAAGATGGAAAAGAAAAAATTTCTGCTCTCAAAGAATTTGTTGTCTATCGGGGTGGGGCAACGGGACAACTATATAAAACAACGAGTCAGGTGTCATGACAAAGGAGCATACAGGTGCTATGAAAACACAGGGAAGTTGACACTCAGCCCGTCCCTGAAGGCTAGGTCAGAATTAGGAAGAAGAAATAAGAAACACCTTCAAAGCACAGAGAACAGTATGTACAGTGGCACCAAGATAAGGTAGAGTCTGAAATGTTTCCAGAACACTGAGATGTTCTCTGTGGGTGAACAGGCAAAAGTAGGTAAGGCGGTGGTATCCCGGGGACAAGAGGAGGTCCGGCTAAAACTTGGTTGGGTAATTATTGCCAAACTTATTGCAGCACTGAATTCCATTCAGCCAAAGTGACCTAACTTTATAAATGTCAGTTTAAAGATACAATGCTTAAGCTCATAAAACTAAAAATTAGATTTTAAGGTAAAACATTGCCAACAATGAAATGAACCGATAAATCTCCCCAGTGCTCCAGCTGCCTTCCTAGAAATGTAATAAGCTACCAAAGTGAAGCTCTCACATTTAACGACAACGTCAAGACTCCTCGAGAGATTCACAGATATTTGTCATTTTTCTGGTATACGCCTCCAAATTCTATTCCCACATGTAATTAGTCGCTGGCAGTGGAACTGGCTTAAATGCAGTTGTTATGAAAAATGACAATGGGCACATTTCAAAAGAATGGGAGGGGTTTACAAGATGTGCGGCGATAATGGGATTGGATGACACCACAATTAATAGCGTCAGGATAATCCTCTTCTACCGAGTCAGTCTGTTAGACTGTCATGTGTATTTTGTGATGATATGTGAAAATGCAGGTATTCAAAACTCTTGAAAAAAATGAAGTTTCAAATGAGAGGATCATTAAAGCACGAGGCAGTAAAGTAGCCGTGAGCCAACCTGGAAACTCAATTGTGTCTTTTTGTGATAATACCATTATTTGAATTACAACAGGACATGCTGCCTCCGCCTCTAAAAACATACCATTTCATTAGGATTCATACAAAAAAAAAAGAAGAGTGAACCTTCATTTTAGAAATCAGTGCCTCCATGCCCCAAATGTCCACGTGCCCGTTCCCCTTGTCTCTTTGCTTCCATGTATAGAACTTCCTCTAGACTTCCCCAAACTCTGCCATCCATAAGCAGCGCACGGCTGTCCTTTTTCCACTGAGTGACCCCTGGAATTCTGAGTTCTTGATTACAAGAGAAGCACAGATTCTTTCGGTTTCTTAGCACCACGCGTGCCATTTTGGCCACCAAACTCAGCATCTCAGAAAACCCGCCTTGCTCTCCCATTCATCAGTGCCCCACAGCTGGTGACGGCCCAAGCTGTGTGGGAAGCCAGTAAGGGTAACTAGTACCTTCTGTGAAATTTTCAATGCCTTGCCTTTTATTTTGATGACGATGAATTCTCTGGCCTGACCTGGTCTAGGAATTGAGTTTCCCAGTTACTGGTCCAATTGAAAGAAAGAAAGTAAAGGTGTGAGAGGTGTTAGTGCTTGTGACGTTCAGGCCGGGTCTACATGAGATGACTGATTTTGTCAACCTGCTGCATCCATTTCCTTTGCATCATCAGATATCTAAACAGCAGCAAGGCAACTTCCAAAACCATTACTGACCCTATTTTCGATGGCCCCCTCCCCACGCCTTTCACTCCTCCACAATGCAGCCTTTCCTCAGAAAGAGGATGCAGGATGAAGCTGTTGCCAGTCCCCGTTTACTGAGCCTTAAGAAATCACAAGCAGTAAGAAGAGCCCGAGAACGGCGCTGGGAAGATGAATAATGTCTTTCCCACTTTTCCCATCCATGGTGAGCACTGGCACTTTTCTCTGTGTGTTTGTGAAACTGTAATAAAGGATATTACTTTTGCACGTGGCCTTAGGTCGAAGATAGCACGTCAAAAATCAAATGCAAGTGAGAAAGACACCGCACTCAGCTCGTGCTGAGCTGTGCTTCCAAGCTTAATTTGAGCGATATTTCAAATTACCATGAGGGGATGTTCCAAATATTTAATACGTTAACTGTCTGAGCACCAAATAGTCAGATGAAAGAATTTACACACCCCAACATTTAAAAGAAGATGCTGGAGGAGGAAGGAGGAAGAGGATGGGAATAAGAAGAGGAAGAAAGAAAGGAGGAAACCCTATGACCCTGAGCTCAGCACGCCACGAATGAACTCCTTATACAACTTTTCATCTTTGAGATCAACAGATTCTGACTTATGGAGGTTTCCCTTCTTCTTGGCTCCAAGGTCGACCGCCCTTTCCTGGAACTCACTCCTCTCACAGCATCCTTTATCAGGCTCCGTTGAGGCTCCACTGGTCTGACTCTCTCGGTCTCCTTTGCTGGCTTATTTTATTCTGCCCCTTAAATGTTGGTGCCCCTAGGACTCTATCCTCAGCATTTTTTCTTTCCGCTTTGCTTGTGTGATCAAATCCTCTCTCCTAGCTTTGCCTCTATACCAACCATTTCCCAAATTTTCTTTCATCTCCATCCCTGGTCTTGCTCCTAAGCTGACACTCTCATTTGTACTGTGTATTTTCAGCTAAAAAGCCAACGACTACTTCGTAATTAACATTGACTTACTGTCATCACTCAGCCCCGCCCTCTCCCCATATTTCAGAAGTCAGTTAATGCATTATCAATCCCCTGCTCACTCAAGCTAAAACACTTTCCTCCGGGCTTCATATCTGATCGGTCATTAAATCTCTCAAGTCGACCTCCAGATTCACTCTCAAATCCATTCTCTCTTCTCTTTTCCCAGGGCCGTCGCCTTGTTTAGATCTGAGTCTCTTTTCCCTGAACAAATGCTACAGCCTCTTAAAGGATCTCTCTAGGTCCGCACTCTTGTCCTTTCAAGCCATCCTCCGTACCGCTGCTCTACGTGACACAAAGTCATAGAGTGACAGTCCCATCAGTCCATTGTGTTCTTGGCTTCACACTTTTCCCGAATAAAGCTCAAACTTGTTGACACAGAATAAAAAGGTCCTTAAAAAGATGACCCCGATATGTATAACTTAACCTCTATTGCCAGCCTTCTAGTTTAGCAGACAACAAACGGAGTGAACACATAATAAACATCTGCCTAATGAATGAATGAGTTTTAAACAGGATTTGATACATTTGTGCTATTAGAATGTTATTTCCTCTCGGTGTGGAGACAAGAGACCCCTCCTACACTTGGTGGGAACGTAAACTGGTGTCGCCACTACGGAAAACTGCATGGATATTCCTTAAAAAACTAAAAATAGAGTTATCATATGATCCAGCAATCCCACTCCTGTGTATATATCTGGAAAAGGCAAAAACTAATTTGAAAAGATACATGCACCCCAATGTTTATAGCAGCACAATTTACAATAGCCAAGACACGGAAGCAACTTAAGTGTCCATCTACAGACAAATGGATAAAGAAGATATGGTACATATATACAACAGAATATTACTCAGCCATAAAAAAGAATGAACTAATGTCATTGGCAGCTACGTAGATGGACCTAGAGATTATCATACTAAGTGAAGTAACTTAGAGAAAGACAAATATTATATGATATCACTTATATGTGGAAACTACAAAATAACACAAATCAACTTATTTACAAAACAGAAACAGACTCACAGACACAGAAAGCAAACTTATGGTTATCAAAGGGGAAAGGGGGAGGGATAAATTAAGAGTATGGGATTAACAGATACACACCACTGTATATAAAATCGACAAACAGCAAGGATTTACTGTATAGCACAGGGAACTATACTCAATACCTTGTAATAACCTATAATGGAAAAGAATTGGAAAAAATATATATGTGTAACTGAATCATTTTGCTGTATACCAGATACTAAAACAATATGGTAAATCAACTGTACTTCAATTTTTAACATGTTATTTCCTCTCTATGTGGCAAAAACAAATAAAAATAATCTAATGTGTCTGACCTGAAATTATACATATATACCCCACACAGGTTTCCAAAGCCTCTTAGGAATGGATTTTAAGAAAATACTTCTCAGAGTTGAATAGAGATTCTCACTCCCACCATTACCAGTGCTTCTTTCTAGGGTTTTTGTCCCCATTCACATGTTGCAGGGACAGAACAAGCAAGCAGGAGTTGCCTGGGCTGTGCATTTGCTATGACAAAGGACGCAACCCTGGGAACGTCAAGGCCACATCTTCTGCTGGCCCAGGGGCTCTGCCTGGCAGGGACTATTCAGCTCTTGTTGGGTCAAAAGAAAGAAATAGATCTTAATACATAATGTGGGGAGTCCAGTGACAGAGTTGTGCACAGGATTTATTTGTCCTGGGTGGATGGGAGGAGCTGTTGTCACTAAGTCCGTGGCACAGTAAGTGCCTGTCCACACGTAAATGCAGTCCCGGTGCCAAGGCCACTGCCAACGCTGCCCAAACAATGGCTGGGTCCAGCTGCTTGTGACTGGAGGTCCCTTAGCTTTGGTTATTTCTATGGATTTCTAGATGACCTTTAGTAAAGCTCTCCCATACATTTTCATTCTTTTTTATTCCATCAGTTATTAAAGCAATGGACATTTACCAAATGCTACCCCAGAACTGCCTCTGTGCTAGCTGATGGGCATGTAAAGTTTGGCTCTCAAGCAGCTCACAGTTCTAGCTGGAGTGGCAGAAATAGATGGATAGTTAGTATATCATGGGTTACGTCCAATGACAGAGTCAAGCACTGGAATTACGACTATATGAGATGAATACATCGCCCAACCTGGGGCCTTCTTAGAGAGAGTGCCAGCTGAGAGGTGTCTCAGTGGATAAGTAAGAGGTGGCTGGGGAAAAGGGAGACAGCATGGAGGTCAGAAGTGGGACGGTACATGCAAGGAATTACAAGCAATTCGGTGTGGCTGGAGCATCAGGGATGAGAGGGGGACACAGGAGAGGATGTTGTGAACAATTATTAACATCATTGGGTTAGAAGAAGTTAAACGTGAATATGAATACCTACATCAAGGAAGAATTTAGCATTACCTGTCACAAAATCACTCGATAAATTGAAATGACAATGATATCATGATTATAAATATGAAAAGCATGACAGATGTTGGGTTTTTAAATGATTACACCCAGGCATCCAGATCTCACAGCAACCATCAGTCCACGCGGGTGGGGCTGCTCGTGTTCTCTTGGGATTAGTGACTTCTCCGTCAGGGTCCCCTCTCCTGCCTCTTTCCAGGTCCCTGGGGAATTATTCCATTCTGCTCATTCCTCAATTTTTTTTTTTTTTTTTTTTTTTTTTGCGGTACGTGGGCGTCTCACTGTTGTGGCCTCTCCCGTTGCGGAGCACAGGCTCCGGACGCGTAGGCTCAGCGGCCATGGCTCACGGGCCCAGCTGCTCCGTGGCATGTGGGACCTTCCCGGACCGGGGCACGAACCCGTGTCCCCTGCATCGGCAGGCGGACTCTCAACCACTGCGCCACCGGGGAAGCCCTATATTCCTCGATTTTGTCTCTGTAAATTCTGCACCCTACAGACGCTGAGAAGCATCCCCCACCCCCTGCACCTGGGCGTTATTCCTCATCAGTATTCAGGGGACTCCAGAAGTCCATGACCTTGGTGTCTAGCTTCAAAGAAAACCTCAAAGTTATTCAAGAAATGGTTTTTCTGGGTACAATTCAGAGCTGTCCTTTAAATAGAAACCCAGGGCTTTTCTCAACAAGCCCCGAGGCATCCATCCTCTGGGACCATTTTAAAAGTGTCTCGGGCTGACTTCTCCTCTCGTTGGGGGCCTTCGGGAAATCCCAACTCTGTCCTCTAATTTCTACATCCAAATAGGAAAAAAAATTTAATTACTTCTTCCCCAACTTCATCTTGAAAACAAACACTATCACATGGAAAACCGTGAGTGACTGAATTCCCATTTAAATTCCTGTGAAGAGAGATGTTATATGAAAACCAAGTGTTACTTAAAAAACAAAACAAAACAAAACTTTGATTCAAAGAATATCAAGCTAAATTCTAGAATATTCTGGGGAAATGGCAAGATTCTTTTCGTTGTCTCTCTTCATTCCTTTTCCTTTCCCTTTCTCCCTTGTTTCCTTGCTATTTAGAATTCCACTGGGGGCAACTGGGACAGAAACATGCTGACCAACACTGCACCAAATGAAGCTTGTGAAATAACATGTCTAAGGTTGATTGGCTTCTGAAAGTTTACTCGGGGTCCCTGAGGGGTAGAATATTCCTTATCTTATCTTTTCTCCTAAGTCATCACAGTCAGGATCAGAGAGACAACAGACACATTTTGTCTCTTGCTTCACTTTTGAATAAGGTCCCTGTTGAGTGCGTCCAGTTTGTCCAGAACCGTCTTAGTCCCGACTTGGCACTCCCTTCTCCTCAGCAACCAAAATTGATCTGTTATTCTCAAGACTAAGGACAATGTGGGGTGAGTCCAGACTTGACAAGACGCTCGGAGCAGTCCCAAAGGGTCTGACTCAGGATATCTTATCCAAGACAACGCAAACACGGTGGAGAGAGTGGGGACTTTGGAGCTAGGATCTGGGTTCAGATTCAGACCTCACCACACAGGCTCTGAGTGAATCTGGGCAAGTTGATTTCTCTCTGCATCACTTTCTTCACCTGTAGAACACGTGGCATCACCTACCTTGCAGTGTTGTTTTGAGGATTAAATGAGACAATATATGTAGACTCTGGGATGGAATGGGTGCTTAATAAACTATAGTTCTAATAATAGCAATAATAAAATCAATACATAAAGGTTTAGATCAGTTCCTCTGAGAACACTCACATCTAGGAATTCATTCTTAGACTGCTCAGATTCAGAGAACAATCAGACTAAGTAACACCTCAAGTCCAACACGACACCTTATGGCCTCTTATGACCGCAGAGGCCAGCACCTGCAGACCACACGAGACGCACAGTACGAAACACAGGATTAGAAGATGAAGCAGTGGGGGGCCCTGTCTGAAGCCAGAGCTGTCAGATCCCAGGGCCCATGCAGTAAATCTCCACTCCGTGTGCTCTACCTGAGGGTGCTCCGTTCTCTGAGAACCTCCTGGGCATCCAGTACCGTGGCCCCCTCACACCACCACACCCAGCACACTGCCTGGCAGTGGTATGAATATTAGCGGACCGACCCTGTTCTGAATCCTGTTGCGCTTTAGAAGTATTCAGGGAGCCCACCACACCCCTCCACCTTTGACACTCTGGCTTATTTCATATGGTGTATGGCCCAGGAAATAGGTATTTTTTAAAACCTTTCCCGTTGATTTTAAAGGACTACCAGGTTGAGAAGTACTGTGGAAAAGTGCTTTGATATTAATAATAAAGGTGATTAATAATAAACATGATAACACTAATACTGGTATGTATTGAACGTTTACTACATGATGCTCATGGTGCTAAGTGCATGGTTACACAACTCGCCGGTGGTAGATTCAGGATAGGCAGTTAGGTCTGAGTGACTTCAATGCTTATATTTTTAACCAGGACCACATATGTGTCTTGTGTTAATTTTATATTTGATAGCCATCCATAGAGTACAGCTGAAAATTAATGTACCACATGACTTTACTTTCTTCCAGGGTAATGTACGGCTATTTTAGCAGTGGCCACTGGAGCTTGTGACCTTGGCTTTGTATAAAGGCATCATAGGGTGGTGGTTAAAAGCATGCATGCGTGGACTCTGGGCCTGGATAACATTGGTTCAAATACTGGCCCTACCACTAACCAACTGAATAGCTGGCTCTCCTAGTTACCATTTGCTTAACTTCTCTGTTCCTCATTTCCTCATCAATAAAATGGAAATAATAATAATAACAATAATAATAGTACCTTACAGAGTTCATTAAATGACTACACATGAATAGTGCTTACAACAGTGTCTGGCATATTGTAAGAGCTATATACGTTTTGGGTTTGTTTTATTTTTCCATCATTGTATACCTGGGGCAATGCCCAATGGTGGGAATTTCAGGAATCGTGGAGGCCTGTTGGGGAGACACTTTTGGATGGTTAGCTCTTTGCCACAGTTCTAGGATCACGTTACATTTGTGGCCATTTGATTCTGAATCTTTAGCTCACACGGTGAATGTGTGTTAGCGATTCTCATCGGGGAGAGGGGGATGGTGCTACCTTCTAAGGAGAATTTAGAATGTGTGGGGGGCATTTTTACAAGGAAAGGGGGAAGGAAAGGGGAAGCCCTACTCATACATAGTGGGTAAAAACCATGATTATTTCATGTTGCATTCAAGGGAGAGCTGCCCCACCCCAAATGGCAATAACGTTCAATTGAGGAACATTTAGGAAGCAGGATACAGTCCAGGGTGATGGTCTAGAAAAGATTTTATCATAAAGTCAGAGAGAAAAGGACAATTGTAAGTTTCCTTTAAACTTGAAAATGAGAGGGAGACTATGTGGAGAGTAAAAGTGGCAGCTGATGGAAATCAGTTCTGCTGGGCAGGAAAGAGGCCCCTGCAGGGGTACAGTATGAAGACTCCCACACAATATTCAGTCTAAAAATTCAGGGCCCTAGGCTGCAGGTAGGACACATTAAAAAAAAAACTGTACTATAATTATTATTGTGTCAGAATACATAAGCTTATGAGCAGAGAACAGAAAGAATAAAGTAAAAACAAACACAGTTTTAAAAAGTATTAGGGTAATAGGACTATGTATGATTTTTCTTTCTTTTAAGAGTAAAATCATTGTGAGCAAATCCATAAATGAAAAATTGAAAAACATATAATGACTTTTTAACCATAGTGGTGAGAATGAAGCTAGTGTTAAAAATAGACAGTCTTGGACTGGAGAGCAACCCAAGAATGGAGATAAAACACAAGCAAAAATATGGCCCAAGCTTCCTCCTTTTTAAATAAAGAAACCTGTTTTTGGAAGTATTAGGTACGAATACTAATACCTTATATTTTTGACTTGTCCTTCTAATTACTCTAACACACTTTTATATCTTTTCATATATGAGAGCTTTTAGAGTTCATAATCCTCTAGAGAATTAAGTTACCCCCTCTTGATTTCATAATTTTCACCGTAATGACACAATTTAGAGTGGGTGGATACATCTGTGGCTGTGTTACTTCTAAATTTCAAACACAACTTTTGTTTAGTTGGAGGCGTCCTTTGATTAAGATAGAATCTGTCCTGACTGGAAATCTTACACAATTTAACCATATTTCTAGTTCCATATAACTTTCATTTCTGAATTATTATTTATGGGCCATAAAATTGGCTGCTTATAATGAGAGAAAAAAAAATCACTCTCCCCCAGGCCCATTTAAAACACTCTGAGCAGAGTTTACCCTATTGAATTTGGTATCGTACATGCCATAGATAATACAAAGTACACACTCAGAAACAACATCTCTAACATTGATGTCTTTGATTTGCATTGTTTCCTTCAGTGGTGATATTTTCCTGTATGTGATACTCTCTAAAACTTTAAGTATCTGGCTTTGACCTGTTTGCACTTTAAGTTGAATTACTTAAGTAACGAACCTGGAATTCTCTTTTCAAACATCTCAGGAGTTTTTCTCTTTTATTTGAAATGGCATTTTCTTCCCCTGGCGGTAAGTTAACTCTTCTGCAATTTGCTGTACTTTCACCTACTCTCCTTCGGCTTCATTTTTTACAAAGCCACTTTTTTCTTTCTCCAAAGCACACAGTACGTGGATGCATTTTACGAGCTATCTTTTCTCCTATGGAACAATTTTTGTTTCAGGTCTCAGGAGCATCTTAGTTCTAAAATAGGATGATCACAAAAACCTGGTTATTTCCTGTCCTTTCTCTTATTATATTACACACAAAGTACAATAAAACAGAACATTCCTCCATTTATCCTTTCTGCTTTTCAATTTCAGATTTTGTCAGTGCAATGAAAAGTATTATGTTGAGGGTTTTTTTTTCTTTTGTGTTTTCTATTTAAGATAGCTCTATTATAAAAATAACCTGTTATTTATGTATCGATATTAGCTCATAGAAGTTAGTTTGTTTCCTAGGTACGAATTAGGTTCTGGAAACTATTTAATATACATATTATCTTTTCTAACATTTCCTTAATCGCCTGTATTTTGTAGGTGAGCCTGTTTCTCTGCCCTCGTCCTCAGAATGTCATTCCTCTTTTTCTCAGCTTCCAGGCTGCATTATACTTCAATGGGAGTCACCACAATTGTTTCTGCTTTACTGCTGAATCCCTCTTTCCCATTTTCTTTCTCTGTGGGACTCTCTAGGTCCTAAAGTATACACCTCCCAGAAGCCCCCTTCACACAATAAAGCAAAGCGCCCTTATCTCCTAGAGATACGATTTCTCTCCCCCGAGGAAGCTCAGTCTATGGAAGTATAAAAGGGAGAGGCTTAAGAACCGTCCTGTTGTGAGAATTGTTTCCTGGGTTCTGTGGCCGTGATGAGAGAGCCGCAGCGTCCTCGAGAGCCATGAAGTCAATGAGAATAACAGCCTGGGATGCTCCTTCCCTAGTTGCCTCGGCAGTGGCCACACAAAGAGACAGCCCACAGCCCTCATCCAACCCATCACCGGGCAAAGGATGTGCGGCTGTCACTGTCCTTGGCAAAGGACTCCAAAAGATGCTGGAGTGTGTGTGTATGTGTTTGTGTGTGTGTGTGTGTGTGTATAAATGAGTGTGAATCTAAGCCCATCCCTGCCCTCATCCCAGTCCTGGCAAGGAGCCTGCGCTCTCATGCTGCTTACCTCTGTGTGTATTTCCCCACATGATGGCTACTCAACATTTTTCACCAGCTGTTTCCTCCCCACATGAACATTTCCTGCACCGACTTTCCCTCTGCCCAGGAGATCTGTAATCGTTTCCTCTCATTGCTCTTGTACCTCGCCTATGTTTTCCCCAATCAGAGCCGCCTCTGTATTTGCAATCAAACCACAAATCTTTCCATCCTATAGTCACAGCATACTCCCTCTCTTCTCCTTTCCCTTTGTCTTGTCCATTTTAGAATTCCTGTGATCGCTTTAGAGTGTCAGAGAAAAGCAGAGTATTATTCATGAAACAAGAGACAGGGTCAAACAGACAGAGGCAAAAAAAATAAATAAATTACCTAAAATGTTGTATTTGGGGGAGGGTACGATGGCTTTTGAATTACTATAGAAACAGACACTAACTATACAACATGTACGTGATTCCAACAATCCTTCAACAGCAAAGATACATGGCTGTAGTCTATGCTTCCATGATAAGAGTTTCAAACAACGTGCAGACTCAATTTTTCTCCATTCCATCCAAATAAGGTAGACAATTTACTACCCTGCCACTTCCCTCTGTGTTTTCACATAACTATTTCTCACTGACAACATGCCTATGAAATAAGAGCCATGGTTATAAAATTCCAAGCCTCTTAACCTGATCGTGGAATAGAGCAGCAAAATGCTTCAAATTGGTCTTAGTACGAGCCGAACCTGAAACTGTGAGCCACAAACTCTAATGATAATAAACATCTACTGAGTACGTACCACGTCCCAGATATTTTTCCAGATAACTGACTTCTTTTGTTTCATTTTATTCATCACAACCTCAAGAAGAAGGTGTTATTACAGAGCAGGACTTGTGGTGAGTCTGAGTGATTTGCTCAAGTTCACAAAGATAGACCCCTTGGATCTGACCTGACCACACTTCACGCTCTTGTTCTTAACCACTACTCCCTACTATGGTTTATGTTGATTCGTTAAAATGTTTGTTCGTGTTCTTTAGCAATCATTTTGCTTCTTTTAAATCTGCGTGAGTTTTCATAGGGCCCTCAGATGGCATCAACCAGGGAGTCCATCACAAACAAGGCACCAGAAGGTGTGACTCTGGGGGTGGGCAGTGCCGGAACTGGGGTGCGAGCTCATTCTCACCATGGAATATGAGATCTTTGTGAACTTCCAGGACTTAACGAAGAGGCAAAGTGAAACGGGACTGGAGAGAAGAGAATACGATTACCGACGTGGCTGTCAAACGTGAATGTTCCCCAAAACCACCCATGGGAGCTTGTTAAACATACACGTGTCCCCATCTACCCCCAGCCATGTGGTTTCAGGGTCTTTAAGGTGGAGCCTGGGATTCCAAAATTTCACAAGCAGAGTGGCTAGAAGAAAGGAGCTGAGGAGTACAGGGTTTCTTTGGGGTAAAATATATTTTTTCCCTATCCTGATTACTTTTATTTTTTATTTATTTATTTTTTAAATTAATTTTTATTGGAACATAGCTGATTTACAGTGTTGTGTTAGTTTCAGGTGTACAGCAAAGTGAATCAGTTATACATATACATATATCCAATCTTTTTTAGATTCTTCTCCCATATAGGTCATTACAGAGAGTACTGAGTAGAGCTCCCTGTGCTACACAGTAGGTCCTTATTAGTTATCTATCTTATCTATCTATATCTATTTTATATACAGTAATGTGTATTTTATATACAGTAATGTGTATATGTCAATCCCAGTTTCCCAATTTATCCCTCCCCTCATTTCCCCCTTGGTAACCATAGTTTGTTTTCTACATCTGCGACTCTATTTCTGTTTTATAAATAAGTTCATTTGTACCATTTTTTTTAGATTCCACATATAAGCGATATCATATGATATTTGTCTTTCTCTGTCTTACTTCACTTAGTATGACAATCTCTAGGTCCATCCATGCTGCAGATGGCATTATTTCATTCTTTTTTATAGCTGAGTAATATTCCATTGTATATATATGGACCACATCTTTACTCATTCATCTGTTGATGGGTTCTTAGGTTGCTTCCATGTCCTGGCTATTGGAAACAGTGCTGCAGTGAATACTGGGGTGCATGTATCTTTTCGAATTATGGTTTTCTCTGGATATATGCCCAGGACTGGGATTGCTGGATCATATGGTAGCTCTATTTTTAGTTTTTTAAGGAACCTCCATACTATTCTCCATAGTGGTTGCAGCAATTTACATTCCCACCAGCCACGCAAGAGGGTTCCCTTTTCTCCACACCCTCTCCAGCGTTTATCGTTTGTAGACTCTTTGAGGATGGCCATTCTGACAGGTGTGAGGTGATACCTCATTGTAGTTTTGATTTGCATTTCTCTAATAATTAGTGATGTTGAGCATCTTTTCACGTAATATTTTAAAATTAGGTTACCATGATGGTTGCAAAACTCTTTAAATATTCAATACTAAAAAATATTGAATTGTGTCCTTTAGGTGGGTGAACTCTATGGCACATAAATTGTATCTCAATAAAGCTGTTGAAAAAAAAACTTATGGGCAAAACTGACCACAAAGGCACAGCGTTTCAGGCAAGTCCCTCTGACTACAGCTCACAGAGGCTCACAAGGAACAGAGTCAGAATGGCTCGGTTCTCCGAGACGGAAGTGGCGTGGTTTTCTCATTCACTTCAGATAAGTAAAGCCGTTTATGACAAAGACAGAAAACATACTTAGAAAACAAACTTAGAAAAACATAGAAAACAAACTTACGGTTACAAAAGGGTAGAAGGGGGATAAATTAGGAGTTTGGGATTAACAGATACACACTACTATAGATAAAATAGATAACAAGGATTTACTGTATAGCACAGGGAACTATATTCAATATTTTGTAATAACCTATAAGGGAAAAGAATCTGAAAAAGAATATATATATATATACACACACACACATATATATGTATAACTGAATCACTTTGCTGTACACCTGAAACTAACATAACATTGTAAATCAACTAAACTTCAATTTTAAAAAAGTAGTTTAGGGCTTCCCTGGTGGCGCAGTGGTTAAGAATCTGCCTGCCAATGCAGGAGACACAGGTTTGAGCCCTGGTCCGGGAAGATCCCACATGCCGCGGAGCAACTAAGCCCGTGTGCCACAACTACTGAGCCTGCGCTCTAGAGCCCGCGAGCCACAAATACTGAGCCCATGTGGCACAACTACTGAAGCCTGTGCACCTAGAGCCCGTGCTCCACAACAGAAGCCACGGCAATGAGAAGCCTGCGCACCGCAACGAAGAGTGGCGCCCGCTCGCCGCAACTAGAGAAAGCCCGCGCGCAGCAACAAAGATCCAACGCAGCCAAAAATAAATAAATGAACCAAAGCTGAGATTAAAAAAAAAAAAGTAGTTTATGACAAAGATAGAGATCTCCAAAGGGAAACATGGTCTCTATTCTCTTTTTGGTCCTTTCTATTCTTTGTTCCTTCTTTCCATTTTACTTTTTTCTGGAGAGGATTCAAGTAAATGAGTATG
Source organism: Leucopleurus acutus (assembly GCF_964270905.1). Classification (NCBI taxonomy): domain Eukaryota; kingdom Metazoa; phylum Chordata; class Mammalia; order Artiodactyla; family Delphinidae; genus Leucopleurus; species Leucopleurus acutus. The sequence continues at coordinate 9,076,565 of NC_139159.1, read as the reverse complement.
TTTTAATACCTTGTCTACTGGCTTTTTTTTAGCTATGCCTCTTTTCATTATTTTTATAATCATCCCTCTAAGAATTACAGCATGTGTTCTTAATTTATCATGATCAACCCTGAATTCATATATGTTTTCTTTCTTTCTAATGTAAGATATTTTAACTGACTTTTCAAAAATTTAAGAGAGAAAATAATCTTTTATATTTACCCTTTATTTTTTCCCTTATCAAGGTTCTTTATTCCTTATTGTAGATATAAATTTCCATGTGGTACCATTTCCCTTCAGCCTGAAAAACTCTCTCTAGCATTTTTGATAGTTTGAGTCTGCCAACAACCATTTCTCTCATCTTTTGTTTATCTGAAAATATTTTTATTTAACCATAATTTTGGAAATTTTTTTATTGTATATAGAATTCCAGGTTGACAGTATATAGTTTTTGTGTTATAGCACTTCAAAGCTTTTTTTCTATTTTTTTGTTGCCTCCATTATTTCTTACAATGTCATATTTATTATTATTCCCTGTAGGTATTCTTTTTTCTGGCTCCAAGATCATGAGGTCTTTCTCCACTTTCCATCCCAGCTCCCAGCCTCTGCTCACTCAGCAAAACTCCCAAAGAGGGAATAACTAGATGGAGAAGATTACTTAGTGTTTGGATTGGCATTAGATTAAAATATAACATGCCAGCCCAAAGATCTACCCAGCAGTTACTGGTTTCTGCTGGTCCCAGCAAAGAGAGTTCTTCTCTGGCTGGTGGCCTCCTTCACAGCCTCAGAAACTGGTCTCACATCCATCAGCTTCTCTGGTATTATATCTTTAACATTCTTTTGTGCTCACAATTCTTCAATGTCTTAAAAAATTATGACTATTTTTGTTTGTATGTTGGCCTCGTGATTTCTGGCTTTTATCCCATGAATGGAGATCTTGCACATCCTTCTGTATCCAAACTGGACGTGGAACTCCACTCTGTTTCCAAGGAGCTTAAAATCTGACTGAAGACATACAACAGGACTAGGTTGGAAATGCCAGGTGATAAGTGAATGCTAAGAATAATCAATCCCCCGAGAGTTCAGAGGAGGAAGGAGCGTTGCCAGATACAGTACGGGACATCCAGCTAAACTTGAATTTCAGATATACAAGATATACATTTTTAGTAAAAGTATATCCCAAGTATTGCATGGGTTATAATTATATTGAAAAATATCCCTTGTTTATCTGAAATTCAACTTTAACCGGACATCTTGTATTTTTCCTAAATTTGTCCCTAGGAGGGAAGGGCCACTAAGAGGAGAAAAAAGGCTCTAGAAGCAAGGAAAACTTGAGTCAGGTTGTTAAGAAGGGCTGAAATGATCAAAAATTGCCACATAACGTATATGCAGGTAAGTACTGGGAGAAATGATCAGAGAGATGTGTCAGGTTCAAAACCCCAGAGGGTTCCGAATGCCAGTCTCAGAAGAATGGACTCAATTTTGCTGGCAAAGATGAACAGAAAAGATTCTCTGTAAGTCTCTCATTTTTGACCTCTTTAAAGGTAACAGTAGTAATAGGAATCAATTTTATGGTATAGGTCTTCCACAGCAAAGCCCTTTTCCAATTTTATAGGGCTTTTTGCTTCAGTAAGATCCCATTTTCCTTTTTACATTTTTCCTTAGGTTTTTACAGCCTTCATTTGTTCAGTTATAAGAAATGATGATGGCTCTACCTTCAGAGATGTGAAACAAATAAGATTTTCTATTCCTGTCAAATAAATGAAAATCTAGATCCTGTAGAAACTGACAAATGCCAGACAATGGCCTTTTAACCAGGTTTATCTGAACCATCTTGCTATACTTCAATGCGCAATTACAAATCATCCTTTCAAGCTCTTCGGAATCTCAGCCCCGCCAAGAGCTAATTAACTGCTCTGACGGTGGGAAGTTACGGCAACATAAGGCACAGTTTCTGAATGACGGTTAAGGTATTTAATTTGAATAAAAGGGGAATTAAAAAGCAGCAGTGAACAAGAGCGGCAGCAGATAGAGAATGCCTATATTAAAGATTTTTGTCTGGTTTTAAAATCGTCCCCCGGAAATTTACATTGGGATGAATGCTTTAAAGCGTGAGACAGCCTTCCACAGCAGACAGTACGTGACAGAAGCAGACAGTGACTGTGTTGGTGCAGCTCTCCCAGCAGGGACTGATTGATGTTTGGTCCTTGAGCATTTTTCCTGCTTCTGATCAGGGGTCAGAACATGAACGAGGATGCCAGCGTCATGGTCAGAAAAGCTAAGCTTCCCCTAACGTGTGTAACCTAACCAAGTGACGGCTGCATCCTAACTGATGTGTGGCATATATGCATCATCTAAGAACTGCCCTCGTCATTAATTTGTAGCTGTTTTCAGTCACTGTCCAGTCTCACCCTCCACCCAGTCCTCCTTCCAGGTCTGAGAACTGGCAGCAGAGATGGGAGTTTTTCTTAGGTGCCTTCTGGGAGAGCAGTTCAGATAACTACAGCTGAAGTCTTCTGGCTGTTTCTGTCTCTTCCGTATTTTACCCCCTATTACGTTTACCTTACCAAGTGGAGAGGAAAATAACTTTTTTGAGGTGCCAAGAAGTTTCATGTGTTATTCTACTTAATTCTTACAAGACTATCATGAGGGCGGCACTATTCCTATTTTCAAGGTAAAGAAACGAAGTCTCAGAGCTTTACTGTCTTGCCCATCATTCAAACTCAGAAGGGCTCTGACGCCCACCGTATCTGCTTCCCACCTGACCACACAGATTCACCAGGTAGCCTTGCCTTTCTTCTAGAATCTTCAGCTCCAGTTCTCTTTGTAGCTCATCCCTGATTTAATTCTAATTTCACGTGGCATTAAGGGTCCCCAGAACAACTTCCTTCCCGCCCAAAGGTTGAGTCCTGTCTGTAACAGAGTCCTGCTCGTCCCAGAAATGGGGTGGAGTTGTCCTTATCAGGCCATGTGTGAGTCAGCTCCCTAAATGCCCAAGATTTCCAGGCGCTTCCCCAACCCCCAGTGCCTTAGAGTAGAAAGTACTATTTACGTTCATAGCCATAGGAGTCCTTCTGCTACCCAGGGATTTGATCATTTTTCACAGCTAGTTTTCCAACTCATATGTGCTTCCTTCCACAGGGGGCAGATAAGTGTACGCATCAAAGATTTTGTTTACCAGTAACTCTAATGTTTTATGATACACAAGAGATTTTCCTCTTCTAAATAATATCCTGCAACTTTTCATGGAACTTAATTTTAACAGAACTTATGAAACATTCCAAGGGTATTTAAAAGTATAAGAAAAATATAACATCTACATAGTTATCACCAAGACTGAACAGATGTTAACATATTGCAATTTGCTCTAGATCATTTTTTTTAAAGAAATACAATGTTACAGACATTGCTAAAATGCTAATTTCATCCTGTACCTCTTCCTCTCTAGAAGTATCCACTCTCCTGAAGTTGGTGTGGATCATTTCCGAGCACAGTTTTGAATTTCTATAATATAAATAAATTCATCAATAAGTAATAGGTGTGGGAGTTTTAAAGATTTATGTAATTGCAATCCAACTGCACGTATTTTTTATGGCTTGTTTTTCCCCCACTTTTTATGGGTGTCTATCCAAGGGAAACTTGATGAGCTCAAGGAGATATGTACAAGGATTTTCACTTAATCACTGTATGCTAGTAAAACAAAAAATGAAAACAACCTAATTGTCCCTCTCCTGTGCAATGTTTACATAAATGTGATTTATGGAATGGGATGCTATCAGTGCCATCCAGCCGTTAAAATGGATCAACAAGATCTACACATCTCTATAGAACTTTCTTTCTTTTTTTTTTTTCAAAATGCATTTAGGACAAGGAAAGCACTGAATATAAAGTGAGTTTTTACAATAGTAGGTTTTTTTTTTTTTTGCTTCTGTTTAAGATTGATCCCTTGATAATATAAAATATTGAATGATTTAGTACATAAAAATTCTTAGTGTTATCACTGGTGAGGAAAAAAGAAACTATTTCAGTATTTTCTTTATCTAAACCTCTGCTCTGTCTTCAGCTCCTGTGTCCATGCCTGCAAGGCAGACAGCAAAAAGATGCAGGATTTTGACACTAAATTAAGTCAACATGTTAGCAAACTCTCATTCAGTCCCCATCACTGACTCCACTAAAAACTCAGCATAAAGGAAGTCTACCTTTCATTCTTAATAAATCGGTCCCCTTTACTAGTATTTGTGTACGGTAATCAGATCAGTGATGTTGTTCAGAGGCTTGGTCTTTCTTGCTATCTGGTCTTATCAAGTTGGTTCCGAAAAGACTTTAGATGACTTATTGGTATGCAGACCAGAATTTCCAAATTGGCAGCTCGACTGACCACAACATTCAAACTGCCATATATAGATGACAGTAAATTACTTCCTGTATTACCTCCAGACTATTAAAGCTCCAGTGGTATGAGAATAATGCATGTGTGCACTGGCGACCGTCAGTAGGTAACCAATCAATAAAACAATATTGCTTATTGTTCTTATCAAGTTGGTTGGTCTTATCAACCAACTTGATCTTATCAAGTTGGTTCCGAAAAGACTTTAGATGACTTATTGGTATGCAGACCAGAATTTCCAAATTGGCAGCTCGACTGACCACAACATTCAAACTGCCATATATAGATGACAGTAAATTACTTCCTGTATTACCTCCAGACTATTAAAGCTCCAGTGGTATGAGAATAATGCATGTGTGCACTGGCGACTGTCAGTAGGTAACCAATCAATAAAACAATATTGCTCCAAATTTCCGCAGAGCAGAGATCTGATAAGGTAATGGTAGCCTGAAACATGTTAATAAATATATTTAGCAAAACCTCTATTAGTGAAGACGAGGCTGCTATGAACTGGGAGATCTGGAAAGCATGCTGGGACCAGTGCAGCTCAGAGCTGGAATTCTACTGGAAAGTTTATTGTGGTTGAACCTAGAAGGGAAGAGAGGTGTGAGTCAGATAGTAAGTACTGAGCGATCTGATTGAGTTGCTGAGGCAAAACAGCAACGCTCTGACCGGCCTGAGTAGGTCAGGTGGTCCTGCCGTAGGCCTTCCTTGTTCATGGCGATCTTCTTAGTGAGCTTATCACAGCAACAGGTTTGCAATTTGTCGTAAAATTATGGGATTAAGGTTCCTTTCTCCTGCCAGATGCTTAGTTGGATAGAAAGGACTGTGCCTCTCTTGTCTGTTACATATTCCCAGTGCCAAGCAAAGCTCTTCGAACACATAATAATACAATCATAAGAACATTTAAAGGGGTAAGAGGGGAGAGTCCCAACTTAGAGGTCCTATTGGGCAGCAGTCTTGATAAGGCAAGTCTTCCCTGTGTCTCCATCCCACCTCTGACCAATCCAGCAGGGCCAGTGAGTCATAATTCCAGAGGAACCACAGAGTGGAGTTCAGAACACAGGTCTGGCTTCAGGCCACTTGGTCCATGTTCAACAGTATTATTCACCTGCTGTGTGACCCTGAGCGAGTTACTTAGCTTTCGTAAGCCTCCACTTTCCCATCTTTAAAATGGAAAATGGTTTCACACATTGTTTTTAAGGATGAGGTAATTCAGGCATTGCTTAGCGTATAGTACCTGCTCAAAACATCACTTCTATTATTACCATTATTATCTATTAGTCAAGATTAGAATTCATTTGAAAGGAATAGGGCTGATAGGAAATAGGAGGGCATGACACAACATCCAGCCATTGGTACTGGTTTAGGATGGCATTCCAGACTCCAGGATGTGACGTCTCAGATGGAATCACTCGCGTGTTTCAGAAAACAACCCAGATTTATGGTCGAGGCCAACAGAGAGGTGATGGGCTGGGAGAGGATGATGGAGTTCTAGGCCTCCAAGGCTTGAGAAAAAGCAACAGAACACGGAGGTGGATGAGAGTAAGTTTGATTATTGGGAAGAATGCAGAAATCCAACAGATATCCACTAGGTGCTGGCATTAGGGCTGCCTTACTCAGAATTAGTGATCCAATTTTGAGATGCTGGCAAAGAGAGAGGAAACAAGTCAGGAGTTGACATTCATTCCGATGGTGCCAGTTACTACAGGAAAGCTTATCTAGAGACATAAATATGACATTAAGCAGAACTGAACTTTTAAGGATGTTGGAAAAGGGGACTGATGGCCATATACTTATTATACTTTTATTGAAATTAAATCATAACAAAATAGAAACCAATGTGGATAAACACAGGCATACCTCAGAGATATTGTAGGTGCAGTTTCAGACCACCACAATAAAGCAAATATTGCAATAAAGTAAGTCACACAGTTTTTTGCTTTTTTGGTTTCCCAGTGCATATAAAAGTTATATTTATACTATGCTGTACTCTTCAGTGTGCAACAGCAGTATGTCTAAAAATATGTGTTTACCTTAATATGAGTCATCATATGAGACTTCAGTGAGTCCTAATGTTTGTGCTGGTGGGGGGGTCTTGCCTCAACGTTGACGGCTGCTGACTGATCAGGGTGGTGGCTGTTAAAGGTTGAGGTGGCTGTAGCCATTTCTTAAAAGAAGACAATGATGTTTGTGGAACCCGAAAACAATTACAATAGTAACACCAAAGATCACCGATCATGTACCATCATAACAAACACAAGGATAATCAAAATGTTAGAATATTGTGAGAATTACCAAAATGTGAAACAGAGACACAAAGTGAGCGAATACTGTTGGAAAAATGGAGCTGATAGACTTGCTTGACACAGTGTTGCCACAAACCTTCAATTTGTAAAACATTCAATATCTGCAAAGTGCAGTAAAGTGAAGCACAATAAAAATAAGCCAGGTATGCCATAGTGGATTTAGGTTATTTTTCACTTTTGGTAAACAGTTTTCACCACATAATGAGAAACTGTGCATTGAAGAAACTTAGAAAGAATCACTGATGATCGGATGGAAAGACAGACTGTGTTCTTGGATTAGAAGAATCAATTTTATTAAAATGACCACACTACCCAAGGCAATCTACAGATTCAATGCAATCCCTATCAAATTACTAATGGCATTCTTCACAGAACTAGAACAAAAAAATTTTAAATGGGTATGGAAACACAAAAGACCCTGAATAGCTAAAGCAATCTTGAGAAAGAAAAATACAGCTGGAGGAATCAGGCTCCCTGACATCAGACTATACTACAAAGCTACAGTCATCAAAATAGTATGGTACTGGTACAAAAAAAGAAATATAGATCAATGGAACAGGGTAGAAAGCCCAGAAATAAATCAACCCACTTACGGTCAATTAATCTATGACAAAGGAGGCAAGAATATATATATATAATCTATGACAAAGGAGGCAAGAATGGAGAAAAGACAGTCTCTTCGATAAGCGGCGCTGGGAAAACTGGACAGCTATATGTGGAAGAATGAAATTAGAACATTCCCTAACACCTTATACAAAATAAACTCAAAATGGATTAAAGACCTAAATGTAAGACCAGATAATATAAAATTCCTAGAGGAGACATAAGCAGAACACTCTTTGACATAAATTTCAGCAATATCTTTTTGAATCTGTCTCCAAGAGTAATGGAAATAAAAACAAAAATAAACAAATGGGACCTAATTAAACTTAAAAGCTTTTGCACAGCAAAGGAAACCATAAACAAAATGAAAAACAACCTACGGAATGGGAGAAAATATTTGCAAATGATGTGATCAACAAGTGATTAATTTCCAAAATATACAAACAGCTCGTACAGCTCAATATCAAAAAAAAAAAAAAAAACCCAATTAAAAAATGGGGGCTTCCCTGGTGGCGCAGTGGTTGAGAGTCCGCCTGCCAATACAGGGGACACGGGTTCGTGCCCCGGTCCAGGAAGATCCCACATGCCGCGGAGTGGCTGGGCCCGTGAGCATGGCCGCTGAGCCTGCATGTCCGGAGCCTGTGCTCCACAACGGGAGAGGCCACAACAGTGAGAGGCACGCGTAACGCAAAAAATAAAAATAAAATAAAATAGTACGCATGTATGATTTATTGTTGAAGATGTAATTAGTCCCTGAATTTTTTCCTTCTTTAAAAGTTCGTTTATTCTGTAGTTGTTGTGTTAACATTCTTGTTTTATTTAAGTGTGTTCTTGCTGATTAGCACGCATTTATGTAGTCAGGATAATTAAGGTGAATTACATCAATTTGGAAAGGTTAAATTCTAGTAATTATACATTTGCAATTTAGAGTATAAATCTGATGATGGTATATTACTTGCAGTGCATACGATAACGGCAATTTAAGAAAGATGTTAGGGCTTCCCTGGTGGCGCAGTGGTTGAGGGTCTGCCTGCCGATGCAGGGGACACGGGTTCGTGCCCCGGTCCGGGAAGATCCCACATGCCGCGGAGCGGCTGGACCCGTGAACCATGGCCGCTGAGCCTGCGCGTCCGGAGCCTGTGCTCCGCAACGGGAGAGGCCACAACAGTGAGAGGTCCGCGTACGGCCAAAAAAAAAAAAAGAAAGATTTTAACTTAAGAGTCCAGGATATTGTTGACTTAAGCAATCTATTGAGTCTATAAAAATGTTTGAGTTTGAACATTCTAAAAAAAAGCAAGCTGTAAATTGATACCTTCCCATTTTATAGTTGAAAATGCTATGTTGTGTCTGTCTTTAAAATGTTTTCCAGTGGGGAGAAAGCTATTTAGAAGACTACGTTAGAAAATGGAAAGTCCTTCTACATGCTAAACTCAGTACATTGAAATAGCCATTCTAACTTCACATTTGAGCTATAGTCCCAGGTAGTTTTGCAAACAAATTTTAAGTTGCACTATTAAAAGGCACTATGATGAATAATTCGCAGGTACATCTTTATTTCAAGTATATTTAAGCATGTGGAATGTCACTGATATCAAGAAAGATTCTACTTCTGACACTTTTCAGAGTCAGCACTGAATAACTGGAAAGTTTAGCTGACAATAAACTATTTGCTTTCCAAAAATAGTTATACCTGAAGATCCTCCTGACCCATCATGGGGGACTTTTCTTATATTAAAGGATTTAGAATACCATCAGGATAGATCTGTGAACATCTTTAAATAGAACATTCTAATTAGCATTTCAGATAAACTCTTTAGCATTACACTAACAAGCATTAAAATGTTTTGGGGACTTTTCTGGTGGCACAGTGGTTAAGAATCCGCCTGTCACTGCAGGGGACATGGGTTCAGGCCCTGGTCCGGGAAGATCCCACATGTCGCTGAGCAACTAAGCCCGTGCGCCACAACTACTGAGCCTGCACTTTAGAGCTCGTGAGCCACAACTACCGAGGCTGCGTGCCGCAACTACTAAAGCCTGCATTCCTAGAGGCCGTGCTCTGTGACAAGAGAAGCCACCGCAGTGAGAAGCCCGCACACCGCAACGAAGAGTAGCTCCCACTTGACGCAACTAGACAAAGCCCGCGTGCAGCAACGAAGACCCAATGCAGCCAAAAATAAATAAATAAACAAACAAATAAAAAGAATGTTTTTGAGCAAAGACAAGAAAAAAAGGAAGGCCCACACAGTGATTGATGTTTTTTAATGTTATTTTATGAATAAAATACTAGTAATTACTCTCTTTTTAGCTTTCTTCTGGGTAAATCCAAATGCACACATACATGTACATTCATACCTAGAGAGATGATACATTAATAATTATTTGATAAAATGTGCTATTATCAAGAGTAATTCTACTGCCTTCATGATGTAAGAGTCAAGGGATGCACCAGCTTTGCCAGTTTTAATTTGAGAATACGTTCTGAATACTGCACCTTTCATTGATTTATTTTTGAATAAACTTTATTTTGGAATAATTGAAGATTAACAGAAAGGTCGTAAAAATAGTACAGAGAGTTCCCATATACCTCTTACTTTTTGCTTTTTGTCCTGGGGTATGGAGACATAGATAGGTAGCTAGCTAGATGGATAGATAGATAGATAGATACAAATACACACAAAGCAAGGGAAAGATCACATATAAATGAAAGCATTTAGGGACAAAGGATCAGCTCTAGGGGCGAGAGGAGAATGAGCAAATCACCAAGAGTTAATATAGTTTTCCATATTATGACACAGTTTTTACATGTCACAAAATTCAGTTCAAAGACACGAGTTTTCATTTTCTTCAACAGCGCCTTGGCATGTTTTAGGATATGTCTACTAGCTTCCATGACAGGACTTAAAAAGCACTAAGTTACAATATTCTAATGTAGACCATAATAGGAATGCTGTGTTTCTGCTAAGTAGCTCTGTTTGGCAAGATGGATTGCATTGACTTTCCACATTTTCCAAGGTAACATCAATGTTAATTGCTAATAAACCTTATACTATGCCTAAAACAGGTTTTAAATTTGCTGGATTCTACTAAACTGAATTTTAATGGACCAAACTCACTTTCATTGCACATTTGGTTGTTCCTACTTATACAGAAACATTTATTAGCTCTGAACAGAATTACAAAAATGAATTAAAATGTCAGTTTTCCCTTGAAGGAGCTCAAAATTCTAAAAGAAGAAACAGAAAGAAAGATCAAACAAGATTCAATAAGAGACAATACGAGATGTGCTGTAAGATTTGAGCACTCCAAAGCCTGTGGGAGCTTTGAGAACACATGGGGTTGGGAGAAACAGCCTTTAGATTCTGGGAATGACTGGAATGTTCTGGGCACTCAGTAATATGAGAGTAGGTCATCGTATGAAAAGAAGAAGGCATGAACCAAGGTTTGTAAAGCCGCCATACGGAGTGCCTATGCCCTGTGAAGAGGCTAGCTGTCAAATGGATGGGCAATGTTTTAGAAGCAACAGAAAGACCTTCCATCTGACAAATGCATGTTGTTCTACAAAGACAAAGACCTGGAACACTGTCCACCCCAGCTGCTTTTGCAAATCAAGACGACCAACAGGGCATGCTTTCTTCCCAACCTTCCCAGTGACAGCTGGTTCAGGGTCTGGCACTAAATTACCAACAGCCCATTATTCACACCGTGGAAGGGTTGGGTCAATGACCTCCAAGGCCAACCACCCATCACGCTCCAGTCTCGTTTCCATGGACAGATATGTTTTGACATGTTTGCATGTTTAAAAAGCCTTATTCCTTTTTGATAAACATGACTCCACTTAACATGATCCTTCACACACACTTCCTCTCTGTAATTTTTCTGACTCCTTAGGTTTGGCAAATAAGCTTTTGTAGAACTAGCCCTAGGTGTGAGCACTCAAGTCAAAGGGCTGAATACAAGACACGGGCTCTTTCAGAAACAGCAGCCTCGACTAAGCGGCTGAAAAACACAGACAGATTAATCTTGACATAGACTTGCAGATACTCAGACAGGAAGATGACAATACGCTTTGAGTTTTCCGCTGTAGTGCTGTAATTTTTGTTTCTACACGAGAAACAAAACTAGAGCGTTTGAAGACCAGATTACATTAACCATTCCCCTCTGGGACGTACCTATAGACACAATCTAAGCCAAAGAGACAGAAAATCTGTAGGTAATCAATAGTGAGCCTCTGACAGTGTGGCAGCTTTTGGCCACGTGCCTATTTCACCCACCTGAGAAGACTTGAATAAATCTTCCCTGAATAAAAATTAATTGGGTATAAGCAGGTGCTAATGACCATGGTAAGAAAAAGCAATTTACAATATATGACAGACCAAAATTGTTTCAGATTATATCCACATGTGACTAATTTAATGTACTAAGAGCCACTGGTGTAAATTTGAATCAATGGTAAACTGTGCCTAAATCATGCTTTACTCAATACTTTTGATCAATCATTATCTACCTAGAAAAAAGAACTCACAGCTAGAAAAAAAAAAAGAAAACAGATTTTCAAAAGAAATTATGGTCTTGAGAAGTAGAAAAATAAGATTATAAACCACAAGTGGAAATCACTGTGTGCTCAATTACATTAAAGTCACACACTCATATACCTCAATAAAGCTGAAATTTAAAAAAAGAAAACATTAGACAAACTACTCCATTCCCCCCAAAAGTCACATGATCATAGCTGAAGAAGACTTCAAAGTCAGCCCGTCCTCCAACAGATTTAAAGATTCTGCTCTAACACCCATCACTGCAAGTGGATTTTCTCACCTCTGAACCCAGTATCAGAGAACTCGATACTTTGCAAGTGAGCGCGCTGTGCTCATGTGTGAACATTCTAATTTAAAGTCCTCCTGCCTAGATACAGATCTCATCTTCTGTGTGTTTTTGCTGTATTTTCCTGAGCATGGTGAATGAGTTGCATTATTCTACTGAGTGGACCATATTGGTGTTCAAACGTTCTTAACTGCTAATTGAGGTATCCTGGAAAATAAAGTAAGCATGTGCATGTGGAAATATTGGGTTGGCCAAAAAGTTCGTTTGGGTTTTTTCCATCACATCGTATGCATAAAACCCAAATGAATTTTTCGGCCAACCAATAAGTATGTGTAACAAGTAGTGTCCTACTAAATAGCAGTGTCATCTTCACACCCCTTTAGCTTTTCCAACCTCAGATATTCTGCCCAGCAAATGAGAGGTCATTTCTGAAGCTTTCTAGACTGCTTCCAGTTGTAATGTCCTATGAATCTGAATACTGTTTAATTAAGTTTAAAACCCTTTCCTATCACCATCTCCATAAGGTGTGGAAAAGAACCCCTTTGGTAATTAGGAGACTAACCAAAATATAAAAAATAATACTTTTTTTAAAGTCTCAAGAATACTTGGACTGTGAATGATGTCAAGTAATCTATTTCTACTGTTTGAAACACTCAGTTTTTAGGATTCTACAAAATGTTTTTATGGCAGATTTTAGCATAGATCTTCCCATCAAACATCCACCAAATAGCATGAGTCTAGAAACAGACTGCTCACATGGTGCTTATTACCACTTGGCATTTTCTGGCTGAGCTGTCGCCCAACTAGCTAAGTTACCTGCTGCTTGAAATGTTCGAAGAGCATTAATCAATGCCGAAACACGGCAGATGACATGGATGTTGGGATTTCATCATGCATCACTTTGAGATCTGTTTGAACCCAATTTTTGTTTTGCAAACTCAACAACTTCTACCTTACCTTCTTGCCTAGCTTCATTTCTACTTTTCTTTGTAAATTATGAGATATAAGTCGTGACCGAACTAGTCAAAGGTCAGTTGAAATACCTACCACTTTGGAGAAAGAGAGAATTGATAATGTCATTCTGGGTCTTGAAATGTATATGAGAGAGGGAGAGGGAGAGGGAGAGGGAGAGGGAGAGGGAGAGGGAGAGGGAGAGGGAGAGGGAGAGGGAGAGGGAGAGGGAGAGGGAGAGGGAGAGGGAGAGGGAGAGGGAGAGGGAGAGGGAGAGGGAGAATAAAATGTGCTCAGGATGGGATTGGTGAGGGAAACACACAGAACTCAATGTCTTTTTCAAATGCTATTTAGAAATATTTATTTCCTTCACGTAGTAGCAATACACATGTTATTTAGAAAATTTATAGCAAATTTTGGTTTGCTTGTCTTCTGAAAAACTCATAAGAACATTCATACTTCTGAGAATTCCCGCCTAATTTCTACATAAGCTATCTATCTAATCTATAAATCTATAATCATACATTATGCATGCTTTGGATAATCATGTAAATAATCAGATTGATTTGGGGAATCCTTTGAGGCTCATCACACTGCTTTCTTTGATATCCATGTTGGAATGGCCATTGGATTCTTAAATTAAGCAGACTGTTTCCAAGGGAAGATGATCCAATGGCAAACGATTGGATTCTAGTTAATTGTATTTTATGATAAGCTTACTGTATTTTAAATTACTGTAGCATAGTCATGAATGACAGCTGCCTCTGCTCCAAATAAATGTAATCCAAACTAATTTTAAGGAAAAAATCATAATTCTATTTAATATTTTCAAAATTGATGTCAAGACATAACTTACCCACACTCTACACTGCATAAATACCATCTATATGACCTTTGGAGAAATATCACTATATCTCTCACTGTTCACTGTATGTATTTCCTCATCAGCAAGGTGGATTAATCATCTCTACCTACTCTTTTATTGGTTTTCCATAACATCTTATGGAAAAACCGGAATGAACTTTTTGGCCAATCCAATACAAAGTTGTAGTGATGTGCTTTCAAAGTACACAACACCAAAATAATATGACATTCTTCAAAATAGCTGTAATTATTTAGGAGCTGGATCAAAATTTCTTCTGCAGGGATTCCAGGTTCTAGTTTCTGATGCTGAATTATGTTGTAGATATATGAGAAGGCACCCCAGCAGAGATTAGCGAAGACTCTGGAGCCCCACTGACTGGGCTCCATCTCCTAGCTCTGCAGTGAACTCCCTGTGTGACCCGAACAGGCTTCTCAACCTTTCTGAGCCTCAGTTCTTTACTGGTAAAGTGTGTATAATAACAGCATCTCCTCACAGGGTTATTTTAAAGGTTAAATGAGTCATTATTTAAAGTGCTTAATGCAGTGCCTGACACATAGCAAAGCCCCTATAGACCTAATAATTATTACCATTAAATTGATTAAGTGGCATTTGCTTTAGAGAAGCAAGCCTCAGGCAGCTCTTGTCCTGTTGCAGAATATTTTCACAGGTTTGAGATGTTATTGAAGACAGGATCACAGCGCTTACTCCTCTAATTCTCCTGGGTCTGGGAAAGCCATACTCTTTGCCCTTCTACTTTCCTACCTCACTGGTGCCCTCACACCAAATCTCATCCTCAGGCCACATAAGGGGATAGTTTTGAAACAATGTGGATGTTAAGACCAAAGCTGCCACCTGCTTTGAATGCTGGAGGTTAAGATTCAGGATAATTCAAATATCATTCCCTTCAAACATCATTCAGATGATTTTAATAAATCCAGGAGATTTTCATTTTTCCTGTGCTCTTGACGGTCCTTAAATGAAGTTCTAGCAAATAGTGAAGGTGAGCTAGAATTTCATTAACTCACGCAGTCCTAGTGGCAGTAAAAAGATCTCTGCTGAAACTAAACATTGCAATGCTATTGATAACAACAATACACCTTGGTCATGTAATTTATGAAGATGGTGACTTTGCAGATTTAGAGGAGTTTTTAAAGTACAATTTGATAGGGCTTCCCTGGTGGCGCAGTGGTTGAGAACCTGCCTGCTAATGCAGGGGACACGGGTTTGAGCCCTGGCCTGGGAAGATCCCACATGCCGCGGAGCAACTAGGCCCGTGAGCCACAACTACTGAGCCTGCGCCTCTGGAGCCTGTGTTCCGCAGCAAGAGAGGCCGTGACAGTGAGAGGCCCGCGCACCGCGATGAAGAGTGGCCCCCGCTTGCCACAACTAGAGAAAGCCCTCGCACAGAAACGAAGACCCAACACAGCCCTAAATAAATAAATAAATTAATTAATTAATTAAGGAAAAAAAAGAGTAAATCCTATTTTAAAAAAGTACAATTTGATACACTAAAGCAAGTTTTAGCCTCAGGTTTTCATTTGTAAGGTTACAACATTCTTCATGAATTAACCAAGGATGGCAAAGTGGAGGGAAAGAAAAGAATGAAGCAAAAACAGAGCAACACATCAGTCATCAAAGGCACAACAAAATTATCCCCTCCATCCCATCAAGGTTACAAGAACTATAAATAAACATTAAAACACACTAGTCACCTGAATAGAAAGAATATTGAACTTAAAAATACATTATTTTGCTTTTGCCTGAGGCTCTTCTTACTGTGGATACACATTTATCTTCTTGCTAAAATTCCTTTCAGTCAGAGCCATTTATATCCACTATTGACAGAGAGCAAACCCAACAAGGAAGGAGACGTGTGGGCAGCTCTCCTTATGGTCTATGCCATGTGATGGTTTACTATGCCTTATTAAATTTCAATAAAAAGTTTTTTCTGACAATTCAGTAAGGCATAAACTCATCAAGAAGTAAAGGGAGGAGGTGGGAGACCCTTGGCAGTTGTTCCCTTTCTAAACTATAAACAAACCTTATGGTATTTTAATACTTAAAACTCACTCATTCTGAAGACATATTCTACCTCTCTCAATCACGTATACATGACCCAAAGGCTGGAAGAGAAGGAAAAAAGAAACAGAACTCAAATGCATGTCAAAGTTTATTGTTAGTTTTATGACAGAACTCAATGAAATCTAAGAGAGCAAAGACTGTAGCTATATTTGACATAAATGGACAAATCTGCCCTAAAAACCCCAGCATAGGGCTATGTATGTGAAATAGATCATTTTGACAGTCCTGAGTTCTCCATGGGCTCTAAATATTTTATGTCCTCCCCATTTGTGAATGCTTCCAGTCAAATACAGATATAGAGTGGAACACAGCAGACTGATGTTCTGGAGATCGGACGCAGATTTAATGGACTACAGGTAGAGTAAGCCTGGCTTCTAATCTTAGGTTTGCTTTCATGCACTTAGAATCTCATGAAGTATTTGTCAACGTAGCCCTTTGAAGACTTGGAAAAGGATGCAGAAGAGCGGATCCCATACTTTTTAAAGCACTGCTTCTAAAGACCAGTTGCTTTTCACTTAAATGAAGCTGTCTAACCCCAGATACTTTTGAGATTTCTGGTGCACTTTAAATATTCAGTTTCTTACAAAGATCACAATACAAACATCTTCACACGGTAAACTTTTGAGTTAGCAAGTATAAACCCTATAAGAGAAGAAAGACAGATAACACAGTTTGAAAAATCCCAAGATAACATCTGCTCCTTCAAAAGATATTGGATAGGACAATTTTAAGGTCAAAGTAGGAACTGTGCTCTAATTGTCAATAGCACCAAAGAAGAAAGAAACGTGGAAAAACTGATTGGGGATTTTCTGTGCATTAAAAAAAAAATCCATACTACATCATATCCCTTATAACCAACATTTTTCTTAATTTTAGGACTCCTTCATTTGGCACCACGACCTGACCTGACCCAGAAAAAAACTATGTACAGCTTTTATCCTCCTTGTGAGAATTCTGACACAGTCCCCTGCAGAAATACTAATGTGTTTGATGACGGAGTCTAAGACTTCACTAGGGTTTGTACAAAATTTATAGAATATGTGTCATATCACATTTCTGAAACCTGAAAAGTTCTGAATTCTGAAACACATCTCACCCTAAGCATTTTGGATGAGGAACTGTGGATCTCTAATAAAGTCAAACACTTTAATAAGATCTTTCAGGAAGCTTAAAGAGATGATCATGACCCAGTGCCATTATTTACCAATATATGTTCATCTCCAATACAATTAACAGGTAAATTCTGAAAAATAATAAGGTAGTTCTGGAAAGTTGTCAGATATGAGATCAACATTCAAAATTTCTTCTACATAAGGAATAACTAAATAAAAAATAAAATAAAAAATAAGATATTATTCAAACAGGCAAAAAGACAATAAAATATCTAGGGATTGTTGTAATCATGTATAAAGAATGCATAAGACATTGTACAGAAAACTTTTTATTATAAAACTTTATTAACTCTACTAAAAGATATAACAGATCTGAATAAATGGAGAGTTACACTCTGCTCACTGAGAGACAACTTCACATTGTAAAGATGTTAAATCTTATCACACGTTTAAAATAAAGGGGAAGTGACTCATCTAATATATGAAGACATACAAAAAAGGAAAAACACCAAAATATAATAAAATACCATAGCTATAGCAGTAAAAAGAGTATGGAGGGCTTCCCTGGTGGCGCAGTGGTTGAGAGTCCGCCTGCCGATGCAGGGGACACGGGTTCGTGCCCCGGTCCGGGAAGATCCCACATGCCGCGGAGCGGCTGGGCCCGTGAGCCATGGCCGCTGAGCCTGCGCATCCGGAGCCTGTGCTCCGCAACGGGAGAGGCCACAACAGTGAGAGGCCCGCATACAGCAAAAAAATAAAAAAGAGTATGGAGCTCAATTATCTCTTAAAATCAGTAACTTTATGTGCTACTTCTTCAGCAAAGAATAAAAACCTTAGCCCTTTGCTTGAACCAATGAGACCTAGATCGTATTCAAAACTTAATGACAAGCAAGAGGGAAACAGAAATAGAAACAGAATAGAAAGCAGACAAACTAAGCTGAGATTGTTGACAACTTATCCCCAGATGAGGCCTCAGAAATGGAGAAGGTCACATGGCAACAGTTGACGGGCTCAGCCTCAGGGATGATTCTGAGAGCAAAGTTCGCACGGGTCATGAGAGCTCTGAAATAAGTCAGGATATTTGGAATAGAAGTTTTGCGCAAATATTTATCACCTCACACGCAACAAATTGTTGTGATAGCCACAAAGTGACCTGCTTGCCTCTGGCACCCCACGGCCAGATATATCTTCCTGGAACGCTGCATGTCAGGAGAATAAGAATGTCTGACGGAAAAGATATTTTCACGGCCATCTTTATTTCACAGTCCTTGGCTCTCTCTTGATGAGAAAACAGAAAGGAGTGTGTAGTCACTAGAAAGTTATTGAGGAGCAAGGGAATTTTTATGTGCGTGTGTATATATATATATATATATATATATAGTTATAGTCATAGCTATATATAGTTATATATATTTATATTAATATATAGTTATATATAACATTTTATGTGTATAGCTTTATATATGTACAATTATATATACAGTTTGTTTTATATATATATATATATATATATATATATATATATATAAAGTACATTCATACATTTGAGCATGGACACGGATGTAGGTTGCAGGGAAAGTAGCAGAAGAAGTCTGCAGATGAAGGAGACATGGTGACAACGAAAGGAGATGGAAAGGACTGGATGGAGAGCAGTGTGAGACAATGACCCAGGACAGGAGGCGGGAATCTTATTTCCTAAGACAGAGTGAAAGTGACACTCTTGTCAATATACTGGTTCAACTGATTCTTCTGACTGATATCTACTGACAAAAGTGCTGTCTTGTAAGCTGCAAACTTTGTCTGAATCTTGACCAGCTTTTCATCTTCAGTGAAGGTTGGACACGGATCCTTTGATTGACATTAATGTCTGAACGAGACCAAAGAAGTCATAAAATTCACACCTGAAGGGCACCTTTAGTGGGGGCTGGATTTTGTTCCAGCATTTACCTTCTGGGTCCTTTCGGTGTACAGTATGGAAGGTAATTAAAGACTAACAAATCGATACTGGAGATAATGATGTTTTCCTAATTCAGGAACTGCCCTGACCTTGGACTTGCATGAAGGAGTAAACAAAATGCACATTTCAGTAAAGGCAGTGCATCCGATCTCAGTTACAAAGTGGGAGGCAGAATTCAATGAAAAAGTGGGTCCTGAACTGCTTTCCATTAAAATCAACATCCAAGTGCAAGCAAAAAAGCCTTTCTTCTCATATTAATATCTGCTACCCAACAGAGTAAGTAAAACAACAAAAACTACCATAAACTGAGATTGGAACAATAGCTGATCCCGTGCAGTAAAGTAGAATGCCTCCCCTTGTACGAGCACATGTTCATAATTCAACAGCAAGCAAACAAACAAACAAAAATGTTTCTCCGTTGACCGCACCTCATGTTTGGTGGCAATGGTCGTTCTATGCAAAGAACTGAGGAAACTGTGAAAATAGAACATCTTTGATAACATCTGCCTGCAAATGTTCGGAACACTCAGCATTTGATTCCACGCGGCTAAGTACAAAAGTTAACGATTCTGCCTTACACTGGGTGGAGTATTGAGACTTCCAAGTCTGACACGGAGAGTGACGTGAGGGGGAGCAGTCTGTGTGCTGGATGCATTTTTTCGCTCAGGATGAATGCTGAAGTGTGGAGACACTTGAAGGAAATCTATTCCTTAGCCAAAATGATGCTGGTATTTGTCATTTGCTTTCTTGCTTCCAGGCTCAAACGCCTGCTAAGTTTGATCTTTTTAAGCACTGAAAAGCATGGGCTGGCGGGGATCAAACTTATACTAACAGAGAAGTAGAGGCTGCATGGTACTCGTCTTAACTGTCTCCTAAGACGTGGCACCTCCCTTACAATTTGTGAACTGAGAGTGTCCTTCACAGAGTCTTCTCTGCAGTGTGGAAAAGGTCCGCGTTTCATAATCCAGAGGAGCTGGGTTCTCATCATGGTGCGTCACCCACCAGCTGTGCAAATGTGGACCACGGCCAGAATGATCATTTACTTTGCACATCACTCTCCCCTGCTTAAACTCTTTCAAGAGCTCCCTAGTGACCCTTGGACAAAGCCTAATATCCTTAATTAACTTGGCCTAGAAGGTTCTGCATGACTGGCCTTGCCCACCTTTCCAGTCTAAACCTGGGTGACACCACTGCTTGCCATCCATCCTCCAGCTACACTGGCCTCTTTCATTCCCTGCTCTGACACCCAAGGATCTGCAACTTTGGGGCTCTCAGCCATCCTGAGCACAGATATTGGCATCTTCATGGTGGTTGCTCCTGACACTGGCCTCAAGGGCATCTTTGATAAGTGGGCGCTAAGGAGAGACATGATATGGTAGGTGACCTGAGGTGATTCTGGGTGACAGACTCATCTGTCAGCTATTAGACTCACTGGTGTATGTGTAAGTCACAAAGGGGAAGTGGGTCTCACAGCAATTTTAATTGAGCCTAAATGTAACTGTCACCCTATTTGTGAACACAGCTCACTTTTGATTTTAGAGCACTGATTCCCATTACAAAGTATAGCTAAAGAAAAAAAGAATGAACATTGATTTTATCTATTCCTTCAACTAAGGATTGGACCACTACCTATGGAAAGATACACGTGAAAAATGTGAAACTTGCACAGAGAAGGGGCTGAAAAGAAGGGAAGCGAGGGAAGCAGGGGTAACAGAGTAGCAGAAAGGAGGGACATGGAGCCAGGTGTGGCCACCTCTCCTGCAAGACGCTCTGTATTACGCCCACCATGCACCTGCTCAAGGGATCCATAATGTATTCTCAAATTAGGGGGCATTATATACAACAACGATTGGTATATGTTTATTAAAGAAAATTTGGAAAATTAGGAACATGGGAAGATTAAAAAATAATGACCCAAGGTCCTTGCACAGTAAACCAAATGATGATAAACCTCTGCCATGTTTTCTTCTAGCCTTTTTTGACATACGTAGTTTTTAGACTTATTTTTAGGTTTTAACAAAGTTGACAGCTTACTCGTTTTACAGCAGTTTCCCAAGCTATCATACATCCTTCCTAGACTTCAATTTAAATAGCAATATTTATTCTATCAGGAAGAAAGAACATCCCTACTTGGATATTAAAGTCCTTTCCAGTGTTTTACATATAAAAATAGTCATCATACATTTCTAAGTTCACAGGATATGAGTTACCTGAGGACGCCCAAAATGTTGTCTTTACTGCTTTCAGTAGCTCCCATAACTTAGAATTTCAGGGACCCTTCCTTGCATAGGAAGACAGGAGGACATAGCCTGTAGCATCAATAAGTCATTTTAAGTCATTGCTAGAAGTGACAGAAAAGCACTGCCCAGTTGTCAGTCAACACTCAGGATGTCCACGTTCACAGCTAAAATGGAGCCTGTGTATAAAGAAAACGTCTCAATATTCTGCTATTTGTGTGTATCTGTAGGCATGAAGGACTTTATTTTGCAAAGAAAACTTTTCTTTCTTTAACTAAGAGTGTTAAAGCTTCATTTCTACTCAGAAGAAATTTTGTAACTATTCCTTGAGGGAAGTACAACTAAGTCAGCCATACCTATTTTCTTGTCTTGGTGGCTGTTCTGTGAGATATTATAGGTCATTAATGATCAATGGTTTTTCATATGCTTTTAGCATCTTCTGCCAAAAGAGAGCCATTCTACTTCTGTCCATACTAATAATATTGAAAATTTCACATCTAATAATAGCATTTTGGAATCATACATCTCTTCTTTCTAATTCTATTGTAACACTGTGAAATGAAACTTAAAGTGATTAGAAAAACAATATATTGAAGAATCTAAAACAATCTTTCATTTACTTTGGTGCATTTTATTTAGATTTAAATATAATTATTAATTCATTTTAATATGCATCCCTCTTTGTTGGTGTGTCCCACACATCAAAATTACATTTTTTTCTACTTTGCAGGGATCTTAATTTCTTAATTCTGTTTGTACCAAATCTGGTACTTTTGAGAAATGTGAAAAATGCTAACTGCCAAGTCAAGTGGCACCAGTTCAGGAGCCTGTGACATCACTATTCATTACAGAATGAGGTAGATTTCTGATGTTGTACTATTTTTATGAAAAGCTGTTTGACATTTATATCATTGTTATTTTAGGAAACTGGTCAACATGTGAGAACTCCTAATTAAGTGACCAAACTAAGATTTCTGAAAAAGGATACTGTCTCCAACTTCTATGTGTTAATATAATTGCTTTATTGTGTACTTAACAACTAATAACAAAAAAGATGAAGACTGGAATCTATCGATGGTTAAGTAAAGTTTCTGCATTCATTAAGCTGGTGCTAGATAGCCTCATCCACCAGAGGGCAGACAGCAAAAGCAAGAAGAACTACAATCCTGCAGCTTGTGAAACGAAAACCACATTCACAGAAAGATAGACAAAATGAAAATGCAAAGGACTATGTACCAGATGAAAGAACAATATAAAACCCCAGAAAAACAACTAAATAAAGTGGAGACAGGAAACCTTCCACAAAAACAATTCATAATAATGATAGTGAAGATGATCCAGGACCTCAAAAAAAGAATGGAGGCAAAGATGGGGAAGATGCAAGAAATGGCTAACAAAGACCCAGAAGAATTAAAGAACAAACACCTAGAAGAATTAAAGAACAAACAAACAGAGATGAACAATACAGTAACTGAAATGAAAAATACACTAGAAGGAATCAATAGCAGAATAACTGAGGCAGGACAATGGATAAGTGAGCCGGAAGACAGAATAGTGGAATTCACTGCAATGGAACAGAATAAGGAAAAAAGAATGAAAAGAAATGAAGACATCCTAAGAGACCTCTGGGACAACATTAAATGCACAAACATTCGCATTATAGGGGGTCCCAAAAGGAGAAGAGAGAGAGAAAGGACCCAAGAAAATATTTGAAGAGATTATAGTCGAAAATATCCCTAAATGGGAAAGGAAATAGCCACCCAAGTCCAAGAAGCTCAGAGAGTCCCAGACAGAATAAACCCAAGGAGAAACATGCCTAGACACATAGTAATCAAACTGAAAAAAATTAAGACAAAGAAAACTTATTGAAAGCAACAAGGGAAAAACAACAAATAACACACAAGGGAACTTCCATAAGGTTAACAGCTGATTTCTCGGCAGAAGCTCTACAAGCCAAAAGGGAGTGGTACGAGATATTTAAAGTGATGAAAGGGAAGAACCTACAACCAAGATTACTCTACCCGGCAAGGATCTCATTCAGATTCAACAAAGAAATCAAAAGCTTTACAGACAAGAAAAAACTAAGAGAATTCAGCACCACCAAACCAGCTCTGTAACAAATGCTAAAGGAACTTCTCTAAGTGGGAAACACAAGAGAAGAAAAACACCTACAATAACAACCCATAACAATTAAGAAAATGGTAATAGGAACATACATATCGATAATTACCTTAAATGTGAATGGATAAAATGCTCCAACCAACAGACACAGCCTTGCTGAATGGATACAAAACCAAGACCCATATACATGCTGTCTACAAAAGACCACTTCAGACCTAGGGACACATACAGACTGAAAGTGAGGGGATGGAAAAAGATATTCCATGCAAATGGAAATCAAAAGAAAGCTGGAGTAGCTATACTCATATCAGAAAAATAGACCTTAAAAGAAAGAATGTTACAAGAGACAAGGAAGAACACTACATAATGATCAAGGGATCAATCCAAGAAGGAGATATAACAATTATAAATACATATGCACCCAACATAGTAGCACCTCAATACATAAGGCAAATGCTAATGGCTATAAAAGAGAAAACTGACAGTAGCACAATAATAGTGGGGGACGTTAACACCTCACTTACACCAATGGACAGATCATCCAGACAGAAAATTAATAAGGAAACAAAAGCTTTAAATGACACAATAGACCAGATAGATTTAATTGATATTTATAGGACATTCCACTCAAAAACAGCAGATTACACTTTCTTCTCAAGTGCACACGGAACGTTCTCCAGGATAGATCACATCTTCGGTCACAAATCAAGCCTTGGTAAATTTAAGAAAACTGAAATTGTATCAAGTATCTTTTTCGACCACAACACTATGAGATTAGAAATCAATTATAGGGGAAAAAACACAAACACATGGAGGCTAAACAGTACGTTACTAAATAACAAAGAGATCACTGAAGAAATCAAAGAGGAAATCAAAAAATACCTAGAGACAAATGACAACAAAAAACATGATGATCCAAAAGCTATGGGATGCAGCAAAAGCAGTTTCAAGAGGGAAGTTTATAGCAATACAATCCTACCTCAAGAAACAAGAAAAATCTCAAATAAATAATCTAACCTTACACCTAAAGGAACTAGAGAAAGAAGAACAAACAAAATCCAAAGTTAGTAGAAGGAAAGAAATCATAAAGATCAGAGGAGAAATAAATGAAATAGAAACAAAGAAAACAATAGCAAAGATCAATACAACTAAAAGCTGGTTCTTTGAGAAAATAAACAAAATTGATAAAACTTTAGCCAGACTCATTAAGAAAAAAAGGGAGAAGACTCAAATCAATAAAATGAGAAATGAAAAAGGAGAAGTTACAATGGACACTACAGAAATACAAAGCATCATAAGAGTCTACTACAAGCAACTGTATGGCAATAAAATGGACAACCTGGAAGAAATGGACAAATTCTTAGAAAGGTATAATCTTCCAAGACTGAACCAGAAAGAAACAGAAAATATGAACAGACCAATCACAAGTAATGAAGTTGAAACTGTGATTAAAAACTTTCTAGCAAGCAAAAGTACAAGACCAGGTGGCTTCACAGGTGAATTCTATCAAACATTTAGAGAAGAGCTAATAACCATCCTCCTCGAAGTCTTCCAAAAAACTGCAGAGGAAGGAACACTTCCAAACTCATTCCACTATCACCCCAATACTGAAACCAGACAAAGATACTACGAAAAAAGAAAATTACAGATGAATATCACTGATGAATATACATGCAAAAATCCTCAACAAAATACTAGCAAACAGAATCCAACAGAAAGAAGATGAAAGAGTGAGAGGCGATCTCACAGACCGGTGGAATAAAGGCCTTTTGCATAAGAAGATCAGGTGACAAGTTAACTGGCTACCAGCCTCCAAAGCAATACGCCCTTTCATGCAAAGGGTTGAGAACAAGGCAATATTATGTTGAAGGGGTGACCTGAGCTGAAACATGAACAGGATTGCAGACTTTTCTGATTCAGTCACACAAAAAGAAGTGTTAAGAATTGCCCTTTAAGGCTTCCCTGGTGGCGCAGTGGTTGAGAGTCTGCCTGCCGATGCAGGGGACACGGGTTCGTGCCCCGGTCCGGGAAGATACCACATGTCACGGAGCGGCTGGGCCCATGAGCCATGGCTGCTGAGCCTGCGCCTCCAAGCCTATGCTCCGCAACAGGAGAGGCCACAATAGTGAGAGGCCCGCGTACCACAAAAAAAAAAAAAAAAAAAGAATTGCCCTTTGAGACTCTGAAGACTAAAGAGTACCTGATAAATTGCAAGTCTGTTTGTGCCCCATAGCTGCTCAGACTGCCTGGGGTTACATTTAGAGACTCAAATCACTGCACCTTAAAAACAAAAGATTGAGCTGCACTGCATTCTTAATGTTTCACCATCACTAACTGGATTTTCCTGGTGAAACTGTCGTCTGCAGTGGCTGGCACTTTTTCTCCATGTTTTGAGAAAAAGAGAATTGGTTGGAATAAAACCTTGCTTTCCATATGGTTGACTTGAAATGCAGCATTGAAAAGGTCCTTAAGAAACCTTCTTGGGACTCCAGGAGGGCTCACGCCAAGGAGTACTTCCAGAACTTCTGCTGCCACTGTCCTTGTCCCCACAGTGAGCCACAGCCACCTCCTATCTCTACAGGAGACCCTCCAACACTAGCAGCCATGTAGCTGAGGGGGTCTTGGTGCTCTGGTCGGGTGTCAGGCCTGAGCCTCTGAGGTGGGAGGGCCGAGTTCAGGACATTGGACCACCAGAGATCTCTCAGCCCCTCGTAATATCAATCAGCGAGAGCTCTCCCAGAGATCTTCGTCTCAACGCTAAGGCCCAGCTCCACTCAACGACCAGCTAGCTCCAGTGCTAGACACCCATGCCAAACAACTAGCAAGACAGGAACACAACCGCACGCATTAGCAGAGAGGCTGCCTAAAATCATACTAGGTTCACAGACACACCAAAACACCCCACCGGACACGGTCCTGCCCATCAGAAAGACACGATCCAGCCTCATCCACCAGAACACAGGCACCAGTCCCCTCCACCAGGAAGCCTACACAACCCGCTGAACCAAACTTACCCACGGGGGGCAGACACCAAAAACAATGGGAACTAAGAACATGCAGCCTGCAAAAAGGAGACCCAAACACACTAAGTTAAGAAAGATGAAAACACAGAGAAATACACAGCAGATGAAGGAGCAAGGTAAAAACCCAGCAGGCCAAACAAATGAGGAGGAAGTAGGCATTCTACCTGAAAAAGAATGCAGAGTAATGATAGGAAAGATGATCCAAAATCTTAGAAATAGAATAGAGAAAATACAAGAAACATTTAACAAGGACCCAGAAGAACTGAAGAGGAAACAAACAATGATGAACAACACAATAAATGAAATTAAAAATTCTCTAGAAGGAATCAATAGCAGAATAACTGAGGCAGAAGAACGGATAAGTGACCTGGAAGGTAAAATAGTGGAAATAACTACCACATAGCAGAATAAAGAAAAAAGAATGAAAAGAATTGAGGACAGTCTCAGAGACCTCTGGGACAACATTAAATGCACCAACATTCGAATTATAGGGGTTCCAGAAGAAGAAGAGAAAAAGAAAGGGACTGAGAAAACATTTGAAGAGATTATAGTTGAAAACTTCCCTAATATGGGAAAGGAAATAGTCAATCAAGTCCAGGAAGCACACAGAGTCCCATACAGGATAAATCCAAGGAAAAACATGCCAAGACACATACTAATCAAACTATCAAAAATGAAATACAAAGAAAAAATATTAAAAGCAGCAAGGGAAAAGCAACAATTAACATACAAGGGAATCCCCATAAGGTTAACAGCTGATCTTTCAGCAGAAACTCTGCAAGCCGGCAGGGAGTGACAGGACATATTTCAAGTGATGAAAGAGAAAAACCTACAAACAAGATTACTCTACCCAGCAAGGATCCCATTCAGATTCGATGGAGAAATTAAAAACTTTACTGACAAGCAAAAGCTAAGAGAATTCAGCACCACCAAACCAGCTTTACAACAAATGCTAAAAGAACATCTCTAGGCAGGAAACACAAGAGAAGGAAAAGACCTACAATAACAAACCCAAAACAATTAAGAAAATGGTAATAGGAACATACATATCGATAATTACCTTAAATGTAAATGTATTAAATGCTCCAACCAAAAGACACAGACCGGCTGAATGGATACAAAAACAACATCCGTATACATGCTGTCTACAAGAGACCCACTTCAGACCTAGAGACACATACAGACAGAAAATGGGGGGATGGAAAAAGATACTCCATGCAAATGGAAATCAAAAGAAAGCTGGAGGAGCAATTCTCATATCAGACAAAATAGACTTCAAAACAACGACTAGTACAAGAAATAAAGAAGGACACTACATAATGATCAAAGGATCAATCCAAGAAAAAGATATAATAATTGTAAATATTTATGCACCCAACATAGGAACGCCTCAATACATAAGGCAAATGCTAACAGCCATAAAACGGGAAATCGACAGTAACACAATAATAGTAGGGGACTTTAACATGCCACTTTCACCAATGGAGTTATCAACCAAAATGAAAATAAATAAGGAAACACAAGCTGTAAATGACACATTAAACAAGATGGACTTAATTGATATTTATAGGACATTCCATCCAAAAACAACAGAATACACTTTCTTCTCAAGTGCTCATGGAACATTCTCCAGGATAGAGCATACCTTGGGTCACAAGTCAAGCTTGGTAAATTTAATGTAACTGAAATTGTATCAAGTATCTTTTCCGACCACAACACTATGAGACTAGATATCAATTACAGGAAAAAAACTGTAAAAAATACAAACACATGGAGGCTAAACAATATGCTACTAAATAACCAAGAGACCACTGAGGAAAGCAAAGAGGAAATCAGAAAATACCTAGAAACAAATGACAATGAAAACACGACAACCCAAATCCTATGGGATGCAGCAAAAGCAGTTCTAAGAGGGAAGTTTATAGCAATATAATCCTACCACAAGAAAAAGAAAAATCTCAAATGAACAACCTAACCTTACACCTAAAGCAATTAGAGAAATAAAAACAAAAAATCCCCCAAATTAGCAGAAGGAAATAAATCATAAAGATCAGATCAGAAATAAATGAAATAGAAACAAAGAAAACAATAGCAAAGATCAGTAAAACTAAAAGTTGGTTCTTTGAGAAGATAAACAAAATTGATAAACCATTAGGCAGACTCATCAAGAAAAAAAGGGAGAAGACTCAAATCAACAGAATTAGAAATGAAAAAGGAGAAGTAATAACTGACACTGCAGAAATACAAAGGATCATGAGGGATTACTACAAGCAACTATATGCCAATAAAATGGACAACCTGGAAGAAATGGACAAATTCTTAGAAATGTACAACCTTCCAAGACTGAATCAGGAAGAAACAGAAAATACGAACAGACCAATCACAAGCACTGAAATTGAAATTGTGATTAAAAATCTTCCAACAAACAAAAGCCCAGGACCAGATGGCTTCACAGGTGAACTCTATCAAACATTTAGAGAAGAGCTAACACCTATATTTCTCAAACTCTTCCAAAATATAGCAGAGAGAGGAACACTCCCAAACTCATTCTATGAGGCCACCATCACCCTGATACTGAAACCAGACAAAGATGTCACAAAGAAAGAAAACTACAGGCCAATATCACTGATGAACACAGGTGCAAAAATCCTCAACAAAATACTAGCAAACATAATTCAACAGCACATTAAAAGGATCATACACCATGATCAAGTGGGGTTTATCCCAGGAATGTAAGGATTCTTCAATATACGCAAATCAATCAACGTGATACACCATATTAACAAATTGAAGGATAAAAACCATATGATCATCTCAATAGATGCAGAAAAAGCTTTTGACAAAATTCAACATGAATTTATGATAAAAACCCTCCAGAAAGTAGGCATAGAGGGAACTTACCTCAACAAAATAAAGGCCATATATGACAAACCCACAGCCAACATCGTCCTCAATGGTGAAAAACTGAAACCACTGTCTGCAGATGACAAGATACTATACATAGAGAATCCTAAAGATGCTACCAGAAAACTACTAGAGCTAATCAATGAGCTTGGTAAAGTAGCAGGATACAAAATTAATGCACAGAAATCTGTTGCATTCCTATACATTAATGATGAAAAATCTGAAAGAGAAATTAAGGAAACACTCCCATTTACCACTGCAACAAAAAGAATAAAATACCTAGGAATAAACCTACCTAAGGAGACAAAAGACCTGTATGCAGAAAACTATAAGACACTGATGAAAGAAAATAAAGATGGTACAAACAGATGGAGAGATACACCATGTTCTTGGGTTGGAAGAATCAACATTGTGAAAATGACTCTACTATCCAAAGCAATCTACAGATTCAGTGCAATCCCTATCAAACTACCAATGGCATTTTTCACAGAACTAGAACAAAGAATTTCACAAATTGTATGGAAACACAAAGGACCCTGAATATCCAAAGCAATCTTGAGTAAGAAAAACAGAGCTGGAGGAAACAGGTTCCTCGACTTCAGACTATACTACAAAGCTACAGTAATCAAGACAGTATGGTACTGGCACAAAAACAGAAATATAGATCAATGGAACAGGATAGAAAGCCCAGATATAAACCCACGGACACATGGTCACCTTATCTTTGATAAAGGAGGCAAGAATATACAATGGAGAAAAGACAGCCTCTTCAATAAGGCGTGCTGGGAAAACTGGACAGTTACACGTAAAAGAATGAAATTAGAACACTCCCTAACACCATACACAAAAATAAACTCGAAATGGATTAAAGACCTAAATGTAAGGCCAGACACTATAAAACTCTTAGAGGAAAACATAGGCAGAACACTGTGACATAAATCACAGCAAGATTCTTTCTGACCCACCTCCTAGAGAAATGGAAATAAAAACAAAAATAAACAAATGGGACCTAGTGAATCTTAAAAGCTTTGGCACAGCAAAGTAAACTATAAACAAGACAAAAAGACAGCCCTCACAATGGAAGAAAATATTTGCAAATGAATCAGTGGATAAAGGGTTAATCTCCAAAATATATAAACACCTCATGCAGCTCTGTATCAAAAAAACAAACAAACCCAATCAAAAAATGTGCAGAAGACCTAAGTAGACATTTCTCCAAAGAAGACATACAGATGGCCAAGAGGCACATGAAAAGCTGCTCAACATCACTAATTATTAGAGAAATGCAAATCAAAACTACCATGAGGTATCACCTGACACAGTTAAAATGGGCATCATCAGGAAATCTACAAACAGCAAATGCTGGAGAGGGTGTGGAGAAAAGGGAACCCTGTTGCACTGTTGGTGGGAATGTAAGTTGATAACAGCCACTATGGAGAACAGTATGGAGGTTCCTTAAAAAGCTAAAAATAGAATTACCATATGACTCAGCAATCCCACTACTCCACATATACCCAGGGAAACCATAATGCAAAAAGACACATGCACCCCAATGTTCATTGCAGCACTATTTACAATAGCCAGGTCATAGAAGCAACCTAAGTGCCCATCGACAGACGAATGAATAAAGAAGATGTGGTACATATGTACAATGGAATATTACTCAGCCATAAAATGGGTCATTTTATGATCAAGTTGGGTCATTTTTAGAGATGTGGATGGACCTAGAGAGTGTCATACAGAGTAAACTAAGTCAGAAGGAGAAAAACAAGTATCATTTATTAATGCATATATGTCGAATCAAGAAAAATGGTACAGATGAACTGGTTTGCAAGGCAGAAATAGAGACACAGATGTTGAGAACAAACATATGGACGCCAAGGGGGGAATGCGTGGAGCGAGGGTGGAGGCGGGATGAACTGGGAGATTGGAATTGACATATATACACTAATATGTATAAAATAGATAACTAATAAGAACCTGCTGTATATAAAATAAAATAAAATTCCAAAAGAAGAAAAAAACCCTTATATGTGTAGAAAAAACAAAAAGCTGGTGCTCACAGCTGTTTTATAACCACTTAATATGACAAAAGTAATGATGGCTTTATTCTGTCTCATTTGAAGTCTCCATATTAAACACTATTTTAATAAATAAAAGATGTTTGTATAGTTTAGACTCTTCTCAGAAAATACCTTTATGTAAAATTCACAGCCCTAAATTCAGCTCTACTCAAGAGTGAAAAAGAAACTTCACCTGACTGCCTTAATATGAATAAAGCTAGTAAGACTTGGGGTAAATTATGAGTGAAAGACTTTTAAAGAACTATTTTGGCACTTTAAAAATCTCCATTTATCAGTGAGGATGGGGAGATACTGTCTCTTCCACATACCCTCTGGTGGACCTGTGAGATACGTAATATCTGAAGGGCAATTTGATGATCTGCTACATTATAGTTTAAAAATGTTCATATGCTCTGACGCAGCAATTTCTCCTTAGGAATTTATCTTGAAGAAAAAAAATCAAAGCAAGCAAAAAGATTTACATCTAAGAATATTTATCCCAGTGTTTCTTTACAATATTAAAACACTAAAGGGACTTCCCTGGCAGCCTAGTGGTTAAGGCGCCACGCTTCCAATGCAGGGGGTGAGGGTTCAATCCCTGGTCAGGGAACTAAGATCCCATATGCTGTGTGGCTTGGCCAAAAAATAAAAATAAAAAAATTAACTTCATGCTTTTGCTCTGTCTGGATCGGTTACTCTCTAGACTTAAAATTAAATTAAATTAAATTAAATTAAATTAAAAAGTGAACTTTATCTTTGGGCCACTTACATGTACTTCTATATGGACACATCTAATTAAAATTTAGCATAGTTACTTTTAGCAATAACTCCCTTTCAATGGAGTTCGTAAGGGATTAAAATTATTTTTTGACTTCACATGTCTCCTTGACTATTTTTATTTTTTATATGATCCATTTGTCCAGCAATTCAGTCCCCTCATGTCATAACACTGTCAGCATGTGGTTTTTGGTAAAGGTGAAAATAAAGGAAGCTGTGCTGGAGAGTTTATTGTGTCTACCACCTTCAGTTGTCAGAATCTGATGCTGCTGTGAACCAGAAACTGGTTATTAGGCTCCCAGGAGAAACTGCCTTTAACCATCAGGAAGCCTAGCCCTGGTGGCCAGTAAAGTCCCGACACTTCCAGTAGCTGAAGGTGGACATAAGAGACAGCACACACCCTAAGGTAGAATTTCAAAGACTGAACTGTCATACTTCAGCAGCTAGAGGTATTAGAGATGACCGAAAATTGTCAATTTATCAGAAATCTCCCCTTTTCTTCTCCTCCCTTCTTCCTCCCTTTCCCCGTCCTCCATCGTCCACCTGCCCCTCAGAGCCCAGTGTCTTCAGGCACTCTCCTAGCTAATGCTTGCTATTGGGAAAGAGAGTATCTTGACGTGTAAGAATAACTGACGTATATCAAAGCTCCTTCAGTGTTAATATGTGTTCTATGAAAAATCGGGGAAACGAGAGGTATTTAATGGTTGACTTGCTTATTTATTTATTTATATATTTATTTATTTTTAACATCTTCATTGGAGTATAATTGCTTTACAATGGTGTGTTAGTTTCTGCTGTATAACAAAGTGAATCATCTGTACATATAAATATATCCCCATAGCTCCTCATTTATTTTTTAACCACCGGATTTCTCAGTTCCTTAATACACATGTGTATAGTTAATTTTCAAGAAAGGTCTATAGACTGAATGCTTCCCAAATTTAATCATTATGTAACCGTTTTAATCAAAAAACACATTCAGGACTCAGGCTTTCCAAAAGACATTTTTGAAATTCCTAAGCCTAAATCCAGTGATATTTCCTTTTAGGTAGAGTCTGGAGCCTTTATGGAAAGGAATGACTTGATCATGATGCAATTTGTTTCTTTACCTGTATCAAGTGCAGGGACAGAGACTTGGAGGAGAAGTGGTCCTTTCCTAAAATTTTCCTCAAATATGCATCTCTGGGTCTTTATCTTAAGATAAACCCTGGTTCTGATAAAGCAGAACACTCCTAGCCCTGAGCAGGACCTACTCAGGGCTGAAAAGCTCAGGGCCGCATTTCCAGCTACTTCCAATGTCACTGCATCCAGGAATCGTTCCCTGACTGCTCCCCATGGGAGTAGAGCCCCATCTTTTGCATTCTCATCCCGCATTTGCCCATTCCTTTCTTCCTTGTTTCCCTGTTCTCTCTCTCACCTTGTGAAATCTGAGAGCAGAGTCCTTGACTGACTCACCTCCGTAGCATCCTGCAAAATGCCTTTTGCATCTTGGATTCCACTTAAGCATTGTTGAATGAAAAAAAAAATGAAAGAAATAAAGTTGAGACATTCGTGACTCAATGGTAACAACAGGGTCTAAATCCTGCTCTATTTTGAGACTCAGCTCAAGTGTCAGCTCCCTAAGGACACCATTTCTGACTTTCTTAAGAAGAATAGAGGTCTGCTATAATGTCAATACAAATCTCTAGCAGAAGACTTATCCCAGGGTGTAATTATTAAGTATTTTATGTGCATTTCCCTCACTGGATCTTATCCTATTCATGTTGGTGTGGTCTGCATCAAGCTCACACAGACTATAAGCTCCATGAGGACAGAGGGCGTATCTGTCTTGCTTGTATTTGTGTCACCAGGACTCAGCATAGACTCTTGTATTTGGTAAATACTCAAAAAAGATATGAGGCATGAGTGAATCGAAGATTAAAAACCAAAGGCACAAAAGGATGACAGGATGTTAAGGGACGGATTCCATGCCCTTGCTTGACTTCTATGTTCATGAAAGACTTAGTTTCAAAAACCACAAAAGGGAAAAGCTATCGATATTTCCATCAAGGGGAATTTTAACTCCTCTTAATCCAATTAATTTTGTCAATTAAATTTAATGTCAAATGAAATTTAAAGTAATAACCCCCAAATTTGGGACTTGCTTAGAGAAAAATCCCTGTCATCTTATAAAGAAAAAGTATAATAGATATCGAATTGTCCATTTCTAATAGCACTTTTTAAAATGGTTTCATTGCAGTTGGGCTTAAGAAATCACTGTACAATGCAAATAAAGTTACCCAAATCTGTGAAGACTGTATTTACTGTTAACTTTGCTCACATTTTTTTTCTAGTAATTTAAGAGGTGGATACTTAGAATTATATTTTTATTTTACTAATATCTATAGCTACTTTGCCATCTGCATTTTTTAAAGCCTTATTGTTTTAGAGCAGCAAAACTGAGAAGGTATAGAGATTTCCCATATACCTTTTGCCCTTATACATGCATAGCCGCCTACATTATTGACATCCACTACAGAATGGTCCGTTTGTTACAACTCATGAACCTATTGTTTTTTCCCCCTTCTTAACCCAATTCTATGAGCTGATCATTCATTCCTGTTCCCCACCTCCTACCAAGAGACTGTCAATAACCTGAGCTAATAAACCAAATATTTATTAGAAATTGATGCTTCTACTCAGAGATGGCCCACACACCTGTGATCTAGAATTTCACAGGAAATGCCCTTTAATGACTACATTTTCAGTTGTATTGAGCTGAAATCAATAAGATTTTATTTGAATACAGAAGTCCCCCAAATAGTCAAATTACTCTTAAAAGGGCCAGAACATCTATTAAACTTTCACAAACATAAGATGTTCTGTCAAAGTAATTAATTGAGGATTTCATTAATTACGTTGGAATTAAGAAAGCAACAAACCACTCAGTGGTTAGTGGGCCGTCACATTCAGAAATGAGACAGATTCATTTCACTGGTTCAGAAAGTACCAAGTCACTAGAGAAAACATCAGGGCGTGGGTGTAACGGATACTGCTGAGCACTGATCAAATATGAAAGCACTATTTTGGGATCAGTAGGATTGAGGTAGTGTGGAATGCATGGTGATCTTCTAAATGACAAGTCGCATTCCAAGGGGCAACACAGTCTCCTGTTCTCAGACTCATTACTGTATGTTGAAGTGCATGAGAAGCAAATGTTTGGAGCAAATATGAAATCGACATTCAAAATTCAATTCACATGGTCCAGGCTAAGGACCTTACACTTGGATGTATTCTCTCTTTGATAACGCATTATACTTTGGAGAGGCTATTTCCCTTTTGACACAGCCCTCAGGAAAGATCAAAGACAGCATGAAAAAGTATGTGTGCGATATTGACAGACATCAAATATCATGCTAATGTACAGTTTCTGTCACAGATTGACTTGATGCATAAGCCCTTAAGTCACGTCAGTATCACAGGGGGTTTCTAGGTTACAGATCTAAACCACTCCTCAGTCCTCTCTTCTAACATAGAATTAGTTCATTAAAATGATTGTCTAGTCGTAAGGAAATAATTTCCCTGTTTCTTGAAGTTCCTCCAAGTGACGAAAGAGCTCTTAGGCTAAGTTTTCCTTTGACTGGAAAGGCAGTACTCAGCGGGGAAATTAAACAAAATCCTCCTGCAGGGATTTCTAGTCTCTGATAATTTCAGACTTGTGTGGAACCATCATAATGATCCCATTTTCCTTTAGTATTCTTACAACATCAGAGACCTTCTTTGAGTATTTTTTATGAATTATTTTCCATGATTTGGCTATCTTGCGGGGACAAGCAAATTGAGGAGACTATAAAGGGAAATGATCAAATTAGAATCTTTTTGAGGATAAAACCATGTAGTCAGCTATTTGGTTCTCCATTAGTTTTCTACTACTTATTCTTTGGCTAAAAATTATTCTCTCTCGTATACATAAATATCTAAAGGGCTTTGACACGGGATAACTACATGTCAGTTATAGTTAAATTGGGTGGATATAGTTCTTACAGCCAGTTAATTAACTTTTTCCTTTTCATATGCTTTTCTTTGGGTGGTTTTTAGAGCATCTCAAGCAGATAATTAAGCATTGTCTAAGGCACTTTTACAGTCCTTGCTACCATCGATTGCTAACAAGACTTAGCAGAAAATAAATCACCTTTTTTTTTAGGCTACCTGAAAACATTTTTTAAAATCCTTTGTTATTTTAGAATACAAGAAAATCAATTGCTACAGCAATAAGGCTTGTCAGATACAAGCCTTGACTAAGAACAAACACAAAGATGTTATTTGTTTCATTTCGTGATAGTTTAATCTATTTAAAAGACCCTTTTACCTAAAATTATGATTGTTTCCCCACTATTCACCTCTCCGAATTCACAACTTCAAGTACAATATTAGTTTATTTTTGGTCACATATCTTAGTCAATTTAACATAAATCAGTTCAGTCGGAGTTTGGAGCAAATTATAGAATATAGTTAACAGAAATAAAATGCTATTAATATGTTTATTTTGAATATAAGGTATATTTAACTAAGAGAGTGGAGATACAAGTGAAAAAAACAGAGATGCACCTTAATTCTTTATGTTCTTCGTAAAATACATTTAGAGAGTTAGTCTTCATGTTTTCAGAACATCCACTTTCAAGGAATACAGCCTGATTAAAGGTGAGAATTAGAGTAACCCAACCAGGAATCACTCTTTGACTCAGATTGTCTTTGGATATGATGTAAGAAAACTAATCTAATGAAAGAAAGAGTGCTTTCCAAGGAATATTAACATACAATGCAAAGTCATAAACAAGTTTGTAAAATGTTAAGAGTGCTTTATCTCCCTTTCTTTCTAACACCAACTTTCCCCTGAATCATATTTCTGTGCCATTTCTCAGTAAACCAGGTTCACGCCATGTGGACTCATTCTGTGCCCTCTGCCTGTGCTGGGTCTACAAGTACCCTACTAATTATCCAACATTCACACGGACTTCCATCCCTTCCATGATTCTTTCCCGGCTGCCCCTCTCCAAACAAATATTTATAACCCTATTGCTATATTTTAATTTGAGACAGTTTCTTCAATCTACCCTCTTACTTCAGAAATATATCCACTCTCAAAAGCACAGTTTCCATTTTGACTTCTTTTATGGACATGTTTAAGAATGGATCAGTCTTCTACATCTGTGACTCTATTTCTGTTTGTAAATAAGTTCATTTGTACCATTTTTAGATGCCACATATCAGTGATATCATGTGATATTTGTCTTTGTCTGACTTCACTCAGTATGACAATCTCTAGGTCCATCCATGTTGCTGCAAATGGCATTATTTTCTTCTTTTTTATGGCTGAGAAATATTCCATTGTATATATATGTACCACATCTTCTTTATCCATTCCGGTTACCAGTGAAGAGAGTGGTGTAGGGGAAGGGATAAATTGGGAGATTGGGACTGGCATATACACACGACTATATATAAAATAGATAACTAATAAGGACCTACCGTACAGCACAGGGAACTCTACTCAATACTCTGCAATGCCCTATATGGGAAAAGAATTGAAAAATACAGTGGATATAAAACAAACAAAAAAGAATGGCTCGCTTACCAGCGCAGCTGTAGCACACACGCTGGAGTGTGCTGGACGTGATGGCTATGCCACTGTGAAAGCCTGAAGCCTTCGGCTCCACAGGAGTGCATTAACAAACAAAGGTAGCCCAAGGTACATTCCCCACAATGAATGGGTTCTTCTGAGCAAACACATGGAAAATATTTCTCTGGGAGGCAGAACCAAAGGCAGCAAGCAGAGGCATTCTCTGTGCACAGAAAAATCTACCGATACATCATCTCTGTATTAATGACACTGTTAGCAGTAGTTACCTTGTACCTAGTAATTACCAGTGTCAGGATACATATCACCTCAATTCTTCTTCAGAAAACTCTTTAAACTATTATTATCTGCACTTCAGATGTGGAAATTGAAGCTGACGGACAACAAGGGACTTTTCCCAGCCAAGCAAGGGAGTGAGGATAGGAGTCCACTTCAGAATCTCAGGGACCTTTGCCTGTCGGCCATGTTGCCTTTCGCTACTTTTCCACTGGTTTATAGCAGAGCCTTGTAACAATCTGGAGAGGTCTAGGACATTTCCAGATTTTGAGGACCTTTATATATATATATATATATATATATTTTTTTTTTTTTTTCCGGTACACGGGCCTCTCACTGCTGTGGCCTCTCCCATTGCGGAGCACAGGCTCCGGATGCGCAGGCTCAGCGGCCATGGCTCACGGGCCCAGCTGCTCTGCAGCATGTGGGATCTTCCCGGACCGGGGCACGAACCCGTGTGCCTTGCATCGGCAGGTGGAATCCTGGTGCACTGTTGGTGGGCATATAAATTGATGCAGCCACTATGGAAAAACGGTATGGAGGTTCCTCAAAAAATTAAAAATAGAACTGCAATACCATCTAGCAATTCCACTCCTGGCTATTTATCCAAAGACAATGAAAACACTAATTTGAAAAGATATATGCACCCCCAATGTGCATAGCAGCATTATTTACAATAGCCAAGATATGTAAGCATCTTGAGTGTCCCCCAACAGATGAATGAATAAAGAGGATGTGCTGTGTGTGTGTGTGTGTGTAATGGAATATTGCTTGGCCATAAAAAAGAATAAAATCTTGTCATTTGCTACAATAGGGATGGACCTGGAGGGTATTATGCTAATATAACAAAACAGCAATAGACTCACAGAGAACAAATTAGTTGTTGCTAGAGGGAAGGGGATGGAGGGATGGGTGAAGTAGGTGAAGGGGATTAAGAGGTATAACCTACCAGTTATAAAATAAATGAGTCACAGGGATGTAATGTACAGCACAGAGGATACAGTCAATAACATTATAATAACTTTGGAGCATAATCTACAAAAATATTGAATCACTATGCTGTACACCTGAAACTAATATAATATTGTAAAAATTTGAAATATTTAATTAAAATTGTATTCAATAAAAAATAAAAATAATTAAAAACATTAACTCATTACAAAATTTTTTAAAAGAATTATAAGTGAGGGGCTTCCCTGGTGGTGCAGTGGTTGAGAGTCCGCCTGCTGATGCAGGGGACACGGGTTCGTGCCCCGGTCCGGGAAGATCCCACATGCCGCGGAGCAGCTGGGCCTGTGAGCCATGGCCGCTGAGCCTGCGCATCCAGAGCCTGTGCGTCCAGAGCCTGTGCTCCGCAATGGTAGAGGCCACAACAGTGAGAGGCCCGCAAAAAAAAAAAAAAAAAAAAGAATTATAAGTGAAAGTTAAAATTTGAAATAAATCCTAGGGACTTCCCTGGTGGTGCAGTGGTTAAGAACCCGCCTGTCAATATAGGGGACACGGGTTCGAGCCCTGGTCTGGGAAGATCCCACACGCCAAGGAGCAACTAAGCCCGTGTGCCACAACTATTGAGCCTACGCTCTAGAGCCCGCGAGCTGCAACTACTGAGCCCGCATGCCACAACTGCTGAAGCCCACGCACCTAGAGCCTGTGCTCCACAACAAGAGAACCCACCGCAACGAGAAGCCCGTGCACCGCAACCAGAGAAAAGCCCGTGCGCAGCAACAAAGACCCAATGCTGCCCAAAATAAATAAATTTTAAAAAATAAAATAAACTAAGGTAAATCCTAGAAATAAATATTGATGAATATTATAACTGATCTTGAGGAGGGGAAAACTTACAAAGAGGAATGAAAATGTTATCATAGATGTTTGACGACGTAGCTTGTAAAGTTCCAATAAAACAAAAATGATAAAATACTTGAATGAATGTGGTAGTCAATAATTAATAGTTTTTAACAAAAATCTTACAAAAAACTAATCCAATGAAAACATTAGCAGAGGGCACTAATGCGTGATTCACAGGAGAAACTATATAAATGTATGAAAAAAATGTCAACCTCACCAGTAACACGTTGCAAATTTAAGATTCTCGGTATGGCAGAGACAGGTGGTTCTTCAAAACTGTTCTATTTTCCCTCAGTTAATTCCTAGTTTCTAACTGGGTTTAGAACTGACTGAAATAAACACTGTATCTTCCAATTTCTCTAGCAAGGTTTGGCCAGGTGTCTACGTTCTCATTAATGGGATAGGTACAGAAGTTTTATAAGCAAACTCTACATTGTATCCTTTTCACTTTCCTCCATCTTGCTGTTTGGAACATGGTGGTCGTGGTGATGTGCCAATACGATCTCACACCAAGTGGATGGGAGCAAAACACTGTGATGGAGAAACACGGTAACAGCAGCAAGGGTCTTTGGAAAACCTTCTGAAGAACCCACCCATCAGACAGGAAGGGACTTCCTCTGCTTATCATGGAACATTAAATAAGAGGAATGATCAACTTCTCCCCCAATTCATATGTTGAACTCCTTAACCCCCAAGGTGGCAGTATTAAGGTGTGGGGCCTTTGGGAATCTGAGGGCACCTTGATTCTGGACTCCTAGCCTCCAGAACTGTGAGAAATAAATTTCTGCTGTATATAAGCTACCCAGTTTGTGGTATTTTTGCTACAGTAGCCTGAATAGACTAAGACAGTCAGGGATAACAGCAACAGCAATTTGGTCAACAACTAATTCTAGTGAGGCACAGCCCTTCTCGCTTCAAGATGTTGAAAATATATTCAATGAAATTAGTTACAAGCCTTATATATTTATTTGTTGCCCATATCAAGTCAACAAGCATTTAATGAATACATTGTGTGCACTTAGCCATGTGTTGGGTATCGAGGAGAGAGACTAAAGATAAGCCTGGCTTCCCTAAGAAAGATGCTGGGACAATATTTCACTAAACATTTGTGGTGACTAAGATAAATTATCCTCGGTTTTACTGTAGTGAGCAATATTGATTGAAGAACTTATTGGAGAAGGGAGACTCATAAATTTCAAACTGGATACGGGTTCAAAATAACTTACAGTCAAGTAATAACTTGTATGGTATAAATTATTAATACTTTGTTAGTTAAGAGAAGGGAGAAATTAGTGAGCTTGTAAGGGAAGAAAGGCTCATCAAGAGTACGTGAATTTAGACTTAAAATATGAACAAGGTTAAGGTAGGGAGGAAGGGTAGAGCTGGGAAGAGCACAAGAGAAATGCATTAAGACAGAGGTGGGCTTGGGGAGGGGGCGTGGGGGGGTGTGGCCAGGATATGTGGAAGGTAAACTTGGGTGCACCATGAGCAACAGATGAAAGAGCTGTAATAGGAGTGAAATATATTATTTTATTAGCATGTTTTAGCCCAATATTGGGATGGCCAAAAAATTCATTCAGTTAGTGAACACGGTGTTCAGTAAAATTCTTGATGAAAAAGAAGAATGTGTCTTTTATTTTTACTTAAAACCAAACAAACTTTTTGGCCAACCCAATACATATTAGTGATGCGATCTGTATTATACTTTAGAGCCATGAGGGAACATGCAAACGTGGCCTAGAAGCAGCCATGAGGTAATTAACCCGAGGTGGGAAAAATCAGCAGACAACCTGGCCAAGGAAATAAAACTGACTGAGGGAAATAACTGAGGCCACAGCAGACATACAGACCACGTGTAATAAACAAAGAAAGCCACATCTAAGGTTTCAGAGTAGCCTTAGGAATGCAAAAAAAAAAAGAGGTTGGAAGATTCTTGTACTTCTGTGACCAAACACAAATGATTAACAGTAGCAGTCAGACTCAGATGGCCCCCAAAGATCCCAGCCTGCTGGCACTCACATCTCTGTGTCATCTCCTCCCCTTGACTACAGGCTAGACTAGTGATGCTTCTAATTAACAGGCTAAGGCAAAGGTGATGGGATATCAATTCTGTGGTTAAGACCCACAAGACTGTGACTTCTGTCTTAGCACATTCTCTCCCTTGCTGGCCTTGATGGGTGCTACGAATGGGTAAGGGTAGGGAAGTTCAGTGGTGAGTGAGGGGAGGGGAGTTCTTACGAATGTGCATAATTGTATGTTCAAGACTCACCATATAGCACTCCCCAGAATGAATGATGTAATGGCTCAGTGCCAGTCAGAGAGATAAATGGCTGGTCAAATGGAAATCTTTCTTCACATATGTTTTTTTCTTTAGCTTCTTTTCACAAAACTCAGAAGCACGTTTTTTAATTTTTGCTAGTAGGACTAGTATTTCAGTTATGAATTAGTCCCAATTTTTATATTTTGCCTCCACAGAAAGGGCTCAGCACTATTTTTCCCCTTTTGTTTGGACAAAATGTAATTCAGACATGCTAACCTATATTTCAAAAGAGAACACTCGTGTGGTCTGTCAGACTACTCACTCTTTCTAGCCAGGGTTTTCAGGAGTTACATGTTATCCTTCGATACTTTACTTTATTTAGGTATTTTTACTTGTCTTCTTTTTGCATAATACATGTATTTCTCTGAGATAAACATTTTAGAATAGAAATACATAATGTCTGTCCATTCTTTACTTTTTGCCCTATTCTTTTACAAAAATATTCATAGAAATCCTATTATGTACAAGGTGCTGTGGGCGAAGGCATATCCAGTAGGGACATCATGATTAGTTCAAAATAAGATCAAAACTAAGAGCTGAGACTCTATAAACAATTGATCCAGATCACTCACATTTTGGGGAATGTGTCTGTAATCATTTTCCCCCATCTTTACAAGTATATGAATGAAATAATTTGATTCTTTTCTTTGCATTCAGTTATATAAACCAAATTTACTGAAATATACGTGTGTATAGTTGGGGAATAGAAGTCACCCACTTGTAGCCGGCAGCTGGGGCCTCACTTGTTTGTATCACCAACTGTTTGCATGGTGCCCGGCACAAAGTAGGCACTGAGCAAATATTTACTGAATAGAACAGAGTAGGAGAAAATTGATATTTGGCTCTTAGACTTTACTATTTGTAACTTATTTATTTAAATGTCTGTGAAATTTACCATTGCAAACCGATTCCATATTAATAATGCCCACATACAAGTAAGCAATGTGCAATACTTACAAAATTAACTTTTGTGTTCTTTCCCTTTTTTTTTTTTTAAGAGAAAGATGATCTGATATTCTTTTAATATATGCACTGGCGCTTAGTTGCTCTTTAATTGACTGCGCCGGTCTCAGTTGCTCTTTAGTTGTGGCCTGCGGGATCTAGTTCCCTGACCAGGGATCGAACCTGGGCCCTCTGCTTTGGGAGTGAGGAGTCTCAACCCCTGGACCACCAGGGAAGTCCCTGCGTCCTTTCTCTTTTACAGCTGTATCTTACTGAGTTTGTTTTTATCTCACTTATACCTGTGATTCCCCAATGACCAGCTTTTGAAAACAAGAATGTTCTTGTTTGTATGTGAATAATTTATTCACATTTTGCTCCACCCACCAATTTTACTGATATTGAAATGTGGCATAATGTCAGGCATATTGTTATTAATAGCAAAGCTGTGTTAAACTAGGACAGAAGTCCGCTTTGCATTAATAAAAGGCCTTATCAATGCAAAATATTTTCACATTATCAAAATCAGCTATGCAGAAACGTAAATACGGTTCTCCGAGGATGCAAGAACTTGAGTTCACTGGAATGTAAGTATTTCTGGGGCTGCTGTAAAACTTTAGTTGAATATACTGACCTAGCAGATTTATAAACTTGAAGTAATCATTCTATTTCTGGTCTAGCAGCTGTGAAAATTAATTAAATCACACTTGAAAACGTAGGAAATGTCTATAATTTCTTCTTCATTTACTTCCCTAAATAAACGAAAAAGAAATAACCAACTTGAAGCTATATTTACAAAGATAATATCACAGGGTTATTAAAAAGAGAGTAACCCAAATAACTTTTAATATTAAGATTTGTTACTGCATTTCACAAAGGGCTTTAGATAAATAATGAAATGTGGATTCTGCTAAAACATTCAGGGTTCATGTGTAAAATAATGTATTTGTATAAATGGCCCATAAACAGAAATGTCACTGGTACTTACATTAATCAGTCTATACTTTTCAACATTTTAATTTTGGATTTGTGCAAATAACTATAGCTTAGATCCCCTTTGTAATTTCTGAGCAAACTGTTACACACTCAGAAATACTCCTGCGGTAATTTTTTCTCATACCCTTAACCTTATACAAGGAGAAGTAGACTAAAAAGACAAATATTTGTGATCAAGACAATATAAGCCAGGTTTATTACAGTTGTTAGTTTAGTCAATGTTTTTGTTGGTTTACGATTTGATCTTGTCTGAATATTTAACTTGTTTGAGTCTGCGTGCAATTTAAGCCACATGACCGTGCCATTCTCCTCATCTGTGTGGTCCACCCTCCCTGCCTTTTCCCTCGTTTACTGAAGACTCTACTACTGGTCCCTAGTCTTCCACTCCACCCAAGTGCTGCCGTCATCTGGGTAATTTCAGAGACTGTGGAATGGCCCGCTTGACGTGGTGGTTCCATGGACCATCTCTGGACCGACCCCTTGACCTCCTTCTCCACCTTGGGCTGTTGGGAAGCCCACAGCTCTGCTGACTGTGCTGTCATGGGGTCCTGTTCCACCTCTTTACAGGGACACCATCATGCTCTGGCTCCCCATCCTTTCTCTGTATCTACAGCTGATACTTCTAGTCATTCTCCAAAGAAGAGCCGATTCGTAGAAAAGACAGCATCCGCCATACAGGAACTCTCTCAACGGACCCGCCTTCATTATGATCGCACCTTTTCCCTTCACTCCTGAATGAACAGAAGGAACCTTGCTCATCTGAGATGGCCCA
Organism: Leucopleurus acutus; assembly: GCF_964270905.1. NCBI lineage: Eukaryota > Metazoa > Chordata > Mammalia > Artiodactyla > Delphinidae > Leucopleurus > Leucopleurus acutus. The sequence continues at coordinate 9,031,606 of NC_139159.1, read as the reverse complement.
GCTACTTTTGCCTGGGGTCCCATCCTCTCCCGGCTGTTCAGGAACCCTGTCTTATTTATTATCCCTCCCTCTCCTCTATCATCCACTCGCTCCACTATATGAGACCTTTTCCTCAGCTTTTAATAATGTTAAAAAAAAACTCTCACATTTGAGACTGTTCGTATTTCCTCTGTACTTGAAGCACCTTAAATGATATTTTTGTGCTTACTTTCTCCATATCTTCACCTCCCTTCCAAGCTGCAAGTCACTGAAATCTGGATTTGCTGGATAATCATTCATCTAGACAGTCGACAGATACTGTCTGAGAGCTGACTGTGCAGGAGGCACTGTTCTAGGTGCTGGAATAGAGCCGCTAATGAGATACACACCTTCCCAGTCTCCAGAATCTTACGGGAAGCCTCTTTCAGAGATAACATAATTCATTTACATTTTCTTCCAGGCTTACCATACTCTCCATTCTCCCTTTTTTATACAATTACACCTGTCTAAATAAATCTCAGAAATAAATACATATTTCATGTAATAAGTTCATCTTATCTTCTAAAAAAATAATTTAAACACTCCCAAGGCAATAGGAACAAAAAATAGAGTAGCTTTATCCCATATAAATTGTGACTATAATTTATTTCTTTTTTCTTTTTTTTTTTTGGCCACGCCGATCGGCTTGTGGGATCTTAGCTCCCCAACCAGGGATTGAACCCGGGCCCTCGGCAGTGAGCTCTCAGAGTCCTAACCACTGGACCACCAGGGGATTCCTGTGACTATAATTTCTTATGTTAAACAGCATAACCAATTCTGACCTTCAAGAAGATACATTAGAAATCGCTGAGAAATCAAAATAAAGATACTAATAAATAAAACAGCACAGTGACAGCTCTTGCTGCTAGCAGTGAGCACGCGTCAGCTTATTTCTCTAAGGTGCCAGGAGCAAACGACTACTTATGTGAAACTGAAGAACTTGAAATAATCTTTTATTGAACCTTGGGAAATTTTTTGTTTTAACTGTTACCATTTCCATCTGGAAATCTTTAAATTACTATCCTGTACCTTCACTTCTGTCATTCCATTGATACCAGAGATTCAACAGCTCGCACAAAATCTGCCTGATGTTTGGAAGGGCAGTGACCTTGCAGAACTGTGAAAGTTCTAGCTTCAAACATTGCTTGCTTATGTTGATGTTTTGGTTTAATTTGCCCTTATGCTTACTTAACGTCGAGGTTTATATGTGGAAAATGATAAATAAGGATGGAATGCCATTTCAGTTTACATCCATCTGCACAAACAGAGGGCAGTATACTCCTCACCAACTAACTCTGCAACTATCACTGTTTCCCAGAACTTTCTGGGTTGTGTGTTTCCCACACACGTAAGACCTTTTTGCTTCCATCGCCGTCTTCCTGTTTGCCTTTCTTCCTGCCTTTACCACAGCAAAAAAGGACATGGCTGAGCTGAAGGATGCTGGCAGACACCCCATAACAGACTAGAGACCTAGGATATGACTGTAAACCGGGAACTGCAGATGCCCATTATAAACGTAGGTACTGAGAGTTAGCTTTATATAAAATTTATCATCCATTTTCCAAGGACTAAAGGGGGCAGGTACTGTGATCTAGTGGACAGAGAACTAATTGGGAGTCAAGCGACCTGGTTCCACTCTGAGCTCCGTGATAGCTGTGCTCTGCGACTCAGAGCAATTCACCATATCACTCTATTTCAACTGTGCTCCCTGTAAATTCGATATACTACTTATCACCTCCAACCCTCCACAGAATTTGAAGATCTAAATGAGTTATTGCCTGTAGAGTTCTTTGTGCTCCTGAGGAAAAAAAAGGTACATACTTCAATATATAAATGCTTTAATTTAAACAAAATAACCCCAGTACCCTCATAACCTCGCTCTGCAAAACAACAAAAGGTGAATTTTAGAAGCTTTGGTTTTTTTTAAGGAAATAGGTAATTAAAGGCACAGATGGGATGCTAAGTTTTATTTTCTCCTCTAATGAAATGTCAGGATGGTAGCAAGGATCAGTATCTTTGGAGCAACAAGGGCAATGGCATCCTTATGAGACTCTAAAATCGTAAAGATTGTGAAGGACGCCACTGACAATAGAAATGCCATTTCTGAGCTGGGAGTTTTAAGATGAATCCTCTAGAAAACTCCAAAGAGTACCTCAAATATCCCAATACTCAAAATAATATTTAGTGGGCATCTGTTGTGCACTCCATCAGATTGCCAGAAACTGTAAATATATTACTGCCTGTTCAAGGGCTCCATCCTCTCTCCCTGAATAAGCTGAGGTTAAAGCAGTGGAAACATCACAGTCAATCAGCATAGAAAATGCCGAAGGAGATCATTCGAACATGGTGCCCAGGAAACAAAGTCACATTAGGAAGGTTCTCTGGGTGGTAGATGGGGACATTTTCCTGATGGTAACCAACACAAGAACAGTCATAGGGGCAAAATAAATGAAGGGCTTGTTCTGGGAGTACAGTGTAAACTAATTTGGCTTAATTTCTTGTAGAACAGATAAAGTACCGCTAAACATGGAGGACTTAAAGTAGGTTCTAAAAAAATAAACAAAATAAAGGAGGTTCTCACTAAATTCTTGCTAATATCATAAATCAAAATACAATGTAGACCCTTAAGAGAATCAGAAAAAGGTGAGATTTATATTGTTAAAGAATAGTTTATATCCAGGACAAATAAATGATGCTGAACTTTTAACTTGAAGAGTCTACTGCAGTCCCATTCCACAGAAATGTAATATGAACCACGTATGTAATTTTAAATGTCCTCGTAGGAATATTAAAAAAGTAAAAAGAAATAGGTGAAGTTAATTTTATTAACATATTCTATTTAACTCAATATATCCAAAATATTATCATTTCAACATGGAATCAATATCAAAAGTGTTAATGAGATAGTTTCCATTCTTTTTCACACTACGTCTTTGAAATCTGATATAGATTTTATCTCAAGTCGGATAGTAAAATTTCACTCATTAAAGTGAAATACAGCCCTACCAAAATGGTACAAAGTTAGGTTAAATGGAAAAATTTAACAAAGTTAGGTTAAATGGAAAAATTTGATTGTTTTTAAATTTTAATTAAGATCAACTAAAAATTCAGTCCCTCAGTCTTACTAGTCATAATTCAAGTGCTCTGTGGCCACATGTGGCTTGTGGCTACTACAGTGGACCGTACAGACTTAGCCCCCAGAGTCTTATCTTTTTCAATAAAAGCATATTTCTTCTCCTGATCACACTATTTGCTCGCTATTACATACAAATTTAGTTCCAATCACTCTCATCCTTTAGAAAGAAAGGAGACAGCAGACAGATTAGCTTCATCTGTAGTAATACTCCAGATTATGTGTGTATGCGTTCGTTGCCCAATTCAAAATACTTGTAGTCTAACGTGGCGAGTGGAACGAAACTAGAGTCGCTGTGATTTCATTCATATCTATCACCTACTGCCTTGGGCTGCCTCAGGCTCTTCATCCAACCTGAAGCCCACAGCAGGAGCCAGAGGGAAGGTGGGATTGAACCCATCTGAGTGGGCCTTCTGGTAACCAGAGATCCACTCCTGGAGTATCATTACACACTTGACTTCTCCTATAATCTGAGGTTTCAGTGGTGACTCTTGCAGTGACGAGTGAAATTCTAGCGATGTTCCAATGAACACATCTTTCTTTTTTTAAAGTAAACATTTTAGTGAGAAGAGGAAGATGATAAATGTGCCACATCATAACGAAACTAAACAGAAATATGTCAGTGGACTAGCATTTTAAAATGTAAACAGGTAATTTATTTAAATGTGCTTCTAAAATTTGTCGCCTCCGATTCTCATGGCCTTTCCACTCTTCAAAGTAGACCTTGAAGCTGAGGTGCAGCTCCTCAGAGAGAGAGAGAGCATGCAAATACAATCAAATGTTCCCTTTTGACCTACAATAAGCCTCAAGACCCATAGCAAACAAAAGGTAAAGCTAATGCATTAAATTGTAATAATTAAGTTTTTCTGAATTTCCAAAGTATTAAGAACATAAAGGACTTAGAGGAGGTGAGAATTCACGTTGGCAGAAGAAACCCTTTTCCTGCTCAGAGGAGATGAATTCTGCCAGCAGAGGGGTAGATAGTCCGGGTCAGTTTTTCCCATCCCTGTACATTCTCCTCCTCACGCCCAGAGGTGGATGCTATTTTCCCTTCCTCTGAATCTAAACTAGTTGGATGGCTTTGCTTTGACGATGGATTGCTACAAACACATGGTCAACATGAAGAAGGCCTGGTAGCTTCAGTTGTCACCCTTTTGGATACCTGAGCGGTCAGATAAAGCAGTTGGGCTACACTGATGGGGAGTCTGTGTGAGAGAGAGGTCCAGCCAGGCCTCAGCTGTTCCAGCCACCCCCACTGACAGCAGAGATGTGAATACAATTTTATTGGGTCAGTCAGCCTGACTTGAGGCTCCAGATGACCAGAGTCATGTAAAGGACCTCAGGAAAGACCAGCAGAAAACCAGCCCAGATTGCTGAATCATGGGCAAATAAGTGATTGTTGTTTTAAGCCACTAATTTGGGATGGTTTGTTACACAGCAATAGATAACTGATACAAGCAGGCAGCTGAGTATAGGCAGGCAAGAGACTTAGCTAATGGCAGAGGTTTCTGAGAAGGCATCTCTTATCTTACCACTCCTCTAGGAAGAGGCCCAGTGTGTGGTGTGGATGAGAATCAAGGAAGCCCTATATAGATTGTCCTTTTGGAGAAGAGGTAACTGATTGGTGATGAGACCTATGTTGGATTTGTGGGTGAAGACTAAAACAGTAAGCTTCCTAGGAAAGACTCCAAAAGCAGAATAGTGAAGCATCAGCCTGAAGGAAAAGATGGCCAGACATGTCCATACTGAGAGGACTTAAAACAGTCTTCTGAACTTTCCATAGCCTCAGCGGAGGTAGGGAGGTGCCCACGACTCCAACAGGTGGGTAGATGTGGTCTGGATCATCGAAATTCTCCAGCAGTGGATGCAATAAAGATTGGGATGGGTTAGCAAAGATCGGCAGCTCCAAAATACCATTCTGAATGTCAGAAGAGGCTGCAGGATAACCACAGACCGATGACCTTCTCCCCAAAGGCCATGAACCACAGTCCTAAGCCTCCCAGCTGCACCCTGGAATTTAGATGCCACCAGAGGGAGAAGTGGGAGTGTGGGGGAGGTAGGGAAGGGGGATGAGAACTCAGAACTGGATGAGTTTAAACCCTGAATTGATTAAAAATTACCAAATTTGCCAGTCTCATGCAGAAGTGATATCAAAGGGAATAGGGACTTGGATTCTGAAGCTTAACATCTATAAAAAATAATGTTGCATTCCTTGGTCACTTGAATGTGTGACTATTGCATATATACTGCCTTTATCTCTAGTCTGTGAATTGTTTATCCCTGCCCCATTACGTATTTGTCTATGACTTTTATAAGATCTGGGAAATAGCATCTTTTCATACATGGTGAACAAGAGGTTAATTTTGGCAGCTTTAGTAAAGTATAACCAATATATTTTGTTGATATTTTCCCACTCTTCTGGAGTAATATTCCGTAACTTCTACGTACTTTTAATGGTTTTACATTATTTTATAAAAGTTATAAGAAATTAAAGATTATGCTGGTCCATTATGTTGTTAGGATGTGTGTGCAAGCGTGTGTGCATGTGTGTGTGTGTTGGCACGTGTGTGTGCTCTCCCACATAGGCTAAGGCCTGTGTTGCTTGTCTAGCTGTGACTGTAGCATATATGCATCAGCAAGGTAACTGTTAATGTTTTTATGCCCTTCCATAAACAGTAACTTTTATAGCATCTTTTTTTTTTTTACAAGCGTCTAGGATACCAGTAAAGTGTGACTCCTTAAACTGCTTATCATTGTTAAAAAATGGAAAGACAGTTACCACAAATAGCAATATTTAATTCACAAGGATGTTTTTCTCACCCCAAAAGTATGTGTAAGACCAAATGACACTGTATTGAAACAATTCCCAGTGAGGCAAGGGTTTCCTCAAATGCCCACAATGGAATATCACGTGATACTACAAAAGAAAACCCTCTGGTTCCTTCAAGAAAATAGTAAGTGTGCATTACTCTGGTGTCACTTCCTAGCTAACAATGCTTAAGATACATTTTCTATGAACTATGAACTCAGATTCTACTGAAAGAGAATATAGGGTTCTGCACTGTAATAACCTTTCTTTACCTTTTACTAAACGTTTTCTGCCAAAATTCGACATCTTTGCACATGGTCAACATGAAGATTCATGCTGCTGCTGCAGTTGAGGAAGCTGGTGCTGAATATGAAATCAAGCTTTCTTATCTCCAAGTCAAATTCTTTATTTCTAGTATTTTTGGAGAATGTAGTGAGAATGTTTTTATTTAAATCTAGTCTGCAGGTTTTAAATAACAACACATACGAATTATGATGAAGAAAAGGGAAAGACAATTACCAAAAATAGCTGCTCCTCTGTTCATCTTACCAAACAGATGCAACATTTTGACAGCTAATCAACCTAGGGTTTTTTTTTTTTTTTTCCTGCTATATCTGTCCTGTTCCTGGATGACCTATTAATTTTAATGGTTTGCTGGACTCCCATTTAATGGTTCAATGAATATAATACATTTGTGCTTTTCTTTGCATAATGAAGTGGCCAAGTAAGCAAGGTAATTTTTTGAAGTTATGTAGCTCAAGACAATTCAAATATTTCAACTTCCTATTATAATTGTAAAACTTATCTAAATTCTATCCTTAAGTTTGAAAACTAGCTCTAAAGCGAGCTTCACGTGACTACAAAAATATCCACCAAATTATATACATTTTTTAAAAGCTGTGTTAGCAAAATGCTCTTTATGATTGTGCGAAAAAATTTATTTCTCTATGTTACATGTTTATTTAGTTTTGAATTACTCTGGCATCAGGTAATTGCCAATAAACTTAACTAGTGTGCAGAGTAAAAATATTCAGTAGTAACTACTTTCAAAAGTATAGAGTTGTGGGCTTCCCTGGTGGCGCAGTGGTTGAGAGTCCGCCTGCCGATGCAGGAGACACGGGTTTGTGCCCCGGTCCGGGAAGATCCCACATGCCGCGGAGCGGTTGGGCCCGTGAGTCATGGCCGCTGAGCCTGCGCGTCCGGAGCCTGTGCTCCGCAACGGGAGAGGCCGCAACAGTGAGAGGCCCGCGTACCGGAAACAAACCCAAAAAGTCTAGAGTTGTCCTACAAATTTCCTCATAGGTTTATTCTATCAGAATTTTGAACTATTTGGCAGTTCTGATATTCTATCAGTCTTAATTTTTTTCCTACTAAATATATTTTAGCGTTTGAATTAGAACTTTCTCAAGTTGTCAAGTGATTTTTTATGATTTTTGTTGTTACTAAGAGAGGGTCAGAGATTAATATGCTAAAAGGAAATTATCTCGGGCCAGAACGAGCCAGAGAACAATTTCACTCCACAAAACATGAGAAAATGTTTGTGATTTTTTTGACACTATGTATTTTTCCCAAATGAATCCAGTATTTCACACACACACACAAACTCATCTTCATACTGCACTGAACAATGTGTGGCATTAAAAACTTGCCTATAGCCACACTTCCCGTTGTGATCTGCAAATTAAATCTCAAAGATTGGCACTTGCTCTTATTTTTATCATTGCTTTATTTTCACTAAAGCCTATTTTAAAGTCACATTTATATACATTTCACTTCTTATCCATAAGATTCCCTGATTTTCCTACTTTGCTCCATTTCAGCGTATCTTTTCTCCCTTCACTGTGTCCAAATTACCTTTCTGCATATCAAAGGCTGACTCCCCTTTTCTTTCGTTCTCATCTTTCATGGTCATCCTTTTTATTTAATGTTGTCACCTGGTTTTGACCTTATTCCACATACTGAATTTGATCGTTATTTCCATCAACCAAGTTCACTTCATTTCCTGCAAGTCCCTTCTCAAGGAATGTTTTAAACAAAGCCACCTCTTTGACCCTTAAGGCTGTGACAGAGACCTGGCCTCCCCAGAGCAGCCCAGGAAAGTTCCAGTGGTGCCAGGAGAAAAAGATGCATGCACCTGCACAGACACCTGTTGTTTCCAGACTGGCTATCCCCGCAGCAGCTATAAAGGCAAATCAGGCTCCCCTTAGACTGAACTGAATTCCATTATTCACACACAAAAAAACAAAATAACATTATCTAAGTGAAGTCATTACTGCCACTGTGCAACAAATGATACTCAAGCGGCCTAGAAACTTAACTACATTCCCCTCAACTACTAAGCTATATCAGGAACCATTTAATAAACAGTTATTCTGCTTTCTTTGCATCTCTTTTCCTTGATATCCACCTGTAGATATTTCTAGGTCCAGATGTGCTACACAAATTTACTCAGTCTCCTTGTCTGCAAATAGGGTTATTATAAGAAATCAGGAAGAGGAATGAGATAACTATTCAGGGGTATTAAGCCCTTTCTATTCCCTAAAAAGAGGGCAGCCCAGAGCATCCCTCAGCGTGGCACGGCTGCGGCTGCCCCGGGATGGCTAGACAGGGTGTCACCACCAGGCCCTCTCATTTCTGCCTTGGCCTTGCTATGGAAGTTATCTCTACCAGCACCTCTTTTCCCTCAGTGAAGTGCTGGGAGGGCCACCTCTACCTTTATTTCTCCCGGTTTCTCTTCTGCACAGGAAAACGAATCAAACGCCAGGTGAGAGCCTGCATTCTGGGGGCCGGGTTTCTTTACCAGGCGGAGGTAAGGTGTTAACGTGCAGGACTCACGCCTGTCGTGAGACTGTGGATCTGATTCATCCGTGGATGAAACTGCGCTCTGGTTGTGGGGTTTTGTGTGGCCAGTTTCCACGTAGCAACCCTCCAGCCCTGCCAGCTAGAATCCCTCCAGGCAGACTATCTGCCCTTGGTGGTTTCTCTACCCGCGGCTAAGCAGGGGAGACCAATGTGGGCTGTACCTGCAGGGTCTGCTCTACTTTTGTTCCCAGTTCTCCCGGAGAAGTCTATTTTAGAGGGATAAGGCACTAGTCTGGCCCATTAAGCAAGCTGATAACCCAATTGCTCCCTTGGTCACGGAGGTTTTGGTCAACTAGAGATTTCCTTACAACTGGAAGGAGCAGACCATGGCAAGGGGAGGCGTGCCTTATGCCCTACGGCATGCTCAGCATAACGGACAGCTGGTCAATGTGGCTTAAATCTCAATTTGGAGACAAGATACATGGGAAAGCTGTGCAAACTCATTGAGCTCTGGTGTCTTTATTTTAAAATTAGGATAATGCAACCTTGATGGCTGTTTTAAAAATTAATTCCGAGAATGACTGTCAAGTGCCTGAAGTAGAACTTGGTGTGCAAGACAATGGCCAGGATTTCATAAAAGTAGCTAATTAGGTGTGAACTGCAATTAGTCCACTTACGCTCGAAGATTTGCCTCAAACGCTTGGGTTTTCGGTTGCCACATATTACTTCGTTGGGCCTGAACTGAAAATAGCTAAGCATTATAAATATTTTTTTCTTCAATTTTTTTCAAAATCATGAAATAAATCCATGCCCCATACACAATGTTCAACTGGAAGTGGCTATATTTATAACGAACAAAGATAAAGCAATCTGGCAGGTTTTATATATTAGGAATGATCGATATCAATTATTCAATTTGGAAAAAAAAAAAACAAAGAAACGTCAGGGGCCCAAAGTACACTTATAAAAACAAAGGCATTTTATTCAATATCTAAAACCTTCACAATAATACTTATAAGGTAGCTGCTGATTCACAGAAGCGGATGTTACACACTGTTCTGGGCCCACGTTAGTAAGTTAAGGTCTATAACAATTTAAAAGCAAACATTTTGGGAAATTATTAGATATTTTTAAAAGTTAGTGTTCTATGATAAGAGGTAATAATTTATTCTGATACTCCAGAATGTCATTAAATATCAAGGCATCTGAGTTACATTTACCCAGGCTAAATATACCATGCCTGATGGAAGAATATGCGGAAAGCAATTTTTTATTTATATAAAAGAGAAATCTTTTTGTTGCCAGATATTTACCTGGGCAACAAGAAACCATAAGCAGAGTTACTGCTTCTCCTTTCTCAGGATAAGACAGGAAAGCACATGGAACAAACGGTATGCTTAAAATTATAACTACTACCAACCTTACTATAGCCATATGGAATTTTAGAATGAAAATCACTGCAGATTTAATTGAGCCCAATGCCTCCATTTTACAGATACGGAAAGTGGTGAAGTGACTTTCCCAGGGTACCACAGCCGCACCCAAATAAATGCCAAACTGGGGAACAGAATCACAACAGACAGGTTTTTGCATTTTTCTCCTCCTAATTGGGGTAGGATCATACTGAAGAGGAATAAAGGTGATGACGAGCAAATGTGATCTATTTATTCAGCTGTGTCCTCCATAAAATAACGGGTCCTTTCTGAATGTAAGCACCAATGCTGAAGGTAAGATGAACCCCTTCACTTACTATACACGGTAGTTTAATGAAGGCTGCAGACGTAAGCTGACAGCGATTCATTCAGAGGTCAAAAATGGCAGCCTGGGGCTTCCCTGGTGGCGCAGTGGTTGAGAATCTGCCTGCCAATACAGGGGACACGGGTTCGAGACCTGGTCTGGGAAGATCCCACATGCCGCGGAGCAACTAAGCCCGTGAGCCACAACTACTGAGCCTGCGCGTCTGGAGCCCGTGCTCCGCAACGGGAGAGGCCATGACAGTGAGAGGCCCGTGCACCGCGATGAAGAGTGGCCCCCGCTCGCCACAACTGGAGAAAGCCCTCGCACAGAAACGAAGACCCAACACAGCCAAAAATAAATAAATAAATTTATTTTTAAAAAAAAAAAGGCAGCCTGCATGGTGACTCTACCACGAGCATATTTTTATTTCATCCACTCCATGTTTGGGACAAAAATCTCAGCAAAAAATAATAAATCTAGTATTCTGGCTTTATTGAAAAATCACATGGGCCCTTATACCATGTGGCCCACAGTCCCACGTGACAACATTTGTCTAGCACTAAGTAGTGGATGATGATTGCCTGCTTTTGATGGGACAAGAACTCCCCCATTTACTACACAATCCACCACGTCCTGTTGTGTGACACTCAATTCAATTATGTTACCTGCCTGGCCTGGGTGGGTACTTACGACCGTCTGTGAAGATGATCATATAAACTGATACAAAACTTTACTATAAGTAGTACGACCTTTCACGTACATCCCAAATCTTGGAGAAGTATAGGCTGTTATCACGTACCTGGGATGTCTGATTTATTGCCTTTCTCACACTCCTTCTCGTGTACTGATTTGGAGTTTCCAAGTTCACTATTTTACGTGGTGCTCAAACTCTGGTCTTGTAAGATCAGCAGGCTCTCCACTACATCATGTTCTTTACCATGTCCATCATTCCAATAACGCAGTAGACTTTAATAATGCTAACTTCTTCCCCTTATAACCATGTTAGGTCAGAAAGTAAGAGTTATCGTGTTATAAATTCATTCATTTGTTTGTTATTTTTATTGTTCATATTTGTCATTTATTTAAAATTAGACATAAATAATTAACCTAAAATCATGCATTAATGTGACAGAATAATCAGAAACTAGCATTCCTTTTTGGGAGAGATCGTGTCCTTTATATCCTAGCTTTTTTTTTTTTTTTGCCTAACAGTAACGTTTCCAGATACCCCAGGGATAACTGTAGCTACCGCTTATCAGTGACAGTGCTTTTATTAGGAGCTTTCTATTTTTAAAAAGTTTAAATTTTCAAAACAATCTTATGAGGTGGGAATTATTATAACTACTTTATACGTGAATAAATTGAAATTTGGAGCAAGTAATAAGAAAGTTACCTGATGTATGAAACTTGCCATGTGACTTTGTCAGGTGTCCTTTCAAAACGTGGAGTCTGGGGCTTGGCCAAGTGACTTTCTTTGGTTCATAGAATAGCAGCAGATTAGATATCAGCAGAGGATGAAAAAAAATGCTTATGCAAGCAAGAGAAAGGAAGTCCCAGTGCACAAGCACAATTCCATCCACTGCCTTTGGTATACTGAGACCTCCACGAGGGGGCCCAAGCTACTGTTAGGAGACATCTCGTGGAGGAGAACTGCAGCTCCCTGGCCAATAGCCTGGTGATTACTAGTCCTAGGATGAGGCCATCCTGCACTACTGAATGGATAAACAAACGATGGCATATATATACAATCCATTTCATCCATGTCGATTCACACAGAAACCTGTATGAATCTCAAATGCATTATGCTAAGGGAAAGAACCAGACAAAAAAGGATGCATACTGTAGACTCCATTTATATGCCATTCTGGAAATGACGAAGGTTTAGAGACAGAGGACATATCAGTTGTCACCAGAGGTTAGGTGTAGGAGAAGGTCTGACTACAAAGGGACAACACAAGGGAATTTTGTGGGGAAATGGAACAATTCTGTATTTTGATTGTAGTTGTGGCTATATGACACTAAACACCTGTCACAACTCATGGAACTGTAATCAAAAAGACTGAATTTTATTGCATGTAGACTAAAAAATAATTTTAAAAATACTCTCTCTTCTCAGTGTTAACTGTGGAATTGTGCAGAACTGAGGGAGTTGAAGTTAGAAGGACCTGGATTGTTTATATTCTGGATCTGGGTTTTACTATCTGAATGATTTAAATAAATAACATAATATTTCCGACCCTCAGTTTAGAACATGTAAATGGAAATAATAATACCCATTTTAGGTTTCCATGCTTCATCTGTGAAATGAAGCAACTAATACTCTCCAGGGTTACGGCTGAGAGTTAAGTGAGATAATGTCTGTAGAAGGCCTGGCACAAAGCAAGTACTCAATAAAGGGAAATGAAGATGGTGTAGATGTTCACGATGATGATAATGATAATGATGATGGAAACGATGGTCTCCATTAGAGGAACACTATTTCGGAAGAATTTATGCCTCTAGGAAACTAGTAGGATTCTCAGAGTTCTGATTCTAACTATAGATTGTGTCAATATGTCCTCCTGAAAGATCCTGCATCCCACTGCTAATGAGACTTTCGACAAATGGAAGCTTCCAGGATGAATGAATTCAGCAGATGTATATTAGGCACTACATACAAAACACTGTCAAACGTGTGTTCTATGTAGTAATTGCATTTATAATTTCTAAAAGGTCTCTTACAACATACAGTGATATCTTATAAGATATCTATAGACCTTGGGCTTATCCTTGACACAGGAAGTCCCTCTGTAACCCTACTTGTTACCTCTGAGGTCATCCTTTGGGGTCTGCAGCCTCCGAGTCCTAAAGCTTTGCAGAATTCTGGAGCCTTTGCACCTATGACTATGACTTTTCAGTGAAAGCTGTTTCTATTATTTTGGGTTCCTTTACCTACATTAAATCCTTAAAATCAAGAAAATCATCTCAAGTCACTGAATCTTTGGATGATTGATGTTCAAAATACTAAACATGGCCCTAGCTCACACCTGAATGCATTACAGTCCCAAGAGATAAAGGACAATCCTTTACCACTGGGGCCAGGAGGGGTCTCCAGCTCCCCGGTCCTCCCTAACAAAGGAACTTCTCAGCTTAATACTGATGGAGTTTCACTGGAAGTTAGAAGAGGGAATGATCAATCTGCACATGCAGATCGGTAAAAATAGTATTAAAATATTCATGTCTAGGGGAGAACTCATGACTATGTATGTATTCATTGATACTAACCAACTATCATACCTTGAAAAGAACACTAAGCTAGGAGACTGGGCTCTAGAAGTGCTGCAGATGAAATCTCTCCCTTCCATCCATCAGAGACCTAGACTGGAGTGAGTCCATTTAATTTAACTCTTTATATAACCGGCCATATCACCTACTTTGGGGCAGGCGTGGAGAAACGATGTACCTTTATATTGTCAAACAACATCTCATTTCCTTGTTCTATTTAATTGACAAAGTATTTTTCCCTTAATATAAATAAAGCACCATCCTAGTCAAACAATATTTTGTAAAGCTAAAGGATTAGATATTTGACTCCTGGGGGTTGTGAAGGAAATGGTAGAAGGGCATCCTTGTATAAAGTGGTTTCATGCATGCTTGAAGCTTTAGGCAGAGAGAGTAAATTTCAGCGTGAGTGTGATTGGCAAGATAAAAATGTCTTGCTGAATGGGGAGAAAATGGATTTCAGCATTCTTAAAGGTTCTCCTACAAAGAAAAAGTAAGTAAAAGATTTAACTACAGGAAAAATCGTCAATGCCAAGGGGAAGAAAAAGCAAACTGAAGTTTCAAACATTCAGAAATGATAAAGGGTCTTGTAAAGAAAGTATGGAAACAGTACTTTATTCACCTTTATGATTCTAGAAAATGTAACATGGAATAAAGCATAATTTACATTTTAGTTGCAAAACCAAGTAATTGATATTTTAAAAAAACAGGGATACTCAAAAGTAGTTCACAGTGGGCTTTTTTCAATAGGCCCCATAAGAAGTACATGATAAAGTCCCCATTTGTGCCTCACAGGAAAAAAAAATCCATTACCATTTGCTTTTTATTGGCCTAATAGTTCTTCGGAAGGGCTTACAACCGAGCTTGTATTTCACACATGAACGTTTGATTGAGCTCACCTGTTGCGGTCTGCTTTAAGTGCCCACTCCCAGGAGCAGCTGTAGATTGCCGAAACCAAGGCTTTTACTATAATGTTTTAAAATAATTGAGGGAGCTTTTCCTTTGTTCCGTCCTCACTTTATCTCACTTGAATGTTAAACAGAAATTACTCAAGTTTGGGAACTCAGGGCGGCGTTGTTGACAATGGAAGCCTGCTTATCTCCCAAGTTGAGACTGCCTCTCCTACCCGTTTCTCGTGACAAGGCTCTGCTGAGACCAGCACCGGAGCTACCAGCCTTGTCCACGGCCACCACTGTCGAAGCCCCGACTCACCAGCTGGGGGTGTGAGGGCCTTGGGTGCTAATGACCAGCGCTGGCAAGGGGGGCATCCACCTCCTGGGTTGTCGATCGACCAGAAGATGTGAGAGCCCTAGGATGTTCTAGCCCATATTCCCGTTATCATCTGGCAGAAGAAAGGGATGGAAAACCGCATCATCAAAAGTGGTAACTAAGCGAAACAACGGCACTTACGGCAAAAGCGAAAGTCAAGAGGTCCAAGTGGTTGCCTCAGTTGTCGTACAGAGGCACGCGAGGGAGTTCATTTAGCTTGTGAAAGTGAAAAATATTTACTAATTTAAAAATCTTCTCATGACATCCTAGCTCGAATTGAAGGCTACGTTGTCTGTTTTTCATTCTTCAGTCAGAAGTCTACCTGAGCCATTTCCAACAAAAACGTTTTGTCATGTTTTTAAACCATGTTAACATACTAGTCACCAAACTCCTTTACAAATAATATTACTATTTAACAACGTTTGCTGCCAAGACACAACCACATTATATTATGGCTCAGGACATATCACATTTACATGCTCCTGTTTACAAATGTTCTTTAAGATTTACTGCAGGCAATCTTGAAAAAAAACAAATCTACAACTCAGACCTCAGATAAGACTCGATTGGTGAGTTTACCTTAACCAGGTTTAAGTCTCAAAGGAAATAATTTCAAGGTGCTTTGGGCAGCCTGGGACAGCTGGACTCTGCAAAACCTCTGCAGCTTTTCTTCTGAATCTGTTGCACTACCAGTCACAAATGAGTCTCTTAAACCACATTCTTGCCCGTGGTTCAAATAAAATGTTTTGTAATTTTAATGATTATTTATTACAATAGGTAGTGTTGGTTCCATTCTTCGTAATATTCCTTAGCTAACAATATTGAACATGGTGCTAGGAGAATTATTAGTCAAAAAGGCTCTATTTTCCTTTCATAAAAGTCAAGTTGTTACAGAAATCAACATAAGGAATATGTATATATTTTTTACAAAACTGTTGAATGACATATGTCAATTTTTCTTTACACTGAAGACTAATAATTCACCCAATAACAAATATTTTTGTATCCTCAATCGAAAATATGTGAATGTTCCTGAATTCTGTTTAAAATCAATATATGATGTATAGTCATAACCATGAGTAATGACATTCAAAGAAAAACAGGATAGTAAGGAAATGCCTTAAAATGTAAAAAGCTAATTGTAGTCTTCCATAAATAAAAAAGCTACAGGCAATATTTTTTCTTCCTGAGTTTTCTTTATCCTCTTTTTTAATGAGTACACTTTTATTGAATATTTTTTAAAAATATGTAAAGCAAATATGCAAATGCTCAAGCTCACGCTACTCAGATAAATGCAAATTAAATCAACAATGAGATACCACTTCATACTCAAAAGATAAACACAAATTTATCATCAGAAAGCACTGAGTGATGGTATAGCAATAAGCACTGTGTGATCCTGCAGGGAGAAGTCGCAAATTGCAACCTTAGAACTTGGTAAATTTGAAGTTTTGTGCTTATGTGATCTGTCTGCTTCATTCCTATAAGCTTAGAGAAATTCTTGTAGCGTGTGTACATGGAAATATATGTCGAATGGTTTATTTCAACAGAGTCTGTAAAAATGAAAACTAGAAACAATAGAGATGTCCATTCTTCTCTATAGAATACCATATAGAAATTAAAATAAGCAAACTAGAGCTTCATGTGTCGATATGTATAAATCTCAAAAACATTAGGTTCAGAAGAAAAAGTGATAGTAGTGTTATACGGCACATAATTAAATTTTACATACTAATATTTAAATAAAGCTTAACTATGCAAAACAATACCATATTATTTATGGGTCCATAAATATAAAGCATGAAAAGATTACCAAGAAAAATAAACGCCAAATGCCGCCATGTGGAGGATGGGAGAGAATGGGTAGAGCAAGAAATACACAGGTGTTTCATTTTTTTCTCTATATTTTTCTGTGTGCTTGAAAAAATATCAAAATATTAATAATGCACTATAAAAAGATCAAACCTTTTTAAACAACCCTCTCAATTATAAAAGAAAGAAAAATGGTTTGAAAAACAAGGTATCTAGACTTTGACTGATTTTTAGATGCCATCTATTTTGATTCTTCAGCCTCTGGTATCTTTAGAGAGTTACACACGAGTTCTCTGTTAGATCTGCTCTTCTGACAACAAATCACCTTTAAGCTCTAGTGCTTTGTCTGGAAGGGCAGCTTGGACAATGGCTCTGCAAACCAAGGTTTTGAACACGTGTACATTTTAATTAATTGAAGCAAGAAAAACTTCAGTGAACTATGGAATTGAAATATCCCATAGATAATAAAACTAATCAGGATGGGAAGAATAGAAGAGTAAAATTTCCTGTAATGATTTTGAAACTCCATAGAGGAAAGAAACCGCTGTACGGAAATGATGAAGTCTATCATGCAAGCTGCTACCCTTAAAAATAAATAAAATCCAGGGACTTCCCTGGTGGCACAGTGGTTAAGAATCCACCTGCCAGTGCAGGGGACACGGGTTCGAGACCTGGTCTGGGAAGATCCCACATGCTGCCGAGCAACTAAGCCCGTGTAGCAACACCTACTGAGCCTGCACTCTAGAGCCCGCGAGCCACAACTGCTGAGCCCGCGTGCCTAGAGCCCGTGCTCTGCAACAAGAGAAGCCACCGCAATGAGAAGCCCGTGCACCGCAACAAACAGTAGCCCCCGCCCCGCCGCAGCTAGAGAAAGCCCATGTGCACCAATGAAGACCCAACGTAAGCAAAACTAAATAAATTTTTAAAATAAAAATAAATAAATAAATAAAATCCAAACTCTAGATTCCTAGAGGAGAACACAGGCAGAATACTCTATGGCATAAATTGCAGCAATATTTTTTTGGATCCATCTCCTAAAGTAAAGGAAATAAAAGCAAAAATAAACAAACGGGACCTAATTAAACTTCTGGCTGTCTTTGTAGTTCCTCCCTGTTCCTTTCTTCTTTTTCTCTCTTCCCCTGTGTTTTGGTGGTTTTCTTTAGTGTCGTATTCAGGTTCCTTTCTCATTTTCTTTTGTGTATTTACTGTAAGTTATTTCCTTGTGGTTACTGTGAGGTTCACATAGAACATCCTACACAAATAGTAGCCTGTTTTAAGTTGGTAGCAACGTAAACCTGAACATATTCCAAAACTTGATTCTTTTACCCGCACTCCCAAACTTTATACTTTCCACGACACATTTTACATCTTTTTATTTCATGCATCCCTAATTATGGTAATTTTAGTTAATTTTACTACTTTTCTCTTTCAACCTTCATGCTTGCTTTATAAGTGATCGATTCACTACCTTTATTATATATTTACCTTTTCTAGTGAGATTTTTGCTTTCATATGTTTTCTTATTGTAAGTTAGGCCATTTCTTTTCAGCTTAAAATAGTCCCTTTAACATTTCTTGTAGGGCTGGTTTAGTGGTGATGAACTCTAGCTTTTACTTATGTAGGAAATTCTTGATCTCACCTTCAGTTCTGAATGATAACCTTGCTGGGTGGAGAATTCTTGGTTGAAAGGTTTGTTTTTGTTTTCGTTTTTCCTTTCAACACTTTGAATATGTCATGCCCGTCCATTCTGGCATGCACACTTCCTGCTGAAAAATCTGTGGATAGCCTTTTGTTGTTACCCTTATATGTAACAAGTCTTTTTTTTTTCCTTTTTCTGTTTCTAGGATTTTCTCTTTAACTTTTTAAAAAAATTGTTCTGTGTCTTTTTTTTAAATTTATTTTTAATTTATTTTTAATTTTTTGGCTGTGCCACACAGCATGTGGGATCTTAGTTCCCAGACCAGGGATCGAACACGCGCCATCTGCAGTGGAAGCACAGAGTCTTAACCACTGGACCGCCAGGGAAGTCCCTCTTTTAAGTTGCAACATTTTAATTATAATGTGTCTTCGTGTGGTTCTCCTTGGGTTCATTTTATTTG
This sequence comes from Leucopleurus acutus, assembly GCF_964270905.1. Lineage (NCBI taxonomy): Eukaryota > Metazoa > Chordata > Mammalia > Artiodactyla > Delphinidae > Leucopleurus > Leucopleurus acutus. The sequence goes on along the minus strand of NC_139159.1, from coordinate 9,012,666 downwards.
TAGATCTCTAGGCTTCCCGGATGTGGAAGTCTGTTTCCTTCCCCAGATTAGGAAAGTTTTCAGCCACTATTTCTTCAAATAATTTTTGTGACCCTTTCGCTTTCTTCTCTTTCTGAGGGCCCTGTAATGTGAAGTTTTTCCACTTGATGTTGTCCTGACAGTTCCTTAAGGTGTCTTTACCTTTTGAATTTTTTTTCCTTTTGCTGCTCTGAGTTCCGTTTTTTTTCTCTTCCAGCTTCATGACTCATTCTTCTGCCTATCCTATCTGCTGATGAGCCCCTCTAGTTCAGTTCTGTTCAGTTATAAGTTCTATTGGTACTTATATCTTCCGTCTCTTCGTTGAAGTTCTCCCTGTGTTCATCCACTCTTCTGAGTTCAGCGAGCATGTTTCTGACCATTACTTTAAGCTCTCCATCGGATAGACTGCCTAGCTCTGTCTCATTTAGTTCTTTTTCTGAGGTTTTGTCTTGTTCTTCCATTTGGAACATATTCCTGTCTCCTCATTTTGCCTAATTCTCCGTGTTTGTTTCTGTGTATTAGATAAATCAGCTACCTCTCCCAGGGTCGAAGAGTGACCTTCTTTAGGAGATGCCTGTAAGGTTCAGAGGCAAGTCCCACCCAGCTGTCAAAGCCAGGTGCTCAAGGGATGTTCCTTATGTGGGCTGCACGTGCTTTGCTGATACGGCCGGGCCACTGCGGCTGCTACAACACACTGGTGGACAGCGCTGGCCCCTGGACTGGCTGTGGGGTCTGCCTGAGACTGCTGCATGCGTTGGTGGGTGGATCTCTTGCTCGGCTGGCTGTAAGGCTCAGCCAGGGCACAGGGGTGGACAGGGCTCTCAGCGGGCTGTACCCACTGGCACTAACAGGCTAGAGGGAGAATCTGAAAATGACGCCCAGCAGCATCGGTGTGAGTGAGGCAGCCTGAGACCACAGAAATGGCTCCTGCCTGTGGCTCTGTCCCTGGGGAACATCCCAACTGGTTCCTGCCTCTCCAGCAGATGCTTCAAGATTAGTATAAGTGGATCCCCTTCACCTACTGTCCATGTGCTTTTCAATCTGGTGTTTTTGCTCTGGTTTTGGGGTCAAGTCAGTCTGGGTGTGGGCCCTTTAAGAGGGAGTTTTTCATCCACCGCAGTCCAGTGATTTTCCTGTACATACCCCCCGTTGGTTTCCAAGGCCAGGTGTTTAGAGGCTCACCTCTCCTGTGCAGGATTTCTGGATTGGAGTGCCTGGGGGAGCTAGAATCCCTGGAAAAGATCTGTATTTTTGGGATCCTTTCTGCTTGTGGGTTACCGTGGCTGGGATGTGTTTTTTTCCTTGGTGAGACTGTCCCTCTGCCTCTCCTACCTGTCTGGATGCTGCCTTTTTACCCTTTGTTGTGGAGGCCCTGTGCATCACTTTTCAAATCCCTTTCTGAGGGAATTATTCCATATGTAGTTGCAGATTTGTTGTGTCCATGGCAAGAGGTGAGTTCGAGATCTGTCTACACTGTCATCTTGAGACCGCGCCTATAAAATTGCCAAGTTATAGAAGTTAAATGATTTGGGGAAAAAAAAAAACTTTTACAGAAGTTTTATAATTATCTTTACGGCACTGCTCTAAGTCTTGATTTGCTAATTGACTTTTTGTATGTTAATAGGCCTGAATCTATTAATATACACATGAAGTAATGCCCTAATTTCCTTTAGTGCTTTCATTTAATGGAACTACAGCAGAGCACATACAGAAAACTATTCATTCACTCATTAACATGCCCAATAAACATTCACTTTTCCTTATACTCCAATGGGTTTTAAAGAAAAAGATACGTAAAAAATTTTAAACTCACATAAACCTCTAGAGAAGGAAAATCAAATGAGAAATATCCTCTGGGTAACTGTCCCCCATTATTATGGTACACTGCACCATTCTACATAAGCTTTTTTTTTTAATTTCTAATCTGTATTGAAAAATAGATACTAAGCACTAATTAGACACCTTTCTAATTTCAGACTAGCAATTCATTTCCTCTGCTTGAAAAAAAGAAAACTATGTCTTTCCAATAGAACTAGTCATTGAGATAGTAGATTCTCCAATAGACTTTATGATAAATGTTGGCTTGCCCAGAAGTTAGTTAGTGGACCAGACGCAAAACAACTTTCCTCTAATCCCTGGCGTATCTGTTTGATGACTCCAGGCAGAAATGATATCTCCTTTCTCTGACAGTTTAAGGCACTTGAAACATATAGTTTCGTATTATAATTTTTGAATAATATATTTTATCTACCCTAAGGACAATCAGTAACATTTGAGTAGCACTTTTGGAATATACTGTCTCATGGCTGATGACATGTTCATTTGATGGGGCAGTACTACAGCTTCACCCAAATCTTCAAAGAGAACAACAGCTACAAGGACAACATCAAACAAAGTCCAGTGTGCTAAGGAGGCAGACTGAATACTCATCGTCCCAGACAGTTAGGTAGCATCCACTGGTCCCAGTACGAGGGCTCAGGCAAGACACAATTGGAACCGTAGATGAAAAAAGCTAGAGGAAGACACGTTCTCGAAAGTGATCTCCTCATCACGCTGACTCACTGTCAAGAGAAACAAAAGTTCTGGAGGATACCTTAGGTGTGCACAGAGGCAGTCCCAAGAGATGAATGGGAACAGCATCACCAAGCATGTGCTCTAGGGCACTTTGCCGTCGCCGTCAGAAGTTCTTCTTCAGAACAGAACTCAGTTATTACTGCGTCTTTCAGAGCTTTACCTCCCTCTCCACATATCTTTATTCATACTCTTTTATTCCTGCCCTCCTACACTATTCCTTTATCTGAATGTAACTTACGGTGTTTTTCCACTTTTTTTTTTGTACTCTCTGCTTTTTTCTTCTGCTCTGCAGTTTCTCCTGCCTGTTATTCATGCAGTTTCCAAAGCCTCATGGGTTTCTCCACCCAGCTGGGAAACTGTCCCTGAGTTTGACACACAGCTTCTTTCTGCAGCTGCCGCTCCCTCATCAAGCGTCGTCTGCGCTCGTTGTTTGGTGCTATGTTCCATTCTCCTGGCTTCTGGGATCGACATCGAAGATCCGGAAACTATCTGGCATGAGTTGATAGACAGATGCCCAGCTCTTTAAAAACCAGACACCATTATGAATGCGCCCCTCAAATTCCTGCCTCCTGTTCCTATTGTCTTCTAAATTATGTCCTATTACTTGAGAGTGATTCTTATAACATACCCCCTTGCTTAGCCCTTGGTGCTCATTCATTCGCTCACTCAATACACACTGAAATCCTCTGCTGCCGCACAGCTTGTACTAGTGCTGGAGCGAATCTCAGTCATCAAGGACTATAGGGCCCAGTGGGAGAAACAGACCAAAAGATGACTAAGCTACAGTGCGTTGCAAAAGGGGCCTGGGCGGGTAGTATGGAATGTGCATTTGGCCCATCTTGGAGGGCCTAGGAATGCCTCCTGGAAGAAGAGACATGGAAGCGAAGACCTAAAGGAAGAACAGGAGCTTTCAAGGCTAATAGGAGGAAGTGAGCAGTACAGGCAGAGGAGAGCACACGCACCAAGCCCAGAGGCAGAAAGGAACATTCACAAGACTGCTCGTTGCTGGGAATGGCAGAGGAAATCTTATCTGTAAACACTTAACTCTTCACTGCTAACTTCACATTACATCCATTTAAAATAAACAAGTACATACGAACGTTAAGAATATGAATCATGGGCTTCCCTGGTGGTGCAGTGGTTAAGAATCCGCCTGCCAATGCCGGGAACACGGGTTCGAGCCCTGGCCCGGGAAGATCCCACATGCCGCGGAGCAACTAAGCCCATGTGCCACAACTACTGAGCCTGCGTGCCACAACTACTGAGCCCGTGAGCCACAACTACTGAAGCCCGTGCGCCTAGAGCCCGTGCTCCGCAGCAAGAGAAGCCACCGCAAGGAGAAGCCCGCGCACCGCAACCAAGAGTAGCCCCTGCTCACACCAACTAGAGAAAGCCCATGTGAAGGAACGAAGACCCAACACAGCCAAAAATAAACATATTAAATTAAAAAAAAAGAATATGAATCATTAAGCACAAATTTGTATTAAGAATATGAGTCATTAGGTACAACATTTAATAAAATCACGGACCTGGAAGGATTTTCAATAATTCATTTGTCTCAACTCCCTAAAAATGTTGAGTCAGTAACAGTTATTCTCTGTTTAAAACTATAGTGAAAAAGAAAATGGGCCACTATAGACTAAATAAATAACTTCTTTAACTTCATTCATTCATTTAAAATCATTGTACAAATACTTAATGAGTTCCTACTATTGCTAAGCACTTCTCTCAACATGCTTACTATGCTAGTAGAGGGAAGAAAAGATCAACTCTAAACCCAGTAAATAGCTAAATACATCATGAAGCACTTCAAATATAAACACCAGTGCAAATGATCCATAAGCTACGATGAAGTGACATAAAAAATTTCATTTCCTGGAAATGCGGCTGAAAGCAAACCAGCACTAAGAATTCTTTCTAACAGATGGTGTTTGTTGTATTTCCTTTACGACGTTCTAAATAACCACAAGTCAGATTCACTTTCTAGAGGTGGACTCCGTGTATCAGGGATAGCGGGCAATCATAGGAGACTGGTGAGGAGTAGAAGCTTGCGGGGGTTACGTGCTCTGGCTAATTTAGAGACCAGCTGTAATCCTCATTCTGGCATTTTCTAACTGGATGAAATTCAGGAGGTTACTTAACCTTATATGAATCTCATTCCTTTTTTAATACTAGGAAGATACAAATTATAATAATGTTAGTACAAACTTGTTGGGCTGTTTTGAGGCTGAATATGAGTTCATTCATGTTAAGCTCTTAGAGCAATGCCTGGCCTGCTAGCTCCCTGCATTATAATACATTAAGAGAACAGTGAAGACCCTTGCTATTCAGAACCACCACGAGGTTTATGAACTATTTCTGCCTTCCGTGCTCTTGATAGCTATCACAAAAGAGCTCTTTACTGCTCCAAATGGTAAAAAGCTGGTTTCTTTTTAGACAAGCCTACCTGGTTATGTCCAGATAGCAATTTTCTTTGAGATTAAATAGTCGGGGGCTAAGCACAAGCTGCTTGGGAACCTCCACCAGTAATCAGCCTGTCCACGTGTCGATCCCACAGGCAGATGCTCAGTCATTCACACAATGGACCACAGCTGCTCAGTGCGATAGTTGCCCCGAGACTCCATAATCTGGAGAGACACATCCTCCCCTCCTTCCTGGCTGCATCCCCACCGGAGTTGCTGGAAAGGGCTCCAGGACAAGTGCATCTGCAGTGAGGCTGCACTGTGCCCAGGTGAGCTTTCAGGTGTGGGTGCCTCTGAAGAGCAGCTCATCTCACAGACCTGTCACAGCGACGTTCGAAGAGCTTGACATCAGGGCTGCTCCTCCTTTGCCATTTGTGTCGTAAGACCTTTGGAATCAGCCTCTGTCCCCTCAACCAGGAACATTACCACCAAGCTCCATTTAACCTTTACACTAGGAACAGAATGAAGGCATACGTGGCTTTCCCGTCACTGCCCCTACGACAACACAGGGCAGTGGCACCTTCAGAGCAAAGTGTGCAGGGGTGTCTTCCTCCCACAAACTACGTGTGTTACCCAAGCAGGAGCACCCGTGAGAGTCTATAAGTGAAAAGGATGCTCGCTGCCCCTCTGCTTTCTAAGAGAAGACAGGCCTCATCCTGCTACTCTGCAACTTGTAGAACTATGGGGACACCAGTCAGTGGATGACAGCCATGGGACCTCTTGACGGCGTGGAGCTTGGCGAACTTATTCTCTACCTGTCCTTCCCCTCTGGACCAAAGAGAGGCAGCAACCCTGGGGAAGTGGCTCTGCTCTGCAGATCCAAATCTCCCTCTGATCCAGTGGTCCACCGACCAGCCTGGAGATCAGGAAGGGTTAGTATGTCCACTTCACTTGCTGACAGATATAAACTATGCAGTCCAATAGCCGTTTATCAGGTAAAAACCAAAAAGTGATCCTTTGATCTCTCTCTGTGTCTATGTCTCAATTGTTTCCAAAGCAGATAAACAGAAAGAATAGAAAGGATGATATTTACTGATCTTCTCTGAAATCCCAACCCTTAGTTCTTTAAGGAAAATAATGTTTAAATGTAAGAATCTTAGCTAAAGTACATGGGAATTCGTAAAAGACTTTAAAAGCGTAGCTAAGAAAAAGGAAACTCCCCCTAGAAATTGTCCTTGCACTTTTTGTTGTTGTTGTTTGTTTGTTTGCTTAGTTTTGTACCTATATAAACCAATGAACTCTGTAAGCCTGAAGAAAATACAATAACGTGTTATTATTTTACATTTATTGGTAAATCTGAGAAAATAAGTGGGATAAGCTAGTAACACAAGCAATCGACTTTATCACTTAAGGCATGACTCTTTAGCAGCACAAATGCTGAAGACACCTTTTCTTTAATTCACTGTTAAAGGACAATTGGTGTCTGAGGACCCCGAGATGCACTGTGTGAAGAGATGCCGGCTTCAGCAGTGCTCCTCTCTCAAAAATTACATATTCTACCACTCACATCTAAGGGAACACGTTTAATTTTTTGAACTAAGGCATAAAAATGCAAATGTGAGCTTATTCATATCTATACTTAGATCTAATGGAATAAAACTTCTCCTTTCGGCTTACTTAGCATTTTGTACCTTATCAACCACCATTCAAATGCATTAAATGGCTCTAATAATGATGCACAATTGACCTGTCCGGTACTTCAGCATTCCTAATCATGTCTAATTTCAGTCTGAAAATGAAGAACAGTCTAATTATCAAACTACTATCTTCAGGTCCTTTGAGTATTTAAAAAAAAAAAGTCAAAGAACATTAATTAGCTTCAACTCTCAATCTTATAAACTTATGTACTTCTTGGGGAAACTGTCAGTGACACAATTCCAGCCTTTCCTCCACATGTGTGCCTGAGATATTAACAACACCTAGGCTTGATAAGTTAGATAGACTTTTCCATCTGTTATCCTCATAGTATGAATCTGTAATGTACTCCACTGTTTCCTCTTAAAGTGTCTACCAGAGTTAGAAACCTAGTGTTTAATTAGTCCATGGGCTACCTCAAAGAGCAAATAGCCTGATGACCTTCATATGGGTCAAAGAAAAAGAGTGGGTCATACGTTATCATCTAAGAACAATTTTAAATACAGAGCATTGGGCTGGCCGAAAAGTTCGTTCGAGTCCTCCGTAAGACGCTGTGAAAACCCCGAACGAACTTTTTGGCCAACCCAACAGAACTCACAAATAATACAACTTATTAGCATTTTAAGAGTGCAGACTATCCCTGAATTTCTGAGGAACTCAAACCCCTCTCTTTTTCTTGCAAACTCTGCTGACAGTTAACTAGAACTGGGGGGCAATGTCCAGGAGAGGAGAGAGGTGAGGATGTAGAGAGTAGAGCATTTCCTGAAACACAGTTAGGAGTTTGGGCATTAGTGTTCAGGTTTGCCTTTCTTAGAGCAGTAACAGATGTTTTGCCAAACGAAAGAATTTAATTACCAAATAATCTGGGAATATAAGGTTATTTGGGGAAGCAAAGAGATGCCTTTATCCCAGGACTTCTAAGAGCCTTTTATATGCAAATGAGCAATTTTTCAACAGCAAGAATTTTAAATATACTCTATAGAATTTCTAATTTTCTTCTTACCATCGAATTCTTTTTTAAGAGGACACTTCTTTATAGAACTTGGTATCACAAAACTTGTGACTTCAGGCAAATGGGAGACATTTAGAGATTTTAATCCTAGGAGTGACACGGTTCGATGTGCTTTAAAGATAAGAGTGCTGCGACCAGCTGTGTGAAAAGAGGCTGCAAGGTGGTCATGGAGCCTGTCAGGACAAGATCGGAATGAAGGCAGCAGTACTTAGGAAGAGAGAAGCATACAGACTAGGATCTACCTAAGAGAAAAAAATTGGCAGGACTTGGCAATTTGTTTGATAAGGGGGTAGATGAAAGATGTTTCCCGATTTTGAAGTTTCGATGCCTGGGTGAATACAGTGCCAACAATCTATTAACAGATGGAGAATAATAGAGAAAGAACAGCATGAGCAAATGCACAAGCACGTGTAAATTATGGTCCACAAACTTCTTTCACACTCGTTACTTTGTCCAACACTCAGAACAGCTCTAGGACATAAGCAGCGTACACAGTTTTTTTGTATTTTAATGATGAGGAAAATGGGATCAGAATTTCAAATTACTCTACAAAGCTAAGCTAAAAACACACGTATAACAAGGCGAGGATTCCCCTCCACCCCTTAAATCATCTCTCAGTAAAGAGAAAATGTTTCTATATTCCATCTCTGATGGTTCAGGGCTCTATATAACCGTGTTTTGAAGAAACTGCATTAGCCTGAAATGTTCTCCACCAATTCTAGCTGAGATGCTTCTGGAGCTCAGCTGAATAAACTGATAAACAGGGAGAGCCAAGAACTATAACCTGGATTTAGGATTAATGCTTAGGATTATGTCCTCACACCTGCCACTGTTGGCAATTACTGTAGTCAAAGTTTTAAAATATCGCTTTGAAAAGTCATATGGTGTTGCTACATTTTAGAGATCATGACATACCTACATACATACATACCTACAGCATGGATGTGAAAAGAACTTTCCTAATATATTTATAGCTTGAGATAAAATATAGTGGCAACATCATACACAGAAACAAACCTATTGAATTTTTAAAAACATATGAATGTAGAAACGATGGACATAAAATACTACATTAGATGACCCCAAAGTGGCTCTAAATGTTGAAATACATGTGAAGAATCTGAATGACATTGTTTTAGGAAATGAGAGAAAAAAAGCAGCTGTACTAATACACTATATAATTGCATATGTGGCTTTAAGTATATACGATTAATTAAAATTATAAATTTAGAATTAAAAATCAGCCATAGACTTTCACCTACATCTCTAAGAGTTAGACATTTAGACTGGCCAAAAATACTAGTTCCTCTTATTGAGAAAGTGGGAGAATCATCTTTTATACTGAGTCGCCTTTTATTCAGGCTTCTTTGACATTTGGATCCTGTCCACTCTCCACTACCACCCTGTTCCATTGACTCAAGAGATGCCTGATTAATCCTATCAAAGCTGAAACTGGGAAGCCAATGCTGACCTTGAAAGCAAGAGAGGCCGTAAAGTAATGTGGAATTAGGAGTGACATATAGGGTACTGACCTTCTAAACTGTGTCACAAAGATTTCAAAGTTTGCTTCTGAAATTGGGAGAAACAAGGCTTCCAGAAAATGAAAGAATGTATGTGCTGTGACTTGGGGTGTTTATGGGGAAATAGTATGGTGGTGTGAAAAAAGCCCTAGGATTGAAAAAAGCCCTAGGCTTGAAAACAGCCTTGTGGTCTTCTACCTGTGACTCATTTCTGTTAGGAGACAAATCTCCACGGATCTCTTGCATTTCTACACATCTTGACAGTGAGACACTGACTGCCCTTTCTTCTGGACTGTATTTTCACAGGTGTTTGGCTAGCAAGTAGCCTTGGAGGGTAGAGACAGTATCTCCCTCCAGAGAAAAGGGCAGGCAGATTTATTCCCCTGTATAATAATGATAAATCTCCTTGTAGAGGGAAGGGCAGACATGCTTTCTGCCCACTTGAAAAGATTCAGAGTCCCTAAGCTCAGGGCTCTCCTCCTTGAACGTGACCCACTGCATGTGCGCGTGTCAGATGGACACGGCCATGTCCCTCTGTGGGACCAGGGACCAAGGGATTGGTGCACAGATGCTGACACACTGTCTATGGTCACCCCTGTGTGTAACAACCTGACTTCCACCTCTGACCCAGGAGTCTTGGGTCTCCTACCAGCATTCATGTAACTGTGACAAGCTAACTTGCTAGTTTGCGAGTAGAGTGAAATCTCAGACACTTCATAGTTCTCGAAATTCTACACATTCCTTCCTTTAGTTGCCTAGAATAAAAACAGCTTGGTCTAGATGATCTTTGGTTCCCTTTCCAGCTCAATGAGTACATATGATTTATATTAAGAACAGAAGTAGCTTTGGCAACAATGATGCTTCTGTTTTCGTTGTTTAATAATTCTTGAGGTTGTTTTTCCAAAAGAATTCCACATCTGATGCTTTGAGTTTTATACGTTTCCTCTTTCCTTAAAACAAAGCAAAACAAAAACAAACAAACAAAAAAACAGTGACCGGCAGGCTTTCCATTTACTTTTCAAAACACAACCTGATCTAATCAGTTAAAACTTCAGCCCTTAAACATCTCTGATCGAACTGTGATCAATCTCTTCTCAGACCCCTCACGCACACTCACTTCCTTTCAGAAGCCATTCAAATACAGCTTTAGTTTTGAAGGTTCTCCCAGCAGCTGAAAATGTCTATTAACATCGTACCTCTGACATCTTAAACCAGTTGGTCTATTTTATACACAAAGTTTGTATTTGTGGCTGTTTTAATTCCAGTGATGTTAGCCACAAGAAAATGTTATTCTCCACATTTGATAAGAAAAAGTATTCATTCATGTCTGACAAAAATTTCTCTATAAGAGCAGGAAATTTGTTCACGCATTAATAAACGATTATTGAGTTCCTACTATGTGCCAGGCACTGAAATAGATTTTATGATATAAAAATTAACAAAATATGATTACTGCCATAAAGCGTCCAGTAACACAGAAGAGTCTATAATCTGGTGAGATCTCTTATAGCTTCAATGTCCTTAGAAAAGAGATAATACACCATTCATACGTTAAAATTTTCTGAATAACAGCTGAATGAATGAATACATGGGTACTGAATGAAGAAATACAAGTATGCAAACTGAGAAGAACCCAGGCTATGCCTCAAACACATGCTTTGGCAGCCTAGGGATTTCTGAACCCATTTCAGATCAGGAGTGTTAATGAAAACTCATTTCTTTGCAGGAAGTAGAATTTAAATTCTAATTGCATTAAAATCCCTGAGCTAATATTTCGTACTAAGAATGCACATAGAAACTATTAAACTGGACTTAAACTAACCCTGTCTTAGGGAAGACTTTTCTTTTTTTTTTAACTTTTGTAAAGCGGGCAAAGGTTCGCCTGAGACACAATTAGCCCTTGTCACTGATTCTTAAACTGATGCCACAGGCCTACCTGCGGTTGAACTGCACACTGAGCCTTTGGAGGCTTTACTCTTAAAGGCACAGACGACACTACATCCGGGGATTAGGCTGTTGATCTGATCTGACTGCAGTTCAAGCAATAAGAAGGCAGATGAGCTCATTCTTCCTGTTGGTACAGACCCCTAAGTCATCAACCTGCCTGACTGTACTGAGAAGGGTAAGTCTGGGTCTCCGAAGCTGGAATGGGGTTATTATTATGCAGGGGGTGTTTGTAAAGGCTGAATCGTTGAGATTTTGATCATTAATTTATTCACTCCACAATTATTCATGTGGTGCCTATGTCTTGGGAACCAGTGCCTAGGAAGGAAAGTAGTGGAGGGTTACAAAGATGAATGGTGTCTTCGTGGACCCGAGGGATCTGTAGTGCAGGAGGGAGAGAGGCAGGGATCACCGTGAACGTGACAAGCCATGTCCTCGCGGCGGTCGGGTGCTCAGTTAAGGTGAGGAGGGTGTAAAGTCATCTCCAGAAACAAGAAGCAACTGTTTTCTATCTGCTTCTTCAAGATCTAGATCAAATGTCAGTTATCTTTAATGTTGGGAGAAGTAAGGCCATTTAAGAGGATGCTGTTCAGCTTAATGCTTTTCCCTCAGGACTCCTCCAGAGCATCTGACTGGCTCGCCCATTTTTCAGCCTCCTCTTCTGCTCGTCTTTGGTACCACATCCATTTACTCCATAACTCCTGGGGAGGCAGGGGAGACACTGCCCTACAAGCCCTTTAAGTTTACTAGGTCGGAATCAGCATAGGTGAATGAAATGTTCCATGTGCTATGGGACGAATGTGTGTAGGATCCAGAAGCCAGTTGTCATTTCTATCAGGGGTTGTTGGAAAAGCTTTAGCGGACGTCTTGATGAGAGCAGTGAGAGAAGAGCAGATGCTCACCGCCCAGGCAGGCAGGCAGACGAGAAAGAAGAGGTGAAGCTCAGCTGCATGAGGGTTGAAATCGAGGCCCCTCAGCACCTACGGCCCCACCTTTACCTGACTTCTCTAAAAATCCCTGCTCTGGTAGAAGTCTGACTTGTTCCAACAGCATAATTCTGTGTTCCCAAGATGTCCTCTCTCCCACTCTTCCTGAAACTTTGGTTTCCGTCAATCTCCCTGCCTGGTAAGCGTTACCAGCCTTCATACCTGGTCTTTGACCAACCCAGCAGCTTCATCCCTATTGATTCATCCGTAACTTGTACTGACCCAGCCCGGGAGGGAGTTCTCTGTCTCCATCCCGGAATGAGACTTCTACAACCCTGCTTCTTCCATGGTTGCCCAGGACTCCTGCATAGTATCTCAAAATAAACATATCTTCACATAAATCACTTTATATAAGTTTATTACAAAATAAATTACTTTTCGGTGATGATACTTCCTCTCGGAATCATAAATTCTAAAGGGTTGAAAGGTACTTTTCAACAGAAATTGACTTGTAATGGGCATTTGGTAAACCACAAAAACTGTGCTGGGCAATTTCATATTTTTCATATTACTTGGTTGTTCTAACATCTCTTCGATTTAAGAACTATGATTTACATTCTATAAATCAGACACCTGAGAACGGGGAAGTGATAATTTGCCCAAAGTGACACAGCTAGTAAGTGTCACTGAGTCAGGGTTCCACCTCCAGTCTCTCTAGCTCTACGATACTTCTCCAATGCCTCTGCGTGATCACCTTCAGTGATGAAAAAGCTTATTACTCTCTACGGTAACATATTTTGATATTTTTATGATGATTAAAATATAATGACATATTCAGTGCTAAAAATAAATGAGCTATCAAACCACGAGAAGACATGGAGGAACTTTAAATGCAAATTATTAAGTGAAAAACCCAATCTGATAAGGTATACACATATGCTTCTCACTCTATGACATTCTGGAAAAATTAGAACTATGGAGACAATAAAAAGATCAGTGGTTGCTGGGCCGGTGGGGGAAGAGATGAACAGGCAGAGCACAGAGGAATTTTAGGACATAAACACTCTGTATGGTATTAAAATGATAGATACAGGCCATTATACATTTGTCCAAACCCATAGAATGTACAATACCAAGAGTGAACCCTAAAGTAAACCACAAACTTCGAGTGAGTATGATGTGTTAGTGTAAGTTTGTCCTTGGTAAAAAAACATACCGTTCTGGTGAGTCATGTTGATAGTGGGCGAGGCTATGAATGTGTGGGTGCTGGTCTTTCAGAGCAACTTTAGATTTACAACATTACAATTTTGTTGTAAATCTAAAACTGCTCTAAAAGAAATAAAGTCTTTAAAAAAACAAACAAAATGTATACAACATAAAATTTACCATTTTAACCATTTTTAAGTGTACAGACCAGTGGTATTAAGTACATTCACACTGTTATGCAACTATCACCACTGTCCATCTCTAGAACTTTTTCAACTTCCCAAACTGAAACTCTGCACCCAGTAAACAATAACTTCCCATTCTCCTCTCTCCCCCTGCCTCTGCAAACCCCCATTTTGCTTTCTGTCTCTGTGAATTTGACTGTTCTAGGTACCTCATATAAGTCGCATCATATAGTATTTGTCCTTTCGTGCATGGCTAAATTTCATTCGGCATAATGTTTTCAGGTTCATCCATTTTGCAGCCTGTGTCAGAATTTTATTCCTTTTTAAGGAAAATTTAGTAATATCCCATTGTATGTATATGCCACATTTTGTTTATCCATCCCTCTGTCAGAGGACATATGGATTGTTTCTACTTCTTAACTATCATGAATAATGCTGCCATGAACATAGGTGTGCAAGTATGTCTTGGAGACCTCACTTTCAATTCCTTCAATCCTTTTGGAATTGCTATATGGCGATTCTATGTTTAATTTTTCTGAGTAACCAACATATTGCTTTCCTCAGCTGCTACACCATTTCACATTCCTACCAGCCAGGTACAAGAGTTCCATAAGGCGACATATTCTGGACCACCAAAATTAAATGTAAATAATAATTTGTCCGGAAAAGTGGACCCCTTGCCAGCACACAACTCCAAACCTCAAAGGAGTAAGAACGTTGAGGGTGAGTGTATCTTCAGATCCTGGGAGAAGTGGGAGGTGGGTATGGGACAGGGATCTAGCCAGAGAAGATCCTGATATATGTAGGTTGACTCTTTGGAACTAGGGTGAATTGAACAGTTGTCTTCTGGATGGAACTTGCCTTCAAGGAGACATTCACATCTCGTGCAGGGACTTCCATAAGCTGGTAGCTGACCCGGACCTGCTTCTTCTCCAAGATACATCCTGCTAGTTTTCTCATGTATTTGATCCTCCTGGGACCCAGGACTGTCCCAATCACATATGCGGCTTCAGTGTTCGTACCCACATCAAGTTTCAATCTCTGCTTCTCCAATCACACTTTTCCTAAAGCTTTATCTCTTCCCCAACTTTACCTAAGTCTTATGTTTAGAGCCAGCTTTATCCACTAAGCATATCCTGCTTTCTACCAATTGAACAAACTGCAGTCTGTCTTCTCTAACATCCATACCCAGTTCTAATCTTTTCTGTCTAGTTAGGTTTTTGCCCAAACCTAGGCTTTAACTTCACTGAATTCATTTCCTGCCCCAAAGTCAGCAGTCTCAACTCCTTGCCTCTCTAAAGCAGAGGTGCTTTGCTCCAACACTTCCTAGTGGTATCAAGGATTTAAAAATTCCATTGCTGCACCTCCACACGAAGACACCTGGACCCTCCAGGTAATTTGGAGACACCACCTTGTGCACGTACCTTCATTTGCACATAAAAGCATGGCAGAAAATACAATGACGTAATTTAAGAAATAAAATGAGAAATTTTGAGAAATCTTAAGAGGTTCGGGGAATACTCAGACTCTTTCTTTGTCCATACAGAGTTACATATAAAGTGATTACTACTAGAATTACCTATTCTAGTTCAGGTGTGTTTCTGTAATAGCTTGTTCAAGGATTACGTAGCCATCACTCCTGCTAGACTAAAACTGAAAACTCTGACAACAGAAGGGACTTATCTAAAAGCCAGATGTAACAGGGACACTTCTTGTCCCTGCTGAATGGGATGCATGGGATGCAGCTCATATTTCTTGGTCAGTTCTACTTCTTGGATGAGCAATGAGTCAATACATTTATTTTTCATGTACTTGAATACAATCATCATGCTTAATGGTTTCCAGACTAATATCTCCAACTACTTCAAAAGTCTGTCATACAACATGGTTTTCCGTATCCTCAAGTGAGGACATTCTAGTTTATTAGGGCTTATCTTAAAAGCTGGATCCTGCAGATGAGTAATGCTCCGTGGAGAGTTTTGTTAATCTCAGCACTGCATGCCTGTAGAGCAATTAAAGATTGTGTTACCTATTTTTAGAAGCCAGAGACACAACTGGTTCCCATACAAACTGAGCAACTGTGAGCAACTGAAACCTCTGACTATTTGCACATTAATGTTGTTAAATATATATTCCCCCATGCTATGCTCGGGCGGTTGATTTATATATGTATATTATCTTGCCTGTTTCTTTCCATCATGCAAGCCAACAGAAATACTTTTCAATTTTAGTAATGTCACTGAATTTATCTGCAATGCCTAAAAGACTGTGTCATCTTCAAATATGATAAGCATGCTTTCTGGGACGAGCAGCCTTACAAAAAAGAGAAAATAGTTTAAGTGGGATGACTTGGTTTCAGTGAACCCATGAGGTGTCCTAGTGATTACTACATTCTTTTAAAAGTAGTCATCTTCTGTTCCATGACATTAGCCCTGTGCTGGAGATTAACAGTATAATAATCCACAGTTGCTTGCATTTATCTTTTCCTCAATTTTGGAAATTAGGATCAGAATTGTCTATCCCTGGCAGCCTAGTATGTTTACAGTCAAAAATTTCTAAAAGAAAATACTGACAGTGAATCTAAAATCATATCTTCAAACCCTTTTAAGAACTAACAATTCTTCTATTTGAGATTTGACTTAAACAACCAAACGCTTTCTCACCGTCTGATCCTCTATGGGAATGATGAAGTCTCTTTCTTCCAATTTAAAGTTCATTCTCTCACTTGGACAACAGGAAGAAATGAAGAATAAGTGCTTCTTGCTTTCTCGGTGTCATTCTGTAGCCTCATACCTATCTACCCAGAAATGGACCTATCACGTCCTTCTTGTTATTCTTGTTCCAACAAGCTTTGCAAAAATACTTCTTAAGTTTTTGAACATTTTTCAAAACATCCCACCATTGTAGGCTTTAGATCATCTGCCATTATATTTACATGTTTATTCCTCTTTTTTTTTCAGAATCCGAATTTAGTTATTTATGCACCTCTCCTTTGATACTTTTTTATGTGCATCTCCTTTCAAAAAGTTTATTTAACAGGGATCTAGTTATATTTCCGCTGAAATTTTTACTCTTTGATCTTCATTAGGATCACCTGTAAGTGTACAGTCAGGATTTGTATTTTGAAAGTCGCTTACCATTCCCAGATAATCTGTCTTTTTAGAATCTTCGAACGTGGGAATGAATCTCTTTTTCTAAACTTTTCTACTATCTTTTTTAGAAAAGGTAGGCTTCAGATCTGGAGATGTCCAACCTTTATATTTCTCTCCACTGTGACTTCTAAGTTAATAGCATCATGGGCTCCTGAAGTTCCCACAAGATCTAAAGCTCCAATACATTTTCCTCTTTGGATAGAATTAATTCAACAAAAGCTCCTATCTTCTTTCATAGAAATGCAATTTTAAGTTATGCAGGACATAGACAAGCCAAGTACTCTGCTTTTAGTGAACTGAATTTACAGGAGAAATCTTCATATTAAAATCCTCCATTACTACTCTACTCTCCAGAACTAGCTTAGCGTTTATATTGGAAACCATCACATGTAACTATATCTGTCCATGGCAGATATCTGTGCTGGTTCTTCAGGACTGGATGCTATCATCCACTCATTCACTTCTCTAAAGGTCCTCAGTTCTCCTGATTATCACTCATCATTAGTTTTCTTAGCTTGACCATAATAAATGAAAGGTAAACTGGGGATGTGATATCATTCATTTATTCCTAGAATAAGGCTACTTGTACAGTTATTGTGCCCATTAAAAATACTGAGCAAATGGTCATTGAACTATTATACCCCATGATTTCCCTGAATCATGGAAAACTCAGTCTAAGTCTTATGGTCTACAAGGGCCCTGATGATTCTGCAGTGATCTGCTAACATAGCATAACATGACTCACATCCACCTTTCTGGGGGCATGTAGAGCCTAGCTCCTGTTACATCAAAGTAGAAGCCTCTGGCAGACTCAGCCATAGTCAGGTTTTGCCATTTCCTTACCTTCTAAAGCTTTGGGGGTTAATTTTCGACCTTCAAAATAAGAGAACTAATCACACTTCACAAGACGCACTCACTTATTCTGTATGTATATAATTGTAAAGCCTTTGGAATGTACATGTGATTAAATATATCCAAGATCATTTTATTGCAAATTAGTTTAAAAGTTAGTTTAAGAGCTGAATAAGTTTAAAAATCACTGAAATTTCTTATTTTATTGCCTCATATGGTACACTACGCAATTCCAACTTTTTTAGTTTTAACAGCTTACTACCTGTTTAGCAAACTGGAAAACTGACCTTAGTCAACACATACAGGCAACTGAGTTGCAGGATAAAAAAAATACAGCAATTAGAACTATAAAGTACTTATTAGATGATACAGTTCACCCCTTCCCACTGCTAACTCAAAAGAAAAGCAAAGTATAGAGAAGAGAAAATACAATGCACCATTCTCTATTAAAAGCCTACATATAAATGTTAAACTTTCTAGCTGAAAATAATTCCGACACAGAGAGTGATCTAATGTTCTCATTTTAAAATGCCTTTTGATGGTTCTTCCACCTTGTGTAGAGAACTTAAAAATACCACAAGCATGAGCATTGTTGTGATAACAATAATTCAAAATATAGACATCTAGAAAGATCGTGCACACGTATGCACTTATGTCTAATATATGTACATAATGTTCATAAGTACATAATGTGCTTGTGTACAATAAATTTGCCATTTACATCAACTGTTCTAAGTAGAAGTCAAAGAGATTGGTCTCCTTGATATTTAATGTGCTTATAAATTCATCTTAAAAAGTGCTTTACTTGGTTTTGGGGGGAGTCCATCAAGATCCAACTCAAGGACTACAACACCCCAAAAGCCATTACGACACACAGCCTGGCTCTCAAATTTATTTCTGAATCACAACAATCAATCCACACTTTCATGTCAAGATGAAAAACCTTTTCAAGATTTTTCTTATCTTCAACTTTTTGATAAAATTACCTAATGTTAGTAACATTGACTTTAAATATATTAAGCAACACTTGGGTACTAATTATACATTGTCCATAATGACTCCTGTGATCATCTATAAAGAATCAAAATGTGAACTCTACTACAGCAATTTTGCATTCACTTTCAAAAGGTTAGTTTCTACACTCAGTACACTAAGTATAGGTTTTTAAACATTTGTTAAACAAGGAACTGTCTTATGTGACAACAGACTAATAACAGAAGTTTTGTGAAAAGATAAAGGAAAGAGAATCAGAGCGTGCAATCACAAAAAATCACCAATCCACAAAGGTATGCAGCAAGAAAGAAAGAATGAAACTACAAAGCAGCCAGAAAGCAACTAAGAAGATGGCATTAGTAAGTCCTTACATATCAATAATTACTCTAAATGTAAATGGAATGAATTTTCCCATCAAAAGTCACAGAGTGGCTGGATAGATTCAAAACAAAACAAAACAAAACCAAAAAAACAACCAGACCCGAGTATATGTTGCCTACAAGAGACTCACTTCAGCTTTAAGGAAACACTGAGGCTCAAAGTAGATGGATGGAAAAAGGTATTCCATGCAAATGGAAACCAAAAAAAAGAACGGGGATAGCTATACTTATATCAGACAAAAAAAGACTTTAAGTCAAAAATGGTAACACAAGAAAAGAAGGTCATTATGGAATGATAAAGGGGTCAAGTCATTAAGAAGATATAACAATTGTAAGTATATAAACACTCAGGTTGGAGGACTTAAATATGGTAAGCATATACTAACAGAGCTGAAGGGACAAAGAGCACCACAGTAATAGAAACGGACTTCAATACCCCTTTCAGCATTGGATAGATCATCCAGACAGAAGACCAGCAAGACAATGTTGGACTTGAACCATACTTTAGACAAAATTGACCTAACAGACCTACAGAACATTCAAACCACTGGCAACAGAACACACAATCTTCTCAAGTCCACAAGGAACATTCTCTAAAATAGATCATACAATAGGCCACCAAACAAGTCTTGGCAAAAATAAGAAGGCCGAAATCATACCAAGTATCATTTCCAGCCACACTGGTATGAAACTAAAAATTAACCAGAGGAAAGCTGGAAAACATAGGCATATGTGGAAACTAAACAATACACTCCTGAAAACCAATGGGTCAAGAAGTAATCAAAAAGAAAATCAATGGGGCTTCCCTGGTGGCGCAGTGGTTGAGAGTCCGCCTGCCGACGCAGGGGACACGGGTTAGTGCCCCGATCCGGGAAGATCCCACATGCTGCGGAGAGGCTGGGCCCGTGAGCCATGGCCGCTGAGCCTGCACGTCTGAAGCCTGTGCTCCGCAACGGGAAAGGCCACAGTGGTGAGAGGCCCGCGTACCGCAAAAAAAAAAAAAAAAAGAAAATCAATGTATTTCTTGAAAAGAATAAAACTAGAAACACAACAAACCAAAACCTATGGGATGTTGCAAAAGCAGTTTTTAGAGGGAAGTTTATAGCAATAAATGCATATATTAATTAAAAAAAAAGATCTCAAATAAACAACCCTATTTTATATCCCAAGGAACCAGAAAAAAAAAACAACCACTAAGCCCAAAATTAGCAGAAGGGAGGAAATAATATAGATCAGAGTGGAAATAAATGAAATAAAATTCAGTAAAACAATAGAAAAGACCAACAAAACTAAGGGCTGGTTGTTTTTTTTTAAAATAAATAAAATTGACAAACATTTAGTTAGACTAGCTAAGAAAAGAAAAGACTCAAACAAATAAAATGAAAGAGGAGACACAACAACTGATACCACAGAAATAACAAAGGATCAAAACAGAATACTATGAAAAATTATTTGCCAACAAATTGGATGACCTAGAAGAAATGGAGAAATTCTTGAACACATGCAACCTTCCAAGACTGAATCATGAAGAAACAGAAATCCCAACAGTCCAATACCAAGTAAGGAGATTGAATCAGTAATCAAAAACCTTCCAACAACAACAAAAAAAACCCTGGTCCAGATGGTTTCACAGGTGAATTTAACCAAGCATTTAAAGAAGAATGCCAATCCTTTTCAAATTCCTTTAAAAGACTGAAAAGGAAGGAATATTCCTAAATTCATTTTATGAGGCCAGCATCATGCCAATACCAAAGCCAGATAAGGACACTATAAGAAAAGAAAACCACAGGCAATATCCCTGATAAATAGAGAGGCAAAAATTCTAAAAATATACTAGCAAATCAAATTCAATAGCACATTAAAAGAATCATACACCATGATCAAGTGAAGTTTATTCCTGGGATGCAAGGATGTTCCAGCATGCAAAAATCTATCAACGTGATACCCCACATTAATAGAATAAAAGATGAAAATCACAATCATCTCAATAGATGCATAAAAGGCATCTGACAAAATTAAACATACTATCATGATAAAAGCTCTCAACAAGTTTCATATAGAAGGAACATATCCCAACATAATAAAGGCTAGATATGACAAGGGTACATCATACTCAACAGTGAAAAGTTCAGAGCTTTTCCTCTAAGATAGGGAACAAGGGAAGGGTGTCCACTCTCACCATTTTTATTCAACATAGTATTGGAAGTCCTAGTCAGAGCAATTAGGCAAGAAAAAGAAATAAAGGGTATCCAGTTTGTAAAGGAAGAAGTAAAATTGTCTGTTTGCATATGATATGATCTTATATACAGAAAATCCTAAAGACTCCACTAAAAATCTATTAGAACTAGTAAACAAATTCAGTAACATTGCAGGACATAAAGTTAACATACAGAAGTCAGTTGTGTTTCTAGACACTAACAATAAAATATCTGAAAAAGAAATAAAGAAAATAAACCCTTTTACAGTAGCATCATAAATATTGAATGCTGTTATATGTCAACTGTATCTCAATAAAACTAAAAGAAAGAAAACAATAAAATACTTAAGAATGAATTTAACCAAGGAGATAAAAGATATGTACATTGAAAACTGTAAGACTTTAATGAAAAATATTGAAGAAGACACAAACACATGTAAAGACATCTCACTTTCATGGGTTGAAAGACTTAATTTTTTTAAATATCCATACTACACAAAGTTGTCTACAAATTCAGTGCAATCCCTCTCAAAGTTTGAATGGCGTTTTTCACAGAAATAGAAAAACTTTCCTAAAATCTGTATAGCCAAAGTAATCCTGAGAAAAAAGAATAAAGCTTGAGGCATCAAACTTCTTAATTTCAAACTATATTACTATAGTTTAATAGCTATAATAATCCAGCCAGTATGGTATTAAAAACAGACATGTAAACCAATGGAATAGGACCAAGAGGTCAGAAATAAACCCTCACATATATAAACTAATATTTTGACAAGGAAGCCAAAAGTATTCAACAAGGAAAGGCTACTGTCTTCAATAAATGGTGCTGGGAAAACTAGATAATCACATGCAAAACAATAAAACTGGATCCCCATCTTATACCAGTTACACAAATCAACTCAAAATAGATTAAAGACATAAATATAAGACCTGAAACCATAAAACTCCTAGAAGTAAAACAGGGAAAAATCTCCTTAACATTGGTCTTGGCAATAATTTTTTGAATATGACACCAAAAGCACAATCAACAAAAGCAATAATCAACAAGTGTGACGAACAAACTAAAAAGCTTCTGCCCAAGAAATGAAACAATCAACAAAATGAAAAAGCAACCTACAAAATGGGAGAAAATATTTGCTAACCACATATTTGTAAACCATATATCTGAGGGAATGTTCAAATCCAAAACACATAAAGAACTCATACAACTCAATAATAAAAAAAAAATCAATGAAAAAATGGGCAGAGGAACCAAATAGACATTTTTCAAAACAAGACATACAAATGGTCAACAGGTACATGAAAAGATGTTCAACATCACTAATTATAAGAGAAATGCAAATCAAAACCACAATGAAATGTCACCTCACACCTGTTAGAATAACTGTGATCAAGAAAACAAGAGGTAGGTGTCAGCGAGGATGTGGAGAAAATGAAGCCCTTGTGCATTGTCAGGGTGAATGTAAATTAGTGCAACCCCTATGGAAAACAGTATAGAGGTTCCTCAAAAAAGTTAAAAATAGAAGTACCATATGATCTAGCAATCCAAATCCTGGGTATGTATCCAAAGGAACTGAAAACAGAATATTGAAGAGTATCTGCACTCCCATATTTATTATAACATCATTCACAATATTCAAGATATGGACATAATTTAAATATCCATCAGTGGTACAATGGAATATTACTCAGCCATGAGAAAGAAGGAAATCTTGCCATTTGCAACAACATGGATGGACCTTGAGGGCATTATGCTGAGTGAGATAGGTCAGATGGAGAAAGATAAATCCTGTATGATATCACTTGTATGTGTAATCTAAAAAAAAAAAATGAACTTGCATAAAGAGAGAGTAGAATGGTGGTTACCAGGGGCTGGAGGGGTGGGGAAATTGAGGAGATGTTAGTCATAGAGCAGTTTGAAAATGAATAAATTCTGTGAATCTAAGGCACAGCATTGTGACAAGTTACCCATACTGTATTATATACCTGAAGGTTGCTAAAGACTAGATCTTAAATGTTCTCACCACAAAAGAAAATGATAATTATGTGACATGATGCAGGTGTTAAGTAAAGCTATGGTAATAATCATACTGCAATATATAAGTGTATCACATCAACACATTTTACACTTTAAACTTACACAGTGCTATATGTCAAATATATCTCACTTTTTTTTCACATATGGGGATATATGCATCTCAATTAAAAAAGAAAAGAAAAGAAAGAGTAAAACTTAAGGCAGATAGAAAGCCAATGTTCTAGAAAATAGCATACGGTAGAAAAGTGAGGGTAGGGTATTAGTATGAAGAGGCTCAAGGACCCAGCACTAATACAGGTATAGGGACTGCCTGGGTTTTGGTCAAGGAGAAAAGAGAGAGGATGCTCTAGGAGGTGCTAGGGTCCAAGTGCTTGCCCTGGCTTGCAGGGCAGAAGATGGAGCTGGAAAAACTTGGGTCCCAGAAGAAAAAAAAAATGATGATAGTAGGTTTACATATATAAATGAGAGAGTAATGTTTTATCAGGAAAACAATTTGTCACCTGAGTAAAGAGGATGTTATGCAAAAATAATAACTATTCAAATAATGCTATCTCTATGCCTGACAGTGTTCTGCGTGATTTACAAATATTAGCTCCATTAATCCTCACAACAATCTTAAACAGTAGGCACTATTATTATCACCATTTTGCAGATGAAGAGGTGAGGCAAAGTGAGGTTAAGCTGCCCAGGGTAGTCCAGGAGTTAAGTCACAAAACCAGAATTTGCATGTAGTCAGTTGGTCTTTGGACTAGGTACCCTTGTGCAGGTTGCCAAATGATTTTCTAAAAGATTAAGAATAATAACTAATGTTATTTGTACTCTGAGATAATAATGATAATAAAGGCAATAGAATATATAGCAGCTATAAAATCAAAAATAACATTCTGCAATTGTATTTTCCACTCCAAGTTCTTCTCATCAGATTTGCTTTCTACAAGTATATTCTCAGTTTCTCCTCCACGGGTCTATTACTGGAACATTAGCAGTTACATTAAAGTCTGCCTTGCTCCATTTTTCTAACATCTACCATGACTCCCCCTGGATTCTAAGAAAGCAAATCGTAACCTCTCAAGGGCAGTTCTTTCTGTGACTGATGGCCTAACCCAACTTTTGACATTATTAATATATTTTCAGAGAACATTATAAAGAGTGTGGGCAGCTGTGCCACGCTGGCTGTGGCCGCTGTGATAACTCTCTTACATTCAGTACATCAATGAAAAAGCAGCCCTGTTATTCCGAGTCACCAGAAGAGAAACATCAAGAGCTCTGAGAGCTCCTTTATGTAGAAGTCTCAGCCTTCCCCATAGGGGAGGCAACCTGGTGTCCAGCAGTATGTGACCAGGTGATAGTCAAAATGCATTAATGGATTCAGGAAGCAAGAAACCAAGTATTTTTGTTACAGAGGAAAAGCTTGATTTAAAGGGTTTTTACTGCATTGGTCTTTGTCAATATAATCTGTATTCAGAAGAAAACCAAATATGTTCCAAACTTTATTATGAATATATAGGCATTTATATAAGATGGTGAACAGTTCTGAGTGCCAATAAAAGAATATATTTCCACTTTTCCAAAACAAACAAAAAATATTCTTTTCTTTTCTTTCTTTCTCTCTTTCGTTTTTTTTTTGCTTCAGAGTTGAGAGATTGTGAGGAGTGATATTTATTAAGTTTTGAAATTTTGAAATTCAAGCCACAGTAATAGAAGGAGGTAGAGAGGCAGATACCTCTTTTGCTTTGTATCCTCCTTTTACACAAATATTGAAAACAACTATTTTTCTCTAGGGGGAAAAAATACAGATATGAATGGTTTCCCCAAAATGATAGAATGGATTAAAATTTGGATTGAGAGTTGGAAGACCTGAATAGTAGTCTTGACTTCAAACATTTATTTCTAAATAACTTACAGCTTAATAGCTTTTAATAAAAACTTGCATACCAAAAAAAGGGTTAAACAGGCAATCAGTAAACGACATAGAGTATAAAGGGAGAAAATTTCCTTAACCTGTTGCATCTAACTGAGGGTCCTGGGCACAAAGTGAAAAGGAAAACATGATGAATCTCATAGGTCACTATCGCTAAAGGAAAGCCCACCAATTCTTGACAACGGAAGCTGTTTCTGGTTTTTGTTTTGTTTTGTTTCCTGGTCCTAAATTTTAGAAAGAATTTTTTCTTGGGTATCTTTATATAAAAAGGCATCAAGTTAGATTCTTTAGAAAATGCAAAAGCTCTGGGTAAAAGGTAAAGGTACTTTCTTGAACTGTACTTGAGTGAAGGTAATTCTGCAGAGAGTTAATCCACTGGAGGTCAAATCAATTGCTTTCGATGCTCTACCTTGATGGAAGGAGTGACCAGATAGCTCCAGGACCTCTTCTGCTGCTTAGTCAATAAATCAGGGATTCTGATTAGATTAACTTACTAGTTCTATTATTTCTAGGATTAATTTCATTTAGACTTGCCATTATTGTTAACATGCCATCCAAACCCAGAAGGCCATGGTATAGGAATTCGCATCATCTTCTTTTTGTCATAAAATTAACATTACAAACATATTTGAAATCAAATTATGTGCTTTAAGAGACAGGGTCTCCCATAGTACTTGAAAAGTAACGCCTGTTGAATTAATAAGTGAACACAAATATTTCAAAGTTCCAACTGCCACTTTTATACTTTGTCTTTAAAAGGTTCAGATTAATGGATAACAAGTGAACTGTCTGCATGTCCTGTGAATTCTAAAATAAACAACACAGAAATCGTGCTGTAGCCGATACTAGTTCCAAGGGTAATCTAATAGCACCAAAATACATGCTGCAATTTCTAGATAAGTAAGAAAGTAGTTAAAAGTTAAAAAAGTAATTAAAAATAAAAAAATAATACTTTAATGGATAGTGAAGGTGACCCAAATATGCCACCCCAAAATATGCCTCTTTGGCATATTGATTATTTTGAGCTGGTTATTTTTAAGAAACAGCAGACACAGAAGTTCTGAAAACTGAGTAGAAGTTACTCTTTTTTAAGAGACATTCACACTTCTAAGGGGAATCTCCATCTGTAAGCCTGTCTCCTTCTCTGTACCAAGAAGAGAAGGAAATTTCGATAAACTCTCAATGGAGAAAGCAATGACTTAAAACTGCATAACAATCTTACCATTATTTACTGTGCTTTTCCGGGTAACGTTCCATAACTAGCATCCTCCCCTCTCCCAACCAACATCTTCTTTTGTCTTTAGCTGCAGATGTAATTTAAGGACTCGGCTCATGTCCCTTCAGAGAGGAAGGTAAAGATTTCACCTTGTCTCTTCCTTTCCCAATTAACTTAGCAGGAGAAAATATTTGTGTAATTAAACTGGCTAAAATTGAATGGTTATTATAATTTTCTTTCATCTGCTAAAAAGACAAAGTTTTATTGGACTATTAGTCTACTCCTGATAAGCAATTATGAAGGATTTTTCTTTATTTCTTAAGTAATCTGCCTAGGATGCAAAGATTTTGTGTCTTACCAAAATAATTTCCTGTGCTTCATGTTGTCTTTATGAGGTCTTTGATTACTTAGAAAAAACTGAGTCTTCTCAATATTAAAAAAGCTAATTTTTGCTCACAATTATGTAACTTCCTGTATTTACCTTTAAAATCTTTTGTCACTTTGGTTAAATAGATAACTAAGTATTGCTTCATAATAATCAGTGATCCTATTTGGGCAAGTGTCCAAAATCTTTGATATTTTTGATAAACTTCCCCAAATTCTAAATGAAGTCTTTTTTTTACCTTGAACTAACTTTGGGATTTTCCAGAAGGTGCCTGGAACATCTCAAAAGATTTGTTCTCTCTCCTTATAAAGGAGAGATGCTAAACTAATCAGGCTTATTTGATATGTCAAATTACATTGGAAGTATTGGTAAACAAGAAATAATACCAAGCCTTCCTTATGTTGTATTTGTATGTTAGTGCTCCAGAAATTATATAACATTACTAGAAATCTGATATGTCCTGGTATAATGTTATCACTTGTAATTCTAGTTATTAACTTAAAATGTCATATGTTACAGAAATAAGCAAATTTCCTTGTCAGTAGCACTATAATGAACTCTCATGAGACCTTTAACGATGGCCATTTTTAAGTCTTTTTGTCATTTACAGAAGTTATTGTTTTACTCTGCTCTTTTGAAAATGTGTTTCATCTTCAGAGATTCATGGAAAGGACTCTGACAAGTACAGGTTTGTGATAACTTTAAGATCATACCATTAAACTGGGTAAGAATTTACAGAACTCAAAGGAAAAACTGGATTCATAAAATTACTAACAAGATTAAGATCAAGAAGAATTAATTACATGGGATTGAACAAATTCATGAGAATGACTATAATTTTTATGATTTTTTTTGTTTGAAAAACTGCTGCTTCTTTAATGCTTTGTTTTTCCAGATTTAAGGAAATCTGTTCTTTTAATCTCTCTCTCTATGACTTACAGAAATCTGGTATAGTATATCCTTGTGAACAATGATGAAACAACTTTTCTCCCTACTTGATCCGTCCAGAATTTGGAAACTCTTAGTGAGTATTCCTATTATCGTGGTAAATAAGAATCTGTTCTTATAACAGGACACAATTGGAAACATTGCTTATGTTTCCATGGCTTCCATAGGAATGTCATAATTGAGAATGATATGCATAGACTCAGATATAATCAGACAGCTCTAAGGAACTAAGATTAGCTTTACGGACCTGAGGCAGGAGATAGATGGGCTCCAGGTTAAGCATTTACAACTGGCCTCCTGTTCATACCTCCTGGGGTAAGAAGATGAGCTCCAGGCCCCAGGCCAGACGTTCATTACCAGCCCCTTGTTTACATTTCCTGAGGCAAGAGACAGGCTCCAGGAATACATATTTATGAGCGGACTCCTGTCTATAATTTTAGACAGGAGATATAAGAAACAGCAGCAGGAATAGGGTACATGACCAGACACTGGGCACTTTTATGGCAGAGACAGAGAGGGGCTAAACCCTGTTAAAAGATCAAGGAAATCATATATTTCCCATCATTGGGGCAAGGGAGACACTACACATACGCAAAAGCCTTCACAGGGTCAAAAAGGCAGGGGATGCCAGACCATAGTAAGTCTTGCTATCTTCCTCCCAGAGGCCTTGGCAATGAAACCCATCTTGACTGTGAGGTGCGTGCGCACCCAGGGGATGGTCCAGGGGCAAATTAGCCGTGGGGTCAAAACAATACTATTGGCCAAGAAGAAGAGAAAGACCCGGAAGACAGCCCCCTTAAAAAGGATTTAAACTTCCCAAAGGTGCGGCTCTAGTGACTCTCTTGCTTGAGTTCGCCCCTGTGTCTTTCTGCACGTACTCTGCTTTTCTAAGAAACACTTTACTTTCTTCTATACCTTCCGTCACCTTGTCAGATTCTTCCCTTCAAGGTAGACAAAGGACTGGGGACGTGGATTCTGGCTGCTGGCCCCATGGTCTAGTGGTTAAGATACTGGTTTCCATCCAAGCGACCTGGGTTCGATTCTTGGTCAGGGAGCTAAGATTTTGCTTCCAGCTATTGCTCATTGCTGCTTGTCGCAAGCTGCCATTTACTGCCATCTGCATCCGAAATCAGACCCAACAAAGTCCCTTGGAAGAACAGCTTGGTACCTTGCTCACAAGGGTCACAGCAGCCTCATCATGTGAGTAAGGAAGGTCACTTCCTGGCAGACTCAGAAACCTCAGTATATTTGGGGAACCTTGAGAAGAGAGGATTTTACCCAAATCTAAGGTTATTGCAAGTGAAGTTTAATTCTGAGGTCTTGACTTGGCTTCCTGGCTTCAACGCTTTTACGAGTCCCAATCTAAGATTCTTTATGAAAAGTTCTGGCAAAGGAGATTTAAAAAACCCAACGATCAATCATTATTCTTGCTGCATTTATATAAATGATCAGGCCAACTTTATTGAAACTAGACTTAGTTTGCCAACAAATTAGTGTAATTATCTTTGATAGAAATGGTTTTAGAGAGAAAAATTATGTTTCAGCAGAAACCATAAAACACCTTCCCGTACGTCACATTCTAGTCCTGTTCATTGTTTTTGAGGTTTTGTTATTTTCCTGTAACTGGATTGAATCCTGAATTCTTCTAGTTTCCTCAAATAATATGGCTAAAACTCTCCAACCTAATGTTTCCAATTTTCTCTCTTTTGACTTGGAATACTTTGAACAAGAGCTGCTCTTTTCCCCAAAATCCTGCAAATGAATTTGAACAACTTAATATAAACTTCAGAGAAATCACAGCAATAGATCATGTTTAGACAACAAGCATCTTCATGTTTGTTGCTGTGTGGGCAACTCACCTGGGCATATATCCAGAAAAGACAAAAACTCTAATTTGAGAAGATTCATGCACCCCAAAGCTCATGCACCCCAAAAAAGATTCATGCACCCCAAAAAGCAGCACTATTTACAATAGCCAAGACATGGAAGCAACCTAAGTGTCCATCAGCAGATGAATGGGTAAAGAAGATGTAGCATATATATACAATGGTATATTAGCCATAAAAAAAGAAGTGAAATATTGTCATTTGCAGCAACATGGATGGACCTAGAGATTATCATACTAAGTCAGACAGAGAAAGACAAATATTATATGATATCACTTATATGTGAGCTCTCAAAAACAATACAAACAAAACCTACTTTCAAAGCAAAAACAGACTCACAGACACAGAAAACAAACTTACAGTTACCAAAGGGGAAGGAGGGAGAGAGGGAAAAATTAGGAGTATGGGATTAACAGATACACAACACCGTATATAAAATAAACAACAAGGATTTACTGTATAACACATGGAACTATATTCGAGATCTTCTAATTATCTATAATAAAAAAATAACATAATGGAAAAAGAATCTGAAAAATTATTACGTGTGTGTATGTATATACACACACACATACATCTTTCCAAGTCACTTTGCTACACACCTGAAACTAACACAACACTGTAAATCAACTATACTTCCATTAATAAAAAAGATGGCCACAAGATATCTGACACCCTTTCCTATTAAGACTGTCCATCCATTAAGGGTCGTGTCTTTTCCCTTCAACCTGGGAAGGGAGGTCTGTGATTGTACTGACCAGTGAAAGTGGCAGAAATGAGGACGTGGCGCCCATTTCCTGGACCTAAACCTCACGAGGCTGGAAGCTCCCACTTCCTGTCTCTGGAACACTCTCTAGGAGCTGAGCTTCCACGTGAGAAGTTGGACTCCCTTGCTGGAGAAACCATGGAGAAAGGCCTTACAACTACCGAGCGATGGGGAGAAGCCCTCCTGAACCCTCCCTTCAAGCCATCTTCATGAAAATAAAAGGCCCGTGTAGGGAGCCTTCTTGGATATTACACACCAGGTGTTGTCAAACTATGGCCCACAGCGCAGATGCCTGACTTGTAAATTAAATGTTATTAGAACATGACCACAGTCATTTATTTTCATAATGCCTGTAGTTTCTTCCACATTTCAGCAGCAGGGTTGAGTAGTTGTCATATCAAATATGTCCCACAAAGCCTAAAATATTTACTGTTTGGCCCTTCACAAAAAATGTTTGTTCACCCCTATTCTAGACCATCCCAGACACCTCCAAATGACCACGGATGACACCATCTAGAGCAGAAGAATCTCTCAGCCAAGCTGCCTGTATTTCTAATCTACAAAAATCATGGAGTATAATAAAATGGTTGTTGTCTTAAGCCACTTGTTTTAGGACAAATTTTTAATGCAATAATAGAAAGTTGGAACATACTTCATTACCTGGAAGTGTGATGTTATTGTATAAAACCTGTGACATGGCTTTGGAATCAGGCAGTGGACAGAAGCTGGAAGGGCTTCAAGGAGAATGTTAGCGGAAAGACTTTTCAAGAGAGTGTTAGTAAAAGCTGCAAGAGCCTTGAAAAGACTACTGGCGAAGCCTTGAGGGACAATGAAAAGACGCTATTGGAGGCTGGAGAACACAGAACTCTTTTACTGTATGGGCAGAAAGGTCAGCATCAGTGTCGCGTGTGATAATGAAGAAAACAGAAAAGGAACTGAATGAATTTGTGAACCAGGCAGAGAAGATTAACAGGCAGAACAGAGAAAGTGCCAACAGGCTTTTAGCTGCCGAAGGTAAGATATGAGAAGAGAGATGAACTAAAGGAGGAATTGTTGAGTTTGTGAGGGGGATTTACAGGAATAATGGAGCCAGGGCTGCCTGGGTATGAAAATAAAACTGTTTCTCATCCCAGTCTCGCCCAGCAATAGACTCGCAAACTCAGAAATAGCCTCAGGACAAAGGTTAAAACCAGACTACTGCCTATAAAACTTGACACGGGGTAAATAAGCTCATGGGTGTTTCTTTGTTCAAAGAATCTGAGGGCAAGTCTAATAGGGCTTCTAATAACATTAAGGGCTATACACATCTTAGACCCTCTCTGCCAGGAAAGAAGGCTTCTATGAACCTAAGGATGTGCTTGATAAACTCTTTCAACTAGATAAAAAGGCTTCTTTGCATCATAAATAATCTATGGCCAGAAGCTGGACAACAGTCCTTCCATAGAAAGTCACCCCTTTCCCCTTAAAGCTGAGGACGCCCTGTAACTATACAGACCAATAGTATACGGTGGAAGCTATACTGTGCCAATCTGGGGGCCTGGCGCTTAAGAAACTGAAAGTTTCTTGTTCCTGCCTCTTGGGTTACTTACTCTTGAAGCCCCAAAATACCATGTAAGACCTCCAACTACTCTGCTCAAGAAAACATGTGAAAAGGTCCTGAACCCACAGCCTTCTGGCTTGAATGAAGCCATCTTTGACCCTCCAGCAGAGACACTAGCTGTGGAGCACCACGGATGCCACATGGAGAACGGCCCAGCCAAACCCTGCCTAAGTTTTGACCACAAAATCCCGAAATATAATGAAATGGGTGTTGTTTTACAGCACTCAGGTTGGAGGTGATTTGTGATACAGAAATAGAAAATAAACCTACGTTTCATATTGGTACTAAAAATACAGTTATAATTTCAACATCCTCAACCTTCAAACTCACTGAGTTTGGAAATCTATGGTATCTGTTTTGGGTTAAATCGTCTCTCCCCAAAACATATGTGGAAATCTTAACTCCCAGAACTTGTGAATTTGACCTTATGTCAAATAGGGTCTTTGCAGATGTAATCAGATTTAGATGAAGTCCTCCTGGATTAAGGTGGGCTCTACTGGTGTCCTTGGAAGAAGAGGGAAAATTGAGCACAGACATACAGGGGAAAAGGCTATGGGAAGATGGAGGTAGAAATTGAAGTGATGCCTCTTTAAGTCAAGGAATGCCAAGGATTACCAGCAGCCACCAAAAGTAGAGAAGGAATCCTCCCTTAGAGCCTTCAGAGGGGTCATGGCCTTGCCAGCATTGACTCTGGACTTCTAGCTTCCAGAGCTGTGAGAGAATGCATTTCCATTATTTTAAGATACCTGATTTGTGCCACTTTGTTACTCCAGCCCTGGGGGACTAATATAGCCTCCTCTGGCAGGTGGTATAGAGTACAATTTACATGTCTGTTCCAAATACCACCGATAACATACAACACATCTTCTGGAATACGATCGGTATGGGGTCATAATCTTCACGTGGCCCGGCACATATAAATTCCAAATATTTAGGCTAGTTTTCCATATTGTGCCAATGCTCTTCTTTATATATTGATTCTTGAAGTCATAGGGTTGACATAGTCACCCAGGCCTCCAGGTCTCCTGGTCTTTCAAAAATCACTTAATGGCTTATAGACCTTACGCCTAAGGAAGAGACAGAGCCATAAAAAGGGATTAAAAAATACCCAAGGAGGCAGTGCCATTACTTGCCAGCAGTGTGGTGATGGATAACTGTAATTATTCTCTAAAATGGGATTTGGAAATGTTCGATGGCTTTTAGTGACTCATTCTAAATACTTTCAAATAATGATACTTGAGCCCAAAGCCATAGGTAAAGCTTTTAATGATGTACCTTTGTGTCTCTATCAAGACTTCAGAACTCCTATCACTCTAAGAACAGGAGGAAAGTTTCTGCTGCTTGTTTTTACTGAATGATAATACATATAGCTAAGAAAAATGATCTATCAAGTTAATGCTTAGTAAGTGCTCTTCCAAAGTGGTTGTTTATACCTGGCTTCAGGAAAAGAGCAAATAAATGTGACTATCACAGGATTTCAGTAAGGGCATCCACAGTATTTCTTAAATGACATTAAACTTCCCTTAAGTAGCCCCCAGTACGCCAATGCAGAATGCGGAATTATTGCTTTATTATTATTAAAATGCATGTCATATTTCCAGATTGTATTCATTTGGCCAATGGGACCTGCACTATAATGAATTAGTGCCAGATTCACCTGAGCTATAAAAATAAATAACAACTACATGATAATCTTTTGATGTACGGCCAAGGATCATTTAATTTGTAGAGTCATAAAAAGGTGAAACTAACCACAAATTCAAAAATGCCAGTGAGTACTTGAAGGAAATATCCTTTAGGGACAGGTAACTAGTTTTTTTATACAATAAAAAAATTAATTTCTTAGGAGATAAGTTGATAGTAAAATGTCATATTTCTATACTAGTGTAATGGGAAACCTGAAAATATTTTTAGGGGTATTAGCTTGTGCATTTTCAAAAACCATCTTGTAAATTGTACCAGAAAAACTTTTTATAAAGAAACTAATAAACAAAAACCAAAACAGAAACATCGCTTCATGGCAAATAGATGAAGCAGAGGTTTGTGACTACAGACCTAGGTAGACAGTGCAGCTCATTCATAGCTTAGCAGGGGTCCTTAAGTCACCACATCTTCTCAGGCTTCAGTCTCCTTGTATACAGAATGAAAGGATATTACTGCCTATGTCACTAAATCATTATGAAGAAAAATGAGGAAAGTGTATGGAAATTTTCCTTGTAAATTGCAAGCCACTATGCAGATGTTATGTTATTCATTGGTCTAGTTGAGAAAGTCACCCCAAATTACATTTATGTATATTCTCTTTAACTTAACACTTTGAAATTTCAGTTCCAATTTAGTTTATGTTTAATTCTTTCTGATGATGAGTTTTTGTTTTTACTCGAAATATAAACTCAGAAAACACTAAACCCATCACTTATTAACAATGGATATGTATAAGAGAAATACTAAGTTCTCCTGGAGGTCTAAAGCAATATGCTGTTAAAACATTCTTACTGACCTTTAATAAAGTCTGTTAGGCAGAAACAAGGGTTTAAGAATGTAATGGACTGGGAAACATTTTATTTCTGAAGCATTTATGATTTCACACATTCCCTTTTCAAAGTCTTTTTAACAGCTCTGACATGAGGCTCCACTGAAGTTTCAGAAGGAATGTAGACAGGTTGAAAGGCATACAAGTAAAAAGGCTTCCTATTAGAATCAAAATGGAAATAACTCCTTAATTGTTCCCTTCAAATTCATATCATGATCAGTCAGAGCATGTTTCTGCCCAGGTCATCCAGCTGGGGAGTTCCCCTGACTTCAAAGAAATCTCCTCTGAGGGAAGACATCAGCTGAATCATATCTGAAGACAGAGTTAAACATGAAAATAAAAGGACTTTTTATCATTCTAAAAGAACGCTTCCAAAGCACTGTTTAATGGGTCTTTCACAAACAAAGACAAAGATACACAATAACCTATGGGTCTTGGAGCTATAAACTAGTTGTTAAAAGTCCAGTTGGGAGATATTTGCCCCTAATGCTCATTAACTCACCTTCCAGCTCATCCAGG
Organism: Leucopleurus acutus; assembly: GCF_964270905.1. Taxonomy (NCBI): domain Eukaryota; kingdom Metazoa; phylum Chordata; class Mammalia; order Artiodactyla; family Delphinidae; genus Leucopleurus; species Leucopleurus acutus. The sequence continues at coordinate 8,977,798 of NC_139159.1, read as the reverse complement.
ATGAAAATCAAACTCCTTCCTAGAGCTGATAAGAGAATTATTCAAGCTTTCCCAACTCTTAAAGCAGAACACAGGCTTCCTACGCTCAGTGCTTCCTTCTTTGGATGGTAATGACATCTTTCAGAAAAAGAAATGAAATGTCTGAATGCAGTGCCCTTTCTAGCCATTCAGCCATTTCACACTCATTTATTGTCTATTCTATGCCAGATCCCGTGTAGACTGTACCAAGCACATGAGGGCCGGCTCCTGCCTTCAATTTCACCAACCAGTAGGAGAGACTGTCATGTGAATCACAAATTACTGTAGAGGGGGGTGGGACCTGGCATAGATGGGAGTCAGAGACACCAGCTTGTGTGTCCAAGAAGAGGTGGGTCTTCTTGGACATGTAGGAGTTAGCTGGGGAGGGGAGGGAAGGGAGTCCAAGGAGAGAGCAGGTGTGAAGGGGCAGAAAGCACCCCAGTACTTTAACAGAGCTGTGCAGAGGGCTTTGGAAGGGGAAGAGAGAGTGGGACAGAGGAGGCTGGAGAAGTGAGCAAAGAGATTTGTGTCCAACCGGAGTTTGGACTGTGACCTGAGTGATATAGGGAAGCAGTGGCACGTGTCTGAGCAGGTGGGAGGATGCTCCTGGAGTGTGTGTGTGTGTGTGTGTGTGTGTGTGTGTGTGTGTGTGTGTGTGTGTGTGTGTGTGTGTGTGTGTGAGAATAGCAGGAGTACAGAGAATTAAAGAAGGTCTGGCTGGGAGCAGAACGGCTAGGAAGCCATCACAGTAACCTGACCGAGGGAAGAGGTGCTAAAGCATTGACTTAACGCTAGTGGGTAAACCGGGGAAGGGCACACTAAAAAGGAATACTTCGGGCTTTAGAAACAAATGAAATCTGGCTGCTAATAAGGAAAAAGGAACTGTTTCCAATGATTTCCAGATTTCCATCTTGAGCAACTGGATCATCAGTGGTATCTATCACCTGAGACCACTGTACTAAAGGAGGAGCAGGTGTGACTTAGTTTCCTGGTTCTTCGTATAGAAAGTGAAACAGGTTTGTGCCCCGGTCCGGGAAGATCCCACATGCCGCGGAGCGGCTGGGCCCGTGAGCCACGGCCGCTGAGCCTGTGTGTCCGGAGCCTGTGCTCCACGATGGGAGAAGCCACAACAGTGAGAGGCCCGCGTACCGCAAAAAAAAAAAAAAAAAAAAAAAAAAAGGACTTCCTTTGCTAAATCAACCCCAATGAAGTATTACGTATAGTTGGGTCACTCCAACCAAGTTAATGATCATTCATCTCTTAGCATTTGCGACAAACCCTGAAGAATCCCTGAGGCTACCCTGGAAATTGAGGTCAAACATTTAATAGATGAGTCCTGGGCAGAAAGTCTTCTGAATGAGTGTAACAGAAATGTCTAAAATACTACTACTCAGGCCATTATATTCACATCACAATTTGCGTGTGTAGCACTCTGGAAAACGGACTTCATAAAAGCTTTCTATGAATTCCATTTTCCACAGTGTTCTCCCTCCTAATGTCTTTTTAAAACAGTTGGAACAGTTACGCAGGGGTTGTTACTTAGAGAACATGTGCTAAAACAGATCTACTCTCCTTGTCAGAAAAAAGGGACGTGTCCTAAACGGTGCCCGTGTCTTAAAAATCTATTGTCTTCCTCTGTGATCTATTTACACAAAACACCAGGCTAGTCTATCCCCAGCAAGGTCCTACAAGCTGAGGACAGCTAGAGAAAACAAAGCAAGCTGGGAGAATCATCTTACCTGCAGCTTACATGAGCTAGGGCTCTCAAGATTTAACCTCCTGAAACAAAGATTGTTGTCTTCACAAGAGAATTTTGGGTTCAGCATTCATGACTACAGATCCTTGTCACGTAAGAGTTGGCTAGCATTAATACAGTGTAAAGTGCGTATTAAAAGTATCTGCTGCAAAGGAAGCCGTGTTTTGATTATTGGCAAATACGTTATTTGGCAAGACATAACCATCACAGGGCACCTTGAATGGACAGGGTTCTTTGTAACTAAAGACCATCTGTCAAAGAAAGTTCCAGATTCTAATGTAACACAAGTTGGGGGCTGGGGTAATGCTTAGATCCTACTCCTGCCGAAGAGGAAGAAGTATATGGTACAGGCTGGCATTGCAGTTGGAGCCAGGTAATGACCATTGACCGGAGGATCCCTTTCACAAGAAAGCAGTGCCTTCCTATCAATAGAGTTAAGGCTGTTGCCAGGGAACCACTAATCTAAAGTCAAGGACAGGAGTCTGGTCACTTCACAAGTCTTGGGGCCTCTCATTATAGCAAAAAGGAGGACTTTTCACTTGTTCAACAATAAGACCCAACTGAAGGCCTGGAAAATGGCGCCCTCAAGCAACACTGACCACCACCAGGGCCAGACTGTGACACTGGATTAAGTCAGCAGAATAATTTAACATAGCAGCAGCATTTTTCTGGGGTGCTATTGAATACTGAAACATCTAAAATTTGCCTAGTAATTGAGAAATTAAAATTGTTCATCCACTTTTGCCGTATATACTTGATTCAGTGTTGTATTACATGCAGAATCTTTTAAATCTTCCCTTAATTCATGGCCTTGTTCTGAATGCCTGTATAGGAACTTGAGAGAGAGTTTTTCAGAAGGTGGATTTACCCACTAAAGGATGCTTAAAAATCAGTCTTACCTCAAGTGACAATTAGCAGAAGCAATTCTGATAAAAACGCATGCATACATTTTATTGCAGGTCTTTTGGGGTTTTTTTTTTTTTGTGGTACGCGGGCCTCTCACTGTTGTGGCCTCTCCCATTGCGGCCTCTCCCGTTGCGGAGCACAGGCTCCGGACGCACAGGCTCAGAGACCATGGCTCACGGGCCCAGCCGCTCCGCAGCATGTGGGATCTTCCCAGACCAGGGCACGAACCCGCGTCCCCTGCATCGGCAGGCGGACTCTCAACCACTGCGCCACCAGGGAAGCCCCTATTGTAGGTCTTTTTAACTGGAAACACTGTTGTGTCTCTCTTCTGTGCCACAGACGGGGTTTCTCTTATTGGCAGCAGTATTTCCAGGGCTTTGGTCACAGTATCCCCTACAAACGTTTTACGAATGAATAAATAAGTGAACAAAAGAGTATGGAAATTCAGAACCATAAGTAGCTTGATATGTGGTCTGCGTGTGGGCTTACAGCACTGTGAACAGTTGTGCTAATGTCTATATCCTTCTACAAAAGGTGCCAGAATTCTTATAGCACAGTTTCTGAAAGGACAAACTTTTATGCTTTTAGGAACCTGTGAGTGAAACAGGTTGAAATTCCCCCAAATAGAAAAACCTTTTCATGAATTCAGCCCATTGTGTCTATCAATCCCATCAGTAATATCTACTATTCCCCCTTGAGCTCCTTATAATTAATACCAGCTTTTTCAAAACTGCTGACATTTATGCCCTGAGCACTTGAGCTTCCAAAGAAACATTCTGACTTACATCACAGGGAAGTTTATATGTGCCAGTTATGCATCAACACCTGCACTGTCATTTTCCTCCAGCTTCCAGAATAAAGGGAAGAAAAATCTGAAGGCTAAATAAATATCTACAAAAAAAGTATTGTTATTTCAAAGACACAACTCTCATTATTTAAATGACTTGGCTCCAAGAGTTAACTTCATTCAATCTGTAGAACTGATTTCCTGAAGGAGAGTCCCCATTATCTGTTTAATCAATGATAGGAAAAACTTGAGCGAGTTTACCCACGTTAGTGTTTCACAACAATTTCATGGATTAAAGCCCACATCCATAATTAGCTTAGCATAGAGACAGAGGAAAAGTAAGTGGTTCTTGTCTCTTTGCTGGAAACATAGTTGCTAACAGGATGGGGGACAGTAGGAGCTGATTTGAAGGCAACAGGTTCCCAGGGCAGCTCTTTACTCACTAGAGACCCAGTTTCATACATCCCTCCTTATACCGACTAGCAACCATTCACTCCTCCTGAAAATCAGAGACAGAATAATATGAGACAACTCATTTGGAAGATTTGAATATTCAGCTTCAAATCCTCAGATTTCTTCTAGAAGTTTCTTGGAGATCACAGTTCTTGCACTTATAAACCCAGAACATCTCCCATCTCCCACCTTTTCAAGTGCGTGTGCAAAAGGAATGTGGCGAAGCAGGTGGGGAGGGTGGGATCCTTGCATAATTTACCTCCTCTTTCTTTCCCAAAGTTGATTCTATCCTGCTGGATGATTAAGAAGATTTCAGGGGGATGGCTCATTCAATCCACAGACACTCAGAATCTATAGTGATCATCAATGTTTATTGTTTATATAACCCTAATTTTTTTTCCTTCAAACCCTCACAAGTTTCTATGTATCTAACATCTAAAAAGACTGAATAATTGCAAAGATGTAATTGTCACCATACTATAATTCATTACATTTTAAAATAAAACTGCTACATTAGTCTTTTAAATATATCCTTCAACTCTAAATACTACAGTGAATCCACCAGCATCTACTATGACACATATGTACAATCATGTCTTTAAGAGCCAGAAATTTTACGTAGCTTCTTTCTCTCCTTGAACTCATAATGACATTTCACATCCCCCAAAGAATTTCATTCTCATGTATAAACATTTTTTCTTAAAACTTCCAAACTACTTTACTTCTTTGCAAAAATCTGTCTATAATTAAGACTTTTATTTTCTGTCACTACCGTTCTTTCTGTCAATACTCACATCAGTATTTGAATGTTCCTTTCTTTGGCCCTCCACTGGTTTTTACCTCTTGGAACCACACACGACACTGAAATTAGGGATGGCTAAGAGGTAAGCCTGTTATTTTGCAGAGTGGGAGAATGGAATTTGAGAAGAGGGATGTGGGAAAGGGAGCCCATTCCAACCACAGGCATATTTCAGGCCGATCAGTTTTATGGAAGATTGAATGGAAGTTGAGGATCTGGAAACTGAACCTCCTGAAAGTCTTCGTGTGCCATGTGCCCTGGTTGGCACGCACATCCTTGTCTGGAAAAAACCACCAAACTAAGAGCTCACTGACACCAAGAACCTCGCTTGGGTTTGAACCAGTCTGGAAAATGCCCTGGACAGGAGGCATTCTGGCTCCCACATTTATGCCTCCTTGCCCCATCAGCCCGCAGGTCATCCAGACGGCCTCCTGGAGGAGGGGGCTCCTCTCCCACTTCTTGGCCTCCCACTCGAATGGGGTCTCAGGTACTGAAATGATCATGGTGTTGGGAGTCAGACAGACATGAGATGAAAGCATAGATCTGCCACCTGTTATCAGAATGAACTTAGTCAAGCTAATTAAATCTCTGGGCCCTAGTTTCCTCACCTGATAAATGAAGCTAGTAATACCTGACTTTTGTGAGGATTAAACGAGGCAATACCTTTTTGAAGTACTGAGCACAGTGCACACAACACACCTGTTTGCGTCGCCCCTGTCTACCCTCCCCCACAGGTTGTTATTCAGCATCCTTATCTGCTCATCTCCCAGCTCCTAACCAAAATATACACATTTTAGTCAGTTCTACCTTAAAGTTAGGATATAAAATGGCAGGAAACAAATGCTGCATTTTCTACATGTTTTGTTTCGTTTTTATTTGGCTTGGTTAAGTTTTTAAAATTAGTTATCAAAACCTACATCTAAGCAATAATTCTTCAAGGGCTGAGATTTCGGGTACAGTCCTGCAGGGAGATGAATTTGAGGCAAGAAAGAGCCTCTCCATTGCCCAGAAACTGTACTGTGGTGGTTGTTCCTGACTCAGTCCAGGTGTTGGGTGGCCTTGACTATGATCTGGATTGACCACTGAAGTCCTCGGGGCCTTGAGGGGAACAGACCTAATCTTCCGAGTGATCCTTGGGTCACCATCATTGCCTACACCCACCCCCAGCTTCTGAGCAAGGTCTGCAGCAGAAGGGTTGATACCTGGTTGAGGCCGAGTCTCGTACATACAGCTTAGTTCCATTTCAGACGAGAGCCAACTCCAGGTCTGTGTGGATCTGACTACACAAGCCTTAAGAACAGGCACACAGAACCAGCTCCTGTGCTTATTCAGTGTTTGATCAAATACTCCAAGTAATGGCAATACCCACTTCTACTTTGATCCTCAGCATGTTATAGACTAATCAGCTTACAAACTAATAAGTAAAAAATAATAATAAAAATAAGGAGAAAGTCCCAAGTACTCTAGCACCTACCACAGAGTAGGAATATTTACGTTACAGAAATACTTTCTAAATACTTTCTAAACACACTAAACCTCATATAAAGTTGTTCCTTTCCACAATTTTAGAATTAATATCTACAATTTGCTTTGTGATGTTTTAAATACAGGTGTCTTCCCTGTCCTTTAGCTTTCTTCCTAACCAAATTGCTTTGAAAGGTCATGTGGAATTTAAATACTATTGAAAATAGCCAACATTTTGCTTTCAGTTATATGGAATTGAATCCAACCCCATCTACTCTCTTCTTTAAGTCTTTAAGTACATTTTTTTTTAAGTTTAACATTCACTTAAAGTTTCCTTCCCCCTTTATATTGTCTTACAGAATGCCTTTGTCTTACACAAAGGCATTCTGTAAGACAATATAAAGAAAGTAATCTGAAAAAAAGTAGAGCCGATTTTATTTTACAAACACAGCAAACAAGTTACACTACTAAGTCACCAGACTGACATTGCACCAATGATTATTTTCCATTTTATAGAAATATCACCTTTAGAATTTTTCTTCATGTATCAGGGTTTATGAAATTAATTGACAATTGAGGTATAATGCAAGATATATAGTACCAAGCAGAACTGTGGGATATAGACAAGTTTCAGGGATATCCATTCTGTTTTAGAGTTGTAGCTTAAGCACTGCTTGGAATTTTGGGGGGATCTACTGATACGTCCAAAGTTTCATTATAAACAGTCGAGGCTGCTTCAAAGAACTAAGAGTACTTCTTGACCTTCCTGCTAAATTATGAGGCAGGACATATTTCTGTTTCAGACAATACAAACAATCTGAATGATCATACTTATCTACATTTAACTGAAAAATCATACAAATACACAACTTGAAGGATTTAAAGCCCCATGGTTGGATTCTCTGGAGGTAACAGACTCTAGGATTTGGGAGATGACAGGTCTAGGACTAGCATTCATATTACAAACAAGTCTAGGATTTTTGTCTTGGAGTATGACTTAGAACCTGTTAACTAGCAACTTCATAAAGCATGCCCTGACTCCAGTGAGCGATGGTTTCATCCTCTGCCGTGAATTAGAATTAAGTAGACTTGCAGCTCCTGGCTTTCAAACACTTCTGAAAGTGACTTGTATCCACATTATCAAAACAGGAAGTATTTAGGCAGAGCAGCTTTTCCTTCTTAATAAACATAAGATGCTTTTCAAGGCATATATGATTTAGAAACTCAAATAAAATTTTGCAGCAATTTAAATCTTTTTGCTTTTAAATGTTACCCTTGCAACCTCTTGAATCATGCTTAAATCGATTTGTTTCAATTTGGACACAGATGTGCAAATACTATTATTTTTAAAATTCAAATTTAAATGAACACCATTTTTATAAAGCAAAGCAACCTTTGGTATATGGCTTGAGCACAGCTTCATAATGGATGGATATTTGGGGTTTTAAAATGATAAAAGTGTTTCTTTAGATAAAACACCAAAATGTTTTCCAACCAGTCTGAATCATACTAACTTTCAAGATAACCTGGAGCAAATGACAATGCCCTTGTAAATTTCAATATACGATGGATTAGATGATTAATTCACTTTTCCACGAGTGAGGCAAAATAATATCTATTTTATTATGAAGGTAAACAAAGCACCTCCTGCCCTTTGTCAATGGGCTATACAGGCAGACTTTCAGCTGTGAAATGCAAGACTTCTCAGCAGATCTGCAGTTTCTGTTTCCAAATCTCCCATGCACTTGCTTATTTCCCTACTTCTGCTAATGGGACCTTCCTTTTTACAGAAGTTGGCTTATCACCTAGGCTCAAGCTCTTTGAATTACAAGACTCTTGCTTCTCATTTGCTGCCTATAGTCAACTGATGGCCAAGTTCTATTGATTTTATTTCCACCACAAGCCATGAGGATGACCTTTCATGCAGAGTACAATTACTCTGGTTGACCATTCTCACATCTCTTCCAAAGATGTTGCAATATACCCATAAGGGTCCTGCATCCAGATTTGCTTTTGGCAGAATAATCTTCCTAGAATACAGCTCTTGATTATGGCCTTCTCTGACACACCTTCAAACTCTTCACGTTGCCATGTGAATTTAACTTTCAATTCCTTAACTCAAAATTAAGGCTCTCCGGGCTTCCCTGGTGGCGCAGTGGTTGAGAATCTGCCTGCCAATGCTGGGGACACGGGTTCGGGCCCTGGTCTGGGAAGATCCCACATGCCGCGGAGCAACTAGGCCCGTGAGCCACAACTACTGAGCCTGCGCGTCTGGAGCCTGTGCTCCGCAACAAGAGAGGCCGCGATAGGGAGAGGCCCGCGCACTGCGATGACGAGTGGCCCCCGCTCGCCACAACTAGAGAAAGCCCTCGCACGGAAACGAAGACCCAACACAGCCAAAATTAATTAATTAATTAATTTTTAAAAATGCTGTCACTTTATATGTGTATGTAAAAGCTGTAAATGAGAAAAATCATAAATCTAAACAGACTCTCAGATAGATTTTCAAGTATTTAAAAAAAATTAAGGCTCTCCCTAGTCCATGACTCAGCCATCTTCACAACCACACCTACCCTGTGCCCCGCTTAGAAGGAAGTACAAATCATTCCTCACGAACACCAGGTCTGAAGTTACCATATTGTCCTCAGACATGGAGACCGAGGAAAGCTGGGGGGCTGAGGGGTCTGTCAGGTGAACAAGCCTTTGAGGTACAGCTGAAGACACCACTCGGAGTCATCGCCAGAAAAAAAATTAAATATCAAAAAAGTATACTTTTCTTTAAATAATTTTCAGAACAGCTAGCTTCTCCCACAGCTATCTGTGGAGACGAGCTTTGGCTCTGGTGTCAACTTAACTATCCAGCCAAACCTGCCCCATCTGTTCATTCAGGACCACAGCTCCTAACTGAGCGCTAGGTTCTCCTGACCTGTTACACTTATCCCTAAGCTTGAGCACCTCGATCAGTTCTGACCAGCTCTGTTTGCCTTACTCTGTCTTCCCCACAGCCCTGCCTTAACCTGGCTGTCCTGACGCCCCTCTCCATCCAATTTAAATTCAGTTGATGCAGTCTTACTGCACAACCTAACACCACACACCTTATCCCAGAATACTCCGGCTGGAAGTGCTCTCTTCTCACCTATAAAAACACTTTGTACAATTCACGTAACATTGCTCACGTTCTGCCTAGAGTTATTTTTTCTTTTTTTTTTTTTCTACATGTTTAATAACACAACAACTTGAGGCCAGGACTTAACGTTTTTTGCTTCTTCTACAAAACCCCAAATGGTGCTTCACGCAAGAGAAGCCTAATACATACTTGTGCAGTTCAATGGAATTTGTGTCATAAATGAAAAATATATTTAACTGCATATTTGATTATGTGCCTCTTTTTCCTACAAGATTATAAGGGCTTTTCTCCCCGAGTACTTAGTAGTGTCGGGCACACAGGGGTGCTCAGAGAAAACTGCATGTGGAAGGGAGGAGAGGAGAGAAGAAAAATAAATAAGGAAGGGAAGAAGGGGAGATAAAGAGATGGAAGGATGGAAGGAAGGAAGGAAGGGAGGGAGGGAGGGAGAAAGGGAGGGGATAAAGGAGATAAAGAGGAAACAGAGCGAGAGAACATGTTTCTACATGAAATTTTGGCTTGTTGATCTCACTGAATTTCAGGAAAATAAAGCTTTTTGTGCAGCATTTTTAATAGAATAGAGTGAATTAAAACATAAGGGAAAAAAGCTGTTTCTTTTAAAATGATTAGGTCAGAGAGCATTTAAAATGGAATGGCATGCGGCTGGCCAGCGTGTCACCAGGAGAAGCAGCTGTTCGGCTACCCAAGGTCTCGTGCGACTCGGGGTGGGGACAGCAGATTGACAGGGACAGGCCCTCAGGTCGAGAGGCTCAGCGATGCAAACCACGTCTCAGGAGGGTATTCAAACCACCAAGCTCATGAAAATCAAAGCGGTAGAATTAGGATGCAACTTGACTCTTCTAATGTACACCGAGAAATAAAACTGTGGCAGAACTGATGAGGTCATGACCAGCACACGCTCTCCCTGTGGACACACCTGCATGGAGTGTCCAACATTAAGGTTAATATTTCTTGGTGAGTGCTAGGATCAGAAGCAGGCAAGTTCGTTACAGGATTTGAAAGGGTGATAGCATGAGTCTAGGATGGTTTGCAGTGTCTGTCAGCTCGGTGGTCATTCATCCTGAACATGGAATTCTATTACCTTGCTCTTTGGCCAAAAGTATCACTCCACTAAAACCATCAGCTACTGACTGATCAGTGTCAAAATTCTGACATTCTGACTCTTCTTTTTCTATGTTCTATTGCTGACCAATATGTCTCTCCACTCCCCTCCCCCCATAAACACACTTCCTTCTGATGATTGACACAGATACCCCCTTTCTTTACCATGTATGAATATATTCAGTCAGGTATTTCTCTGGCTGGGAAAAACTATCTCATTAAGGTTTTCACAGCTCTGCTCTTTCTTATTGCATTCTGCTTTAATAGTTCAACTATCAGAGCTGTTTTATTGCTATTAATTCTAAATTCCTGGGAGATACCCAATTATTACCCACTGCCATGTGCAGCAAGAGGTAGTAAAACAGTCCTCCTTTCAAAAACTCCTTCACGATGTTTGAAGGTGGTCGAAAGGTACAAACTTCCACTTAGAAAATAAATAAGTCTTGAGGATGTAATATACAGCATGGTGATTGCAGTTAACAATATTGTAGTGTAGGGCTTCCCTGGTGGCGCAGTGGTTGGGCGTCTGCCTGCCAACGCAGGGCACGCAGGTTCGGGCTCTGGTCCGGGAAGATCCCACATGCTGCGGAGCAGCTAAGCCCATGCGCCACAACTACTGAGCCTGCGCTCTTGAGCCCGTGAGCCACAACTACTGAAGCCCGCGAGCCACAACTACTGAAGCCCGTGCGCCTAGCACCCGTGCTCTGCAACAAGAGAAGCCACCGCAATGAGAAGCCCACGCACCGCAGCAAAGAGTAGCCCCCGCTCGTCACAGCTAGAGAAAGCCTGCACACGGCAATGAAGACCCTTCGCCCCCCAAAATAAATAAAATACGTAAATTTATTTTTAAAAATATTGTATATTTTAAAGTTGCTAAGAGAGTAGATCTTAAAAAATGGTAACTGTGTGGTGATGGATGTTAGCTAGACCTATTGCAGTGATCTTTTCACAATATATACGTATACTGAATCATTATGTTGTACACCTGAGACTAACGTGTTATACGTCAATTGTCGCTCATTTTAAAAAAAGAACTTGACAATTATAAAATTTAGTTCTCTCCCCAACTACTAAAATTCAGTAATACACATAGTAAGAAAACAATTATCAGCACTTAAAACAGTAAGACATTTAACAAATGCAAAGGAAAAGTACAGGCAGAACTGAATCAACGGCAGATATAAACTAAATCTTTTAACCATGTAACAGTTTAAAACTAATAAAGGAAAAGAAAGTTCAATCAAAGTATTTGACTACAAATCAAAATTCCCAGAGAGATATTAATAGTTCAGGGAAGAAGAATATACTGAAAGTGCAGGGTTAGGGTTAGGGTCACCATCCCCTGCTCTGCTCTGATGCCTTACTCTGAGCGCTTTCCAACCTGCTTCCCCAGAACCCAGGGAAATGGCTGGGATGTTAGATAGCAGAGTAGGGAGATCTCAGGGCTCAGAGGCCAAATTCCCCATTCACCAATGCAACGGATGAGAATGCATCAAGGTCCTCAAACCTAATAAGATATCCAAGCACCACAAAGTTTGGGAACCCAGATGGAGACGGTGGGTGGAGAACAGCCTTTCATTCTTTTTCATGCACAGGTTAGTGCCCATGGACCCGAGAAGGTGGGCCTGGCGACACCATCATGCTTAGACCTTGGGGAGGATCACAGGATGTTCAACAGGCATTTTTAAGGGACATGCAGAGAAAGAGGACTGGCTTCCATTGTCTCTAGAAAGAAAGTCAAAACTTGCCCTTAAAAAACTAGTGGTGTCTAGGAATGAATTTGTCAATAAGAAACAACAAAGTCAGTGGGCACTCTGTAAGCTGTACTGGTACATGTTTATTCTAATTAATAACTGTATTCTGCACTGAGATGAGTTTTTTTTAAGGTAGTTGCAATTTTTGCAATGTCCTCTTGTCAAAATTATATCTGCATACATTATGGAATGCCCTAACTCAAATTCTATTTTCTCCTTTAAAACCCAATTTCTGCCAAGTGATCTGTAACCATTAAAGCTTTAAAGTCATATTTAATAGACATATCTGTGTTCAAGAGAGTTATCAACAATTAAAACAGCAATAAAGATGTATTTGGAACTCTGAGGGTTAAAAGATAAAAAAATACTTTAAATTTCGTATAATCAAGGGTGAATTGATATGGTAAATATGGTAAATACGATTCTAAGAACAGTCTGTTTACAGAAAAACTGTTCTGCGCCAGGCAATGTGCTATCTCCTTTACAGACCCTGAAAAGGGTCTGGTCCTTGAAACACTCCATAATTTTTTCACTTTACTGACCCAAAGTCACAGGGCAAACGAGGCTTAGAACTTGAGATTTAACCGCATTTCCTTCCCATATTTCGCTCTTTCACTATAACTGAGACTTCCCAAAGCAAGGTTCGGGCCACGGAAGAATGGATGTTCTTGTGATTTATAAGTAGCTTCTGCTGACCTACTGGACATCTATATGCCAAGGATGCAATCAAAGCAGGATGCTGTGACTCTAGGCAAGTTAGAACAGAGGCAGATGCTTTCCTACGGCACCCAGTGGCGCTTAAACTCCTCGTATGTGAAACGATTAAATCCAGAATCTTAGTCCCAGAGTGGTTATGTCATCAGCCCAGGGCCCAGGTCCTTTAGCAACAGCGAGACTTAGTCTCTTATACCTGCTGGCTCTCAATTCCTTGTTCTTCCTTCATTCTCTTTGCATAGTTGCATTTCAGCAAATACGTGGTAAGTGTCCACCTGTGCTAGGTGAATCAGCTTTGAAGACTCAGTTATGCATTAGAAAATAACTTCTCTGGCACGGTATTAAAACAAAGTGATCTGGACCTCTATCAAGCTACACGGCCTCCTCTGTCCCCTGGTGGGAACTGGCAGAGCGCTGATAACTTCTTGCATTGGTTTCCTTCCTGCTGGATTACATGCTTAAGCAGATGGATTTGGACACATACACAACTCCTCAGCCATGCGTTTTCACGTCATCCCCTAGGATGTATTTCTGTAGATGACTATGCTTGTCCTATTCCAATTTAAATAGGAAAACAGTGACTTGCCCAGGATCCCACGGCTGGCTGGGGACAAGATGAAGTCTGTTCCATTTTCTACTTCCCTGCTCCTGGCAGCTTCTTAAAAAGATAGCTCTAATCAAATCTTATTGAAAAATAGGAAATTAGAAAAAGATTATTAGATACTCCCTTGAAAATTAAACCTCTAAAATTGTAACAACTTTTGCAATTCTATGTTGGTTATTTTCTTTTTATTTTTTTTTTTTGCGGTACGTAGGCCTCTCGCTGTCGTGGCCTCTCCCGTTACGGAGCAACAGGCTCCGGACGCGCAGGCTCAGCGGCCATGGCTCACGGGCCCAGCTGCTCCGCGGCATGTGGGATCTTCCCGGACCGGGGCATGAACCCGTGTCCCCTGCACCGGCAGGTGGACTCTCAACCACTGCGCCACCAGGGAAGCCCATATGTTGGTTATTTTTATTCTATAAATTTATAATCCTGTAACTAAAATTAAAACATTAAGTTTTGTGTTTTACATGCTGTGTTTCTTTTACTAATCAGGCAATATTTTCAATATGTACTTTAAAAGATTCTGCAATCCCAACAATTTGGAATTTGAAATTATCTTACTTTTCAAGTTAAAACTTTTGAAAAATAAGTTGATTCCAACCTAAGATGTATTATATCCGATTTGAGAGAGAGCAGTCACGGGGAGTGCCTGTCAAGGCTATTCTTTGATAAGTCAACTATATTTTCTCATAGCCTCCAAATTGTGTATGCAAGTCCCTTCACCACATTAAGCTACAATTTCCAAAAGGGTCCTCATTTTAAGGCGATCTATTCTGCAATAAGCATTATCTGGTCCGGATAAAGCTCACTTGGGTCCCTGGAAGTGTAGTTAGGTGTTAGCAAACACTTTCTTTTTTTTGCGGGGGGAGAACCTCATAAAAAAATGAGTGGACTAAAAATTGGATCCTCAGTCACTGGCTGGTTTTCAAGAGTCCTGTGGCCACTTCAGCAAATTGGAACGGGGAGCCATGGTCACAGTGGTGCGTTTCCAAGGTCACTAGTCTCATCCAGGGATCATTCAACATTTTCACACATTTCATTTTAATTGTCACAGAATCCGTGACCAAAGAGCACAGCTGTTTTCAAAAGAAACAGTAAATCAACCACTGGAGAACACATTTCCCCAACTGTCATTGACCTGTTTGAATTCTATGCCTTGTTTTTAATAGTCCTGAGGAGTCCAAAACCATGGCCAGGGCACAAAACTTCTGCACTGCACGCTCCCTCAACCCACTCGAGTTCAGGCAGGCAGCTCAAGTGATTTGCAACATGAACTTGTCACAACGCCACTGCTTCTTCAGAGGTACAAGTGGGAGGGGTTAACAGCCCACACCTCTTTGTAATATCACTGTTGTAAAAGGAAGCCCCAGAGATGGTGAGCAACACAAAACATGAATCTTCTGACAAAGACGCCCAAATAATACTTTATTATGATCAGATTAAACCAGACCATCATTATTTTCTCCTACTGCATTTGTTTACTAAGAAGAAAATAAACTGCGTGACATGTTCTCTGGAGACCTCTGGCTTTTCTCACCGCTGAAACAATGCAGAGGACAGGACTCACATCTTTAGGCAGCGAATATTCACTGAGTACTTTCTGTGCACCTGGCACTAGGACAAAAGCCAGAAATCGTCATCAAACCTCCAGTGGACATACTGACATCCCTGAGGGTCTCGAACTTGGGCTACTCTGTTACTCTAACAGAGCATACGGTTGGTTAACATGGTATTTTAAAATCCATGTTTATGTTTTCCTTGTTATTGATCCAGCTTCTAAAGAGAAGCAAAAGAGAAACAGAGCTTTTGTGTAATGGACTTTAATTACTTTTCTGCTTAGCACCTAGAAATAATGCCTAGTCTTTGAAATACGACCTGTAGATTTCACTTTGATAAAAAGGACTGCAAAAGAAGTTGGGAACACAGCTGAGGTAAGAAGAAAGGTTGCTTTTATCCATGTGGTTTAGGGGAGTAGAAGAGACTAGTGCAAAGGATAGAAACTGCTTTCTTCCTAATGAATAGGTGACCCACATGAATGCCCTCGGTTTCCCCACTTGGCAAACCTGACATAGAAACACTGCCAAGTTATGCCGCCATGAATAGCTTCGTTTGAGAATTCTGAGCATGGCAAGGGGCAGTTCTTGAACATGTTTTTATTCATCATGGAAGCCTTGTAGGCTAATTAGGCAAGCGAGAACACTCAGACTCAGGAAGGAGTGGTATTCAGGTTGTTTCTAGGATAGCTTGTGGTAGCAGCTGTTGAAAACCACAGTGAGGCAGCACTACAACCCTACAGGAGAGGAGGTGAGAAGGACTATGGATGGAGATGGACCTGGAGGTTAGAGAGTGAGCTGTTACTATAGCTCAGGCCTGACTTTTATTCAGTATGTGAGAAGCTGTCAGTGACATAGGACTTGAAGTGATTCATTAGGAATCAGAACAACCACTTTGAGAAATGAGAATGCATACTCTTCAGAACAAGAAAACAATTCCCCTGAAAGTTGTTTGGGTCTAGCTAAATTGCAGAGTCCAAGTGTGTATCAGCAACAAACTACACAACAGGGTTATTTTCTTCATATCATTCAAAACCAGAGTGCAAGTGGAAGGCTAGACTGATTCAGGGTTAATGATGTGTAGAGTAGCTATAGCAGATTGACAAAGGGCACTGAAATGACGGATGAAGGAAGAGTTGAACTCTGGATTCACAGGAAATGTAGAAATGGAAAACTTTCCAAAATGAGTAAATAAATTGGGAGAGAAAGAAGGCGATGAGGGATGTGACACGGATATCGCGATGAGGTTGAGAAGCAGGGGTGGTGGGAGTTGGGGTTGAGGGAACAGAACATAAGACTTTAGAGCCTGGGCAGTTCCTGGCAACACTCAGGATGTGATTAAGACCCAGGATGACCGTCAGCAGTGGAGTTAGTCCCTGGAGAAGGATATCTTTGCCATCCTTCATAAAGTAAGAATTCAAGCCTCCCAGGGTTTCCAACAAGGAGAACTGTGGTGAGGACCAGGGCAGTCAGCCCTGGTGGCGCTGACACGTGTTCCCCTGTAGGTTCTCCGAGTGACTTCTGCTGCCACACTGCCTCTAAACTCTTCTTCCTTCACATCTCTGGACCAAGTGAAGACACTTAAGTTAATTATGTCTGGCTCTGTTGAGACCAGTTCTGAAATAGTGAGACTCTATTAACGACTTAGTGAGACAAAAGGGAAACTGATAGAGTAACATGAAAACTGGATACTCGGGCTGCCCTTGTTGCACAGTGGTTAAGAATCCAGCTGCCAATGCAGGGGACACGTGTTTGAGCCCTGGTCTGGGAAGATACCACATGCCACGGAGCAACTAAGCCCATGCGCCACAACTACTGAGCCTGTGCTCTAGAGCCCGCGAGCTGCAACTACTGAGCCCGCGTGCCACAACTACTGAAGCCCGCACGCCTAGAGCCCATGCTCCACAACAAGAGAAGCCACCACAATGAGAAGCCCACGCACCACAACAAAGAATAGCCCCCTCTCGCCACACCTAGAGAAAGCCCAGGCGAGCAACGAAGACCCAAGGCAGTGAAAAAATAAATAAATTAAATAAATAAATAAATTCGAAAAAGAAAAAGAAAACTGGATACTCTTTTTTTCTTTTTCCTTCGTTTTATTTTTTAGTATGATTTCAGCATGCCAGCTTGGTTCCCCCTACATGGAGATCTTCCTTTCTCGTTCCCTGCTCCAAGCAAGTCATTGAGACTCCCTACACCTTGGTTCCCTCACCTAAAATGTGGTTAAGCCTTTCAGATCTACTCCACATGACTTGTGAGAATCAACTCAATAAGATGAATTCTAAAGCACATAGAAGCCTTTATTGTTATATGTGCACTACGTTATTGCTAATTTATATTATCTCCCATTAAAATACCTTCATAAAGTATAATCTTTACATTAAAGGGTACCTGTGACTTTTACTTCCTGGAAGACATGGTAGATAAGCTCTAATTTTATCAAATCTATGTTGAGCAACACAAACTCATTTCTTCTGCAGTTTACACACTTTCCCGAAGTGCAAGTCTCTGGCCATCTGTCCTCCCCCCACTCTCAGTGGGGCTAAAGCTGAAGTGTTCCTGCTGGAGAAATAAGCTGTCCAGAAATCTGGCTATAGTCACTGTTGTCACCATCATCATCGTCATCACTGTTACTCAGAGCCTAGAGTAATAGCTAACACATGTAAAAGAAAAACCAGAAATCTTGACCACAGTGAGAGAGAGAGCTTGGACTAACTTACACAGACGTGCAGTAGAACAGTATCAAAGTGGGCAGCACTTTTAGAAGCCATAATTCTTTTTTTTTTTTTTTTTTTTTGCGGTACGTGGGCCTCTCACTGTTGTGGCCTCTCCCGTTGCAGAGCACAGGCTCCGGACGCGCAGGCTCAGCAGCCATGGCTCACGGGCCCAGCCGCTCCGCGGCATGTGGGATCTTCCCGGACCGGGGCACAAACCGGTGTCCCCTGCATTGGCAGGCAGACTCTCAACCACTGCGCCACCAGGGAAGCCCAGAAGCCATAATTCTTAATTACAGGATCCGCCAAGTGCACCAGGGAGTATTTTAAATACCTGACTCACCAGAACTGAAGAAGAGTAGCAGCCTAGTTTCATGTTCCTTAGGACTCAAAATCCTAATTAACGTGGAACATCAAAGCTTTTATCCATTTCAATACCCAGTTCCCCTCTTTAATCTAGTATTTCAGTGTGAGATTGAGGTTTCAAGTTTTCCCTTTCAACCTGTATTTTTTTGGATAATGTCACTGGTCACAGATGTAACCAAGCCCAAGAATCATGAATCACCATCCACCTCCCTATTTGATTGGCATTTCTCATTGCAAAATATGCTATGCTTTTGACACACACCACTTCTTTTCTGGAAACGTCTATTGAAAGAGATGGGAAAGCAATTCCTTGAAAGTCAGCAGCTGAAAAGGTCTATTCACAATAATGTATATATAAATGTGCACATTCTCGTATTTTGAACATTATCAGAAAATAATGATAATTTTGTCAGTAAAGTATATAGATTCTCAACATATAGCTCCCAAGGCACTACAAGATCCAGATTACTATTTATGTAAAGAAGTCTTTTTCCCCATTCCTGAAGCCATGATGTATATTTTCAGTGCTGTCTTAAGTTTTCCCGAAAGGGAAAGCCATTGACCACGTGCACACATCACATCTAAAGTACATCACTTAACTGCTTGTCCATTCAAAGCAGAAACCCTTCTCTGCCTCTCACACGCTACTGCTCGAGTACCATCACTCTAACCCCAGCCCTGTCGCGGGTATGCCCAGAGCAGGCAAGCAGCAAAAACACTTGCGAAGTGAATAAAAACATGAGTGAAGTTTCTTCACTCTTTATTTTGCCGACTGAGCCCTCTAGTCCTTTCCTCCTCCCCTTTGATTTTGTATAACCTTATCTCCAAGCTCGCTAATCTGAATTCAGTCTTCCTTTCTGCTACCCAAATTCCGTCCTGGATTTCACCTCTCCCTGACTCTCCACTCTGGCATTTAGGCCTAGGCTCGCATACTTAGTTTCTGGATTAAGTTGTATTCCAAAACAAAGCTCAGCCCAGCTCCTTGATCCACAGACGCCACTCACCCCATCGCCCAGCACCCAGAAGGATCCCATGACCTGTGGGAAACATGACGAGGTGGAAAGAGATACACAGTAGATGGAGCTAGAGTTCGTTTCTACCATTTTCTTCTATTCAGACAAGCTGAACAACACTGAAGATACAGGACGGTTGACAAAAAAAAATAAAAAGCAGATTGTGGGGTTGGTCTTCACACAGGAGCATAATTAGACAGGCGTATTACATGGTAGCTGGCACTGAGAAGAGGATGCTATGTATGTAAAAAGAAGGACTAATAGGGACACTTACAATAATGAGATTATACACTGGATGGCACTCTCCAAGAAAATCCTAAATAAAATAATCCATATTATATCATAGAATATTAGTTCAAATGAAAATAATTATCGTCAGTGCTAAAAGTGTATTTCACCACTTACATCACCCATTCCTAAGATATCGCTTGTATTTTCTTGCATAACGAACTATCTATTCCAAAATGATACTTACCATGATATTCCAGTGGGAATTATTAGATTTCTGTGTACAGTAAAATCTTTTAGAATACACAAAAATAATTTTTAAAACTTTATGGTTTTTTCTTTCCTTATTACTTTTGGAATACATGAACACCTTCAAATTCTTCTTTTAAACTTTCTAAGCTTATTCTTAATTTTAGAAACTATAAAATGACAACAAAATTTTTTTTCAAACAGAGTACAAATAAAGCATCCCATTGTCTTTACACAATTTTTATAACGTGTGTATATTCCCTTTTTGTGTTTTTAGACATCTTTTTACCTCGTTATGATAATAGTGCGTGCAATTTGTGCCTTGCGTTTTCATTTATCACTGTACATCTAGCATTTTTCTATGTGGCTACCTAATTTTCTTTATAGTTATTTTAAAAGACTGCCTGTTTTTCTATCATGAAGATATTCTACAATTTGAGTATCCCCTTGATTGACAGTTGTCTTATTTGCAGGTTTTAAGGAATGCCACAGTGGACAGCTTTAGGCACTACTTTATTGGGTTTTAACAATTCTATTTTTAATTTTATGAACTCATTTTTTTAAAAAAACCTTCATTATATTGTTGCAAATATTTCCTTAATCTTTTGCTTGCCTTTTCAGTTTTTGTCACTCAGTTTTTACCCTTCATGTAATCATAGATCCTTTCCTTTGTGATTTCCCAATCTTAAAAAAATAGAGAATTATACTCCTAAAGAAACTGATAACTTAAGGTGAGGTTTTATGTTCATCCTTCCCTAAATTTCTAATCAGTTATTGCAATACCACTTACTAAGTAATTCTCCTTATCTTCATTGTTTTGTAATGTTTTCTTCAATAACCATTAACTTCTAAAGTATGAAGAAATATTTCTGGGAAAACTCTTTTGTTTCATAGGTCTATTTTTTGTGCCCAAACCAGAAAACTCTATAAATTAATTTGCCTTTTAGCATATCTATACTAGTTATAGAGATGTTCCTCTTAAATAACATTTAAATTTTTTTTTTTTTTTTTGCGGTACGCGGGCCTCTCACTGTTGTGGCCTCTCCCGTTGCGGAGCACAGGCTCCGGACGTGCAGGCTCAGCGGCCATGGCTCACGGGCCCAGCCCTCCGCGGCACGTGGGAGCTTCCCGGACCGGGGCACGAACCCGCGTCCCCTGCATCGGCAGGCGGACTCTCAACCACTGCGCCACCAGGGAAGCCCACATTTAAATTTTTAAACAAATGTTTACTGTTTTCTTCAGATGAACTTTAGAATAATTTCTTTGAATTTACAGAGTTTCCTCTTTAGATTTTTAATTTCATTAAACATATGAATTAGACTGCAGAGAATTCATACTTTTATACGTTGAATATTTTTTAAATAAAGCAATGACCTGTCTCTTCGTGTACTAAAATCTTTATTCTTCATGAGGTTTGGTGGTCTTCTGTTCGTCGGCCTACACAATATCTATTAAGTTTACTATCACAGGTACATTTTATTTGCTTATAATATGCTCTTCTCATTATAATTTGCACTTGATAATGGTTAGTATATTAAGGGAACTTCAAAATCTAAGTGAGAAAAAGCGGAAGTACACACTTAAGGAATATGTAACAATTCAGTGAACCAAAAATGCCCAGCTTTCTGACCCACTGCAACCTCTCTGCTCCACCAAACACGTTCCTTGCTAGCTGACTGTGAATTCTCTAAACCTTTTAAATTATTTATATGAAAAATATGTTTTGCCATTTTTCCCATCTGATGTTAAAAATTAAAATTTAAGATAAACTCGAAAAATCACACTAAAAACTTATTTTAGCTGAATAGGATACTTCTTAAGCTCCTTTTATTTATCCCATCTGTAATATTTTTGTTTCATGACTGATTTCTTTTTAATTACTAGAACTATATATTTTAAAGATGGCAATTAAGTTAAAATTGACCATGATTTTTATTTTTTATAATTAGAAATTAAACTTTTGACTGAAGTCTGTCTTTGCATTTCCATTTGACTGGATAATCTCATTGCAATCCATACCTACCTTTATCAAATTATGTTCCCCAGACACAGATAAGTGACATATCAGTAGGATTATAATTTCATTTGTTGCTTCTCCTTCAATTGAATTTTGTTAATACATCTGTTCCAAAAAAGGGTTCTTCTTGTCTATTTCGAATTAAAATAATACAATTATGTTTCATGTTATTATAAACATTTTTTTTCATGCTTATTGCATGGCCACCTCTCAGGAGAGATTCCCTCCACCCCCGCCGACTGACAGACACACAAACACCACCCTCCCGCGACACGCATGCAAACTCAGGTCTGACTGGATGATACAAGTGAAACCTCCAGTGAACAGCAATAACATGTCATAGCTGCTACACGATGTGAAAATCACTTAGCCACGCAGATCCTACCAACGACAGGGAAACGATTTTCCTTCTGATTATGATTTTGGACACAGATAGCACCCCCATTCCCCAGATTTCTAATTGAAAACTCCTAGATCAATATTAAAATTCAAAGTTGCACATTTTTACTTAAAAATATACCACAACGTTGATAACAAAATACAGTGTTTCTTTCTAAATGAGGAGAATTGTGGCAAAGGCCATAAAATCAAGGCCTTCTCCATCGACATATTGTTCAATTGGTGTTCTATTTCCAAGAGTAATTAAAAAAAAATTCTTTTACTACCCCAAACATGGACACAGCCATAAAAGGCTGTTAAATAAAGGAAGCAAAAAGACTTGGGGTAATACACAGAGAGGCTTTCCTTTTTGAATGACCATCAACTCCTAAATTCACAAAGTGTTTCTCTCTAGTTATCTTGAACACAGATCCTATCCATACATGAAAAAGTGTAATGATAAAATAAATTTCATTTAAGTTAAACCTTTCTGTGAAGGGGGGAAATGTTCAAGGGAACTGAACTTCAATCCTGAGCTCTCCATCTGAGGAGCCTTTATTCCAGCAAGAGGACACAGTCTCCCTGGGAAGCAGATGTGTCAACAGTGGAAGAGCGTTTTGAAGCCTGTGGTCAGGGCTGTCTTTCTGGCCTGGGCCACTGAACCACACAGTCGAGGCTCCACTTACTGTAAAACAGGCCTACGACAGTGCTCGCGTCTGAGCCCCCATCACACTAAAACCTCCTCTGATCCACACAATCACGGAGGTTCTGAAAGCCATGGTGGGAGAGAAGAGAGGTTTTCTCTTTACTCATAGTTTTCTCACTAATTCCAGAAACAAACAAACAAAAAACCAAATGCATAAAAAAGTGAACAATGATAGAATAGCAAAACATTTTCCACAATGTAAAAATATGTTAATAACAAGAGAGACTCGACCAAACCAAAACACATATTCAACCTTGTTAGCAGCAGAACGTCAGTACCCAGACCGTGGTTGCTTAGCTGTATCAGAGAGCGTGGGTGGCTTAACTCCTCTACGCGGGGAAGCTGTGTCTTAGAAATACAGGGAAAATGTTATCTTTCTATCTCTAAACTTTTTCTCATTCATTCATTCACTTGACAAAAAGCTACTGAGTATCTACTCTGTGTCAGAGACTCTGAGTGATAGGGAGATAGCCATGAGAAAGCAGAGATGGTCCCCTTTGCACATGGATTTCTCAAGGTCTTGGAGGTACAGGCAACACACTCAGTAAATATCTAGCTGCAAGTTATGATAAATGTCATGAAGGACAAAAATAACAGTTATAACTGGAGGAACAGATTCAGGTTAGAAAGTAAGAGAAGGTGTCTTTAGAAAAAGTGACTTTACACCGATTCCTAAAAGAAAAGGGATGGTCACCTGCATAGTTAACTTAGGAGCAGCAGCAAGTGGGATGGCACTGGGCAGAAAGGGCATGGGACTTTGGGGGACAGATAAAAGGTCAGTGTGACTGCAGCAAAGCAAACAGAGGGAGGTCAGGGCAGCAGAAGGTCAGGCTCGAGAGGGAGGCAGGGGTCAGACAGCCTGGGCTGTAGACTGGGGCTCACCATCTTAACGGTGGTGGGAAGTGGTTGGCAGAATTGATACGGAGGTGGGTCAGAATCGGATCTGAGCTATCGCTTAAAAGATCCCCGTGGCTGCCAAGTGGAGAATGAGGGAAGGCACAGCAGTCTACTCAGCAGGTGACTACAGTGGTCCAACAAGAGGAGGTAGCACATTACCCACTGGTGGTCTTGGTGATGGAGAAAAGCAAATACAGTCAAGAGCTATTTGGGGACAGAACCTAAAAGACTTGGAAGTACATCAGGTATGAGAGGTGAGGGCAAGTGTGAGGCCCTCAGGTCTCTGTAATAAGCAGCTGGATGGAAACAGGGGCCAGAGGTGGAAAAATGGTCAAAGGAGGAGGGCACCCAGGGCTATGCCTTGGAATTCTTATATCAGGGCAGCCAGTGAGGTAGACGGCAACGGGCCATGTGGATTTGGAGCACAGAGATCCGGGCTAGAGAAATGAACTGAGGATCTGTTGGTGTGTAGAAGCCATGTAAAGAGGGGAGAGTGGGTGAAAACTGCCCTGGGCAAGAGATAAATAGAGACGGCTGCCACCCAGGACGGATCCCTACCACGGGGTTAGCATGTGGACACTGCGTGTAGCAATCTTGCAAGGAAAGGAAGCGAAAATTAGCCCTAGAGAAGTGAATAAAACAGGGTGTTTAAGGAAAATGGCTCGGTGCAGCAAATGCTACTGAAGGGTGAAGAGAGCTGAAGAATGAAAGGTAAGTATTAGGTTTAGCAATAAGGAAGCCCTACGCAAGAGCCATTTCAGTAGAAAATCGCAGGTGGAAACGTATTGGTGTGGGTTGAAGAGTAAACTGGAATAAAGTGAAGATAAGGTATAAATATATGTAGAAATAGCTTGTGTATAAGAGTATCTGAAAAGTATTCTTATAAGGTAGAATATAGGACTCTGTGCTTTTTTTTTTTTAAGATGGGAGATAAAAGGCAGATGTGTTCATTAGGAGGAACGATGCAGTAGAAGAGACAATTCAAGGGAGAGGGAACGGGCCCACGTAAGAAGCCACGAGTCAAGAGTTACAAACAGAAATAGAGCCACAGATGTAGAAAACAAACTTATGGTCACCGGGGGGGAACGGTAGGGGAGGGATAAATTGGGAGATTGGGATTGACATACACACCCTACTATATATAAAATAGATAACTAATAAGGACCTACTGTATAGCACAGGGAACTCTACTCAATACCCTGTAATGGCCTATATTGGAATAGAATCTAAAAAAGAGTGGATATATGTGTATGCATAACTGATTCACTTTGCTGTACACCTGAATCTAACACAACATTGTAAATCAGCTGTATGCCAATAAATTTTTTTTTTAATTAAAAAAATAAAAGAGTAGATGAGGCAGCCTTAGGAAGGTGGGCTAATGGGTGGAGAGGAGAGAACAGTGATTGATGGACGGCGGGGAGATGAGGGAAAGCCTACCTGACGGCTCCTGTTTTCTTACCTGGTCAGAGTGTGGGACTAGTGACAGTGAGAGGTGGGGCAGAGGACGAGATATAACAGCCCAGAAAGTTTGAAGAAGGTGGAGAAATGTGCGGAAGTCACTGCAGTTTGGAAAGTCAGAGAAAGTTGAAGACCCAGTGGAAATCCGCGATAATTTATAGCAGCGCCAATATCCCCAGTTTCCAGAATTCCCCTCTATTTATTCTTTATTCTCTAAATTAAAGCATCTCTAACCTACCCAGGCGCTTGGGCATGAATGTTTGCAGTCACCCTTGACCCTCCCTCTGCACGTTCTTCCAAACTGCGCATCAACCCTGCACATTCCAACTCCAGACCCCTCCCCCGCTCCCTTGGTCCCCTGGCCATTGACCTTATTCAGTCCTCATCATCGCCTGGAAAGAAAACTGCTGTCACTTGCAGGTTTCCATCCTCCAGGTTCTCTTCTCTTGACCTCTTTCCACGATCCCACTGCTTTGCTCACCACACCCACTGGCACTGCTCACTGCAGCACTGGCTCATTCCCATGGCCCTTTGTTTACGCTTTGTTTTTTCCTGGAATTCCTTTTCTCCTTTCAGGCAAAGCTAATTTACTCCCTCATCTGCAGTCCTGGCACTTCGATGTCCAGCTCCCCGTTCGACTGTGAGTCTCTCAAAGGAAGACAGTGTCTGTTTGCCTCTGTGTCACCAAGGTCCAGCAGAAAGGACCAATGACACAGTTTTCAGGGCCCGGTGCAAAATGAAAATGTGGGCCCCTTGTTAAAAAACAGTTAAGAATTTTAAAATGGTTATTGTCTGGCATTACAGTAAGTGTGGGATCCTAAGCACGGGGCCCTGAGCAACTGCACGAGTTACACACCCATGAAGCCACCTCCCAGCAAAGTACCTGAAAGATACCGTGTTCATGAAATCACTGATGCATAAATACAGAATTTAATGAGAGATTAGTATATGTAGATATAATCACTGATTAAGTAAGGCTGTGCTATGATAGACAGAGCGCTAGCTTTGGTCTCTGATACTAACTGGTTGTCTGATCTTGGGTAACTTCCTTGACCTTCACTTTCCTAATCTCTAAAACAAGAGGACAGGATTAGACAGCTTCTCAACCACACTTTTAAAATCCCAGAATTTGTAAATGTGCTCAGGCCTCCACTCAGTCTGACAATCTCTCTTACTAGCAAAGAAAAAGAAAAAGATAGAAGATACTAATGAATTTCAGAATATCCAGGTGATTTCCTTTCTTTATAAACTCAGTATCTATGAGTTTATGAGTATCTATGAGTACCTATGTTAAGGGTCTCACTTGAACAACATGAGAATTTTGAGTGAATGTTATAGACAATTAGTAAAATTGGGAATCAGTAACTAAACAAGATGGTTCAAAAACTAAAGCTCAGGTAGACAGGTAGAGACATGATTTAATTTGTGCAACACTCCTGTTTTCTGAGTGCTTACAATGAGCTTCACAGGGCGCCAGCCCCTAAGGATTCAAAGGCAAACAATTCCAGGTCCTGAGCTCAAGAAATCTGCAGTCTGTGTATTTCTGCACATCCGGACAGACATGAGTCATGTGGGTCTTTTCCCTTCCCTATATGCACATAACAATAAGGAAACAATCAATGCAGAGCAGTGGTTAAGCCACTTCCTGGCTTGGACAAGCTACATATTCCCCAGAAGACTTAGTTATCTCCTCTACAAGATGTGGTAAAGATCAGTACCTTCCTTGTAGAACTGATTTAAAAACTGGATGAGAAGAAGACTGCAATGTACATTGCACCCAACAAGTGTTAGTTTATATTTTTCCTGTATTCACTAGGCACAGGTGAATTAATAACCACAGAAAAGCTATTTGCAAAGCTCACTAGAAATGTTCCTGAGATCTGCTTTCTACTTGATCCATGATCTAGGCTGGCCAACTCGATTATCCACAATTAAACCAACTTCTGTTCTCTCGGCCTGAGCATACTGGTTCTCTGGGTTAATTTCATAGTGCTCTGTTCTAGTTTACATAGAGCCAGAGTTAGTTAAAAGAAAGCAAGAAAAAAGTTTCCTTATTTAACTCTCTAAATATATTTTGAGCAAATATGACCCTCAAAAGTATCTTCAATTTTCCTAATAAATCTTCCTCATCAATATCAGCTTCTCCCCACATCAAAGAAAACTCTCCATTCATGAAATTTTGACTAAAGTGGTAATGACTATCTAAACAAAGCAACATAACTGAATATTTCTTATCTTCGAATTTTGGGTTATTCCCACCCCCTCAGAAAATAAAAACAAAAGCA
Source organism: Leucopleurus acutus (assembly GCF_964270905.1). NCBI lineage: Eukaryota > Metazoa > Chordata > Mammalia > Artiodactyla > Delphinidae > Leucopleurus > Leucopleurus acutus. Next base: position 8,950,430 of record NC_139159.1, on the reverse strand, counting down.
AAAAAACCCCACTTTTACAAGGAAGAAGATAAAACTCACTGGTTGTAACAAAATGTAACCCTGTCCTCCCTGGTATTTGAAAACTATGCCTATAAAGTTACTGAATTCTGACAGGTAACATCAGGCATCTTCTAGCAAAATGTGCTCTTAGGACATATATGGTTTTTTAGAAAGTGTTTTTCAAACTAAAGAAAGTTTATAAAGATTAATAATTCTAAAGATTTGGAGAGTCAGAAAAATGAAAAAAAAAAGTTTTATTTATTACCTGCGGACCTGTGCTATATTCTAAACACTTCCACATTTTCAACAGAAGAGAGAAGAGATTAAATATTTTTCTGTCTAGGTAAGGAACATTTATAATGCTGGAAAAATATATTCTCCTAACAAGCATATTAAAACTTATAACACACTCTTGTTGGGATTATTCTTATGAATATAAAGATGGACAATGTTGAAATTATAAATTGTTGATTATTAGCTTATTTTTTTAATCCAAGAATATCTTCAGGGAGCTACTTTAATAAACCTCAAAGGATTCTGTAATTATTTTGTTCCACTAAATTATAGTGGTAAATAGTATTAAATTTTGTTACATCAAATAGTGTTTGAACTAAGGGAAAGATTAGTGGGTGGGGAGGTTAACCATTTTATTGTAATGGAATCTGGAGGGAGAAATCTTATGATTGAACAGGAGTAAATCCATTATAGTCATTTTACTTCAAAATGTTGATTAGGAGTCTCAATGTCATTAAAGTACAAATTCAATCTAGAAAGACAAAAAGGTAGATGAAAGGCATCTTATTTTTAAAAATATGAAGCTACTATAGTAAGTCACATGTATTTAGATACAGTCTAGTTCCCCTAATTGATGAAATGGCCTTTCTATAGCAAAGGGACACCAAAGGAACATATTTATTTTCTCTCCTCTCAATGCAGATTTGCAAACGTACAGGTCCAACACAGTCAGTCTTGTAAATTTACAACTCTAGCGCCAAAGTGTGAAAATTCAAGTTTTCAATCACTTGAAACAAATCTTGTCCTTTCTTGCTCTTTTGATGATGTTAACTGAACTATGTAGGATGAAAGCTGATTAAATTACTGTTCTCAGGGAGCTGACAGTCTAGTGTGTGGACAGGAATATACACCTCAAGGCAGAAATATGACACCACCCAAGGCACTGTGGAAGCATGAAGGAAGCAGAAAGATTGATTTTAGTAGGAGGATTTGAGAAGGTTTGGTTGAAGGACAGTTATATCGTCTTGATAAGCTATTGATGGGTGAGGATGGGAAGCAGAGAAAGAGGTCATTAGGTGAGGAAACAGATGAAAACTAGGACGCACAGGTCATGCCCAGGCTGAGCAAGCCAGCGTGGTCAGCTGGAGTACAAACAGCAGGCACGTGGTGTATGTCCTTCACGGCAGGAAGTGGGCAGTAAGACGGTGTTGGGTAGGTGGTGTTCAAGGGTGGTAGAGAACAGCAAGCAGTTAGAATCTGACTATGGAAGGATGCTAAGAATTTGTACCTGTTTTTTGGGCAGTGGAAACCCACCAAAAGGCTTTTAATAGATGGGTTATGAGGGAATAACTAGGAATTTCTGTCCCACTGGAATACACTGAAGCTACTCTTTCAGTCCTTCGTGTAGGATGTTTTCTGAAAAGAGATCTGCAGGAAATTTCAAAATGTTCCCCAGTAAACTTTCTAAAATGAAACCTAACGTATTTCCAAGTATCTATAGCCCAAGTGCAGATAAACGCTATTGATTTGTTTCCATAGTTCCCCCATGAAAGCTCCCAAGTGTCTTAATCTTGTACTGAAATGAACTGGTTTCTGTCCAGTTAAGAACATAAATCAGGCTCCTAACCCACCCACCACTGAAGGCCAGCTTTGCCTCTTCATGTCAGGATTGTTCCTTTAGTCAAAAACGACGACTAGCTGGGTTGTAGGTACTTGTTAGAGAATCACGGACTGAGTGGTGCTGGGAACTTGCCAAGAATACTGATATTTGAAAATGACACTTTAATAGGAATCCATTCACTTAAATTGTACAAGTTCTATCATATTAAATTGTAATATAAATAGAGGATTCCTAGACAGCATTATCTCTGGTCCACAGAGAATCCCTTCATTAAAATACGGTGCTGTATTGTGCCTTCTACCTTTGAGAGAGGGTATATGAGAACTGTTCATTTAAAAATATTTCTGTATCATCTTTCAGACAAATAGAAAGAAAACATAGTCAAGGATACTGACCATTATATTTCATCACTTCTTTACATGAAGCTTGCTTAGATAAATTTTATATTCTTTTTACTTTCAAGGTAAGGGTTATGTGCTGTTTTGTCAGAAACGAAATCTTGAACAATTTATTACAAAGGGAATGGTGTGCTGAATTTAGGAAGCTCAGAGTCAAATTAAAGGTCTAACGATAACATTCTGTTGCAGATATCTGGTGTGATCACTTCCTTTCCCCAAACCTTCTTTGCTCAGTGGGAGAGGAGGGGAGATAAATTAGGAGTTTGGGATTACCATACACACACTACTATATATAAAATAGGTAATCAACAAGGACTTACTGTATAGCACAGAGAACTCTACTCAATATTCTGCAATAACCTATATGGGAAAAGAATCTGAAAAAGAATAGATATATGTATATGTATGTGTATAACTGAATCACTTTGCTGTACACCTGAAACTAACACAACATTGTAAATCAACTATACTCCAATATAAAATTTTAAAATTTTCAAATCTATTTTTTAAAAAGCTTTGCTTTATTTTAGATTCAATTTGATTTAATAAACATCTATGGAGTATCTACAATATACCAAGAACTTGGGTAGACATTTGGGATGCAGATATAAATAAGTATCTTATCTTGCACTGAAAAAATATGTAAGCTACCCCAAGTCCTGTAATGGAAGAATGTGCATCATAAATAAACATGCCCACACGCAGAATATACAGATTCAATCTTCTAGGAGAAAAGTTGTGTTTAATTTAGCCCTTCTTTTTTTTTTCAATATACAAGTACAGAAAATTGAATTGGTAAATCATGTAAAATCCTAAGTGAAGAAAAACTACCATTGCTTTCAGGCTTCCTGGTCTAGATATTTCCATTAGGACTGCGTGTTACCCTCGTCTATCAACTCCAGAGGAAAAGGGACTCAACAGGGATGGAATCTGAAGGCCCTCAGATGTCAAGTTTCACCCACAATTCAGGAGGTGGTATCAAAAGCGGGCAATGGGGTCAATACCAGTGGTGCCACAGAGAGCTCTAAAAGCCACTTGGAGGGGAACCCCAAATCCTACTGCAGAGCCTGGCCAGGGACTGGAGAGGAGAAACCAGGATGGAGCTCAGGGAACCTCTGATGAACTGCTCCCCATAATGTGCTCCAGCCTCGGCTGGTTTAGGGTCAGCCTCTTAAACTCTAATTCTCATTCCAGGGACACCTTCAAAGAACGCCACAGCTCCTGATAATGGGATACCCCAAAGCCAACATTTCCAAAAAGAAGCAGATGCTGTGTTTGTAGGTGAGCGCAACATACATTTGTGTATTCTCTCAACTTTCCTCCATATCACAGAATATACAACTCAGCAGAAACATTATTTTGCCAAGATTTCACCGCCAGCAACTTCAGATCAATGGCTTGGAAGGCATACAGTCTCGATTTTACAGTGACTCTTTCTTCTCCCATGAATATGTATATTTCAGTGGCTGTAGCATTTGTGAAGCCTGGGATATATCAGGAGAAAGATTAAAGGAGAAGTTTTATGACATGTATTGAAGGGTCCTAGGACAGTGTCTCTTTATTTTCCAGAAATAGTAATATACTTGAAATTATAGAGTCATTCTAGTGCATTCCCAGACCAAGGCTTTAAATTACTGTGTTGCTACTTTTCACTAAAAAGAATCTGAAAACTAAAGGGCAGTTTCTCCGCCAGCTCGCTCACAGATGCACGTCTAAACCACTGAACTCGGATGTCACTGAAGCCATTTGTACCAAACTTATCTAGGAATTCTTATTGGCTTACATTTAAATAATTACATATGTGGGATGTTCCAGTTTCAGAGTTTATTTTTGCATCTCACTTATACCACATTCATGGTTTACCTTTTTCCTCTTGTTGAAATTCTACCCACGGTGCATCATTACCTCTGGGTCTTGAATAAGCCATACTCTCTGAAACTAAGCACCACACAACCGCCATCTTAACCAGAACAGCAAGGACAGCACCAAAGAAAGTAGAAAAAGACTGAATGTCCCTCACTGCCACCCCTGTCTTCCCCTAAGTCCTATTCACATGGGTTACAATGACCAAAAGATTAGACAACTTCCTAGAGTCCTACAAACAACTTTCTGAGCCAGCCAGCACCAGTGCCATGTTGGTTCACTCCACCCCAGCAGAGACTCCCTTTTTATACCCTTTCAGGGACCACCCTTTCCGGTATGAAACACACCCAGAAGTCGAGGAGGCAGGTGGCATCACAGTTTCTCCACTTATAAAAATAGTATTTTCAAACTTTAATTTTCTATGTCATCTTCATAATTCTCGCTACTTTTGAGCTGCCTGTTGTACAGTTTCTCTTTAAATCAACACACTATTAAAAACAGATCAATGTACAAGATAAATAAATAGATAAAATAAAAAATAAAAATAGATAAATGTATCTCCAAAGGCATCAAAGAGTTTCATGGGCCTGTTCTTTTTATTTCAAAAGTACATAAATACAACATTTTTTAAATAAAATATTTGCCCACATATCACAAAAAATGGAGACTATTATAAGTCAGGCTTGCAATTAAGCACTTTCCAATCTTTAACTAAAACTGCAAGTGTAAGCATAAATACGATCAGTTAATTTGAAAATTCAGGAAACAAAAGCATTGCTGATTACTGGTTTTAGGAAGGTATTTAATGAGCGCGGCTTCTATTTGCTGTGGCTTCAGCAGCTCTGGTTTGAGCCCTATCGCCAGTTCGCTTCCCTTTCTTAGCAAGCTGCAAAGCCATTAAGGCACCCCAGGCATCTTCCTTAAGCAGGTCTGTGTCCATGTATATATATTCTGTCAAACTACTTGCCTAATGAAGTTTTGAAACTCTAAGGGGGGGTTATGTGTGCATATTCCCTACAGCCAGAAACCCTCAGAACAAAAGGAAAGTCAGACCTTGAAAAGAAAATAGTCTAATTACCTGTTTTTCAGGAGTCCAAGAGAAATTTATTAGTGATCAACTGGTCATTACAGAGAATGGACCTAACAAGATGGAAGAAATGGTCTCCGCACTAACATGCCTTCTAATGAAAGGTCAAAATGCAGAGTTGACTTAAGGCTACTGACAGTGTAATGTCTACAGTCATGAAAATGAGGCACTAGGAAAGCTAATTAGCAGGTACCTGCAACACGTAAAGATAACTTTTATTAAATGAGAAAGACACACAAAATTCAGACCTTTAAAGTATTAAGAGGGTACCTACAACTGAACACGTAAACATATTTTTGATTGAAGAAACATTTATACCCAGTGAAATGCAAAGATCTTATTTATACACTTCAATGAATTTTGACAAATGTGGACACCCCTTTGGCTAACGACCCAATGGAGATACAGAAATTTTCACCATTCCAGAAAGTTCCCAACTGCCACGTTCCAGTCACTCCTCCCCCACCCTTAAGGAACCACCATCCTTTCTATCACTGTAAAAGTTCTTGAACTTAAGTATATTATACGGTAAGAACTTCCATGTTTTCTTCTAGAAGATTATGTCTGTCTCCTTTCTCACATTAGCAGTATTTTTGACACTCATTTACGTTACTGAGTGCATTGGTAGTTCATTCAGAAACTTCGGGACATTTGGGTTGTTTGCAGTTTGCGGACATTATGAATAAAGCTACTACAACAACTGTGTACAAGCTTTTGTCCCGACACATATTTCTCCCGTGTAAATATCTCGAAGTGGAATTCTGGAGTGCAGTAAGGATATGTTTACTGAGAAACTGCCAGTTTCCCATTTTACATTCTGCCAACGATGTCAGTGTTCCAGGTGCGTCACATCCTCACCACCATTTGTGTTGTCACTCTTTTTTTTTTTTTTTTTTTTTGCTGTACGCGGGCCTCTCACTGCTGTGGCCTCTCCGTTGCGGAGCACAGGCTCCGGATGCTCAGGCTCAGCGGCCATGGCTCACGGGCCCAGCCGCTCCGCGGCATGTGGGATCTTCCCGGACCGGGGCACGAACCCGTGTCCCCTGCATCGGCAGGCGGACTCGCAACCACTGTGCCACCAGGGAAGCCCTGTGTTGTCACTCTTTTAATGGGTAAGAAATAGTATTTGGTTGTGATTTTAACTTGCATTTTCCTGATGAACAATAACTGGGAGAATATTTTTCATATGCTTACTGTCATTTATATCTGTCCCTGTGTGCTTGTCTCTTCAACCTCTTTGTCCATAAATTCGTCTTTTTGTCTTTTAATTATTGTTTTGTATTAGTTCTTAAAATATTCTAAACGCAAGTCCCTTGTCAGGAAGGTGTAATGCACATATTTTCTACAACATGTGTCTTGTCTTTTCATTTGCAAAGTTTGTCTTGGGATGAACGGAAGTTTTTCATCTGATGAAGTACAATTTATCAGCTCTTTTCTTTTTTCTTTTCTATAATGTCTTTGCCTATTCCAAGGTTGCAATGCTATTCTCTCACATTTTCTTCTAGAAAGTTAGGAGTTCAGCTTTTATGTTTATGTCGATGAACCATCTCAAATTAATTTCTGGGAATGGAATTAAATAGGGGTCAAAATTCATATTTTTCCATATGTCTATCCAGTATTCAGCACCATCTGTTGAAAAGATTTTCTTTACTCCCTTGAATTGTCTTGGTGCCTTTGTCAAAACTTAATTACACGTAGGTCTACTGTGCACTCCTTATGTTCCTGTACTCTATGTGTCTGCCTTTATGTCAAGCCACACTGTATCGATTATTGGGGGTTTACAATACATCTTGAAATCAAGTAGCAGGAGTCCTCCAACCTTGTTCTTTACCATGACTGCTCTGGATATCTCGATGCTTTACATTCCATTTACATTTCAGAAAGAGCTTGTCAATTTGTTTAAAAATAATTAAGATTTTTGATTGGCATTATATTGAATCTATATTATGCAGTTTTTGAGTGTACTGTCTTGTAAATATCGGTCGTGTCAGTTGATTACTGAGAGTTGCTGAAATTGCTGATTATGAATTTATCTATATTCCCCTATAGTTCTGTGGGTTTTGCTTAATACATTTTGAAATTCTGTTAATATTTGATTGTATATTAGGATTTTTTAATTGACCCTTTTATATTTATTTTTAAAATGTTCTCCTTTGTGATTGGCAATACTCTTTTTCTGATTTCCATTTTGCTCAATATTCATAAAGCACACTCACTTTTTGATGCTTGTTGTTGGCAAAGTACATCTATCCCCATCTTTGATTTTTTTTTTTTTTTTTTTTTTTTGTCTGCACCATGTGGCTTGCCAGACACAGGATCTTAGCTCCCCGACCGGGGATCGAACCCAGGGTCCCTGCAGTGGAAATGTGAAGTCCTAACCACTGGACCTCCAGGGAATTCCCCCCATCTTTGATCTTTAATTGCATATATCAGGATTTTGATTTTTTTAAATCCAGTCTGATAATACACAGCTTTTATTTGGAATGTTTAATCAATTTATATTTGAGGCAATTATTGATTTGTTTGGGATTTTCCATTGTATAATAGTATATTTGCTAATTTGTCAGTTAGGATTTTTATATTATTGTTCTTCCTCTCTTGCTTTTTCTAGGGTCATTATCATAATTATTTCTAATTTTATTATCTCTGCTGGCTTCCAAGCTACAACTATCTTTTATGTTTTCTGTAGGAATTACAATATGCATCCTTTACTTATCACAGACTACTTAGAAATTAATATTGTAATACCTGCTGTAAAATATAAGTTTTACAGCAATACAACTCCATTTATTTATGCCATCTCTTTTTCACATGTCTTATATCCATATGTGATGTAATATTCATAATACAATCCCATTACTTTTATTTTCGTTGCCTTTGAAAGAAATAAAGGAAAAATATTTATCCAACTCTTTATAATTTCTGATGCTATTCTTCGCTATTTGTGGCCCAGCCCACAGCCAATGTCTTGAGTCGTAATTTCATCAACTCCTCATTTCCCACTGTGCATCTTCCTGTCTCTGTTACCTGCTCCACAGATTTCAGCCCTGACCTCCAATACCTGCGTCCTCGTATCAGCAACACCCCTGCTGTCTGGGTGGGCTCCAGACCCTGCTTCTCATTCAGAAAGTACCTTGTAGAGTCTCCCTTTTCCCAAGGCCATGGCCCTGCACTGCCTGCTGTCCAATGCCTGAGAAACTGCCTCATCTCTTCTGTCCGGCATTACAGTTGTTTACATCAAAAGAGAAAATTCAGTACCACTTACTCCATCTACCAGAAGCAAAAGTCTACAGATAATTAAAGGAGGATTTTAAAAATAAATAAAGTGAACTTTATTTAAGGATATATCCTAAATCCATGTTAACTTACCTTAATCCTTCCTATAAAACAAACAAACAAAATTAATCCCTTTGTTTTGGATTTCTAATTGGGAAAACAGCCCTGTATAGTACATTTCATCTGAACTTTAAAGATGACTATATATGAAAAGGGTCCAGAGAAGTTGATACATTTTTATACCGCACGAGCTACATCACATAAAGGATAATGACTCACTTCCTTTCCAATAGGAGGTCAGTCACTACCCACAGCCCACAGACCCACAGAGGGAGTGCCTGCAACACGGGGCAGCCCAGAAGGCTCAGTGTGTGAGTGACAGACACTAGTGGTCATCAGTAACTCCTGTCCACTCACATGCCTATACATCGCCACAAACCTGCCCAGGTCCAAGTTTAAATCTGGAGTAAACCGGATGTTCAAAAATACAAATCTCTTTCTGTTCACCTACAAACTAGAAATTACTACACAGATTCAGAAAATATCCTAAGGAAAAGGTATCTTGCTTATATAATATTCTATCCAATAACTGTTGACAGGTTCGTTAAAAACTTAGCTGAAACACACTTGTTTTTTAATAACAAATTTATATTATATTCAAGAGTATCTAGCCTTGATTTCAAAAGTAGTTTGTTTGGGGGCATTTTCTGAAAAGGGCATTTTATACATCATTTTTAAAATTGAAATTCACTGTTCAATAAAATTTAGCTATCATTAGAAATTAATTAAATTATACAGATCAAAAGAAAAAATAAAAAAGTCAAAGATCATAGGAATAGAATCTTTTGTGGTAAAAGTATGGAGCATTAGGAAAAAGAAAATTCAGAAAAGTAATGAGAAAATATGCATTTTATTTACTATTGCATAGAAATATTCATTGAATTCTAAAGCATAGAAATATTAGCTGAATTCTAAAAAGAGAGTCAAAACAATTATTTATTGTGATGATTGACTTGAACAAATTGAAACTATTCCTAATGAAAAAAGCATTGAAAATTACCATTCTCATTAATTTGAGCATGACTGCGAGTAATGATAAATTCCTGGCCTTTTAATTTTAACTTTCCTCAGCAGTCTATTAAATACTGCCTGAAAGAAACAGACGAACTAATAAATTGGGAAATTTGCCAACCTAATACCAAAAAAAAGTAATTTTAATAGCAAAACCGAATATGCAGGTAAATATAAAATTAATCTGAAGCATATACATACTTTATAGCACACCATCTCTCATTTTTACAACTGGTCATTAGGATAGAGCTTGAGGTAATTAGAAGTACAATAATTGCTCCATTTCTAGTTTTTCTTCTTAAGTCCAGCGATGTTGCCTAGCAATGCAGAGCCTTGTCACCACTCAAAAATGCTTCTCTTTAATTACTAATTTAAAAAATAAAAATCAGAACTGACATAATAGACCTACCTACTAGTAACCTACCATTCTCTCAAATCTGAATTTCTTCCCTACATTTCCAACGTATTGGATCTTACTTAAACCCAAGAAAAAGACACCCTGATTTTATACGCAGCTAAGTTATAGCCTCAAATAGTTTATCTTTCTTCAGCATCTAAAAAGTCATGGAAAATCCAAGAAGAAAATGATTAGTAAGCTTCAAATTCAGCAGAGGGAATACTGTTCAATGTATATTGTTCAATATATATTCAACACTAAAATAATTAAAAGGCTCACATCATGGTAATACTCATAGAACTAGTCTTCTGATAATAGAATTATATTAGAAACATTAAAATACTACAAAAATTGTACATTGTGATTCCCTAAATTATACTAAATAATACTTTAAATATAAATTATAAAAGGTTCTCCTACTCCTTTAACATAAATAATATTTGACTTTTACAGCACTTAGATTTACTCTATTCTTCATCAAAACTGGTCTTTAAACTGGAAAAGGCAGGATTCATGTAATTTTAAAAAAGAAACTGAAGTAAGTCTATGACTATGTAATTAATGGGCTTAACAACTTGAGGAAAATGGCAGAAAAAACTCAGAATTACATACTCTCTTACTTCTACTCTTTTTGAATCAAGATGGAAAATGAAATAACATACCAAACATCTTAAAAGAAAATTAAACTCAAGAAATAACATAAAGTAGCCAGAGACTCCCCCCAAACACACACACACACACACACACACACACACACACACACACACACACACAGCCTCAAGTCTCAGGCCCAACTGATATATTACCATAGTGCAGAATCCCAAAGTGTTGTATTATCACAGCTGATTCACAGCAATCACAGATCACAGACAGCACGCAACTTCACTAATGATTAGTGAAGGATACTAAAGATTCTCTTTGAAAATTCTAGCCAGACTCCTCTGAACCTGCTTCTTGAATAGCCCCGTCAACCTTGGCCTACAAGGATTGAACAAACACTAACACAGTTTCTAACAGCTCAAGGCTGCAGCCCAAGGACGACCCTAACTCCCCTTAAAGTGCCTGCCTGAGAAAACTCAAGGCTGCCCAAAGAGTTTAGTGTTTGTTCCAGCCAACGCCTGAAAACAGGGCCCCTGTCTCCAGGGTCTGTGGGAGGGTAGGAGTCAAGTCACAAGCACCAGTTAACAAACTCTTCACATGGACCAACCATCCCTTCCCACTTTTTGTAACTTTTCACTTCCCTAACTCTACAGAGCCCCCATTCACCCCCTCCCTGTATCCTCATTCTCCCTTTAAAATCCCCCATCGCCTCTTTACAAATCCAAGTTAAACTCAGTTCCCCTGGACTCATTTCCCTACTGCAATAGCATATCCCCAATTGAAATCTGTCCTTACTGCTTTAACTAGCGTGGGGCGTGTTTAACAGTCCAAGTAACAGCAGACACACTTGCAATAATGAAGAAAGCCCGAACTATCACAGCTTCAAAACATTCTTTTCCCCAAAAGGGATGCAGTTCAGCTCCAGAGTAACAGATGCGTGTCACTACATGTCTAATGCAAGTTATCTCAGGAAAAAAAGTTGAGGGCCCTCTTAGTTTTTATATTTCATTCCTTGTGTGGCTGAAAAACTCACATGACTAACTTCCACTCTCTGGCCACCTGTATCACATAAATTCCAGGTTTGTTTATTTATAAGAAGTAATCAAGACAGAAAGAGAACACTCTATTAAAGACAATCTTAGATATGAGCTTCTCAGATTATCTTTCTGTTACTAAATCTCCTTGGAATGTCTGCAGGATGTCTAGTGGAGGTCAGCAGTGGCCCAGGGTGTCCTTGAGAAGGAGGAAAAGGGCCCCAAGACCACTGTTAACTCTTTCCTTCCCACAGAGGGTTCTAACAGACCCTTAACTGGGACCTCAGAACCACAGTCAGAAGTCTGTGCCGTCATGCTACAATGGCATGAAAACCCCACTTGGGCAAATTTCTCAAAAGGAACGGGTACAGGGGTGGGCCTGATAAGATTTCATCTCTTCCCAGCAAACTGTAAGAATATATGAGTAAACATGATTTACTAAAAGCCAGTTTTATATGAGCAATATTAGTTTTGTTGGCATTAATGGAATGGCATGGCGAGAACCTGTAACAGACATACATCTTTTTTTTTTTTACATCTTTATTGGAGTATAATTGCTTTACAATGGTGTGTTAGTTTCTGCTTTATAACAAAGTGAATCAGTTATACATATACATATGTTCCCATATCTCTTCCCTCTTGCGTCTCCCTCCCTCCCACCCTCCCTATCCCACCCCTCCAGGCTGTCACAAAGCACCGAGCTGATCTCCCAGTGCTATGCGGCTGCTTCCCACTAGCTATCTATTTTAGTTTGGTAGTGTATATATGTCCATGCCACTCTCTCGCTTTGTCACAGCTTACCCTTCCCCCTCCCCATTTCCTCAAGTCCATTCTCTAGTAGGTCTTTATACCTAGAGTCTGTCATACAGAGTGAAGTCAGTCAGAAAGAGAAAGACAAATACCGTATGCTAACACATATATATGGAATTTAAGAAAAAAAAAATGTCATGAAGAACCTAGGGGTGAGACAGAAACAGACATACATCTTGATTTCAGGAAGAAAAAACACACAACCCCCTCATGATTCTTACAAAGAAAAGAAGTAATTGTGCTGCATACCAGAATTTTGGTATGTTTTCATGAATTAGTTGATGATTAAACTATGGTAATCAAATGTTTATCACTTAGACCACTAATCATCTTGAGCTAAAACTAGTTATGTGGCTAGGGTCTCTTTTTGGCTTTATTCCGTGCAAGGTGTCTGTTTTGGTCTGAAGAGTAACTAGATAAAAGCAAAAAAGTGATGTATTAGGTGATACAGAGTATAAAAGAATCTAATTTTTACTGGATAAGAGAACTTGAATAAGGAGAATTCAAGAGGTTCTCAGCTGATTGGAATGAATGGCTGAAATCAATACAATGATATGAACAGACGTAATAAAAAAGTACCACATTTGGATTTTAATCAAATTATTCTTTATGTACAGAGCAGGGATTGGCAAACTGTGGCTCAGGAGCCAGAACTATCCCACCACCTGTTTTTGTAAATAAAATGTAACTGAAACACAACCACACCCGTGGATCTATGTCGTGTCCACGACCGCTTTCTGGCTACAAAGGCAGAGTCCAGTAGTTGCCACAGAGATCAGCTGGGCTGAGAAGCCTGAAGTATTTATTATCTGGTTCTTTACCATATAGTATGCTACTCCCTGGTACAGAATGATGGAAATTCTGATTGTCAATGGCTGCTGTGAAGATTTGAATTGTTAATGGACAATCAGCTGATAAAAATCAAAAACAGACAAATGCAATCTTAGGTTGCATTAATAGAAATAACGGTAACAGCTGTAACCAAGTCCTAAGTTAGTCGCCGTCACTAATGCTACAGGTGCTCTTCACACCTCATGGTCAAGCCATAGATGGAAGACGGGGTCAAGTTCCAAATGCCGCACCTTAACAAGGACAAAGAAAACTGTCCTCAGGGTCACACCCTGAGGAAAGTCACCAGGATGGGGAAGGTCAGTAAATGTGTCGTAGGAATAACATCAGAAGAAGCTGGCAGGTCTCTCCATTCCTTTGAAGGAATTTTCAAGGTTTCGGCTAAACATAAGGAAATCTTATCCTGAATGCTACATGTCCAACAAGATATCTGGGTACTTGAGGGAGTGACGACTTTCGTGTCTTTAACCCTCCTTTCCAAGAACTCCGATGGGGACTCAGTGCTTCTCAGTGGGCTGCTACTTACTACTTCAGGCAACACTTTCTCATCGGGCAGGACTTCCTGTTCGCTGAAGGCTCATCTGTGCTCTTTGGGAACCTGAGTGCCAGTAGCACCTCAGCCACCCTACGGCTCCCATCACTGTGACAACCAAAACGTCATCACACAGGTCCAAATGCCCCAAGCGAGTGGAAGGGTGCAATACTGGCCTGGGTGAAGAACCACATAAAATGGCATGTTGTGGGAATTCCCAAGGAAAATAAATGATTGAATGACCTGACTCTAGGGTCACCTTCCACTCCAGAAGTCTATCCATTCAATCCCTCCTTTATTCACTTTTACCAAAAACATTCACGGAGCACTTCTTCCATCTGAACACTAGGATCCCATTGTTCCGCCCGAGGCTGGCTGGAGGGCAGGCTCTTTTCTAGCCTTTAACCACCAGTCCCTGCCTCTGCTGCTAGCCATACCTTTCTGTGCACTGCTCAGCTGAGCTGTGCAAGTAACTACCCTAACCTCCAACCACGGCGGGGAGGCAAGCTGGCCTTGGGCTCCCCGCACAGCCTTGTGGACTCTCCCTAAGTCTGGGGGAGGAGAGAGCTGACTGCCACAGGAGCTCAGCATCCCAGGTCGCCCTCTGAAGAAACAGGAGAGCTGAAATCAGTTCTCTCTTCTCAGAAGAAAGGGATTGTGGTAGATGAGCTCTAAAACATCATTAAAAAAAAAAAAAGGAGGGCTTCCCTGGTGGCGCAGTGGTTGAGAGTCCGCCTGCCGATGCAGGGGACACGGGTTCGTGTCCCAGTCCGGGAGGATCCCACATGCCACGGAGCGGCTGGGCCCGTGCACCATGGCCGCTGAGCCTGCGCGTCGGAGCCTGTGCTCCGCAGCGGGAGAGACCACAACAGTGAGAGGCCCGCGTACCGCAAAAAAAAAAAAAAAGGTAAAAGACCCTCTATTGGTTCTATGGTACCAGTGGACCCCCAGAAGCCTTAGTCCCCTGAAAGCATTCAAATACAACCGCTGGTAATTCTTTGCTACATGAAAAATGGAGCACTGTGAAAGCATTACATTATTTACCTGGATGAAGTATAACGGAAATTCTTAGCTCATGCTATCCCGCCCACCTCCCAGCGCTACCAGGCCAGAGCTGGGGTTTATGTAGCTGCCTCAGCTCTTACGCACACCCTGCTACTTTATTCCAGACAACACAACCAGGCTATTCTCAGTTTTCTCCCTGCGTCAGTCCAATGTAAAGCTTTCTTTCTAAAACTCCCAGTCTCTGGGTCTGCCACAAATCTTGGGCTTAAAGACAACAGTAAAAAACAAACAAGTCAAAGAGTTGATTGCAATAAGAAAAACCCTCATTTGTGGACGTACCTTGCTGTCATGAGCTATTCTGTTGAAAGTTTAGGTCACAGTAAATCTTATTCAAGCTGCATTCCAATCCTGGCAGAAACACCCACTGAGATTTATAACTTGAGGCTTTGACTCTGTATTGCTTCTAACTAAAACGAAAGCAACTCGAAATACTTCAAAAGAAATTTCAGAGAATGGTCTGAATATGTTTCATGTTTCATGCTAAGAAAATAGGAGACATGTCCATGTTCTTATGAGTGACATCTAAAAATATTAGTTAGGTTTTTGAGAACAATTTTTAAGTTTTTCACAAATTTTCAAAAGAACAGTAAGAATAAATTATTTCACAAGGCACCCTAAACTTCAAGGTAGCCAGACCTTCCATATTGCCATACCAATATCACATTATGTTCTCAAAGGAAAAATGTGGTATTTGGGTTACCAAACAATGGAGAAAAGCAGGAAGCCCTCCACATGAACTAAAATAAAATTAAACTGTTTTGCATTACTTGTACTTCAACATAAGTTATTACTTTTATTTTACTTAATCTAAAGTACATAGAAATTTTTAGAAGATAGATGGGCTAATTTTGCTCAAAAAGTTTTCTTTTTATGACTTCTTATGAAATGGTAAATCTGATGAGAATGTTTAATTATGCACTGTGTACTTGCTGGGGTTTTCCATCCAAAGGCAGAGTCAGCAACATTAACGAGATTATCAAACGCCACACAAGTCAAAGTTGCTGATCTGAAGTAACTTACAACTGAGTATAATTGACAATGTATGGCTGTGATAAGAAAAACATATCTTAAGGTGGACCCACATAGTTTGATAAGTGCTAAAATCTTCAGAAATGTGATAATAAAATCTACACATTTGGGCATTAAAGATGAATATTCCAAAGCTTGTTTTTACAGCCCTGTACACTTTGCTATGATGCATGCATTAACTAGAACAGACTATCACCTGCAAAAAGGAGCATGGTCAAAGATAATTAGGACTGTATGCCCGGCTCAGCAATAGAATGAAAAAAATTGGACCACTCCAGAGATATACTGTCTCATCTTTCTCAAAGCAATTTTCTAGGGAATTGGAATATGAGAAACTAAGATCGAGGGAGAATTCCATAAACTGGGCAATTTTCAGTTTACCGAAGAACTCTGTTGTAAAGAAGTGCTTGAAGGTTGGTTGTGTGGCCCTCTTTAGGGTTGAAAATGGTTTTTGAAAGCCCAAGAAAACCTAGGTAAGCCACAGTGCTGCCGATAAATAGTTCCGCGATATTAGTGAAGTTTCAAGCTATACTTATCCACCATGGAGAGGGGTTTTATTGACCAGTGGTCTTCTAGATTGCAGAATCACAGAGAATACATCTGTCTACGTATTACATCCAATCCCACGACAACAGAGGTGGCCTTTGACCTCTGGGGCAGTAATGACAGTGACAGATGATGTATAGGGGATGCTTTTCAGACAACAGCAAAGAGGGTTTACATTTTAGTGACCAGATAAGAAAAAAGTGAAGACCCATGTGCCAGAAATTAAATTAACTGCACGTAGAACTGTTAAGACGTTTCACATTACCTATGTGAAAGAGGGCATCACTCAAGTCAGTCTCCCTGGGTCAGACTTTCCCAGGTTTCGGATACTGTGTACACCCCACGGGCAGCAAATCAAAACAGGCTTTGTAACGGAGTAGAAAGAACCTGGGTCTAGACCTTCATGATGCAGAGCTTGATTCTCAGCTCTGTTTTACCTCCCAGTGATGTGATCTTGGGCAAGATACTTAGCTTCTCTAGATCTCATTTTCCCTATTTGTAAACTAGGGATAACACTGGCTATATGCAGGGTGGTTGTATGAAATACAAAGAACTACATAAAATACCGAGCATAATAGTCTATAAAGCTGAACTATGATCATACCTCCCTACTTATTGCAACGTTGCCAGTGGTTATGTCATTTTCTGATAATTTTAGGTCTTCAGAGGAAGAAGCAGAAGAGCATTCTCTTGTCCTTCTTGTCAACAGAACTCTGGCTCTGCTCATGCAGTGAGGTGTCCTACCTGGAGGATGGGTCTTGGTGAACTAGGACATGACAGTTCTGCACTGATTGGTCCAGAGAGGGCACGTGACCCAATTAAATATGCGGAGAAATCTGGAAAAGATTTTCCTTCCAGATGAAAAGAGAGCTGGGAAAGAGGAAGGGCTCTTTTCTATCTGCCCATTTCCTTCCTGAGTTGAGTATTTTCACGTGAAAGCACGAGGCTTAGAACTGCAGAAAGCACATGTAACTAGAGTAGACAAGACCAAGAGAATCCCAGAAACACCACATAGGGCCCTAATGCTGTTGAATTGATAATCCGACCCCAGCAGAAGCTCTCTCTGGATTTCTTGTTACGTGAGATTTATTAATAAACAGACAGTGCTTCTCAAACACTCTGTAATAAAGGACATTTCTTTTTGTAATTTTCAATCCGTTGAGGACAAAACCTTTTCTAAAATTCAATAAAAAATTCCTAAGATAATGGTCAACCACTTGAATGTCAGGACAAATTCAAATTGCTACAAATGGGTCTAAACGCTGACTTAATTACTTAGCTCCTCACAGGTCAGAAATGAAATTTATGTATTGATACCAGTCTGTGGATCACATTTTGAGTAGCACCGGTTTAACCAATTTTTACCTGGGTGCGTTGCTTCCTGCAAGCAAAAGCAACCTGACGATACTGAAGATATAATAACGCGTTCACCCAAATTCGACATATATCTATTGAGCAACTCCTGTGCGTAAATCAGAGTACAGGCACGGTGAAGAATACAAAAACAAGGATGATGGGCTTCCCTGGTGGCGCAGTGGTTGAGAGTCCGCCTGCCGATGCAGGGGACGTGGGTTCGTGTCCCGGTCTGGGAAGATCCCACATGCCGCGGAGCGACTGGGCCCGTGAGCCATGGCCGCTGAGCCTGCGTGTCCGGAGCCTGTGCTCCGCAGCGGGAGAGGCCACAACAGTGAGAGGCCCGCATACCGAAAAGAAAAACAAAAAAAAAAACAAGGATGGCACGAACCTTTCCATTCCTACAAAGGGGGAAATATACACAAATAATAAAAAAATAAGCCAAAGAATGATAGCAATACGGGATATTGGCCCAGAGTAGTAATTCAGAGAAGATAACCATCTTCAAATACAAAGCATAGTCATGTGAATGTAGCATAGTATCTGCCAACAGAATCAGGACAAATAACTGGGGAGAAACATACAAAACTGCCAATATTTGATCTAAAAACACTAAAACTTCACCGGGGTTTACTGATTTAGGAATCTATTTTTAAAAAGTGGGTAATTTTTCCATATATAGAAAAACGCTATGTAGGAAAATCGAATTGAGTGATTTGCTCTATTGCTACAATTTGGAGTCATATCTATATGAACCAAGATTTCAACTGCGGAACACAATTAGCACGTTGTATTTATTATTTGTTATGATTCAAAAACCAGAGTTGTTATACTTCTGAAAAGAATACAGTATAGTTAAAATATGCTTCCTTTAAACATAGTTTGTGTACAAGGGCAATGATAGATGCAGTTGGATACTTCAACTCTTAAGTGGGATGTGTACTACAATCCTCAAGTGTCCCCTTAAAAGGCACAGCATGTAAGATTAACTCTTTCATGCTATGTTTCTCTTTGAACGTGTTTGAAGTTGTGATAACATCTATTTAAAATTACCATTTTTATTTCATATGTGTGTATATTTCTAGAGGAATTTGCCATCACTTAGCAAGGAGGTACGCATGTGAAGTGAAGCATCTTAATTTTTAAATTGGAAAATCCCTAGCAAGAATTTTAATAAACAGAAATTTAACAATTTTAATAAATAAAAATATTAAAAATCTAGATTTTAATAAATCTAGAACCACTTCACACTTTCTAAACTGCAGTTTTAAGATTTGTTTCAATAGTAGAAACTCTCTTGTTACCAAGGCTATTGCCCCCGAATCATACCCCTGCCTCTCCCTCTAATGGAAACTAGTTACTCTTATCTAAGTTTCAGGAGGAATCTGCAAAGAGAAAAAAACAAGAACTGTTTAGAACCAACTAGGCCCAAGAGAGCAGATTTGACTTCCAGCAGACCTTGAGCCTCATTATAAGCTCATTGTAAGACTAAGTGACACACCCACCAGCGCCATGACAGTTTACAATTGCCATGACAACAGCTGGAAAAGCCCATACAAAGACTAAAAAGGAGAGCTGCATCAGTTCTGGGTCCAAACCACACCCATGTTACTGGATAACGCATAAATATTCCTCCGACTCTGTCCACTTCCCTCCATTTCACCTCGACTCTACTATATATTTGGTGCCTCCACCCGAACTGGATTGAGAAGTTCATTTGCAAACTCGGTTCCTGCTTCTCCATCCTTTGGCTGTTGAATAAAGCTTGTGCTGTTCCTGTCTCAGCATCAGTTTCCTTAATGACTGTGGGAATCTGATGACTCCAAAGCTGGTCCAGTCAACCAATTCAGTAACACTTTCCCAAATAAGTCTTATTTAGACTTTAGAGTTTTATAAAACAATCTTAACTGTTCCTGCTTAAAATGCTACGAGCCTCCCTTTCCTACAGAAGATCAGGATTGGAGTCCAGGGCCCCTTGCTTGGTATTTCCTGCTTTCTCACCTCTGAGGATCCTAGCGACACTTTCTGGGACTCTCCGGGACTCTCCAACTCCTTAGCAAACCTTAGCGTGTGTGACAGGGACACACCGGTGCAATGGCGTGCTTTTTAATGTGCACATCTTGTTATTCCCTCTCTTGAAGAAGGTGAGGTGGATGGTTTTGTCACCAGAAAACTCCATTTTTATTAATATTTCTCATTATTTTAGATACTGCTAATGTGCCACGTGGTTTGACCTTCTACTTTGTCTACAATAAAACTGAGCACAAATTACTTACTCATGATTATATCAGTTAACCTTATCCAAATTCGTCGACACTAGGCCACCATCCTTTACACTTTGTGCCGATATCACGGTTCCAGAAAGTGTCCCTGAGTCCCCTCTCGGGCTGGGTTAGATGCCCACTCAGGACCCCGGAGCTTCTAGGGCTTAGTTCTGTATCACAGCACATTACGTTGACATTATCTATTTACTTAATTGTCTTTGGTCATGAGACTATAAACTTCTCAGAACAAGGTTGATTTTGGTTTGTTTTTTGCAGTACGTGGGCCTCTCACTGTTGTGGCCTCTCCTGTTGCAGAGCACAGGCTCCAGACGCAGAGGCTCAGCGGCCATGGCTCACGGGCCCAGCTGCTCCGCGGCATGTGGGATCTTCCCGGACCGGGACACGAACCCGTGTCCCCTGCATCGGCAGGCAGACTCTCAACCACTGCGCCACCAGGGAAGCCCCAAGGTTGATTTTTAAATTCATCTCATAGATAGTCATAAATACAGTTTGGACAGTAGTAAAGAAAAATGATTTCAAATGTTTGGATAGGTAATGTTACTATTAACCACACTCCTACCACAAGCATTAGTCAAAAAATCTCCCACATATATTATAACAGTTACTCATGTGATAATCCTCTGTGCTTCAGACATTTACTGTGACTAAACTATGTTTTGTTATCATACATGCCACACTCCACTGAGGGAGGACTATGTGTGCCCTACTGAGTCAGTATCTGGCACTATGCAGGATACATGGTTAGCCCTCACTAAATACACTTGCAGAAATTCACGAACAAACGAATGGATGGATGGTGAACGAATGAATGAATGAATGAATATAATGGTTTCTGAAATTCAGTTCAGTTCTATCTAGTCACAATTCCCTGCTGTGATTCCATAGATGAGGCTCCAAAAAGCCCCACAAATAATCATGTTGGTGGAAGTGAATTAATTTTAAGTGCTACAAGCATATCAAACAGGAATAATAATGTTCAAAATTAGCACTCAGGAAAAATATGTGCTATTATGCAACATATTATTAACCTTTCAAACTCACTTTTCTCTACACAAAGTTAATAGAAGGTAGAAAACAAATTAAGATAGGAAAGGCAGAATGAAAGAGAGAGAAGAGTGAACAAAGAATGAAGGGAGAGAGGGAGAAGGGAGAGAAAGAAAGAATAAGGTCCCTTTCAAATAGAGAAGAACTCATTCTAAATCAGTTCTGTGGGGCATGGAATATCCTGAGAAATATGTCCTTGGGGTGATGTTTATTTTCAGTGCAATCATAAATGATAAATGCAGGAATTACATCACATATTTGAACCCACTAAGTTTCAGATCCTTAAAATCTCAAGCCAAACTGAGAGGGCATCATCCAATATTAAGAGTTCAGACTTGTTTGAAATTTCCTCGTGCCTTCAAATCTGAAGCCACCTGATGCAACCAGAAAAGTTTAGTCAATGTAGAGCTTCCCAAAGACTCTAATTTCGAGAGTTACAAGTTTAAGTGTGAATAAGAGAAGGGAACTGGCTCAAAGGCATGATTAAAATATTAAAAACGTTCTGCATCATACTTAAATGAAATGACTACTTCAAATGTACAATTATAAAAATAAACAAATGTGAAAAATATTTGCTTTGCAAGTATCAGGTACCTATTGTGTGTCTATCAATGTTTACTGAAAGCTGCATGGTTTATTTTTCTGCTTCCAACAATTGAGGTGTGATGGTTTATTTTATGTGTTCATTTGACTATACTAAGGGATGCCCAGAGAGTTGATAAAATATTACTTCTACTACATGCCAATATCCCTGATGAATACAAATGCAAAAATTCTCAATAAAATACTTGCAAACCAAATTCAGCAGCACATTAAAAGGACCATTCACCATGATAAAATGGGATTTATCTTTGGGACACAAGGATGGTTCAACATATGCAAATCAATGTGATAAACCACATTAATGGAATAAAAGAAAAGAATCATACAATCATCTCAGCAAACACAGAAAAAGGATTTGACAAAATTCAACATCCATTCAGGATTAAAAAAAAAAAAAAAAAAACTCTTAACAAAATAAGGCGCAGAAGGAACATATCTCAACACAATAAAGGCCATATATTACAAGCCCACAGCTAACATCATACTCAATCATGAAAAATTGAAAGCTTTTCCTGTAAAATCAGGAACAAAACAGGGTGCCCCCTCTCACTGCTCCTATTCATCACAGTATTGGAAGTCCTAGCTGTGCAATCGGACAAGAAAAAGAAATAAAAGGCTGAGAATTGAAAAAGAAGAAGTAAAATTGTCTCTATTTGCAGATGACATAATCTCATATAGAAAAAATCTTAAAGACTCAACTAAAAAACTGTTAGATCTAATCAATGAATTCACTAAAGTTGCAAGATACAAAATTAACATGCAAAAATCAATACTATTTCTATACACTAACAATGGATTTTGTGAAAAAGAAAGAAAGCATTTACAATAGTATCAAAGATAATAAAATACTTGGGAATAAATTTAACCAAGTAGGTGAAAGACCTCTACTCTGAAAACTACAAATTTTTCAAAAAAATCAAAGAAGACACAAATAAACGGAAAGACATCCCACATTCATGGATTGGAAGAATTAATATTCTTCAAATGTCAATACTACCAAAGCCATGTATAGATTCAATACAATCCCTATCAAGATTCCAAAGGCATTTTCTACAGACATAGAAAGAAAAAAAAAAAAACTCCTAAAATTTATATGGAACCACAAAAGACCTTGAATAGTCAAAGAAATCCTAAGGAAGAACAAAGCAGGAGGCATTACCCTTCCTGATTTCAAGCTATACTATATAGCTACAGTAAACAAAACCATATGGTACAAGCATAATACCAGACAAACAAATCAATGAAACAAAATGAAGAGCCCAGAAGTAAACACAGGCATATACGGTCAACTCATATTTGACAAGGGAGCCAAGAATACTCAATGGAGAAAATACAATCTCTTCAATAAATGGTGCTGGGAAAACTGGATATTTACATGTAAAAGAATAAAACTTGACTCCTATCTTACACCACTCACAAAAATTAACTCCAAATCCATTAAAGACTTAAATGTAAGACCTGAAACCATGAAACTCCTTGAAATGGGTCTTGGCAATGACTTTTTGGTTATAACATCTAAAGCACAAGCAAAAAAATCAAAAATAATCAAGTGCAGCTGTATCAAACTATCAATAAAAAGCTTCTGCACGGCAAAAGAAATATCAACAAAGTGAAAAGACAATCTACAAAATGGAAAAAAAATTTTCAAACCATATATCTGATAAGGAATGAATATCCAAAATATATTAAGAAAACACATATACTTCAACAGCCAAAAACAAAAAAAAAACCCCAACTAACCCAATTAAAAAATAAGCTAAGGACCTGAATAGACATTTTTCCAAAGAAGATATACAAAAGGCCAACAGATGCTCAACATCACTAGTCATTAGGGAAATGCAAATTAAAACCACACTGAGATATCACCTCACACCTGTTAAAATGGTCATCATCAAAAAGACAAGAGATAACAAACACTGGTATGGATGTGGAGAAAAAGGAACCCTCACGCACTGTTGGTGGGATCGTAAACTAGTATAGCCACTATGGAAAACAATATGGTGGTACCCCCCAAAATTAAAAATAGAACTACCACATGATCCAGCAATTCTACTTCTGGGAATATATCTAAAAGGAAACAAAAACATAAACTCAAAAGGATATCTGCACCCCCATGTTCACCATGTTCACAGCAGCATTATTAACAATAGCTAAGACATGGAAACAACCCAAGTGTCCACTGATGGATGAATGATGAATGAATAAAGACGTTTTTATAGATATCTCACAAAATATACTCTATATATTATATAATACATATTACATATAATAATATTACATATCTTTTTAATATATATACATACACATATTCCACCCATAAGAAATGAGGAAATCTTACCATTGGCAACAACATGGACAGACCTGGAGGGTATTATGTTAAGTGAAACAAGTCAGATAGAGAAAGACATACTGTATGATCTCACTTATGTGTGGAATCTAAAAAACGAACAAACTGATAGAAAAAGAGGTCAAATGTGGGATTACCAGAGGTGGAGGAGGGTTGAGGGGGATCGGAGGAAGGTGGTCAAAAGGCAAACTTCCAGTTATAAGGTAGATAAGTACTAGGGGTGTAAAGTACAACATGATGGCTACAGTGAACACCGCTGTATGATATACAGGAAAGTTGTTTAGACAGTCAATCCTAAGAGTTCCCATCACAAGAAGAACATCTTTTTCCTTTTCTTTTTTTCTTTTCTTTATGTTGTATCTATATGACCTGAAGACTATTTAGCTGAACCTTCTGCTACAATCGCTTCACAATATATGTCAATTAAACCACCAGGCTGTACACCTTAAACTTAGACAGTAACGTATGTCATTTAATCCTCAGTAAAACTGGAAAAAAGCCTTATTTCTAGGCATGCCCAAGAGGGTGTCTCTAACAAGAGATCAGCATTTGGATCAGCTGACTGACTAAAGAAGCTCGCCCTCAGGAATCCTGGTGGGCACCATCCAATCTGTGGTTGACCTGAACAGAACAAAAGGGCTGAAGGAGGGAGAATCTGCTCTCACCGTCTGAGCTGGAACATCTATCTTCTCCCACCCGTGGACATCAGCCCTCCTGGTTTTCCAGCTTGCAGACAGCAGGCGGGGACTTCTCAGCCTCCATGATCACATAAATCAATTCCTATAATAAATCTCCTCATATACACATATAATAGGATATACGTCTACATATCATCGTGGTTCTATTTCTCTGGAGGACACTGACTAATACAGGCTGAATCTATCCTTTCAGACAAAAGCAGCATCAATCTATTCTATTCTTTAAATCATCATAGAAACAATTTCCAAAATCTTCCTCCAGGAAACTTCATAACACATCTTGTTCAGACAAAAGTGTTTACAGAATTTGATCACGCCTGCCATTTTGTAGAAGAGAATAATTATATAGTCACCGCCATGGTTTTACTATGGAGAGAAAAGCGAATGGAGTGGTAGAAAGAAACACGCATCTACTCTCAAGCTCCAGGTAGTAACTGTGAACAGTGATTTGGGAAGTAGGCAGTTAAGAATTGATCACTTGCACACCTAAATTAACGTCAAACTCATTTTCTGTAATAGCACCTTTTATGCACCTGTTTTATCCACTGTTTGCTGCCATAAGGTGCAAGTTTCTGACAGCACCTTTCTCATACGTCAAGGAAGCGGCCGTTTTGGAAATTTCACACGGCTCCTTTCTCAGCTACATGGGTGGGAAAGGCCAGATCATAAAACACTGCTCCTGGTGGCCTCTGAGAGCCTCCGTAAGCATGTCACACTCACAAAAATACAACTGAGGAGAGAATTCACGGCATGACACAGGCAGATGGTGGTCACAGGAGCAGCGGCACAGACACCAGTAAGTTGTAATTTTACCGTCACAACGGACAGCTGAACAGATAGAGCTGTAGCTGGGGTCTGCAGAGGGAGGGTCTCCGGGACGCAAGTCCGTATGTCAGCCTCACTGTCTGCATCTTTCTCTGTAGTAAGAGACTGATGCAGGAAGCACAAGTAACAGATGTAACTAAATATGGTGTAAGTTAACATCAACGGCGTCTTATTATATGGACAGGCCCCGTGCAATTATATAGGCTAGAAGCACGTTAGCAGTTGTCAGATCTTGGGAGCACCAAGAAAGCTTGAGAATCAAGTGGATGAGGACGAACGAGGAACAACTCTTCTAAGGTGTCCAAGTTTCTCTAATCAGTCATCTTGCTGTATTATTATCTTTCATTCTTTGTGCTTCTGAGAAGAGTTTTATGTATGTGATTTAAAGACTTAATGGCAACGAACTGAAGAGCTGAAGATGACATACGTACTATTCTAACTGTCAACACTGGCTCAGTAACTGAGGTGGGTCAGAATAGGCAGAGTAGGACAGTGATTCCAGGGATGAAGGAAACACAGACTGAAGCAGGAGGAGGTTGGGGGGAGGAGGGGACTTTCCGTTCAACACTCTGAAACAGCTCCTTGTGATGCTAATAACCTACTATTAGGCTAAACAGTCCAAATTCCTTCATTTTTCCTTCTGAATTATTTCCAAATCAGCATTCCCTTTAAGCTGGACTGTACATTTCTCAAAATATTTCACTGAGAAATATGAAACTATCACATCCTTTGGCTTAAATATATCTGATCAAAGCTGACAAGACGGGATTGCTACATATCATGCTTACATTTACGCATTTCAGTATTCACTGCTCAAAGAATATTACACTGCGGATTCGTCTTCTGTCTGTCGTTTATTACTGTTCACATCTTTATCTCCAGGACTTTCTTGCAAATTGTTATTATTGCACATAATGGAGTTTATACATGAGTGTGTAGTTCAATCCTGTCAAAAACACCATTTCCCCTATACTGGAATGTGATAGAAAAAAAAAAGAAGTCCAAATACCAGGAACTCCCAGAAATGTCTAAGGATTTTATTCCTCAGGCCTAGAGATAAAGCTTATGAAGTTTGCCATGATTTGCTGCACTGTCTTTCCACTCACACGTACTTCAGTCTGGACAACCTATCTCTAATGTCATCGAACTTTCTGCTGCTATCTTGAGTTCAGTTATATCACATTAAATGTTGTCCTTATAGCACTAATCCTGCATCCGGTTGTGACCCCCCCCCCCATAAGGTGAGCCTCCTCTACTCATTTGAGCACCTTGGAGAAAATCGCGGCTACACCGCAGCTAACCAGTAAGCTAACCAGTAATTGTGATGCCTGTGGGATAAGGGTTCTCTGTTGCTTTGCCTTTCACTTTGGGTCACAGAAAGCACATAGGTATTGCAGGTGAAGTAGGACCCAAATCTAAATTTCAGATTACCTCCCAATTAAATACAATGGAAAATACATATTGACTAAAGAAGTGTATTTCTATTCATAAAAAAGAGCTTTTAACTACCATTCTCCAAAGGGCATTTTAAACCTTTCATTGGTATTAGTAATCAACATTGCAAAATCAAATTAAATTTTATGGTGACTAAAAATATAAGAAATATAAACTTTAGATGTCTGAAAATGTTTAAATATAATTATCTCTTCAGCTTAGGTACAGTCCTCTAAAATATGCAAATAATATTATTTCTTCAATATAATGGGACAAAAGTAAAGCATCTTGAATTCGAATCCATGCCTATTTTTAACTACCAAACTACTTTGTCATTAATAAAGAAAAATATACTAAGAAAATCAATATTTTGTACTTGTGTTGTCTTGAAAGAAAATCAAGCTATTATTTATATCTTAAATTCCCCAAAACCTCTGCCCTCCAATAAAAGTATCATCCGTGGTGAAGGAGTAAAAAAGTATGTATAAAGACATTTTAGGACTAGTCAAACTAACATATTAATAATAGATGACCAGTGTTCCTCTGTATGATGTAGTCTGTGAAATGTTACAAAGCGTTGTCTCCTTCTTGTGAAATGCTTCAACAGAACCCCGCGTGCGAAGGACAGATCCCTGAGGACAACTCCGTCTGTATTGCCAACCACAGTTCTGTTTTAGATGAAAAGGCTGTAAGGGAACCTTCACAGGCTTCCTAATGGTTCAGTGGCTTCATCTAATGCTCTCCCCTAATTGGCCCTGCATTCAAGACACTCAGTCAATGATGCAGTATTTAGATCTTTGACAATCACACACTCCCAGGCCAGGGAAGAGTTTCCCATCAGAGAGCAAAAAGGATTCATGGCTTCAAGTCTTATGGAGAGAGAGAGGACAGTTGTTAGTTGAGGTCCCGATGGTATTGAAGATTCTATCTGGACAGTGAAAGCATTGTCAGAAGTGGTTCATCTGTTGAAGAAAGTAGAGCATGCACAAACTGTAGAATATTTGGTCTGCATAAACCTTACCTTTCACTCTTTTGTTGCAGGATAAATTGGGGTGCCTCCTGAGAGGCTCTAAAAATACATATCCATCATGAGGAAAGCTACCTTCTACAAACAGAAATGGAAGAATAAAGAAGGCTGCTTCAGAGAGTTACATTGCCACTTCTTATTACTTAAGTCACTTGGATCGTAGTTTAAAATCACATTTTATATAAAGAAACCACCTGCTTAAATAACTACTCTTTCCAACAGGTTTGGCCTGAGCCCAGAGAAACAACTCTCTCTTTTAATCCGGTCTTAAGATAACACACGCAAAAATTTGTTATCCACTTTTCTACATTTCTGATGGCTTAAGCCATATCCTAACATGATTTCAATACACAGCATGATGTCTCCACATTTCAGTTTTCTCATCTGTAATTAAGAAAAATATTAATATCTGGAAGAACGAAACAAGGGAACTGAGGGGGCAATAGGATTTTATTCCATATTGTAACAAGGGAACTTTTTAAAATTCAGAAAATAAATTTTATGAGCCAAATATCTTTTAGTGTGCTCTCAAATAAATCATCTTCTCACAGCCTCCTGCAAGACTGAATATTCAGTATTTCAATGTGGGGACAATGGAAAAACTGAAGCTCATGCCAAGCCTGGAAGAACCAGACATGGTGTAAGAGGGTATGTTGGTCTTCCTGCCACTGATTACTTGACATCCCCGTGGAAGGAGCTTTGAGGACCAACAAGTAGGCAAGTGGGGCAGCTGGGTGTGGGCCTAAGTCCTTCTTCCCTCACAGGAATCAAGCAACACCCATTAGGCAGAAAGGACTTTCCTCTCAGTGTGGGATTCTAGAGTCTAGTCAGTCACCTAGAAGTGAAACGATGATCAACTCTGGATCATTTAGTCACAAATCAGTTATCAACTCCAATGTTTAGGGAGGTCCGAAAGCTATTATACAAAAGGAGTTAATACTGGAATTTTTGAAAATAAAAACTTCTCCATTATGTTTATACAATTTCGCAGATGCACTCAAAAGCAATAAATAAAACATTTAGGTTAGGAAATACACTTTCTATTCACGCATTAATTAGTTACATTAAGGGCTTTATAAATCAGCTCCTGTATGTCCAAGGAAGAAAACCTGCTTTCTTCTGATGAAAGGCCCACCCCAGTGGCGGCTGGTAAATCATGAGTGACTCGCTCGGAGGAGTGAGAGGAAGGCCTGACTGGAGTTTGTGTATCTTTATGACATGAGCACTTCCACCATAATAGATTTTTAGCTACCAACATGATGCCACTGGATGCAGAGTTGGAAGGCGATGCTGAGCAGCGTACTATTACATAGAATTTCTACCCCACAGACACCATAGATGTAACATCACCCCTGGAGCACCGATAACAGTGCAATGCAGTAAAAATAACTAGGAAGGGCTGAGACTGGGATATTTATTACTTTGGATTTTAATCTAATTTAAAATGTATGTAACGAATGCTTCATAAAGGCTGTATTTAACATGTGGCTCACAGAATTTCTGGAAACATAGCAGTAAATTCTCCCCGGTTGGTACGAGCTGGCCCTAGTACATCACGGCCTTCATCTGCAGATAAAAGGCAAATGTACAGAAGAGAGAACAGAAATCGAAGCACAAGAAATTCAATTAAAATATAAGGAGGACTTGGCTACTGGTGAAAACGTCCATTCTCGGAGATATTTAAGAATCGACAGCAGGGTCTTCGGTATTGAAGATTCATGCTTTGACCTGCTGTAGTGCTAAAGACGGGTCTAGATCATTTCTTAAAGACCTCTCAAATCTAAGATATGATACGTTTCATAAATTATCATTTGAAAGAGCTCCCTCATCAAGAATTTATATTTTAAATACAAATTGATAACGAGTTGCCATTAACGAGAATTTTGTATTTCCCATTATCTTAATTATGATCCGTCACAGCTAGTTATCAGTACAGGAAACGCAACTGGAGAGCAGAGCATTCCACTTTGTACTTTAATTAACAGATTTAACCAATCAACCTCTGTAGCCTGGCGCTTCCCACATGCAGGCACTTATTATACTACATGTGAATCAATACCAAAGTATAACCACGGTCTCTAATGACTGCAATAGAGAGAAACTGTCAGAAATATATTTATGACTTATCATCACATCCATTGAGCTCTTATCTCTTACGAGAATCTGACTGCTACAAACCTATTCCAATACCGCTTGTTAATAAAGGAACTAGGCCTCTGTATGAAACCATTCTTAACACGAGTACCTGTGGACAGAGTGGAGAGAAGAAACTCAAACATTTAATCCTACTTAATGATTCAGGAATATAATTAATCAGCAAAGCCATTCTAAGGAGTGGTCCTCTAGGCAGAAAAGAAAAAAAAAAGAAAGAAACCTAGAAAAACAGAACAAGATCATTAACATTGGCACGATCTTGCCCTCCTTTCATTTAACAAAGGACTGACTAATTCTTGCAATCAGAGCCCTTGTCAGTATTCCCAGCCCGGCTGCCCACCGGCCTTCAGCCTCATCTCCCGTCCCAATAGACAGATGCTTCTTCTCCGAATCTAGGAACTGGGGATGCTCTTACAAGAGTCCAACAGAATAGCAATCTGCTAGTTCAAGGATTTCACCTTCCCTAACTCCGTGACTAAGCAAGACTCAAGGATTTCCCCAGATTTTTTTTTTACTATGCCCATCTTAAAATATCTATTCTCCAATCCTCTACCTAGACCTATGTAGAATCTAAAAAAGAGTGGATATATGTATATGTGTAACTGATTCACTTTGCTGTACAGCAGAAACTAACACAACATTGTAAAGCAACTATACTCCAATAAAAATTAATAATAAAAAAGGAATGTTCCATTAAAGGATATTTAGGGCCTATCTCCTGTTTTATTTTAGTATCTGCCAAATATATCAAATTAAAAAGTAAATCAGATAGTTTGTGCTATTTGCTTGTTCTACCATTTAACTGGCATTTTGAATACCGATCATTGACAGACAAAGTGTCATCTTTTAGTCTAATGTTACATTCTGTTGTAAATGCATGAAGATTCACACACATTAACATCAATTAGTGTTAATGGGGATTAAAAGCATGAATTTTTGATGCACCTAAGAAAGAAGGTCGCTTTAACCTTATCAAGTATTTGTCAAATAGTCTCCCTAAAATTGACATTCGAAATGTCTTCAAAATTGTTTGAAAAATCTTTTTTCCAAAATTAATGTTAAAATTTCTTTGCAGTGTAACGTAAGTTTTACAAGAAAATCAAAACAAGCAATTAAAAAGATAATCATTTGTGGTTTTCTTTTTAACCTTCTCATTTTTTGTCTAAATTACTATAAATGTTAACTTGCCTGTGAATCAGCTTCACTTTCAGAATGACTGATAACATTTATTCTCCTATTCCATAGTATCTCCACAATGATACTAGACACCTAATTTTCAAAATGCAACACTACAAGGCACCCAAGTCTCCAGTCCCGTGCCAGGGTGCCCCTCCCAGCAAGCGGATCAAGTGTTGGATCTCTGCCTAACACACCACACCTGGGTGCCACACACAGCTTATATTAATGCTCTGATCAAATACGCTCTGCTTCTTATCTTCCCGGGTCCCTCCATTGGGCTGGTCATCTGTTTGTTCCATTTTTCTTCCCAGCACTATTGCTGCTTCATTCGCTGGGACCTTGGGAAGAAGGGAAGGTAGATGCTTCTGTGGTTTGGCATCTTGTGGTGAAAGCCCTCAAATTTGCTGTTTTCTGTTCTGATTTTTATCTTTAATGAGTAATTTTTGTTAAGCACTTGAAATCCTGCCTTTGATGCAAAATGTACTTCACCTGATGAAAACATATGCTTAGGAAAATTGTCAAAATATACACAAATATATCTGCTTTATTTTCTGTTCACATATACAAACGTTTGCAAAGAAACTGCAAAGTTTATATTAATATGTCTCTAATGCCAAAATCTTAAGTAATATTAACTCAAAATTTCTTAGGCTTACATTTGAAATTCTTCCTTTATATAATCTGGATAACTGTTCAAATGTTTCCCGGAGACCTAAAGTATACGTTGTAAAATTGGTGAGAGAAAGGTGAAAAAATATGGACAGAGCAGCTCATTTTTTAAAATAGAAAGTCCTATCGAAGTTCTGGGGAGAGAAAGCAATTTATTTTTCAACATCTTATGATCAGGATTATCCTCTTAGAGAGAAAACAAACTAGGCAAAACAAAAATCCACATGGAAGTGACCAGAATGAGAATGATTTTATTAAAACTGGGGACCATTTTTTAAAAAAATCAACAGCACTTGATATTTTACGAAGAATAAAATAACACGGGCTTCCCTGGTGGCGCAGTGGTTGAGAGTCCACCTGCCAATGCAGGGGACACGGGTTCGTGCCCTGGTCCGGGAAGATCCCACATGCCGCGGAGCGGCTGCGCCCGTGAGCCATGGCCGCTGAGCCTGCGCGTCTGGAGCCTGTGCTCCGCAGCGGGAGAGGCCACAACAGTGAGAGGCCCGCGTACCGCAAAAAAAAAAAAAAAAAGAATAAAATAACACAAGTATATATAAATATTCCCATTTCAGTGAACTTTGTGCATTTCCATTTTCTCAGTTTTACCACTTTGAGTCCTGGTTTCCACCCTGTTCTCATCTATTTTTATGCTCTCTCTCTCTCTTATTCTTTTTTTTTTTTAACATCTTTACTGGAGTATTACTGCTTTACAATGTTGTGTTAGTTTCTGCTGTATAACAAAGTGAATCAGCTACACATGTACATATGTCCCCATATCTCCTCCCTCTTGCGTCTTCCTCCCACCCTCCCTATCCCACCCCTCTAGGTGGTCACAAAGCACCGAGCTGATCTCCCTGTATGCTCTCTCTCGACTGATCTCCAAGGCTTTAAATACCAGTATTGGACATGGTGCCCAAGTCTGAATACTTGGTCCAAAGTTGTCCTCTGAGTTTCAAGCTCAGATACATGACAGCTACTTGGCCTTAGGTGTCAGAATCTTAAAGTGTCTCAAACAGAACCCTTGTGTCTCCAAACACTCCTGGCTCCACCTTCACACCCACAACACCCAATTTCCCCACTTTCAGTAAAAAGCACTTCAAGTCTGTTACACAAAATGTGCGGGTCGACCCCTCAGCAAGTCCTAGGCTTTTACTCCTAAATCGTGTCCCAAGTCCATCCCTTCCCCTATCTGTCCTGATTCGAATTCCCGCATGTGTCTGATTCAAATTCTCCCTTGCTCAGAATAACAGAAGAAGATCCCGGCTGCCGTTTCTTCTCTTGTTTCTCTCTAGTCTATTCTCTACTCAGCAATGAGAGTGTTTTGAAACACAAGGCACTGGACGCCAGGACTCTGTTTAAGATGCTCCAGTGGATCCCCATTGCTCTTTGAATGAAGTCCGGTGCCACCGCAGGTGTCCAATGCCATCTCACTGCGTGCACCCCATCTCATGCTGTGCCCTCGCCACACCAGACTCCGGTCACATCTAGAAACGTTCAAGGCTCTTTCAGAACTGGAGGCTTTGAACATTTGGTTTCCTCTCCTTAGAATGGTTCCCCTCCCTCTGCAGGACTGAGAAGTCTTCCTGAGCACCCCAGCGAAGACGACCCCGCCCTACTTCTCTGTGTATATTACACTTTCATCTCCTTAATGGTACTTCATACCTGTAATTAGGTAATCTTTGTTTACAGAGTTATTGGCAGCCCTGCTGCCCTCAGATATAAACTCCAAAAGAGCAGGCCTACATCTGAATAGCTCACACCTGTACACCCAGTGCTTGGGACTCTATGAATAATGGTTGAATGGTGTTGATTATTTCAAGTCCAGGAAGCAAAGAACACAGTAGAGCGAGTGCAGATTCAAATCTGAACCCCGGTTCCAGTCTACCAGCTGGACAGTCTTGGGCATGTCACTGAAACTCTCTACCTCAATTTCTAAATCTCCAAAATGAATGGTTGTGAGAACTACATGATTTCAAAAGTATCTACAGCAATGCCCGGCACAGAAAAAAAAAAAAAAAACTCAATGAAGTTTAGCTATTCATTTATGCATGCATTTATTCTCCAAGTATTCACTGAGTGCTTACCCTCTGCAGGGTGTAGTGTAAAATTCTGTGAGTTAATCAGTCTTTGCCATTTGTGGACTTGAAATCCAGTAAAAGAAGCAGCATGGACACAAAGAGATAAACACAAAGAAAGTTTGCTAAGGGCTGCTGTAAACAAGGAGCACAGACTGAGTGGCTTAAAACACAGAAATTCTATTGTATTACAGTTCTGGAGGCTAGAAGTTTAATATGAAGGTGTTGGCAAGGTTGTTTCCTTCTGAGGGCTTTGAGAGAGAACCTGTTCCATTCCTCTCGCCCAGCTTCTGGTGGTTCACTGGCAACCTCTGGCTTTTCTGGGCTTGTGCAAGTATCACCTGTTCTTCTTGTCACATGGCATTCTTCATGTGTGCCTGCCTGTGTCCACATTTCCCTTTTATATAAGGATACTCAACTAATTACACCTGCAATTGTCCTTTTTCCACAGAAGGTCAGGTTCTGAGTTATTGGGGGTTAGGACTTCAACACAAGAATTTGCGGGGAACACAATTCAACCCATAAGACTATAAGAATATAACATTTCTTAAGCAAATCCAATACTCTGTACACTTAAATAACAAGAGAGCTGTAAATGGATTTGTAGAAAATTGGCTCATGCAGAACATTGTAATGGTTTCAACACCAATCACGTCATAACTAACGTCTCATTATTAGCCGAAATTTTAATTTCTCTTTTTCTAAGTTTCATAAGGTGAACCAGAGTATTTAAATATAGAAAAAGAATAGAAACTAAATGATTACAAATTATATTTTTCAGAGGAAGAGAAAAAGCTATTAAAATTAAAAACATCTTAAAACAAAAGCATCAGTACATCTACATAGTAAAATAAATGTGTCTGCAGCTACCGCCAGATATCTATAAGTGAGGGGTACCCTTCATAAAACTTTGCTTAAAAACATGTTACCACAACTACACCACCATCATTCAGACCCCTCTCAACACATTTTATCTCAGCATCGTAGTGTCACAGGTGATCACAAGACGGTTTGAATGTGAAGTGGAGAGACAGTTAACTGATTTTCACTGTGAGAAAAAAATTACTAGTTTTATTTCATTTGACAGGATGTTCTCTAAAATAAAAACAGAGTCCATCTAGGTGTTAAGAGCTGCTTGTTTTCTATAAATCCTCTAAAGATTTCTGTTACTGTGGATATGTAAAGTAAGAGTTTGGGATCTTTAGGCCTCATAGGAATATGGTGGTAACCTGTCCATAAAGTGATGCAAGGTGCAATGAATCTCCCCTGGTAATAACCATATCCGGGGACAAAGTTGCCCCTGTGATGTTGAGAAGACATCTGAAGCTCTGTGGGGGCAATCCCTGCCAAGTTAAGTTCAACATTTCACTGAGGCCATTCTGAGAAAGTGGCTCAGAAATGCACGTGGAAGAAATTTTAGACTGAGAAACACGCCATTAAGACTCATTTAAATGTGGCAACCAAAAACAATTTAATAAAAGCATACGATCAAGTGTTTCACACGTATATAATAATAGAATACACATTATTCTGAAACAAGAAAAATCAAAAGTAGCCTCACAAAAACGTGTCTAAAGTTCTTGGATGACTTGATGAATCTGTTACCTGGTGATGAACTGCTTTTTCAGAAAAGATTTACTTTGCACAGTTTTCTACAGGCGTGCACTCATGCTTTTCACATTCTCTCCAAGCTCATTTAGCAGAATTAAGAACGTGAATGTGGCATCTGAGGCAAACACACAAATGTGCTCGAGGGTAGAAGCACAGTAACATGGGAGGTGGCCAGAGCAGTGCAGTGAAGGAAGTAGAAAGAACAGTGAGATTTTGCAAACCAAAGAGCATCCAAATACACTAGCCTCAAAATGGTAAATTCTCCCTAATGATATCCCCAGTCTGGGGAGGAGGGAGGTCGGATGAAGTGTGAATGAGATGATAAAAACCTTTCACTTGTTTCTTTAACTTTAAGAAGGAATTAATGGACCATCTTTTAATGGTCCGCACAGTGACTCAGTCATCAGCACGTAGATTCTCTTCAGCAAATGTGTCCTCCGAATACCATTCGCCCTCAACACCCGCACTTATTTGTTGCTTCATAACTCCCATCTTCCAACAGTTGGTGGGAGCAGAAAAAAACACGAAAGGGAAAATAATAACAGCTGGTTTCAGTGGAAACAACAAGAGATCTGGGAGTCCTACCCAGTGGCATGCTGGAGGAGGCTTACACCAGATCAGAAAGTTAGACTTTTAGGATTTTATGAGCCAGTTGTAAAACACAATCATTATTTAAAAATAAATAATAAAAACTTTAAATTGTATTAAAAACAGAGGGACTAAATATTTGAAACACATCCTTTCCTCATTATTTTACTGTCTTCCTTTTTCTATGCTTCTGAGGTTATTTATGCTTATTTTATCTGTATGATGGAAATGCTATGTAATGTTGTACTTCAAATTGGCCAAGGTGGGAGTATTTACACCAAAGAAATTGGCAAATGCTAAAAATCAGGGTGTAACATTGTTTTGTTGATCGTCTAGACTTAAAAAAGTGATGGAAAACTTTTTTCTAGTAATGTGTATTCAACCTAAAATGTGTCATGTCATTATATTGTCAATAGCACAAGAGAATTGAGGCAACCCCCAAAAATGGACAGAAGACCTAAATAGACATTTTTCTAAAGAAGACATATAGATGGCCAATAGGCACATGAAAAGCTGCTCTACATCGCTAATTATCAGAGAAATGCAAATCAAAACCACAACAAAGTATCACCTCACATGGTTCAGAAAGGCCATCATCAAAAAGTCTACAAATAATAAAAGCTGGAAAGGGTGTGGAGAAAAGGGATCCTGCTACACTGTTGGTGGGAATGTAAATTGGTACAGCCGCTATGGAGAACAGTATGGAGGTTCCTTAAAAAAATAATAATAGATTTACCATATGATCCATCAATCCCATTGGTGGGCATCTATCCAGAAAAAATGAAAACTCTAATTCGAAAAGATACATGCACCCCAATGTTCACAGCTGTCCTATTTACAATAGCCAAGACATGGAAGCATCCCAAGTGTCCATCAACAGATGAATGGATAAAGAAGATGTAGTACATACATACAATGGAATATTACTCAGCCATAAAAAAGAAAATATTGCCATTTGCAGCAACACGGATGGACCTAGAGATCGTCACACTAAGTGAAGTAAGTCAGACAAATATTATATGATATCACTTATACGTGGAATCTAAAAAAATAATACAAATCAACTTATTTACAAAACAGAAACAGACAGACATAGAAAACAAACTTATGGTTACCAAAGGGGACGGGGGAGGAGGAGGGATAAATTAGAGGAGTTTGGGATTAACAGATACACACTACTATATATAAAATAGATAAACAGCAAGGATTTACTGTACAGCACAGGGAACTATATTCAATACCTTGTAATAACCTATGATGGAAAAGAATCTGAAGCTGTACACCTGAAGCTAGCACAGTACTGTAAATCACCTATAGTTAAACTAAAAAAAAAAACAATTGAGGAAATAATTTTCCAGTACTTGAAAACTATTACCCAATTCCGCAAAGAATCTGCTCATATGTTGGAGGAGGTCATGGAGAGGACCTGACCTCCAGTTGACCCTCGAGCTGGACCCGGGCAATGAGAGGCTCCCCACTCCCTCCCAGTCTTCGAATATATGTCCTGCCCACCATTCCCTCAGTCGGGCTTGTTTCAAGGATGCAGCCTGTACAGAGCAATGTGTTGTTGAGACCATCTGGACGGTAGACATGACTGAACCCAAAAAGGCCTCTAAATAAACTGAAGATTCTGGCTGCTGTGGGTGGGGGCGGAGAGCAACTCATCTCGCAGCCCTTCCAAGACAA
Source organism: Leucopleurus acutus (assembly GCF_964270905.1). Taxonomy (NCBI): domain Eukaryota; kingdom Metazoa; phylum Chordata; class Mammalia; order Artiodactyla; family Delphinidae; genus Leucopleurus; species Leucopleurus acutus. Next base: position 8,912,440 of record NC_139159.1, on the reverse strand, counting down.
GTGTTGTAAATTCTCTTGCAAATTAAACCTGCCGCCTACCAATCAGGACTTGCCTGCCTCTTCTGCCCCTCCTTGGCCTCGGGCTATGGGGGGGGAGGGGCAGTCTAGAATTCCACCTGGGTTCGAACCAATATCACGTCATCGATGGAGTGAAGTCGCAATACCAACTTCCTGGTTTCACTTTCCTATTCCTCCTCAAAGGAAATAAAAATATTAACCAGCATTTATGTCAGAACTACAGAACCAAGAGTCCATCAAGTTCATCAAACTAAAGAGATCCTGCCAGAATTAATCGGTTATGTAGAATTTACAATAAAGAGTACTGCGTATTTTATTATTTGTCAAAGTGACTGCTACACATCCTTACATATATGTAAGATTTATAATGTATTATGTAACAACCTAAAATATACATATATGTTTTGTTTTGTCCGAGATCCAATTATTAAGCGTTTACCATCACTCAGCTGTCTCTACCATCCAAAACCTATTGATCTGAAGAAGGTGTTTAACTCTACAAGCATCAGCTGCCTCACCTCATCTGCAAACTTGTGAAATGGGTGCCTTCCTCAGAGGATAATTTTAGGGGTAAAGTAAAATAACGTTCATGCAAAAACCCGGTATGGATGGCAAATGTTAATTACCGTCATCCATTCAGCTGTATGTTTTCTCTCCTAATACGAGCTCTCCTAAGGACTCGCAGGGTTTACAAAGATGAACAGTGTTTGATCCTTATGCTCAGGCTGCTTACGGTCTAGTAATGTGGAAATCACTAAAATAATGTAAGAGGATGAAATGTGTTCTAACAGAGGAAAAAGCAACCTACCGTGCAATTAAAGGAAAAGAAGGGATTGGTCTTTACCTGGAGCACCAAGGAAGACTCCATAGAGAAGGTGGAATTCTGAGATGAGCTTTGAAGAGTAGGTTGCATTTCTATCAGTTGAGAAGGTGTATGTGGAAAATGCAGGCATTCGAGGCTGACACACGAAACACCAAACACATCACCATCACAAGTATCACAACCTCAGCTAAGGAAATCATAACTGCATTGATAAATCCGCTGCATCAAAAACCCTTCCATGTTACTTCCACAGAAAACAGAAAGGATTCTGCTACTATAGATTATACACTCCAGTGTGCCCATCTACAATTCTGCATATTCAAAGTTGACTAAATATTTATTGTTTTCCCAGCTTATAAGCCACGTCCACTTCTGATAACCAAAGTGTAAATTATCCTCTGACCTTCTCTCCTTAATGAAAAAAATTCATGTTCCAGTGAATTTTCAAATTATTTTTCAAGGAAACTCTATAAAATACATCCTATTGTTCAATAGGACAAAAGGGACTGTTCCACAGGTTTAAAGAAAAGTAGTCACTGATTCCAGATCTATAAATATATAAATTATGCACACATTATGTCAACAATGAAGAGCACCTCGAAAGTGCAGGTTTAATGGGAGAGTAAAACATGGAGGAGAAAAGTGAAGCCTTTTAAAACATTCGTGGGTACAAGGACTAACTATTAAATAAAGAGCATTATTTTATCCCTCAGTTAATGAGTCTTGCAAGGGTTGACATGACTTGGTCAAACTCACCGGAAACCTTTTTCCTCTTGCTAGTCAAAATATGCTAGCTAATGTTTATGACTTTAAAAAACAACACTTGGAAGAAAGCTTGACAGAGCATCTACTGAGTCTGTATTAAGTGTAATAAAAGAGCGATGTCTATTAATCTCTCACACACAAGTCTCACACGTAAGGTCTGTGGCCTTGACCTCAAGCGACTATGAAATAGACCACAGGCCCAGTCTAGGTCCCAATAGGACATATGTCAAGATAAGCATTCGCTCCCCACTGAAAGCCCTATCGATCTCCACTCTTCCCATTCCATGCACTTCCTGACAAGCCACTGCGCCTTCTCTCCCTGATGACAGCTGTCAGTCTGTCGCTGTCTGAACACGCAACATTTCTACAAAATCTAAAGAGAAACTGGAAGGGCAGGGGCTGAAACACTCTGTTTAAAAACACACAGCGCGACCTCCTTCCTGGAGATCCAAGACTCCTCAATCACCCCCTTTCAACCGCAGGAGGGAAGAACCGCCTCTTAACTAAGACTTGGAGCTCGCCCCGTCTCCTCGGACCTGGGCATTCCCACGCACCTTGTTACACAACGTTACTGGAAACCATCCCGAGAAGAGAGAGCCCACAAGCCCCTGTGAAACTTCAGCGGGAGTGCGGAGGTGCTAAAGCCAGCCGGCCAACCCAGGGGCTGGGAAGTCGCTCACTGCCCCGGCGCCCGGGCAGCAGCCCCTGGACCTCGTGGCGACGCCCGGCGGGGGCGCGTGAACCCCCGTTCCCGGGGCCGCGGGGAGACAGCGCCCTCCCGCAGGGCGACCCGGTGAGTGCCCGCGGCGGGGAGGGCAGTGCGAGGGGAGCGGCGGGGAGGGTGGGAGCCGGCGGGAGCGCAGGGCTCGGCCGCCCGCCCGCCCGGCGCTGCGGCTCCGCGGAGGGAGCCGGCGAGGCCGGTCCCGGGGCAGGAACTCACCAGCTGCAGCGCGCAGAGGCCGATGAGCACACAGCGCCCGGTGCAGCAGCCCATGGTGCCCGCGTTGTCCGAGCGGCGCGCGCCGCCAGAGGTCCGCGTCGTCCGGCGCCGCTGCCTCCGAACTCCTGAGCAGCCCCCGCCCGGCGCTCGCCCGGCCCGGCCCAGGCTCCACCGCCCCGCGGCCGCCGCTCGCAGCTCTCGGGGCCGGGCTCGCGCGCCGCCTTTGTTAGTTTCCCGGGCGGACAGAGGTCAGGACGGCGAGCACGACCCGAGCGTCTGGCGGGGGTCCCTGCCGCCCGCTGTGCAGGTCTGCTTCTTGGGGAGGGGGGCGGGCCGGGCGGGCGGGGCGGGGGCGGAAGGCAGGCTACAGATGGTGAGTGGGTGGAAGTCTGTTTAGGGGAGGGGAGTGTGTAGGAGGTGGGCGTCTGAAAAGTGGAGAGGGCCGCGTGTGTGCGTGTGCGTGTGCGTGTGGCGGGAAGGGATGAATGGAAGGGAGTGCCGGGGGGAGGGTCGGCCTGTCTTGTTTGGAGTCTGGAGAGGGAGGACGAGGAGGAAAGAATAAGAATGCGAATGAATATGAATGAGCGTGAACAGGGGCGACTGCGGGTGCTGGAGACCCTCGGCAGCGGGTGGAACTGGGGAGACCCGGGCGGGGCTTTCTCGCTGGGGGCTGTGCTGGGTGTCGGGAAGGTGGTCAAGGCGGGTGCGAAGGAGGGAACCGGGTTCGGCTGAGGTGCCCCGGAGGTGGAGAGGGTGGGAGTGGAGACGGCGTGGTGCCCGTGGGAGACGGGCCCGGAGGCGAGAAGCCGAGGGCGGGCGAGCGCGGCGGAGCGCGGGCCGAGCTCCGAGACGGCGGGCTGCGAGCGCGGGCGCGTCCGGTCGGCCGGCGCTGGGCGCGCGGCTCCGGGATCTCGGGGCCAGGGTCGCCCCTGCCGCTGCGGCCGGCTGTCCGTAGGGCGCCCCTGCCGGAGTCTCAGGGGGAAAGTTGACCGAGTTGGATGGGCGAGAGGCGGGCGATGCTGCGGCGAGGAGGTGCGCCGGCCGGGAGCGCGGGGATGGAGCGGGACGCCGCGAGACCTAGCGTAGGTTTTCTCCACTAAAATGCTGTAGAGATTATCACCAGGCGTGAAAGGAGAGGACGCGTGGCTTTTTCTAAGAATGGAGAATGTTTCCTGGGTGAGGATAAATATGATTTCTCCCTAGAGAGAATGAAATTGTTTGGAAGGGGCTTGGAAATCCCGGATGGTTAAGATCCAGGACAAACTCTCCATGAACCCCAAGGAGGCTCTCTTGCTCTCTCTCACCTACTAGATTAGAGCGGAGGAGTTCTGCGGAGGATTCAGTTTCTTCAGGCTCGGTGTCAGATTTCATGGGCACGTTTGCTGTACCTGGTGGAACAACGCACGGGGCTCGCGTACCTGGAAGGGCAGGAACAAGCCTCCCGGCCAGTTGTCTCAAGAGGTTTTCTGCGGATCTTGGCACTGAAACCCCGTTCTAACCCACTGCGGCCCTCCTGGGTCCTTAGTGGTAGGTTAGTGAGAAAAGGAGAGAGATCTCTGTGTTTTTAAAAATTCACTCCGTGCAGGGAAACTCTGCTCAAGGCAATCCTTCACACATTACCGGGAGTTTGGTTTTTATTTGCTTTGAAATTAACTGGCTCTTTCTAAACCGTTCCTTCAGGACTGAGGTTTATAACTTAAAACAGAGCTCCCAGGAAAATGGTTGCATGATGTCTTTGAAATGCTAGTAGGGACACACGGAATAGTCTGAAGATCTGGGTCAATGAAGGGGTCAAGAACACGAGTTGTTAGATTCCACCTCTGTCCATTGTCTGGGAGAAGGGGACTAATAGAGGCAGAAGCCTTTTTTCCTTTTTTTTTTTTTAAACCCAACCTTTAAGACATCAGAGATCATGAGGGCATGCTTCTTTTATGCACAATAAACATAACCGTCACCATTCATGATGAATGAAAACAACAGGAAAAAATAGACCCTGACAAATAGATAATTTAGCATATAGAAAAGGACAACACAGAAAGTTCCAGGCCACTGACCCCTCTGAAAGCTGTAGGAGGCAGCTGAAGAGGGAGAGAACATGAACTAGTCTACCTACAACGTCCAGAAATGATCACAGCCTCTTCACGATCAGGGATTGTGATGAATGATGATACTAAACATAATGGCCCTTCTTTCCCTCCACATTTACATATGTTTACCCCAGTATCCTTTTTTCATCGTTTTATTTATTTTTTAGGAAGTACCAAATTTGCAGCGTCCTTGCCAGGCACCAGGCTGAGTATTTTATGTGTATTCATTTATTAAGCCCTCAGAACAGCCTACGAAATGGCTGCTATGAGCATCCCCAGTGCAAAGATGTGGAAATGGGAACAGGGCATCCCACGGCTACTGAATGGACCAAGAGGAACTCAAAGCCAGGTCATGTGACTCAAGAGCGCCTTGATGTACGTGTTCACCATACTGCCTTTAAATCTTAGGATGCGAGTGACACCTGCACTGGCACTAACTGCTCCCCACTGGGAAGCAGGCGTAGTAATTTGCATTTACCCCATCTTCAGAGTCAGTGCCACTCACGTGGTGTGATTCCAGGGAACCAGGAGGGTCCTCCTATACCTTTCCCTTTCCCACTGCCCTCTCTACTGATAGACCCAGATCGGCGTTTCTTCCTTGTACAGTTAAAGACAGTTGAAAAATACATTTGGCGTTGAAAGAGAGGAAGAGGAAAGACTCAGAGATGGCACAGTGCTAGTAATAAGTCTAGAAAGTGTGTGAAACGACCTCTGTTTTTCTCTTCGGTCTCTCATTCCTTTTCTAAATTGAATTCCATCATGAACTAAAAATCGTCCTCCCTTCCTTCTTTGTTTCCTTTCTTCCTCAGTGCTGCCCTCAAATACTTCTTTCTTCTTTTCGTAATTGCTTATTATGTCAAAGGCTATCCTAGCTTTGCCTTGGCAAAGGCCAAGTTTGCAGAGCTGAGTGATATACTACCTCTCCTCCCCCGAAGGCTTGGAGGTGGGAAGGGAAAGCAGAAGGTCAATGGAGCGGGGCCCACTTGGCACTGAGTGCTGTCACCGAGTGCTGTCACTAAGGGGAGGGGAGAGGAGAGGAGAAGAGAGTAGACAGTGACTGAGCAATGGAAACAGTGGGGCCCAGGGAGGATTTTGGAAAAGTTATTAATGAAGAAATAATAATCTAAGGATCAACTAATCCAATGTATGGTTGGTTGTGTCATTCCTCACTGTAGAATCTCAGACAAGTCACTTTGCTTCCCTTCGAGGCCTCATTTTCCTGTGTAAAGTGGGCGTGATATACGACTTGCCCCATGGGAATAAGCCTGACAGTTCTTCTTCATCCTCCACCTACACGTGTCTTGCTCCCTCACCTCATGTCACATCCATAGAGGCCTTTGCTGACCACGCCATCTGATTTAACACCCCAGTCAGTCTATTGCATTTTCAATCAAAACATTGCTTTGTTTATAATTTCCCATCTCCCCCACTCAAAACAATGCTGTTTCTCTAGTGCTTATAACAATAGTTAAACTCAACATTTGCTGAATTAAAAAAGATAACATGTGCACATTTTTAGCGTAACACTTTGCGCACAGTATTGACTATATACATATACACACATGTATGTAGAATACAGTAAGTATGAAACATATACGTATACACAGGCAGACATACCCTAATGACATCAGAGTCTATGGGTTTTTTTCTTTCTTCTTTTTATTTCTCAGTTTCTTGGTAAAATTCCTTTTGAGAAACTCCAGTCCTGTCCCCCTTAAAGTTGAGAGAGAAGCAAGATACCTATGCACAGGAAGAGTGAGATAACTGAGTTAACAGAGTGTCCCTAGAGACCAGACTCAGAAGTGCAGATGTCTAGATTTCACAGGACTTCAAATACTAAGATTTGAGACACCAGCTTGAAGGAATTCAAGTTCCTCCTTAATTATTTCACTGCTTTTTAAAACAAATTTTTTTGAAGACTTCCAGGTCTGCATTTTTGTTTGAATGAAATAGTGTGCAGTTTGATCAAGTGTTCTTCTATCTCCATTGAGAAAAGTTCCCAAACGTGCCACTAAATGTGTGTTTTTGGCCCTGGTGCCTGCTTGATGATGGGCCCTTCTTGGCACCTTTTTTAAGCAAGAAAATTTAAATCCTCCACACAGCCTCCTGCAACTAGCTTAACTTCATGAATATCTGACAGACACTGTAATGACAGGATGGCTGCTCAGTTGGAGCAAAGATAAGGTTCACCCTGGAGCAAAATGTGGAGACCTACAAGTGGAGTGTGTGAAGCATGGCGGTAAAGGCTGTGGTACATCACTGTGCTGTCCAATGTCTGCTGAGGCCACAGTCAATTCTAGTTGAACTGATTCACTTGTTATGCATAGCAATGAATGTCCCAGAGTGTTGGGGACACGGGAGAGAGATACTTCTTGCTATTACAAGCACTTTACATCATAGTATTTAAAAGTGACCCCCCCCCCCACCAAGGGCTGTTTTATTAGGAGGTAAGGTGAGAAAGAAGTGGAAGATGGATAGGGGATGTAAGAGTGTTTTTAAGGACACCAGAAAGCCTGGAAGATTCGAGAATTACAAAAGGAGAAAGCGAGGAAATTTCTTTGGAATATTTTGCTTCAAGAATTATTAGTAATAGCTAGTTTTAAAATCTGAAAGGGATAACCAAGCACCATCTTTTTAAATTTCTGTTTGGGTTCAAAACTAAGCCTCAATTAATATTTACCTAGCACACACTTTAGTGGTCTAACAGCACTGATCTTGTGGCTACTATTATCATAATTAATATTGCAATGATATGCATGTAGAGTGTTTCTAATATCATGAACTGAGCCACCACTACTGACACCAGGAGTTCAAGCATTTCTCACTCAGTAGTTTATTGCCAAACACTGGCGACCATTGGGGATTTCTATGCAACAAACGCTACTACACGCCTACTATGTCAGAGCCCTCATATCAGAGACACAAACACTTCTTTTACTACCATTAAAATCTGCTCCCCTGCCCTCTGCTTTTCTCAAGATTTCAGAAGATCAGATTAGACTCCTCTGCATGGTGGCTTAGCTAGACATCCAACAAAGAACGAGAGAAGGTGGCATGACTGAAAGCAAAAAAGAGAGCATTAATACAAAGCCAGTGAATCCTGACGCCACCCAACTCGGTTTTGTATGTATGTATGTATGTATGATCTATCTTTTGATACCTATCTATCTATCTGTCTGTCTATTGGATTACATTGTGTTCAGAGGAAAGCAAAGATCTTTTTTTCTTTTTTCTCTCGTTTTTAAACCAAGGATGTTAAAATTTTTATCCATTTCAGCACCATATGTGGAGAGAATATCTCTACAAGATGATGAACCTTTGCAGCAGATTTGCTCACATCTCTCTGGTTCCAGAATCGGTCCTATATTATTATATAATGTTTATCTGAGATGGTAACATTAAGGAAGGTATATGGAATCTCTATAATTTACTTTAACACCTTTTTTTGGTAAGTCTAATAATACTTAAAAATAAGTAGTTAAAAGTAAGAAACAATCATATAAAATATGCTACACATGTAACAGCAGGCATATGCAATACTGAACAGTAGCCCATCAGAAACGTAAAACCTAATATAAAGTGCATTAGCTCAGGCTAATATGAAGCAAACTTTTTTTTTTTTTTTTTTTTTTTGCGGTATGCGGCCTTCTCACTGTTGTGGCCTCTCCCGTTGCGGAGCACAGGCTCCGGACGCGCAGGCTCAGCGGCCGTGGCTCACGGGCCCAGCCGCTCCGCGGCATGTGGGATCTTCCCAGACGGGGGCACGAACCCGCGTCCCCTGCATCGGCAGGCGGACTCTCAACCACTGCGCCACCAGGGAAGCCCAAGCAAACTATGTTTTAGGTATATATAAATGATGGATTTTTTACTTTGTCCATGGTATTATAATATGCATATATGGTCCCCCCAAAATATACCAATGTGCATAAATATACATTTGTTTTCATTTTAAAATCAGTGATTCAATTATTTCAAATCACAATGAATCTGCTGCTGCTTATTCCCATGCATTTTTATTCAAGAAATCTAGAGAATTTTTAAAAACCATTAAAGACAATACAATCGTATAATTTCCCTTTATATTTTTGAATGGGAAAATAAGAAAATGAAATTGATAGTAGAGAAAATGAGTAGTCCTTTGTAAAATCACTGTGATATTCCGAGGCAGTCTTGAAATTTTGAAGTGGCATTCCGGGCCAAATGGCATAGATTCCCTTTGCATTTACTAGATCCCTAAGTGCCCTCAGTAAGGCTACGGTCTCACCTGAAAGAGTTACAACTCGCTACATTATACATTGTATTAAATAGTGTCCTTTGACCTCTTAGGTTTGCCTGGTATGTTTTCCATAGTGGGCTTAACAGAGCAGTGGTAAGGAACTGATAGATTTTGAATACAGTTGTAAATATAGCTCAGTTTTGAATATGTTATATATAAAAATAAGTTGATTAAAATAAAAATTAATTAAGGCACAGAAATCTATTCTTGGTTTTAGTCAATCCTGAGTACCTGCAAACAGGTCCTCAGGTGTGTAGGCAAATCAGTGGTGCTGGGACAGAGTGGGAAATGCACAAAAGCAATTTTCCCGAGAAGCACATCCAGTCTAGAAAAAGTCTTGTTAAGATGGCATCCAACAGCGGTTCGTAGTAGATGCTCTGGCTGTCCCACCGCATCCCTCTGTCCTTACCATTTCGGTGCACACGGGTCCAGTTCCTCCCGGCAGTGCCTGGATTTCACATGCAGGGCAGGCTGCGGCTCCAGAGAATTTCCACCTCCTGACTGATAGAAGTTGGAAGAGAAATACTTCAGCTGCCTCGACACTTGGCAAAGATAAGTCAAAGGTGCATATTCTGTATCATTTCCCCAGCTTCCGTGGCCCTCAGGGGTAATTTGTTTCATAATTTACTGGGTTGGCCAAAATACTCGTTTGGGTTTTTCTGTAACATCCTATGGAAAAACCCAGACGAACGTTTTGGCCAACCCAATACCTTTTATTGGCTCTTCCCCTTCTCGGTTTCATGTCCACACTCCGCTTCCGTGGTTTCCAGGGATCATCTCGCAAACAAACTGCTTGCATTTGAATTTTCATCTAAGGGTCTGTTTCCATAAAAGCCCAAAGTAAGACATGGTTACACTCACCTGGTGTCCCATTCTTGGCACCGGTACCTTGACTAAGTAATCAGTAGGATGCAACCTGGATTTTATACATGAAAACGACTTAAAGTGATTCTTTAAATCAATTTTATAAAAATCATAAAGAGATGAGCAGGTAATGACTTATCCCACAGCATAAGTGAGATGCATATAGTTCATGATCGCTAACCCAAACATCACAATATACTACGTACAAGAAATTTTACACAGTGGGATGCTGACATGAATTTCCCATTTCTTCCTCACTAAGGATCTGAGTCACTCTTAGCAAGAGGTGAGAAAAAGAACTCACTCTGTTTTGCTCATGCCTGTATTTCTCTTCCAACATTGATGGGTTCTGCCCAGCTACTTCTAGATATCCTGTATAATGATGATCTCCAATGAAGTAATCTTGCCCTCGCAACAAAACTCTTATTCTAATTATATGCTAATTATTCTCAGTCTCTGCCTGTGTGCAGCTCAACATCTGTTTTCAGTACAAAGTTACCAACTCTCACATTTAGAAAAAGTCACTTCTGGCAAGGGTTACTGCTGGGTGCCTCTCATCGGTCCCTTACACCTCCTCCTTTCTCCATTTGGCAAAGCTCAGTTCTCTGTGAGCCCTCATTTCGAAGAGGAAAGGTGAGCCTTTATGTTTCTACTCCTTTTGGCAGAAAGAACAACTTCCAGATGGTGTCATACTCTGAAATGGAAGCAGAAAAATACACCTGTGATACTTGCTGTCGCTTTAGCTCAGAGGTTTTACTGCTTTACTGTTTAATTCCAGTCATGTGATGACACACTGATTAATGAGTTGGGTTTTGTTTCTTAAGTCTCGTTGGAGAAAAGGCATATCCAAGGTTGAAAGATGGAGAAAGAGGCCCATCTCAGCGACAGTTAAGCTTGAACCTTTGGGAATACACGTCAAAGCCCATTAGAAATAAAAAAGCTATCAGAAGAACACACTGTCATGCTTCTTCTGCCATAAATGCATCCTATTAATGATTGCTCTGAGCAGACAGTCTCTGTAGCGTGAACCAACCCTTCAACTGGGCATCACTGCATGTTAACATTAACGCTTTGCCCAGATTTATAGTGCTAAAGTGCTGTTATATCTTTTAATGCATTTGGTTCTCAAACTAACCACAGACGTATCTAGAATAAGCAAGTAACACAGCGAGTCAGTGACTGTTAACCTCTTTTTCTGCCTCGTAGCCATCGTTTACCATCAGTAAAACACATTATCTCTGTTAGTTAAAGCAAGTAGTGTTAGCCGCTGTAACAAACAAATCCTAAATCTTGGTGGCTTTAGACAATAAAACTTTCTCTCTCCCTCACACAAAATGTTGTTGTTGTTTTTAATATATTTATTTATTTATTTTTGGCTGCGTTGGGTCTTTGTTGCTGTGCACGGGGTCCCTCTAGCTGCGGCGAGCGAGGGCTACTCTTCGCTGCGGTGCGTGGGCTTCTCGTTACGGTGGCCTCTCCTGCTGCAGAGCACAGGCTCCAGGCATGCGGGCCTCAGTAGTTGTGGCTCGCAGGCTCTGGAGCACAGGCTCAGTAGCTGTGGCGCACGAGCTCAGTTGCTCCACGGCATGTGGGATCTTCCTAGACCAGGGCTCGAACCCACGTCCCCTGCATTGGCAGGCAGATTCTTAACCACGGCGCCGCTAGTCAATGCGGAAGACTTTCCATGTGATTGTCCAGTGAGTCAGCTTCTTCCGTCTTTTGGCTTCACCCTCCTCCCGTTCAGCTGATTGAAGGGGAAAGAGTGAGAGAGGGGAGGTTTGCTTGTGGAAGGTTTTTAAGGACCAGACCTGGAAAGGAATACACAGCATTTCTGGGCTTATCCTTTGGCCAGTACTCAGCCACATGGCCATATCCAAGTTCAAGGGAGGCTGGCAAAGGTAATCTAGCTCTGGGACCACGAGGAGAAAGAAGTAGGATTATGGAGAACACATAGCCAGATATAATATGCTGCTTCTAAGTTCCTCATTTTGTCCTGTAACCTCCTTCACTAGAGTACTCCCTCCCCTTCATGCACACTTCCCTTCTCTAGAAAACGTTCACCCGTCACGGTCGCTGAGCTCAGATGTTGCCTCCTCTGAGAATCCTTCCCTGATGGGCTTGTGCCCATGCTCAATTTGTATAAGGTACCCCTTTTCTTGTTCCCTTTCCATCTTAATTATCCATTATTACTGAATTACATGAGCTCTATTTCCTCTTCTGTCTTTGGACAGTGTGTATTAGTGACAATACATACTTGCTGAGTTACTGAAAGAATGGAGCCCATTATTTCCCTTATATTCTCTAATGGCACCAGAATAGCAATCCTCCAACACATACAGGACTGACTTCATAAGGGTCACCTGTAACGTTTGTCACACCTAGTCCCTCAGCACCAACCCTCAAATGCTCCTCCCCCTGCCCTGCTCCCTTGGGCAGAGTATATATCAAGCTCACTCATGACTTGAGGCACCGCATGACTTGGTCATGTGACTTGCTCTGACCAATGGAATGTGGGCAGAAGTGAAGGTGAGTCTGTTCACAACAGCTGAGCCACAACCCACTCACACAACTGTAAGCAAGAAAGCAGTGTAAGCCTCTGAGCTTTTTAGCAGTGTTTGTTGTACAGCATTACAAAAGCAAATGGTAACTCTCTCACCCTGATCGTTTTTTAATAATGGATCAGGGTGGTGCCTAGAAATCTGTATTTTAAAAGCCCCCAAGGTGCTCAGGCAGCCATGTTTGAAACTACTGTACACACTAGTCTCCTACTTAACAGCAGAAAAACCTAATATTAAGCCCATGAAGCAGGTCATCTCTTAAGACTTTATTGTCAGCCATTTCCCCAACCACTTGCCAGGGAACATGACTTCGGTTAGACTCTCAGCTGTTCTCAGGGCATGGGGAACATGGACCCTGCTGCAGTGGGGGATTTGGGAAGCAGAAGCAGCCTGGAGATGAGCACTGCTGGACCCTGCCAGCCTCAGTGTGGGCAGTAGTGCTATATGAGCCTATATAGGATGTAGGTTGGTATAATTTCCTTCTTTCAACTTGAATTCATTGTTTCAACATAGTGTATTAAAGTGGGCCAGATTACCAAATCTTAAATGATCAGTTTATTCTAAGTCATTAGGTAATATAATTTAAAGGTAAAATAATTATATTATGCATATGGTCTAGCAATAAGAGATATGTTTAACAGTAAACAGCATAATTACTATTTCATATGTGTTTGCAAGGACTTTTTCCCTACATACCTGGCATGTAGTATGCTATGGTTGGCCATTTTTAAAAAGCCGCTTCAGTGATTTTGTTATGGCTCTTTTCAGCCATATAATATGACTACACGTGATTTCTCCAGTGATACACATTCTCTGCTCATGAACTGAGGATTTGCAATAGGCGCAAAAGAACCTGGCTCCACGATAGCTGTTCTTACATGCTATAGTTCAATAAGTGACAAAGGAATTTGACTTTTGCTGTTTCTTTAGCAGAGGAGGGAAAGTGTAGGGAGAAGAAATATATTCAACTCTTTAAATGCTATATCTTATTTCGTCCTATCATGGTAGTAAAGGAAGAGGAGATAGTCATAAGAACACTGAGAAATTTCTCACAGCCGTGAATCACAATAGGTAGGGAGATTAGAGTACTTTAAAAAAAAGAGTTGACAGTAACCTTCATTTCAAATACAGAGTTATAATCCCAAAGCACAGGCGTATCGTGTCAGAATCCTCCGGGACTCCTCTAGTTTGTCACAGGCAGCAGTCCTGGCTCATTTTTTGTGCTTGCCCTGTTCCTAGCCTAGTTCCTAACTTTAAAAATGTTTGTTGAGGGCTTTCCTGATGGCGCAGTGGCTGAGAGTCTGCCTGCCGATGCAGGGGACACGGGTTCGTGCCCCGGTCCGGGAAGATCCCACGTGCTGCGGAGCGGCTGGGCCCGTGAGCCATGGCCGCTGAGCCTGCGCATCTGGAGCCTGTGCTCCGCAACGGGAGAGGCCACAACAGTGAGAGGCCCGCGTACCGCAAAAAAAAAAAAAATTTGTTGAGTGAATGGATGGGCAAGTGGACAGTGGTGGGGAGGGGAGATTTCTTCTGAGCCCAAATGGGAATCATTGATGATGCTGATCCAAAAAGTCATGCATGTGGTGAAACAAACATTTGCTACCAGAAACTTTTGCCCTTTATCCCTGTCCAAGGAGGGTCTCATGCTAGCACCATCTGCTGGGGGCTTCCTGAGATGCCCATGCAGACAAGTCTTCTAGATTAGCCTGCCACTTCCTCAAAAGCTGGCGGACCCTATTTCTGATCCAAGTGCTGCAGAATATTTTTGTCTGCTGTTACCTTTTTATGGATGCCATTGAATATTTTATAAGATCGTTGGTGTTTTTAGCAAATCCTATTTTCAATATATCCTTGAAGAAACAGACATAAAGATGATCTGCTTTTAAATTCATGTATGCTTATATCTCATGCTAAGAAAAAACATTCTTCATTGAAATTGAAGCAGTTTATGTAAAATGACTAAGTTACTAAGTATTTATAAGCGAATTGAGAGGATGAGTTTTATCTAAATGCTCTGCAAAAGCATACTGCAGGAAAAAGCACAGCCTTCTTATCATAACCAACATATGAACCTGCTATTAATGGATGTAAACTTAACTTATCCTGCAGAAAGTAGGAGTGGATCCTCTGAGCTTAACTTGAAGAAGGCAGGCAATTTTTTCTCTCATTATTACTTGGTCTAAGGCACAGAAATTCAGGCAAAATTTCCTGTCATTACTACTGAGTTTAAGGGTGGAAATAAAGGTAAATACAACAAATACCCTATAACACTTCACCGTCATTTGTAATTTTAAGCATAGACATCATTAGACAATTTTAAAAAGGAAATGCAGATGGATTAGTCCGCATATTAAAAAGCACATGATAATGCTAACTTTGATCTTGAATGAGAAAGGAAAACTCTGGGCACTCCAAGCAAGGTTCTAACCATAAGTCTGGCCTCAATCTTAATGTTCCTTATTTTTTTTATTGGAGTATAATTGCTTTACAATATTGCATTAGTTCATACTATACAGCAAAGTAAATCACTATATGTATTTCTTTTTAATAAGTTTATTTATTTATTTACTTTTGGCTGCGTTGGGCCTTTGTTGTTGCGCGTGGGCTTTCTCTAGTTGCGGCGAGCGGGGGCTACTCTTCGTTGCGGTACGCGGGCTCCTCATTGCGGTGGCTTCTCTTGTTGCGGAGCTCGGGCTCTAGGCGCGCGGGCTTCAGTAGTTGTGGCACGTGGGCTCAGTGGTTGTGGCTCACAGGCTCTAGAGCACAGGCTCAGTAGTTGTGGTGCATGGGCTTAGTTGCTCCGCGGCATGTGGGATCTTTGCGGACCAGGGCTCAAACCTGTGTCCCCTGCATTGGCAGGCAGATGCTCAACCACTGTGCCACCAGGGAAACCCTATATGTATTTTTTTAATACCTGGGGCAAAAACCTGGCTAATGATGTCCAGCAGCTCTGCCCAGAATACAGTCTTATTTCTAAAGTGTTTGGCTAAAGAGGGCCTGGATTTTTCGCCCTGGTCTGAAGTTGTCAGATGGTTCTCAGCCCAAGGATATAAGTTTCACGAGAGCAGGCCTAGTTGAATTTTACCTTTTCTACAGGAAATTAGATGTTACATTGTCTTCAGCACCCCCTTTAGGCTCCAAGCCCTTTAAGAGGCTGTATCCAGGCCAAATATGTGTGTTAGATAAGCTTTGTTCAGGCCTGAGTTATGGTGCTGTTGACTGTGAGTTAAAGGTTAATGGATCAACAATATACATGAAATAAAGTCTCTTTAAAGAGAAATACAGAGAAAACAAAACCTTGTTTTATCAGGAAAAATTTTTTTCAGCTGGGCACACAAGGACAGATTATAATGAGCCGATGTAAACAATTCAAATACTTTTTCTTGTTTGGTTGACTATCAAGCCCAAATAAGCACGTCTTTGAATAACATTTTTTGTAAAGGTTAATCGGTGCAGGACCCTGGAATTTCACCAGTTGTTACTTCCATAATACATGCTTTACAAAGTCACTGTCCTAAGCCATTTTCCTATTGGCAATTTTCTTAGGTATTTATCCTCTGGTATGCAATGTCTATTAGTGATTGCATTATGAAACCCCATCACTGTCTGCTGGAGTCCACATAGGAAATGAGACACTACCATCCTCCACAAATGGAGTCAGAGAGACCACAGGAGGAGACTCAGAAAGCAGGGACATGGTGGCAGCAAAAAGCAAAATGAGACAGAAAGGGCAGTATTTCAGTTTAAGGAAAACTAGAGAGCATCCCAAACAAGGTCTATTTCTGTTGAGGGCTGCATTCAGAAAACGACCTGTAGGAGTTGGAGATTTCAAAGATGAAGGAATCCTGGCTGATATAAAGGTCCAGCTCACAATCATGGGAGGAAGTGGGGAAAAAACTGATTGGAAGTGAAAATAGACATCAAGTAGTCAAAGAACTATGTCTCCCTAAAAATGGCAGGAATTGGGGTGGAAAAAAGAATCCATGAACGAAGCACTACAGTTCTCCCTAAATACAGAAGAGTGTGTGACCCAGAGACTGGAGGTCATATCGAGCGGGCAGAAAGGTGGTGTTGTAACCTGACACCATGGGCTTTGGTACATTTTTATTTAAGAATGGAGCAGTTATTCTTGGAAAAGACTTAGGGTAGATTGCTCTAGGTTCAGAAATTGGCAGGAACCTGGTGAGGTCGGAGAGCAGCTCCCCGCTTCCAGGAAGTCTTTCTCCTCATGGAAGTGTTAGGATGTGCTAGGAGAATACTAAGAAGATAACGAAAATGTAGAAGAACTTGTTCACAGTAATCTTGGATTCCGCTGGGCACCGTCTAAGGGGCGAAGATAAAGAGCAAGCAGTGTTTGAGGAAGCGTCCGAGGGTGGAAGAGTAGAGCCGTGAAAAGTGGCCAGAGAGGCCTGACTTTTGGCTTGGGTCCCATGATTACCAAGATGAGAAGAAGGGAAGGAATGTACTAGCCAGAAAAGGTTCCTAAATTTGATATGAATGTTATAATGAACATTATCTTAATGCTAGAATTGGAGCAGGTCTCAGGTGTTATCAGGGTCGATGCAGAACTTCCCTCTTCGTGGCACACTAAGTGTCCCATAGCCTGGGGGAAGATTTCTTTCCACTATTGCTTGCTGAGCTGCGGTCCAGGTGTGGGTGAGGTCCTAAGGATGGTGTAGAAAGCTCTTTATCATCCATCTGCATCTCCTACTGTTTCTCCCACTGTTTCTCCCTGGCGCGACTAAATGTCCAACAAGGTTTCCCTTTCCACTACCAAGCTCCAGACGGGCACCACGCGTGTGGCCTCTTTACCTCTCCCTGGGGAACCCTTCATCAAATTCAGGCATCAGCTAAAAAGTCCACTGCTCTGTGAAGTCTTACTCACCTGCCCCTCTTCTCCCCAAGCTTCACCAAATTCCTCCTTCAAGTCTTCAACCAAACTGAAGGTGACCTGGAGGGGCAGAATTGGACCGAATTAGACAGACATGGTGTGCCCTGAGACCCCTAAAGACAGGACTCATGTTCATGTCTAATGGAAGAAGCTTTAGCAAAGTTTGACTGTAAATCAACACGTAAACATATGTATCTGGGAGACGAGAGCCAGTGACGTGTTGTAAAACCTCCAGAGCCCAATTGCCTGTGCTCCAATCTTGCGCAAGCAGCTCCACGGCCTTGAGAAACTTACATTACTTCTCTTCCCTTCTCTGTAACATGAGGACCATGATACAGGTTTTTAACAGAGAAGTGCTATGAGACTTAAATGAGCGAAGTAATATAAAGCTGTTGGAACTGCTCCAGACCCATGGTGAATACACAGTAAGAGGTAGGTATTATTTCGATCAGTACAATGTTTAAAATTCTCTTGACTTTAATTGAGAACTGATGTTGGGTTTGGTTACATAATGCATTTTGTTTTTCCTTTGCTTTGTTCATTATTTGATATTTCTGTTTTTCTCTTTCTTTTGGAAGAATTCAAGCAATAAAAAGTAAATTAAAGAAAATCATTAGGAAACACTTTAATTTTTCCTGAGCTTAATATAGCTCATGCATCTTTTCAAATTATGATTTTTTATGCTTAAGAACACAAACACACACATCATAATCATTTAGAAGTAATTTTAAAGGGTTATTTAGGTGCTTATTTCATATTCTACCCATAATCTTTGAAAGAGATTGCACTAAAGTATTTTTAAATGGGTAAAGCAAATAAGAATATGTTTAGACAGCATGAACCTCTACTTCTTTTTCTTACCAGTTCTTGCTCTTACAAGTCTGTATGGTTTTTGTTGTTGTTTTTTTTTTGCGGTACGCGGGCCTTTCACTGTTGTGGCCTCTCCCGTTGCGGAGCACAGGCTCCGGACGCGCAGGCTCAGCGGCCATGGCTCACGGGCCCAGCCGCTCTGCGGCATGTGGGATCTTCCCGGACCGGGACACGAACCCGTGTCCCCTGCATCGGCAGGCGGACTCTCAACCACTGCGCCACCAGGGAAGCCCCTGTATGTTCTTTTATACAGGGCTTTCTTCCTTGTACTTCTTATTAGAAACACATGAGAATGTAAATAACGGTAGCTCTTCAGCTGAAACTGCAAAGTGAAATGTATTCTGTGCTTTAGTGGCGTTTACTCCACTCTTAACATAAAATAGCAAGTGGAAGATTTCAAGACTTGAGGTCTATTTATTAACAGGCTGCTTAGGACAGCACTTGTACTGTCCTTTCCTGGAAATCTCACTAACTCAACAGTAGTCAATCCATCATAGCTTCACAAAGGAGGCGATGAAAAGCATGCCTGTCTGCTGCACTTGAAATTGAAATTAGCCTGATTGGATTGCACAAACAGTCCTCTGTAGTCAGCCCTGGTTGACTTCAAAGGGTTCATATGCATGGAAGAAAAAAAATGCAAAGCTGCAAAGAGTTGAGAATGTGGAGCAAATAATGTCATTTTTTACTTAAGGCTTAAAATAACAAGCAAAACAAAACCAAGAAAACCCAAAACCCTGCTGTTTCCAAACAATTAACTTTAAAACTATATGTGATTAGCCTATTTACTTGTCATTTAATAGCTACAGGTGGCTCTAAACATTACTACTGAAGTTTAAGGCAATTATCTTTATGTACCTTTTGAAATGCATCTTGCTTCGGTAAGTGAAGAAAATGGATGCTATTCCTGAAATCCTGCAATGTTTGTTTACCATTTACAGTGGGCGCGGCAAATATCAGTGTGTGTAGGGCCAGGTAGGAGTTGTGGTAATGGAAGCAGCGTGGATGGAAAATGTGATGAACTTGTTTAAAGGGGAAGCCATGACTCGGCATCAGCGAACTGCTATCTTGCAGGGAGAAGAAACAGCGTTGCCTGCTCTAAAGACTGTCAAGTTTTTCCACAATTGCAGTTAATTAAGAAATTAAAACATTGTGTGGGCTAACAAAACAAAACAAGGGTCATATTTATTATATTTCATAGAAAAATCAGTTGTGAGGGTGTGTGGAGCAAAAGATGAAAAGGTAGCGTTGCTTGAAAATTAGTCACTACAAGAAATCTCTGTTTCTTCTAAGTTGCAGGAGTGAAAACGTTGCCTGAAGGTCAGTGGCAGATACTTCAAACATTCAGATGTCCAAGTTCAGCTTCTTAAGCGGGAGCCTAGGAGGTTGCGTTTCTGGGGCTGGGCCATTACTGCTGTTTTTGAAGCTGCCACCATAGGACTCACACGTCAGCTGCTACAGGTGTAGCTAATATTGTCATTACTTCCTGAATTATTCCCATTCCCTCCCTGTAGCCTCCATCATGGGGATCCCTCAGTGCTGCTACCGCTGCTGAAATCAGTGTTGTCACGAATTCCAGATCTGTTGCCACTGCAGCATTAATATCACTGCAGCTACCACTGAGGGCAGCTTTAGAGGAAGCAGGTAGAGAGTAACTTCTCCCCTCATCCACCAGTATGACTTTCTGTCAGGTCCACCCACTGGCAGATGACATAGAAATGATATGGCAATTTCTTTAAGGGTACATGTGCAAAATTCTCCTGAAAATATTACAAAACTAGGTTGACCATACATATAAAAAATCCATCAGTAATACAGAATAATGGCATTGGTTTTATCTAGTAATGCAGGAATGCTTGAACAATAGAAATTCTTTTAATGTCATTTGTCACATTAACAGGTCGAAGGCGGAAAACCATAGGATTGTCTCAGAAGATGTGAGAAAAAAACATGATGATAAAATCCAATACCTATTTATATTACAAGCTTTTTACCAACCTAGGAATAGAAGACAACTTTCTTAACCTGATGTGTTTACCTATAACAAAACCATCAACATTATCATATTTAATGTTGAAACAATCAATATTTTCTATAAACACTAAGAAAAGGAAAGAGATGTCTGCTGACAGTCCTTGTATTTATTATTGTTCTAGAGTTCCTGGCCAGTACAGTCAGACAGGATGAAGAAATGTTATATAATCAGGAACAGAAAAAGACATCAATTGTCATTGTTTGGAGACGTTTAAATTACCCATATAAAAACCCAAGAAAATCTGTAGTTAACACTATTCAAATCAACAAGGTTTTTAGGTATAAAGTCAAGGTAAAAAAAAAATCACTGAAATTGTTATAAAACAGCAGCAACTAATTAGAAAATATTATTTTTTAAATATACCATTTATATTAAACATTAATGTACCTAAGAATTAATCCAGAGAACACATGTAAGACCTTTCACTTAATTTTATCGAGTGACATAAATACCTATATATACCTAAAAACAAACAAACAAAAAACCATGAGTATACCATGTTCATGGTTGGGAAGGCACAGAATCATAAAGATGGCAATCTATAAATTTATAGTTATTCCAATAAATACTCCACTAGTATTTTTCTGAGAACTTTATCTTAAAAGTCATATTGAAAAATCAATGGAAAGAACAAGCCAAGATTATGTATAATATTCTATCAAATATTAAAACTTAATAAAGTTATAATCAAAATAGCTTTCTTTGGCTTAACGATACACTAATAAACCAATGGGGAAAACTGCGTAGCATCAAAAAATAGATCAATGGATATACTGAATATTTTGGACTAGTAATGAAAGTTGAGGTACAACAAATCAGTGGAAAAATCATACTATTTAATAAATGATGCTGGAATAATTGACTATCCACATATAAATAAAATCTGTATTTTGTATCATATTATGAAAATCTACTTGGGTTAAAGACTTAAATAAGAAAAGCACATCTTTAAAATATTTAAAAGTATATGTAGAAAATTAAGACTTTGGTGTAAGAAAGGGTTTATTAAACAAATACCAGAATATAGGAAGAGCCAAAGAAAAGACTGATAAATTAGAGTATATGAAAATTTTAAATTCTAGGCATCCTAAATAAAGGTTAAATACCAGCCAGAAAACTGAATTAGGTATTTACAAAACATGTAACTGCAGAACATAATATCCACTGTATATCAAGGATCCCTACAAATCAATGAGGTAAGTAATTCAATAGAAAAAAATGGTTGAAGATTCTGACACAATATTCACAAAAGATGATAAAAAGGAATAGTGGGTTGTTATGGAAATATAATTTAAAACAGCAAGGTGCAATTTAACAACTATAAGACCGATCGTTGCCAGTTTGAAAATATAAAACCGTGGCAGGATCTCATATACTGATAAGAGGAATTTAAATCTGTCACTTTGGAAAGTAATTTGACAATATATGGTAACATTGAAAAAAAGTATATATATTATATATTGTTATATATATATATATTTGTGTGTGTGTGTGTGTGTGTGTGTATATATATATATATATATTTACAAACAGAAATTCCACCAGGTAAATCTTCTTCCTAGAGAAATCTCCCTAGAGAAATCCATACACATGTACAAGTACTTGAGTACTGACCAAAATCCACAATGCTAGCCCTATCCCAGGACCCCCTTTTCAAACAAAACTGTTAGGTAGATGGTTAGAAAAGTGACACTTTGTATGGCCCCTGGGACATGCTGCTGCATCAGTACAGCACTGTCTGTCATGAATGACCATAACGCACCTTGGAAAGATTGTAAACACTGAGAGGCTGGAATGCTCCCTTCCCTAAAACTGATCACTATAAATACTTGTTAACTAAACAAAGGAATGTCGTTTCTATTATCATCATATAAATAAAGGAAAGTTATTTCTATCATCAAGTCGCAAATACTTTAACAGAGGGGAGAAAAGACCATTTTTTAAAACAATCTCAAATTTTCCTCCAGATTCATCTTGCATTTTGTATGTCTAACTTCTGTATAACACCAGCTTGTTTTATTCACCGTTGGTACCATAACCCATTTAGAAATACGAAATGTCTTTATGACCACATGGAGTAATTAACCAAATAAAAGGCAATATACGAGCCAATTATTCCAGGGCATAACCTTATCCTTGGAAGGAAATTCGATAATAAAAGGGTTTGGATTACTTTTTTTTTTCTATTTTAAGAGTATCAAACTGATTCCCAAATAAAATCTAATGCACTAAGATAATATGGTTCAATAAAAGGAACAGCAGCCTTATACCCTTTCTAATGAAGAAAATTAATTTCCTAGCCTATTTGAAATGTCAGAATTCACACTTAACATTTCCATGAACTAAAATAAATAAACTAATAAGAAACAGTTAAGGGAAAAAACTGAAATAGTAGTGCTATCAAATGGGTTATATGATAACGATTTCCATTTAATAAAGATTTTTGTATATTTTCCTAAATATAAATTCTTCAAGGAAAACAGAATGTTCTGTTAACACAGGAGAAACCCTCAAATGGAATAAATGATTTTCCTTTCCTCTTTTGAATAAAATAAATGTCAATTACTTGGCCCATGACACACCAAGTTAGATTGACAGAAAAAAAAGAATGTGGTTAAATAGCTTCTCATTTGGTGCCCTGTTTATGTGTTTGGTCTTGATGATAATGCACTGAAATACAATCAATCACTGATTTTAATTTCCTTTATTGTGTTACAGACAGATGAGAAGGCAAGGGAATTGAGTGAAGGAGTCGTTCAGCCAGGCTGTGCACCGTCTCTAGGTCCGGATGGCACACATATCCTGCGTTCTTTGCAACCTGACTAAGCATGGCTGAGAACCTCCTCACGCAGTCCGTGCAGCTCACAAAGCACTTCCCTAAGAGACGGAGTTCAAAAAAGACTCACCACCTTCCTCTTTTTGTATGTGAGGGGATCATAAAACAAAAAACCTAATTTTCATGAATCACAGAATAAAGACGTCTTATATTCTGTATGTATTATATGTTCTAAAAACAACAAGATTAGTAATAGTTGCCTTTGACACTACCAGGCACTCAATAATCAAGAGTGTAAAATAGATAGTGGGAAGCAACCGCATAGCACAGGGAGATCAGCTCGGTGCTTTGTGACCACCTAGAGGGGTGGGATAGGGAGGGTGGGAGGGAGATGCAAGAGGGAGGAGATATGGGGATATATGTATACGTATAGCTGATTCACTTTGTTATACAGCAGAAACTAACACAATTTAGTTGTGTTATTATACTTTATTATACTCTATTATTATACCCTAATAAAGATGTAAAAAAAAAAGAGTGTATTTACTAATACTTTTCATTATAATATGTTGGCAATTCCTGGTTCTTTCTCCCTCTTTCTCTTTTTAACCGGACAGACATTAATAAGAATTTATAATATAAAGTGAATGAAATTATTGTGTAGAGATGAGGATAATAATTTTTTCTTCATTAAGTTGAATATTTTCTATAGGAGTAGAGTCAAACCTAAAGAAATGACCTATAATTAAAGACTTGAAATGTCTTAAGCTTTACGTCCAACAAGAATACAATTGACCCTTGAACAACATGAGGGTTAGGGACCCCACGACCCTCCACAGAGTCAAAAATCCGAGTATAACTTATAGTCAGCCGTCCACATCCTGAGGCTCCTCCTATCCCGAGGTTCCTCTATATCCTGGATTCCACATCTGTGGATTCAAACAACACGGGATCTTGTACTGCTGTAGTATTTACTACTGGAAAATATCGCATATTACTGGATGCATGCAGTTCAATCCCATGTTGTTCACAGGTCAACTGTACAGGATTTTTTAAGCCTTTTATTCAGCACTCAGGTTTACCACCCAAGCACTATCCGTTCTGAAATCCTTTAGTTTGAGAAACTGTTTCTTCAAGAAACTTCTTCAAAATGCTTGACTTTTCCTGGAAAGCCATACATATAGCCTCTTATCTTGGACATCTGTCAATATACATCAATACAACTGGTTAAAAAAACTAACATATTTGGTGACTAAATAAGCATCCCTTCTTCCAGACAATCTTCTGTGATGCTCAAGGGGATGCAAACCCTCCCTTCTTGTCTCCCCTCCCCCAAGTTCTCCACCTCTCATGGGGTACCAAGTACACAAAAGGCATTTATTTGTTTTTCTGTATCTTGTCCAGTTGACTGTGTGCTCCTTGAGAAACAGAGTCACAACTTCTCCATCCCTGTATCTCCCAGGGCCAAGGACAGTGCCTGGTATCTGAGTCTAATAAAGTGAAAAGGATAGTTGAAGAATCTTTCTATTAAGATAAAATCCACTTTTATGTCCCTTGCCACTGAATCTCTGGATATTTCTGAATAGCCGAGAGCACATTTAAAACATTCCATACTGTTCTGTGTTTTGTTTTATTTTTTTTATTTTCATGTAATGGCCAGTCAGGTGCGGCCACAAGAGGAAACACAAGAGAGATTTGGGAAAACAAGGTTTATTATACTCACAGGTCCCAGCACACGACGCAGGCCCACGTGGGGAAGCCTCGGGGGATGAGTAGGCAGAAAGCAGGAGTGAGGGGAAAGCCTGGGCTAGACCTTTCCGGGGGCTTCCCAGCAAAGGCAAGGCAGGTTAAGGTGAACAGTTAAGGACTGGCTAGTGTGAATACATTCAGCAGGAGCCTAGCTATGGGATGGTCCCGAGTTGCCTGGTACCTGGCCCTGGGATAATTGAGTCAGGGACTCATTGCCTCCTGGGGTGCAGGGGCCCACAGAGGAGGGCAGGCTCTGAGTCGAACAAACTTCCTGCAGCTCATACTTCAAGGACAAATGGTGGGAAAATGAACAGCCAAGTCCAAGGTCGCAGGTACCTTCTCCACCCTCGCATGGACCCTGAATACCAGGATTAGAATGGGACTGAAACCTATTGCAATCAATAATAATAATCATAAAAGGTGCGTCCCTATAACTCCATGGAACTACTTTCCATAAATTTTCACTTAATGGAATTGAACTGAAAGTGGTTCCAAGGCATTTATAGCATTCTTATTGTCATGTGGGGACACAGTGCAAGAAGCCCCCTTAAATATCAGACCTCAAGGTCAGGGAGAGGAGAAAGACCGCCTTTGTTTTCCCTCCAGTCCTGAAACGTGGCAGTGTGCTAAGTGGCCACACTGATGGAAGACAAGAAACAAAAATATAAAACAGCAGACATTGTTGCCAGGAAAAGCAGACAGAACATTCAATAGAACAAATAACAAATGTATCTAAATGAAAAGGAAAAAAAGTTCTTTTCACTTGCTATAAATAAATAGAATAAAGTAGCCAGGAAAAGAAAAGTGTACACACAGTGGAAGACACGCTATAATGTGTAACATTATTCATGTATTTTCATCAGTGATACACTTCTCTTTGATTCCGTATGTCAGACAATTGTTACCCAATTAAAAATAAGAGAGTGTATAAAAAGAAAGGTGAAAACAAATATTAGTAGAATGATCACACTGCTTTGGTGGAAGTAGAAGGGCCCCAATGATTGCTTTAAATCACTGTCTCAGACCTTATGAGAGATTAAGCCTTGACGCTCCCATTTCCTTTTCTACCTCATAAACTGATTTGAGGAATAATGAACTACTGTTTGTGAAGCACTTATATCTTTAAATAATGACTGTAATAGGAAGGCAGATGAGGGTCGAAGGAGGAAATATTCTTTTCAGAGCGGAACAGGTTTTATCCAGTGACATCATCTCTGAGACTTCTGCTGCTTAGGCTGGGACGCTATTCTGATACCTGGACCTCATCTCTTGAGAAGCAGCGAAGAGTTGTCCACCGTAACTGTCAGTCACTGTGTACTTGATCTCTCTATCAGATCAAAGCCACCACTCAGGTCTCTTTGGGGAGACAAAGTCAAGGGTCATTTGTGCAGCCTCACACCAAAAATTGAAAATTAGGTAACTCTATCACTCCGCCTGGAAGAAGAAAACGCATGGGATTTAATTTGTAGCCATGGGATAGGATGTTGAAGAAATAAAACCCATCTGGCTCCTTGGTTACCAGAAAGAAAAAACAGATAAAGTGCAACTCACTAATACAAGAGTGTCAGAGGTCTCAAAACTGCCAGGGTGTTTATATTTTCTTCAATGCTCTTAACGTTAAATTAGAAAAGATACTAAAGAGCATTGGAACTGATAGAGTATAGAAAGTGGTATCAACAAAACTGCTCAGAAATAGAAGGAAGTCTTAGCTTTAAACGTCAAGTCCAAATTGATCTGTAGACAGAGAAAGACTCCCTCCTGGAAAAAAAAATTGCAGCCCAATGCTCATCAATAGAGACAAAAGATGAGCCTGGCAAACTCATCACAGTGCCAGTGAGGCTGATAGACCACAGGCCAAAGACAAAGCTCTCTGTTAAGAGCACAGTCTGAGGCTCTCTACTCAACCTGCCAACTGCAGCTAACATGAACATCTCTTAACAAGAAATGTGCAGGGGGTGGGAAAATGAAGGAGTGATTCACTGAATGAGACAGAAAGCTCCAGACCATTAAAGGCATTTCCTGAAACACCTGGAGTTAGTTATATGCCAAAGCCCAATGATGCAGCCAAAAAGTCTGCAACCAACTGCTCAGAAGAGATCAACATTCAGCAGACCTACAACTTAGCTAACTATTTATTTAAAACCCTACACACCTGGGGCAGGGCAAGAGGGACTGGGCTGAGGCAAATGTCATTCACGAGAGAGATAACGAGTGCTGAATAGATCCCATCTCTTCCTGCCACACTCACACGCCCTTGCGGATGAAGCCTCGTTCAGAGGACTTGGCGTTTTGCATGGGATCTAGATGTGCTGGCTTAACACGCTTAGCTCTGACTGAGTCCGAGTCTGCTGGTCTGGACAAATTTACTCCAAGCTCTTGAGAGAATCTGGGCCAGAAATCATATATGCCCAAAGAGTCAACAGGATAGTGCCGCTGGAAGAGAAAACTCTTTGTGAGAACCGTGGAGATGCTTCGCTAATACCTCTCATCAAGAGAACTTTCTGTGGAAGACTCACGGCCCCCAGCTGCTGCTTCCAAGTGCTCTCAGGTGCCCATGCTGAGGCCCCGCTTCCCCCTGCTGCCTCCCAGCAATGACTGAGGATGGCGGGGCAGCTTGGGCTGAGTCTGCATGTGCCAGACGTGGGGCTCCTCTCACAAGCCACCCTGGCTTGGGGACTTCCTATCAGCTTGGTGAGCCCATCCCAGAACCGCACAGTGGTCTGAGGCTCCTTTTTCTCAGTCCTTCCTTTCCCCTCTGCTGTCACAGGAGCCACCGCCCGTGCAGGACAGTCTAAGTCTAAAGACTCCTTTCTCCTATTCCTATCCCCTCCCTCTTTATCCTTCAGGGCACTTCCTCAGTAAATTGCCTGTGTGTCTAACCCTGCCTGGTCTGCATAGATTCCACTCATGGAAGAGACGAGAGTGATTTATCACGATGTTTGTTTAGCATTAGAAAAGCACAGCATGGATTTCGTACAAGTCGTGTGAGATTTAAATGATTTTCTTTCTCAGTAGGGTTACTAGAGTGACACATGGGGGGAAGTACAGAAGACATTTGTATTTTCACAAGGCATCTGGCGATGGCTCACTTATGACTACATTTGGTCTACGAACGCCGTGCTATGACTGACCCTGCCTGCACTCGTCCAGGACACTTCAGAGGGAAGGCTGTAAAGGATGCGGTGTGTGGGAGAGGTGCACTCGGGGAAGATGGAGAAGACCACGCAAAGACCCAGCAGGCTAAAGACCCAGCAGGCTAACAGCTGCCACGCACTGGGATACTTCCAGAACATTTACAGTGCAATTATACACATTTACAGTGTATAAAACAAAATGCATACTGTGTATACAAACACATAAAACCCAAATGTCATCCTTTTGATGAAAGAGATGAAAGAGATGATTTCCTCTTGTTAAAGGATGAAGAGCATGGGAAGCTGGTTTAACGTGACAAAGAATGCACCGTTGGTTAAGAAACAGGAACTAAACCTGGACTGTCACCCTCAAGCCCGGTGCTAACCACAACCCCTGCCTCCTGTCTCTGGGGAAGGATTTCAAGTTCAGTGTGGCCAGACTTTGATATGCACTGTGATAAACACTATGGTGGGAGAGAAGGGTCCCCTCTAAACAATGCAAGGTCACAGTTTGCAAAGAAAAAACAAAAAACAAAAAAAACCTTCTGGGCCTTTTTTAACATGCAACCAGCATCATCTGCAGGGCAGTAGGTGAAAGTGCAGGAGAGTGTGCTCTGGGTCTCTGGCTGCTCTCCAGGTACACATACAGATGCCTCTTTGATGGGGTGGAATCTGGGCAGAGTGGCTAACAGGACAAGGTTGGGCTTGGGGAGGGTGTGGGTTAGGTCAGGCGATGAGATTACTCCACGTAATGCCACATCGCAGCACACGTGTCACATGTTCCCTTCCCAGCAACTTGGTCCACTCCTGAATTGACTTTTAATTGTGGTGGACAGTTCCACTGAGGCTCAGCCTGCTTCTGTGCTGCCAGCACCCCGACGAATCAAACACCTGCGTCTTTTGCCATTATCTTGTGAGATCTTATCCAACTTAGCAGGCTCTCGTTTCAGCCTATGCTTGTACGCAGCCTAGAGATACTGAAAGTCAGCAGCTCCATTAGCGAAAGGGAGCCATTGGCTAATTCTGGGAGCATTCTCTCTGCTCTCAGCAGTCATGGCAAAGTTGAGCTACTGTCGATTACAGGAGCATCCTGGATAATGCATGCTTATATTGGCTTTTCACCTTTCCTTGTCTCAATAACCCTGCTTCCTCATTCCCCTATGATCACCTCTCAAAACATAGAGGTGCTCTAATCCTTGCCACAGGCTGTCCTGTCAGGGGAACTTAAGCCAAGACAGTTGGCATAAGAAGTGATTCTAGAAAGTACTCAGAATGAGACCCTAGAGCCGGGTCTATCACAGACCATCAGCCCATTTCTGACGATTAGAGGAGGGGGCAATAATCCCTGGCGTGTTTAGCAGCACAGTTACTGAGCCATCTGTGAGGTGACTGGGATGAGGGAGAGGAGAGAAAGGTAAGCCAGCACTGGGTCCTTCAGTCGCTCTAGCAAAGGAACAGCACGGGGCAATGGTAAATATGGTGGCGATGGAGTGGGCTGGCTTTCCCTACCTGCCCGAGAAGGCTTGAGCAAAAAAGAGAATCGGGCTCAGCTTAGTCAGCTATCAACCCAGTGCAGGCAGCTGGCGACAGCCAAAAGGTCTCATGGCAACACTTAGATACCTCCTCCAGACATACAGTAAAATGTGCTAAACATGCAGCCCAGAATTAGCTTAAAAGGGTGAGAACTCAATGGAAACTGAATGTATCATCTGAAGAGGTATCCTCTGCTAAAATAAGGGCCACATTGGAAATAACGGCATCTTGAGGCCTGGGTTGGGGACTGTTCTATGTCTGCATCAAACCAAGGTACAAGTGGAATTGCCTCGCCCCCCATCACCTCCAGCAACACTCCTGCAGGATGTGTGCTGTACAGGTCGTATATCCCACAGAATTAGCAGTCCAGGGGAAAAAGAAACAGAAAACATTCCACCAAGGGACAGTAAGGGACAGTTTACCCTGAAACTTATTGGGCATTTTAGACTCCTAGTTTCAGCACAGGAAGGCTTGTAGTTTTTAGCGTAATCCACTCTGCCATCAGGAGCTAAAGGGGGAATATGGCTGCGACCTGGGGACCCCCAGGGGTTCTCTGGCACTTCTATGCCTGATGCTTACTGGACAATTGGAACAAACACTGCCACAAAAAGGCAAGGCAATCAAGAATGCAGACCCCTCTGGGATGAAGGTCTGCGGCTCTGTACCAGGTGAGCAACGTAGTTCTACCAGAGTGCCGGAGGCAGGTGAGCGATACCTAGAAGGCATGGATGCAGAGAGAAATGATAAATTCCAACTGTCATCTGGATACCACTTGCAGCAGGGAGGACTGTAGCTTGTTCTACTAAACCTGCCTGTATAAAACTTTTTGATAGAAATTGTAGCCAGTTCCCACCTTGAAAATGTGGTGGCAGAGTGGACTTAGTGAGGGACATGACACAATCTGAAGAGTGCAGCAGGCTGGACTGTAACACATGCCACGTGGCTCATCTCAGTTTTAGCCTCGCCTGCAGTGTGGCACCTGAGCTCTGACTCACCTGGCTGTACCTCAGACACACACAGCCTGGATCAGTGCATCATACTCCAGGGCTTTCTGAGATGCCAACAGAGCTCTTTTGACCAGCCACAGGCACAGCCTGAAGCCAATACCCTTGGCGGTGACCTTAAACCAATGGGTGATGAGTGTCAGTGGATAAAGACTGCAGCCTCCCGACTTTCGCAAGGACACTTCTGAGAAATGTTCTGTTCATTTCCCAGAGGTTCTGAACGAATCGCCCAATCGCCTTTAGCAGTGGCAACAATAAGGCACGCTTATATTGGCTTTCCTCCTTCTGTGTCTTTCTGTCTCCCTCCCTTCCTTTCCTCTGCTTCTTGAGTTCATCTGTCAGACAAATTACCTGTCCTAAAACCCCCTTTCAAGCTCTACTTTTAGAGGAAACCAAACTAAAACACACAAAATGTCTCCAAAATCATCACGTTTTCTGCTTTATGACAAATGTGTTCACTCCGGCTGGAGGTGTAGCTGCGCTGAATATTGGATAAGGAATATTTATTATTTAGAGCCCAACAGCAGTATGAGGCTGGGGTATGTGCCAGGTTTCAGATTTTTACTGCTTTGCAGAATCTTCACCTTAAAACTTGGAGATGCTGAAAACTCACAGTCCAGCCAGATGAGTTATTGCTACTGGAAGTTTTAAGTTGCTCAGATAACATATTTTTAGAGAAAATCTACCGCAGAGCAAAATTGGAAGCACTGGAAGGAATATACGTTACAAGCCCATCAGTTTTCACCTTTCAGATTCCCTTACGCACCCAGTTCAAGCTATCATTGATATTGCTTTGGGTCATTCCAAGTCATCCCCAGCGAGCAGTCAGCTACTAGCTCCAACCACTCTCTTAGAAACATGTAGTTCAAGCATAGTCTAAGAGCTTAGATCAATGGGTCATGAAGAAGCTAAATGGGGTGGCTCACCTTCAAGCTCCCAGACCCCGAGTGCAACCCTGAGCAACGCTGATGGATGCTCTCCAAGGCATAGCAGTTAAAATAACACCTAGCATTTAGTGGCTTCCAGTCGCAAATTATTTACTGAAATCTGGGATATTCCATCGCCATGCCTTTGAAATATGTGATATTACACTCCTTATTCTAAATAGAGGAAAATAGGTTAAAAGTGACTTATTTAATAGTATAGTGGGCAAAAATGCAAAAATTGTAATTCAGTAGTTCCTAAATTCAGAATTATCTCCTTTGGTTGTATAAGCTTGAAGAATTCAAACCAGACTGATATTCCATTTTTTTTTTCTATTGTGCTATTTCCTACTGTGTTCCAGAAGCAAGTGATGTCAATAGCTCTTTGAATGGGAAGCTTAGGCTTCAAGCTCTTGAGAGTGAAGGATGTTTTGTTTCACTCAACAGGCCATGGAGGTTCCGGAGAATTCAAAAACCACTGTTGAAGACAGTGAAAGAATATTTACTAATCCTTACTTATCTCAAATAGACGAAAGCGGAGGTGTGGAGTAGAAGGTGCGGATTGATACGACTTGTTGTTTGCCCACGAGTAATCCAAAACTAGGGCGCCATTCCTTTACTCTGCTGAGTTGACTAGCTTTCCATTCAGAGCGCTCATTACAGAATGTGAGCAAAAGGAATTCATTTGTTCTATATTACAAAATTTCCTTTGCAAGATGACTAAAATTGTATGGTTGTTAGCATACGTGACACCATCTTGGGCCCCCAGAGTTCCTCCTGTCCTTATGCTGACCCTGCCCAGGACTGTACTGAATGGCAAATCACTTCTCTGTCTTCAGGGGCTTTGTAGGTAATGGACATTGTTTAATAATCATTAGGACCACATGGCCTCTATGCTCTGTTGGTCCCCAAACAATGAAGAGGACCGTAGTCCCAGTGCCCACAAGACTAGGTTCCCATTCATAAATCTTGACTTAGAAATGCACACCCTGTTTCCAAACACGCACCCCCATACCGTAGGTTAACTCTAAACTTTATCCCAATGGCCCCTCAGCAGTGCAGCTGTGAATGCTTCTGAATGGTTGTCCACCAGATCTGATCCCACCCTATGAGTAACTTACCCTATAATAAACTGATTCATCGATTATATGCAGCTGCCCACCTCAGTTTTCAGTCTCAAGGTAACTTCTCAGTTTGGTGCGTACTTTTCGTTCCCTCCATCCTCCAACAAAAATGAATACATTAATTAAATTATTTTCATTTATCTTTTCACATAATTTCTGAAATTCTGGGCATAGCTACATCCCAGGAAAAGTAACCGTTTTTTCAACAGAGATAAATCTAATGAGAACTGAAGAGTTTAGAAGGAAAGAATTACACTAATATAAATTATCATAATGTTCACAACTAAACACTGACATCTATATGCCATTTTCTTAAAAGTCTCTGGGATGCTTATTAAAAAGGCAGGTTTCTGGACCTCATCCAGGACCACCAAATCAGAGTGTTCTAGGGTAGAGTTCAGGTATGTAAACTTCCAAACAAACTCCACTCCCACTTCTCCCTGCACCACACATGACTGAGTCCTAGGAAGTTTGGAGAAGCAGAACCCTGCACACTGTACTCTGGATCTCCATGTTTGGAAAGCAGCAAGGTACATGAAGTCTGATTTATAAAAGCACACTCGCGTTGGGATTTTTCTCACATACCGACAAGTCCGCACATAGGTGCCTGCCGGCTTCATTCCAACAGTGCCGTGATGCCAGGGCCAGTGTCTGCAGACCCTCTGGGCCCCTTCCTCATAACTGTCCCCCAACACCAGGAACTACTGCTCAGCTCACGCTTAAACCCGTGCCGTGGCTCCTCAGAGGCTGCAGCCTAGGGCACGCACACAGTCATCTGGGGATGACAGCTGTATTATCAGGGTTCTCTTTGAATGTCTCTATCTCTAATAAATCTGTGAAGCTGTCTGCCTCTCATTGTATCATCTGTAGCTTTTAGGCTGCGCTAATAGCTGACTAATCGCTCTATTGTTTTCAATAACAAACTGGAGTATAAATTTCTCCAAGGTCTGATATCCTTTGCAGGGATATTTCTTGAAGTCAGTATCTGAGTTTTGTTCTGACCTCAGGAGGACTTTTTTTCTTTCTCTGGTAGTGTAGCCGGCCTTCAAGTTAGCCTGCTGTTTTCATGGAGCTACCCATCTCCTCTTAACAGCTTTCCATAAAAATCTCCATTGGTGTTGAAAGCAATCGCAGGCTTGAACACACCCACATTCAGTTCTAAGTAAAGCCAGTGTGTGGGGCGAGGCGCCTCGGAGCTCTGACCCGCCTCTCTCTCTGAGCAAACTCTCCGAGCCACTCTTCTCCAGCTGGAGGTGGGGCAGTGACCCCCTTCTTTCTGAGTGACACTCCTGATTTATGACCAGGATGCTTGGCTGGGGGTGTCTCTCTCAGCTTTGAACCCCCAGGAATGAGTGATCCAGGGGGAAGGTGATTAGGACCCGCCATGCCTACAGTAGAGGTTCTGCCCTGTAAGTGGGGGCCAGGGGAGGAAGAGCCCTAACATCTTAGGCTCACTTGGAATTTAGCCTGTGCAACATGGAGCTGGGAGATAATTAGAAATCCTGGCAGCCTGTGCCTCCCGGAAAGATACCACAGCCCTGGACTAGAGACTGTGAGGAAAGGGAGCTCTATTTTCTTACCACATCCTTCTGGGAGTGGAGCTTCCTTCCTGCAGAGTTGAGTGGGGAGGGAGGGAGCAGGTCATGGTCAAGTGATGCCAACTCTGTTCTAACCAACATTTAGTAGACTTTTTTTATAAAAAAATATTTCTTCGTTTTTTTGTATAACCTTAGCACAGTTTCCAGAGACTTTACCTCTTTTTAAAATTAATATTTGCCAGTTATGGTTGTGTTGCTGGGGAACCAGTCTGTGGAGTTTCTTACACTACTGTTCTGGAAGTCATTTCTTTTCTTGATTTCTTTAGACCTGTTAACACATTACAGAATTGACGTCTCTAACTGTGATATCAGTTGCAAGTATTTTATCCCAGTTTGTCATTTGCCTTTTTACATCACTTGGGGGTATACTGTTTTGGCATGGTATTTAGAAATAAAATTGTATGGATAAAGAAGATGTGATACACACACACACACACACACACACACACACGATGGAATATTACCCAGCCATTAAAAAGAATGAAATAATGCCATTTGCAGCAACATGGATGGACCTAGAGATTATCATACTAACGAAGTAAATCAGAAAGAGAAAGATAAATACCATATGATATCACTTATATGTGGAATCTAAAATACAACACAAATGAACATATTTATGAAATAGAAACAGACTCACAGACATAGAGAACAGACTTGTGGTTGCCAAAGGGGAGAGGGAGTTGGCAAGGGAGGTACTGGGAGTTTAGGGTTAGCAAATGCAAACTATTACATATAGGAAGGATAAAAAAGAAGTTCCTACTGTAGAGCACAGGGAACTTTATTCAATATCCTGTGATAAACTGTAATGGAAAAGAATATGAAACAGTATGTAAAAAGTATATATATATACTTCTAGTTTAATATAACATGATCGGGAAATATTATTTACATTATTCTTTTAAAATATTTATCCTATTTTTACATGTTGGAGTCTATGTATCTTTACCCTGTTAATTTTTCATTCCAATTACTTGTTTTAGCTTGCCAATATTTAGCTCAAATCTCTTATTTGGTGGGATACTGTTTTTTAAGTTTATTTCGTATAGTTTTATAAAAGTAATTTCTAAGTTATTTTTTCATTTCTATTCATAAATGCTTTATATATTCACTGCAAAATTATGGCCTTATTTATTATAAACTACCATTATGCAACATTTCATACAATCTGAAACTACAGAGAAGAGTATAATTAACGCTCACATACCGATCACCTAAGTTTAATACTTCTCCAGTCAAGACCAGTTTTATCTGTATTTCTAACCACCCCCTTGCTTCCCTGCATTATTTTGAAGCAAATCATAAAATGAAACTGGAAAACTTCCTTTTGCTTTCTATGCTCTCAAATAGTTTAAGTAGCGTTCAGATTATCAAATCTTTCAAAGTTTGTCAAAATTCCTCCTCAGAATCATCTGAATCAGGTGCTACTTTTGTAATCTACATCTTCTATCAGTATTTCTACTTTGGTAATTGTCCTGACCTCTACTGAGGTCAATTTTAGTGAACTGCATTTTTCCT
The DNA here is from genome assembly GCF_964270905.1 of Leucopleurus acutus. Classification (NCBI taxonomy): domain Eukaryota; kingdom Metazoa; phylum Chordata; class Mammalia; order Artiodactyla; family Delphinidae; genus Leucopleurus; species Leucopleurus acutus. Next base: position 8,876,957 of record NC_139159.1, on the reverse strand, counting down.
AGAAGATCATGCATTTCATCTAGTATTTCAAAGGTATTCAGACAGCTTTAGAAAACATTGTTTCTTGTGATTTCAAATGCTTTCTCTATTTTATAGTTAATTCCCTTTTTAGTATCTCAATATTATAAACTTCTACTCTTTAAAAAGCACTACTAAGAGATTCAAAATGCAAGCTTCAGACTAGGAGAAACATTTGTAAGTAACATATATGACAAGGGAACTTTTTCCAAATATAAAATGTCAAAATAATAATAAAACAAGCAGTCCAGTAAAGGGGAAAAAAAAAAAGGACAGCAATTTTGGACAGGTCCACAAAGAAGATACATGAATGGCAAATAAGCACATGAAAAGAGGCTCAACGTCAATTAGTTATCAAGAATTGCAGATTTAAATCACAGTGAGATACCACTTTACAGATACTAGAATGGACAGACAAGAAAACAAAACAAAAGAAAAATTAAAAACTCTGGTAAGGACTTGAAGCAAGCTAAGCTCAAATATTGCCCATATGAATGCAAAATGTCACAGTCACTTTGTAAAGTAAACCATCACTTACTATACGACCCAGAATCTCACTCTCAGGTGAGATTCACACAAAACCTGTACATAGGGCTTCCCTGGTGGTGCAGTGGTTGAGAGTCCGCCTGCCGATGCAAGGGACACGGGTTCGTGCCCCGGTGCGGGAAGATCCCACATGCCGCGGAGCGGCTGGGCCCGTGAGCCATGGCTGCTGAGCCTGCGCGTCCGGAGCCTGTGCTCCGCAACGGGAGAGGCCACGGCAGTGAGAGGCCCGCGTACCGCAAAACAAAAAACAAACAAAAAAAACACCTGTACATAAAAGTTTATAGCCACTTATTCATAACCATCCCAAACTAGAACTACCCCTCATTTCCTTCAACAAGTGAGTGGATTTTATAAAAGGTGGTACATTAATACAATGAAATACTTCTCAGCAATTCAAAACAAATGAACTACTGAGACACACAACAACATGGATGAATCCCAAAAAGACTTTGGTAAGCAAAAGAAGCCAGACTTAAAAGGTTATATACTGTACGATTCCATTTGTATGATACTCTGGGAGAGATAAAACTATAAGAAAGGAGAGTGTTTCATTGGTGGCCAGGTTAGGAGACGGGAGAAGGGTTGACTGCATAGAGCTGAGTGAGGGCTCCTGGGGGGGTGATGGAATGGTTTGTATCTTGATTGTGATAGGAGTTGCACAAGTCTATGTAAGCACTTGTCAAGACTCATAACACCACACACCAAAAAGTGTATTCATTTTATGTAAATATAAAAAATAAAAATAAAGTGGGTAAGAAGCAGGAAGGAGTAAAGGTAAAAACAAGCACAAGGACAAGAAAATAAACATGTTGGATGTCTTCTGTTTTTGCAACCAAATCATTCTAACACCTTGTTCAAGGCTCTCTGTGTGCCAGCAGGCTGACCTTTTTAGGCTACACCAACATGTCCCCTCACCATCAGTGTTTTGGTGGGTGTGGCCACATGGAGCCGCCATCATGGGATCAGAGGCAGGAGGAAGGTGGTGCTAGGGTACAGATACATCGATTCTCCTGGCTCCTTCCCTGTGGGGTCCTCCACCAATCCTCAGGACTCCTCTAGTCATCCTGTCAACGTGAATCTCCCCTTGCACTTTCCAGCATTTACTTTTTCCTCTGATCCCTTTTTATCTAGAAATAATAATAATTCCCACTCATACTAGCTCTAGGGAATCATGCTATCTTTGGTGGTTTCCATCCCTCTTGTGCATAGTTTTGTTAGTATTCCTACATTAAAGTCTCTCAAGTCATCCAGTGTTACTTTGCCGTCCATTTCATGCAGAGACCCTAAAGCAGTGACTAAAGACTCAGGAGAATGAGTCCCGCATGTACTTGGACAGTGAGAAGGGCAGCTGGACTGGAATAAGAAGCCTGAATAAGTGAGAAATAAGATAGAAAACGTAGAGTGAGGCCATGATCAGCAAGGTCACAATATCTAAAACTAGGTTAATCTTAATTATATAGGGAAAAATGAAACCATTGGAAACTTTTGAACAGAAACTGATATTATTAAAATATTACATAATAAAGATTGACTGTAGTATGCTAGACGGATTGTAACAGGAAATGGACTTTTGATGAACAATTAAAAGAATGATATATGACATATAAGGTGAGCTACACCATAATCATGCAGTGGAAATGACAAGCATAGAAAAATAGATCTTGGAAATGAAGTAGATACAAGACAGGAAAGAATAAGATGAGCCAAAGATGACTTTGAAATTTGGAGTCTAGGTGACTGGAAGAAGGATGATGTTATTAAAATGTGACATTTGGGGGGAGGGCAGAGTGATCTGTAAACAAAGATGGTGTTTGAAAGATAAGGAACTCACGCCCTCACATTACCATTTCAGGAATTAGCTCTGGGGTGGGTATGATTTCAGCTTTAAAAAATAACTTTTCTCCCTATGTTAAAGCCAAGTCTAAAGTTAATAATCCACCTTAAGACCAGCAGATGGTTCAATGTGCAGTATTCAAGGAGTCTGATTCCAGGGATCATTGAGAACAGAAGCTACAATCCCAGGAACAAGATAAAATAATAATTTCTGTGACTCGACCCAGTGTAACAGGTCAGACAGATTGGTTGTTGAAGTCAGGGGAATGTTACTTGCACTGGATATGGAAAATAGAGAAACCATCCAAACTGAAAGAAATACGGACAATGAGAGCTTTTCTAGCAGAAGCTGTACCACAAAGTGGTAAGGGCAAGGGGAATCATTATACAAGACAATTAATTTACTCAGTAGTTTACAGAACAGACTAAGGCTAATCACAGAGTGAAATCAGTTAGCCTGGGAAGGAGATGGCATCTAGATTCAAAGACCACAGAAGTATGTGGTGTCACTGCTCTAATTCTTGCCTCTACTTAGTAGTGATCTATATTTGGTGCAGTGTGTGGGAACCCAGCCATTGTGGGCAGACTACCGATTCTGACCTTTGGGGTACATGGTTTAATAGTAAGCTTAGGTTACTTTTGTAGTTATTAATATTCTTGCTGCAAATGTGTAATTTGGCTTGAGATTGGGGCAGAAGAGAAGATGCAGAGGGAGGAGTTTTTTGAACTCAGGTGAGTGAAAGGAAGCTGCAGAGGGAATATACCCCAAACTCAGACATGTGAGGATTCCTAGGTTTTTTCCTCTTTTTTGGTCTCATACAGACCCTACCACAATATTGGATTTAGAGAAGATGCTCACTAAATAAATGTTGAATTGAACAGGTTACTAACCCAGAATAAAGGCAGTCCTACATCAAAAGGAGAATACTATTGTTTGAAAAAGGCAAAAAGTTGTAAGACTCAGGGACCCCAGAAAGATGTTTAAGTTCTAAAAAATCTGATATGCTTTAGGAAGCATGAAGTGGGATCCTCAAACATGTAAGGGCAAATAAGTGTCTTTTAGATAAGCGGAGCTTATACGACAAGACAATATATATATAGCTCAATAACCACTGAAGGAATAAGAAAGGGTAGGCAAACTGAAGTTACTTTCCTGCAGTTTTCAAAGAAATCCCAGTGGCGATGAAGATTAGAGTTAGAAAAGACATATCAGAGAAGGCTCAGCAAATCAGTGATTTCTTTAAGTTGAAACTGAAACAAGTACAGTGCAGTAGATCTGTTCATACACATACCTCATAAGTTTCTTTTATCATAAAATATTAAGAGTAGATATTAAAGGAGGCATTTTAATGACTGACTTAAATTCCACCATCCACAATCACTTGTTAGTTTATTAGCAAATATATATACCTGTGATGCTGGATTTTTTGATTATAAAAGATATCACAGTTGTGATGTTGTGTCCTTAGGTTTTCTTCATTGTCTTTGTCCTGGAGGATTTAAGTAACAGTACATAGGGCAGTTTATTGGGGGTAAACCCCCGCCAGAAAAATTAATAAAATAATACTCTACTCTTTAAAATATATTTATTAATATATCACAAATGAATGCATAAGTATTCCTAACAATAGGTTTTATTATTGATGTTTTAACTGTGGTGGAAAAAATGAATTTATCCAGAATACATGTTGTATACATGTTATTTGTTCTTAATTTTACTGATATAAGAACTGATGCCTAAGCCACTATGGAGCTTCCTTAAAAAACTAAAAATAGAGTTACCATATGACCCAGGAATTCCACTCTTGGGTATATATCCAGAAAAGAGAAAAACCCTAATTAGAAAAGATACATACACCTCAATGTTCATAGCAGCACTATTTACAATAGCCAAGATATGGAAGCAAACTAGATGACCATTGACAGATAAATGGATAAAGAAGATGTGATATAGCTACACAATGGAATATTACTCAGCCATAAAAAAGAATGAAATTCTGCCATTTGCAGCAACATGGATGGACCTAGATATTATCATACAAAGTGAAGGAAGTCAGACAAAGACAAATATCACTTATATGTGGAATCTAAAAACATGGTACAAGTGAACTGATTTACAAAATAAAAATAGATTCTGATTTACAAAATAGAAATAGATTTACAAAGACATTCCCCTTTGATAAACTTATAGTTACCAAAGGGGAAAGGGGAGGAGGGATAAATTAGGAGTTTAAGATTAATAGATCAGACTACTATATAGAAAATAGGTAAGCAACAAGGATTTACTGTATAGCACAGGGCCCACAATGGAAAAGAGTCTGAAAAAGAACATATATATATATATACATATCTATGTATATATATATGTATATATATATATAAGTGAATCATGTTGCTATACACCTGAAACTAACACAACATTGTAAATTAACTATATTTCAATTAGAAAAAAATAAAAAAAACTGATGCCTAGCTATAAAGAGAAGCTCCCACAGTCACAGAACAAGGTAGTTTCCATACTATGCAGGCAATAAACTCACCCAACAGTCAAATACTCAAACTCATTTTTGACAAAATATAGATCAAGAAATAATAGTTTTTGTTTTTACCCCATCAATAAGAGTAAACAATTTAGCTATATTAATGTATTTATAGGCTCACTATAAAATGTAATGGAGCAACACCTCTCGGTATCAATATATTATAGCAGATAATAAGAGAAATTTTAAGTGGATGCATAGACAGGTATATATTCAGTTCTCTATATTTCACTAAATTATTCGTCACAAAAGCTTTAATAAGTGCTTCCCCCCAGAGATGGAATAAACAAGGAAACCTAACTGAAGGGGTATTTCTTTTAAAAAATAATATACATTATATTATTTAAAGTTTATTGATAAAAATCTGAATTGGTTCTTTTCTTTAGCCTTAGAGTAGAAATTCCCTTGGGAAATTTTCTCAGCTTTCCTCAGGGCTGGAAAACTTGGTTTTATATAGATTAATAACCTTAGAATCTTATCCTCAAAGAAATGTTTAATAGCCTGATGGATTGTGGTATAGTGCAAGTGATTTCTATGAAGTATTATCTTTTACTTGTTTTCAGCACAGCAAAAAGGGACTTCAGATAATTGTAGTCTCCCTTCCTCAATGCAGGTTCCATTACTCTCTGAGTTTATCATGAAGAATAATGATGTTTTGATTAAAAAAGGAGTATCAGTGCTGCTGCAGTCGGACCTCACCAAGGACAGGACTGCATATCTTCCTCTTACTCTTTTCCCCATAAACATGACAGAGCAATGGTACAATACATCAGATTATGACAATTGTGCAAGGACTGCTATATGTCTTCAGTTCCTCATGAAATATTCACAAAACGTTTCTAACCATTGCAATGCGTATACTCATTAATCTTCAGTTTCTCTCCTTTGTAAAAAGGTAGAAATATGCTAAAAGAGGCAAAGTCTATCAGCCTTTAGCCCATCAGCCCAGAGTTATTAACCCATTAGCATGACTCTAATACGTAAGTAGAAAAGGCAACATAAAAATTTAATATATTCTATATTTCCTTCTCATACTTTTCCATCCTCACTATAACTCTGGTTCATTTTCTTATGCCTAAGCGGACTGATGTGCCATGGTCTTCCAGCCAGTTTGCCTGCTTCTCATGTCTTGCATTTCAATCTATTCTTCACGTGCTCCAGGTAGCACTTCAGGTCTGCAATCTGCTTTCTCACTGCCCAGGGTTCCAAGCCTTTTCGGTTGTTGACCGTCTCTACCCCACCATAGGGAATATCCTCTGCCCCCCATTCTGCTTTCAGTCTCCTTAGATTTTCAGGCCATCTGGGTTTGGCTTCTTTTGCTTTTCCCATTATTCTGGGCTTTATGTTTTTTATTGTCCAAATTATGTGATTGTGATTTGATGAGAGCCTTTCACTGATAAAACTTGATGAGTTTCCACTGGGTTCAAGCGAATTCATCTTGCAGAAATATTTATATGAATCTGTTTAAAAATACTGGGGTTTTTCATCTCTCTTTCTTTACTCTTTAATGGTATTTCTTTCACAGTATTCCAATGAGACAATTTCTGGTACTTTTAAAGGCTAGCATTTTATATATCTTTAGTCACTTTAAGCATATAAGAGGCAATTTAACTATTCATAACATATTGTCAGAGTATTGTTGGGACACTGGAAACATTTCTGGGCAAAGTAAAGCCCATCGTTCCCTAAATTGATATTGATCTTCCTTTTAAGGTTATTAGTAATGTAAAGGGTTGTGAATATCTTCCATATGTGGGGTTCTACATACAACCACGACAAGTTATGTAAGTGCTGACTTAGTCATACAGTCCTGTTGTTGAGTATCTACATTTGTAAATTGTCCATATATGACGGATCAGTCCTGCCCTTTGTGGAGAAAACAATGGGGTGATATAAATCCAAAGATATAATTTTGGTTCTGACTTTACATAAACTAAGGGTACAAAACCAAGTCTGAGCAGAAACTGGCTTTTCTACTCCCTTAACCCTTTTTTCTCATCAAGCATAATTTTGAAAGCCACATAGGCACATTCATTCAACAAAGTAGAATCTGCTGTTGAAAGCCACTCTGTCCCAGAGTATATACCATGCTAGATGGTATCTGTACACAGCCGTTTTATTCAGACTCTTAGGACTAGATATGCTTCTGAATGAAGAATTTTTCAAGTTTTAGGAAAGTGAAACAGTTCATGCATCTTCTGTTACAAAATACTCCCAGGGGAACCCAAATAGTATCCTATAATCAAACACATTAATGTGTCAGCAGTGAAAATCACGACTATTCACTTAGGAATAATGAAGTTTATAAAAGGTCTCACATCAAGGCAGACAAGGTTCTGCAGCCAAATGAGTTATAGAGACGATTTTTATCTTTTAGAGCTTTTTTGGATTTTAGAGTTGTAAAGGCTTGCGGACCTGTGGTGTTTAATGAAAACTAGAACATAGTTTCTGCCCTCAAGGAAGCCAACAAATGTTAATATTTAGCTAGTTCGTACTGGTAGGCTTATACTGAAATTAAAATATTGAAAAGTTTTTTCCAGTTATTAAGTGGCCATTGTCCCAAGCCATTCAAGGACTCTTCCCTCCAACCCATCCATCTCCTGGACCTGGTACCTTCCTTGCACCTACCATAACCCAATAACTGAAGGGGTAACTCCACAGCCAGCCTCGGTGGTTGGTAGGTGCCTGAGCCACACCTCTTGCTCACAATTTTGAATACCATTCCTGAAATCACAGGATAGTGAATTTCTTCCGGGATTTTGGCAGAATGAGGAGAGGTTGGGAGAACTACGGAGTTCCACTTCCTTTCATTTTTAACTTTAATAGATCAGAGTTTAGGTAAGCAGAAAGTCAATGAAATTATCTGTGACCCTAAGTCTCTACTGCTCCAAGAAGGATAACAGTCCACAAGAGGACAGCCAGGGAAGAGTGACCCTGGGAAAGAGTGTCCACCATGATCCCTTATCAGTGGCTTTTGTAGTTATATTCAATAGATTTAACTCAGATGTAGGAAATTCCATACACAATTTTTTTTTCAACAGATGTTAATTTTCAGCATGGCATAATTGAAAGAGAACATGACTTGATGAAAGACCTGTTGTTGAGAACTTTTCCTTTTTAGAAATAACATCCCTGAGCAAATTCCAACCTCACTAGCTTATATTTTTCACCTTAAAAACAAGTGTCATAATTCCTACTTGATGCCAGCCTGTCTGTGAAAACTGAGATGTCATATACTGCAAAACTAACACAAGACGTTATCATTTGTTTTTTATAAGATTAAAAATGACTCTTAGAGATTCCTTTTGTTATATATGTTCCATTGAATTTGATCAGCACTGACGGCTGGTACTTATAAATGAAAAGCATTGATCTGTCACCACCCTGTCCAGCTGGCCAGAGGCCAGTGACTTGAGCGGATACTAACTGGGACTTTCATTAAAAAATTGCTCCCTATTCTAATTTAGTATGACAGGCAGTAAAACACAGTAGTTAAGAGAGTGGGTTCTGGCATATGACTGCCTCATTTTGAATCCCAGCTCTGGTACTTACTAGCTGGGGCAAGTTTACTTAATCTCTTTATTCTTCAATTTCCTCACTGATAAAATAAGGATAGTAATTGTACCTATCTCATAATACTGTTATAATTATTAAAAGATTTAATGAATTCATAAGGCCTAGTACACTCCCTAGCAGAGATTAAGCTTCTCCAAGTGTTAACCATTACTGGAAGGATGCTTGCCACCAGGGAGGGCCCTTGTCCCAAGCTGCTACTTCTCCGTTTCTGCCATGGTCTTAACTGTGCTGCTCAGTCTGCTGCCTTAGAAGCTGATATGCATTCGGTTTCTCCAGGGCCCTGCAATTAAGGCAGCTCAGCTTGTTATCAGGGCTTCCTTTTTGTTGTCACTGCCATTGCTGCTACTGCAGCTGTTCTTCTCTTTCTGCTTCTCCTTCCCTTTTTCCTCCTTCTCTTCCCCATTGTCCTACCCTCCTCCTCCTGAAATTCATCTGAATGCGTATCTGTTAGTACAAAAACGTATGTAATCTGTTATTATTTTGTGCTCTTCCAACTCTAAATTCTCATGCCTATATTCTCCCAGTTTGTCTTGGTAATACGGAAATAGCTTATTGCACCAGAAAGAAAGGTCTCCATTTTCTTGTTATCGCCTCTTCAGATTTTGACTTCTTCTCCTTTTCAGACATTTCTGTTCTTATCCCCTCACGTGTCTTATACTGTGACTATTATACAACTTACTATAATCTCCACTACAATCTGAGGTACACTCCACCAAACAAATGTCTCCCTTCCCCCATTTCCCTACCTCCCACAAATTTAGTCATGTTTCTTAGTCTATGTCCCAGCTTGCCGACAAGCAGTCTTCAATTTGCTTTCCTATTTTCTAATGCCTATTTCGATATATACCATTTTGAAGAAATATTGTTAAGGCCACAATATTTAAATGGCCAAGCATGAACAATCTAAGTTTATGGAGTAAAGATACTGGTACTGTAATTTTTCACATGTTAGAGAAGGTTAAGCTGGTAGGACATTCCCTACAGAGGTTTTTCCTATATCTATGTTTTAAGTCAAAACCTTAGATAATTAGCTGAATTTTAGGATAACACAAACTCAATAGCAATGTCAATTACCCTTGCTAACTTGACTTTGCCTTAGAAAGCTCGGCCTTTTTAACACCACTTCTTTGATGACCTGAAATCTGAGAGAAGAATGATGAAACATACAAAGAATAACAACTCAAGGTTTGTGTTTTCTTCTTCTTCTTTTCTTATTTGTCCTGTAGCTTTCAAGTAACAGTGGCTGCTTTTTCTTAGGCTGCCCAGCAAAGAGAGATCAGGATAAAAGCATACAAATATACGCTAACGTTGGACTGACTTCACACTCATAAGGCAATGTGATGATGGTGGCAGAAACGAGTGTAAAGCATCCAGGAGCCAAGAGATGCCACAGCTTCTGGAAGCTGGTAGAAGCGAGGAACTGATTCTCCCCTAGAGCCTGCAGAAGGCACTATCTCCAACGACTCCTTGAGTTTAGCCCAGTGAAACTGACTTGATCCTCTGACTTCCACAAATGCAAAAGAATAAATATGTGTTAAGCCATTAAGTTTGTGGTAATTTGTTATGGCAGCAATAGGAAACTAATACATATTTTGGTGCCAGAAGTGGGGTGCTGCTATAACAAATACTTAAAACATCATGAACTGGGACTTCCCTGGTGGCGCAGTGGTTGAGAGTCCACCTGCCGATGCAGGGGACACGGGTTCGTGCCCCGGTCCGGGAAGATCCCACATGCCGCGGAGCGGCTGGGCCCGTGAGCCATGGCCGCTGAGCCTGCGCGTCTGGAGCCTGTGCTCCACAATGGGAGAGGCCACAGCAGTGAGAGGCCCGCGTACCGCAAACAAAACAAAACAAAACAAAACAAAAAAACCCATCATAAACAGAATCTTGAGCATGGGTGAAAGGAATATACTTGAAAAGCAGAGTGAAACCCTCCTCCTTAGAGATTGATGATTCTATAACTCATCTGTAGAGATGCTTAAACATAGTACAGAGTAAGGCTTGGTGTCACTCTCCTTTAAGGTGGACAGCTTAACCAGCAAAAAGGATATTGAGAAGTGCTAATAATATGTGATATTCAGAAGATAAATGAGGCAAATGGTATTTGTGCTAGTCCAAAAACCAGACAAAATTTCAATATTCCTTTTATCCTACCTTTTTCACCTTCATTATCTAAAAATTTTCTATTTCTCCCTTCTGCCCCCTAAACTATGTATATGACCCTTTATCTCTACTTTTCTCAATCTCTATATGTTGCATGATAACGACTTTTTAAAATTTTTTTGTTTTGTTTTGTTTTGCGGTACGCGGGCCTCTCACTGTTGTGGCCTCTCCCGTTGCGAAGCACAGGCTCCGGAAGCGCAGGCTCAGCGGCCATGGCTCACGGGCCCAGCCACTCCACGGCATGTGGGATCTTCCCGGACCGGGGCACAAACCCATATCCCCTGCATCGGCAGGCGGACTCTCAACCACTGCGCCACCAGGGAAGCCCCTTAAAATGTTCTGATAAATATTGATTGGAAAATATTTATTGAGTACCTACATTGTGCTCAACAGGCCTTACATCTCTTCTTAAAATGACTGAAATTGGGAACTTTCTCTAATTCACTCTTGATTCCATCAAAGGGTCTGAACCAGGGTGTTTTACTCATGCAGATGATAGGCAAATGTTTGCTGAATTAAAAATAAGTGAAGTTATTTTAATGTTAGCTTGCTCATGCTTGTATTTATTAATTGACAGAGATAACAGCTAAAAGTACTAAGCTTTTCTCATGAATTGTATCACTTAATCTTCATGCAAATGTGTGATGTATATACCATTATTTTTATTTTACTGTTGAAAAAACCGTAGCTTTAAAAAAGTTAAATAATTTACTCAAAGTTACACAAATATTAAGGACTCGGATCCATACCCAGCCAACTCCAGGAGCTTATTTTTTAACCACCATCTTCTCCAATCCATAAACCATGCTGCTTGTTCACATAAACTCTTGACCTTCCACCATCGGAACCTATCAGAAATGCCAAGGTCAAACATTAAACAAAAGAACCTAGAGGACAAGCAAAAAAAGGAAGGTCTTCACCTAGGAATACCCAAATTGTGTAATCACAGATAATACAGTGGTATTATGATTTTAAAAAAACCTCCTGAAAAGACAGTCTCTGTTGGTGATGTCCCCTTTCGTTCTCAAGACACCAACGTGCACAGGAACTTAGGCTCAACCTGTCATCATCTGCTCAGGCATAGTGTGTCTGCTGAGATCAGCTTGGAATGCCTGTCTGTGTACATAACCTATCACCCATAAAGCCTGACCACAATTTGTCTGACTTCTTGTCATGGTTCATCTTTTGCTTTCAATTTTGGCCATGGTGCTTATACTACTCAAAAGTGTCCTGAAGGGCTTTGCCAACACTATGTGATGACGATCACCCAGCTTACTGAAGCACAAGCATTTTGTGAAGTTGGGGGCACTTGATTGAAAATCTCCTCTCCATCCCTGAGAAGTAATATTTTCAGTCTATTTTACTCAGACAACACTTTTTCAAATTCAGAGTGAAAGTCTGTTTCCATAGCACAGGTAATTTATTCCAGTTACTTAAGACTGAACTCTGAATCCATGTGCCATTGGTAATTTAGGATGGATATAAGGAAGAATTTCCTGAGAGTCTTATGGGTTATTAAACACTGACATGTGCTACAGAAGAAAACTGAAGGACCCTCTTCCTTCAAAGGGCTTTAACAATGGAATCAATGAACATTATCCAGTGTGGGCTAGGGAGGACCCATACGAAAGCAAGGCTGTGGAATAGACGGCTTCTCAAGGTAATTTACAGGGCTGGCATTCTATGATTCATGCTTTAAAATAAATGATCTGTGTTGAGGAAAATTATATCTTATCAGTATGTAAAGAAAGCAAACATAAAATATTCTAGAGGGAATGATAAGCATTTATAGTGCACTAAACCAATACTGCTGCCTTACAAGATATTTACCAAGTTTGACTGATTGCAAACGTGGCAGTGATACTATAATCTTGGGAGGGAAACCTACAGTTTTTAATGTAGCACTTAAAACTCATGCAGTGAGAATGGAGAAACTCTTTCAAAAATACATTTATTTACTGTCTACATTCAATAAACAGGAGAGAGGTTAGAAACCTTCCAAAATGCTGTCCCCGCATTCATATCATAAAAGAAACTAAAGATATAAATGGCTCTCAAAGATTGTACCATGCAATTTTTTTTTAAAGTTACTCCTTTTTAAAAATAATTAATTTTTTGGCTGCACTGGGTCTTCGTTGCTATGTGCGGGCCTTCTCTACTAACGGTGAGCAGGGGCTACTCTTCGTTGTGGTGCACAGGCTTCTCATTACGGTGGCTTCTCTTCTTGCAGAGCACGGGCTCTAGGTGTGTGGGCTTCAGTAGCTGTGGCTCGCGGGCTTTAGAGCGCAGGCTCACTAGTTGTGGCGCACGGGCTTAGTTGCTCCGCGGCATATGGGATTTTCCCGGACCAAGGCTCAAACCCATGGCCCCTGCATTGGCAGGCTGATTCTTAACCACTGTGCCACCAGGGAAATCCCTGTATCATGCTATTTTTAAATGGCATATAACCTATTTATTTTTCTATACTCATAGATTATTTAGGCAGTTCTCCATTTAGCTTGGTTGTGCCGCAAATTTTCATGCTTTGAGAAATGAGAAGGCATTTTACTTTCTTTTTTTTAACATCTTTATTGGAGTATAATTGCTTTACAATGGTGTGTTAGTTTCTGCTTTATAACAAAGTGAATCAGTTATACATATACATATGTCCACACATCCCTTCCCTCTTGCATCTCCCTCCTTTCCACCCTCCCTATCCCACCCCTCTAGGTGGTCACAAAGCACCGAGCTGATCTCCCTCTGCTATGCGGCTGCTTCCCACCAGCTAGCTATTTTACGTTTGGTAGTGTATATATGTCCATGCCACTCTCTCACTTGGTCACAGCTTACCCTTCCCCCTCCCCATATCCTCAAGTCCATGCTCTAGTAGGTCTGTGTCTTTATTCCCGTCTTACTCCAAGGTACTTCATGACCTTTTTTTTTTTTTTCTTAGATTCCATATATATTTGTTAGCATACGGTACTAGTTTTTCTCTTTCTGACTTACTTCACTCTGTATGATAAACTCTAGCTCCATCCACCTCACTGCAAATAACTCAGTTTCGTTTCTTTTTATGGCTGAGTAATATTCCATTCTATATATGTGCCACATCTTCTTTATCCATTCATCTGTCAATGGACACTTAGGTTGCTTTCATGTCCTGGCTATTGTAAACAGAGCTGCAATGAACATTTTGGTGCATGACTCTCTTTGAATTATGGTTTTCTCAGGGTATATGCCCAGTAGTGGGATTGCTAGGTCGTATGGAAGTTCTATTTTTAGTTTTTTAAGGAACCGTCATAATGTTCTCCATTGTGGCTGTATCAATTTACATTCCCACCACCAGTGCAAGAGGGTTCCCTTTTCTCCACACCCTCTCCAGCATTTATTGTTTGTAGATTTTTTGATGATGGCCATTCTGACTGGTGTGAGATGATATCTCATTATAGTTTTGATTTGCATTTCTCTAATGATTAATGATGTTGAGCATTCTTTCATGTGTTTGTTGGCAGTCTGTATATCTTCTTTGAAGAAATGTCTATTTAGGTCTTCTGCCCATTTTTGGATTGGGTTGTTTGCTTTTCCGATATTGAGCTGCATGAGCTGCTTGTAAATTCTGGAGATTAATCCTTTGTCAGTTGCTCCATTTGCAAATATTTTCTCCCATTCTGAGGGTTGTCTTTACGTCTTGTTTATGGTTTCCTTTGCTGTGCAAAAGCCTTTAAGTTTCATTAGGTCCCATTTGTTTATTTTTGTTTTTAGTTCCATTTCTGTAGGAGGTGAGTCAAAAGGACCTTGCTGTGATGTATGTCATAGAGTGTTCTGCCTATGTTTTCCTCTAAGAGTTTGATAATGTCCGGGCTTACATTTAGGTCTTTAATCCATTTTGAGTTTATTTTTGTGTATGGTGTTAGAGTGTGTTCTAATTTCATATTTTTACATGTAGCTGTTCAGTTTTCCCAGCACCACATATTGAAGAGACTGTCATTTCTCCACTGTATATTCTTGCCTCCTTTATCAAAGATAAGGTGACCATATGTGTGTGTTTATCTATGGGCTTTCTATCCTGTTCCATTGATCTATATTTCTGTTTTTGTGCCAGTACCATACTGTCTTGATTACTGTAGCTTTGTAGTATAGTCTGAAGTCAGAGAGCCTGATTCCTCCAGCTCTGTTTCTCTTTCTCAAGATTGCTTTGGCTATTCAGGGTCTTTTGTGTTTCCATACAAATTGTGAACTTTTTTGTTCTAGTTCTGTGAAAAATGCCAGTGGTCGTTTGATAGGGATTGCATTGAATCTGTAGATTGCTTTGGGTAGTAGAGTCATTTTCACAATGTTGATTCTTCCAATCCAAGAACATGGTATATCTCTCCATCTATTTGTATCATCTTTAATTTCTTTCATCAGTGTCTTATAATTTTCTGCATACAGGTCTTTTGTCTCCTTAGGTGGGTGTATTCCTAGGTATTTTATTCTTTTTGTTGCAGTG
Source organism: Leucopleurus acutus (assembly GCF_964270905.1). Classification (NCBI taxonomy): domain Eukaryota; kingdom Metazoa; phylum Chordata; class Mammalia; order Artiodactyla; family Delphinidae; genus Leucopleurus; species Leucopleurus acutus. The sequence goes on along the minus strand of NC_139159.1, from coordinate 8,861,813 downwards.
GTAAATGGGAGTGTTTTCTTAATTTCACTTTCAGATTTTTCATCATTAGTGTATAGGAATGCCAGAGATTTCTGTGCATTAATTTTGTATCCTGCTACTTTACCAAATTCATTGATTAGCTCTAGAAGTTTTCTGGTTGCATCTTTAGGATTCTCTATGTATAGTAAGTATCATATCATCTGCAAACAGCGACAGCTTTACTTCTTCTTTTCCAATATCGATTCCTTTTATTTCTTTTTCATCTCTGATTGCTGTGGCTAAAACTTCCAAAACTATGTTGAATAACAGTGGTGAGAGTGGGCAATCTTGTCTTGTTCCTGATCTTAGTGGAAATGGTTTCAGTTTTTCACCACTGAGGATGATGTTGGCTGTGGGTTTGTCATATATGGCCTTTATTATGTTGAGGAAAGTTCCCTCTATGCCTACTTTGTGCAGGGTTTTTATCATAAATGGGTGTTATGTTTTTATCATAAATGGGTGAATTTTGTCGAAAGCTTTCTCTGCATCTATTGAGATGATCATATGGTTTTTATCCTTCAGTTTGTTAATATGGTGTATCACATTGATTGATTTGCATATATTGAAGAATCCTTGCATTCCTGGGATAAACCCCACTTGATCATGGTGTATGATCCTTTTAATGTGCTGTTGGATTCTGTTTGCTAGTATTTTGTTGAGGATTTTTGCATCTATGTTCATCAGTGATATTGGCCTGTCGTTTTCTTTCTTTGTGACATCTTTGTCTGGTTTTGGTATCAGGGTGATGGTGGCCTCATAGAATGAGTTTGGGACTGTTCCTCCCTCTGCTATATTTTTGGAAGAGTTTGAGAAGGATAGGTATTAGCTCTTCTCTAAATGTTTGATAGAATATGCCTGTGAAGCCATCTGGTCCTGGGCTTTGTTTGTTGGAAGATTTTTAATCACAGTTTCAATTTCAGTGCTCGTGATTGGTCTGTTCATATTTTCCATTTCTTCCTGGTTCAGTCTCAGCAGGTTGTACATTTCTAAGAATTTGTCCATTTCTTCCAGGTTGTCCATTTTATTGGCATAGAGTTGCTTGTAGTAATCTCTCATGATCTTTTGTATTTCTGCAGGGTCTGTTGTTACTTCTCCTTTTACATTTCTAATTCTATTGATTTGAGTCTTCTCCCTTTTTTTCTTGATGAGTCTGGCTAATGGTTTATCAATTTTGTTTATCTTCTCAAAGAACCAGCTTTTAGTTTTACTGATCTTTGCTATCGTTTCCTTCATTTCTTTTTCTTTTATTTCTGATCTGATCTTTATGATTTCTTTCCTTCTGCTAACTTTGGGGGTTTTTTGTTCTTCTTTCTCTAATTGCTTTAGGTGTAAGGTTAGGTTGTTTATTTGTGATGTTTCTTGTTTCTTAAGGTAGGATTGTATTGCTATAAACTTCCCTCTTAGAACTGCTTTTGCTGCATCCCATAGGTGTTGGGTCATCGTGCTTTCATTGTCATTTGTTTCTAGGTATTTTTTGATTTCCTCTTTGATTTCTTCAGTGATCTCTTGGTTGTTAAGTAATGTATTGTTTAGCCTCCATGTGTTTGTATTTTTTACAGATTTTTTCCTGTAATTGATATCTAGTCTCAACAGCATTGTGGTCAGAAAAGATACTTGATACGATTTCAATTTTCTGATATTTACCAAGGCTTGATTTGTGACCCAAGATATGATCTATACTGGAGAATGTTCCATGAGCACTTGAGAAGAATGTGTATTCTGTTGTTTTTGGATGGAATGTCCTATAAATATCAATTAAGTCCATCTTGTTTAATGTATCATTTAAAGCTTGTGTTTCCTTATTTATTTTCATCTTGGATGATCTGTCCATTGGTGAAAGTGGGGTGTTAAAGTCCCCTACTATGATTGTGTTACTGTCGATTTCCCCTTTTACAGCTGTTAGTATTTGCCTTATGTATTGAGGTGCTTCTATGTTGGGTCCATAAATATTTACAATTGTTATATCTTCTTCTTGGATCGATCCCTTGATCATTATATAGTGTCCTTCTTTGTCTCTTGAGCATGCATTTTTCTTGATCAACAACATTGATTTATTTATTTGCCTGTTTAGCTTCCAGAAGATATTTAGCCCAATGAATAAAGGTAATGTTGCTTTAATCTTAATAAAAAATGAATGAATGGGAAATAGATGCTTTGCATTCCATTTAACCAACTTGAATATTTGAACTGAAGGAGGTAGAAGGACATTTATGTAGAAATACTGCAAAGAATTTCTGGGCGTTTTCATAGGCTTTGGTACTTGGTATGACACTGAGTACCATTTGTAATTTCATTAACATTTTTTACTTTTTTTTATTTCCTGTGGATAAGTATATCATTATTACTAATTTTTCATTTCACTTTGATGGTATTCCTATTTCCATTTATTTATTAAGCAAATATGTATCAGGCACTGTGCTGGTTACTGGCATATAATAGCGATAGAAAAGATGAGGTTCTGTCTTCATGCGTTTTACAATTCACTAGAAGAGATACAGTGACAAGAAAAAGGAAGCCTAGTTACTTAGTATCAGAAAGTTTGGCAACACTTAAGAGCTGCAGGAATGTAGAAGATAAGCAATGTAGCTAAGTAATGAACTCATTGATTTAGCTAAGGGTATTTCCAGGCAGAATGCTGAAACGCTGACTATCCTCACTATGATAAAATAGTCTAGTATATTATAAAACATAAAAAGAGAAGTGGAAGTTGTTCAGTTTTTAATCAGAATTTAGAGAACATATAGAGTACCCAGGACAGTCTTTCTAGCCAGGAAAAGATTCTCAAAGTAAGAAATGGCCATAGGGCAAAAGTCAAATCCCAGACGGAAAGACTAGGTCTCTGAGAAAGACTGAAGTCAGGATGAGGCTGAAAGACTCCTTTCTTAATACTTCATAAAGATATAAGGGTGTGCCTTACAGATCCTCTTTGTTAAGAAATAGCATTTTTAAAAATTTTAAGAATTAAAAATTTTTTTTCCAATACCTCACAGATTGCTGAAGGTGGTAAGTGGCTTTTGTCTAATGATGTGAAATATAAATCTGATGTATTAGACAACTACAAAACTTTAGGAGATATGTACTGGCTGAAAGACTGTTAATTAAAACATACACAGACAGTACAAAATGAAAAAGAAGAAAACTTTGGTATTTGGTCTCCTAACAATTTATAGACAGGAAGTTGGCTGAGAAGACTACACAGCTGCAAACCTGGTACGTTTTTTATGGAAAAGGAACAGTGACTCAAATCCATGAAGGGTGCATCCAAATACCACTGAGAATGTGTTCCAGGAATTAGGACAGAGTCCTACCCAAGAAACCAGCAACATGTACCCATCCAGTTGCAGAATTGTTATGAATCAGTTATGTGCCTAGAATTTTCCCGCGTTTTGAAGACAGGTGTCTATTGTGGTTGCCCTAACCCTGTCTCGTATTGCATATTGAGTGTGTTGGTGTGCAGATTGCTTGCTCTTTAGTTCACAAACCTTCAGATCAAAAGGAACCACACTCAAGGAACCGCTCTTGAGGAGCCTCAGCCAAGGCTGGTCCTGATATAAATGATAAGGTTTTGGACTTTGAGATGATGTTATAATGGGATGAGACTTTGGGCGTCTTGCAAGAAGTGGATCTAGTTTGCATTTTGGAGAACCACAAATAAGGTTTTGGGCTGTAGGAGAGATGGTAGCAGAGTCTTTGGCTTTTATCTCTTTGAGAGGTTGGATCTATTTCCCTTCCCACTGAATCTACACTGGACTGAGATTCCCTTGAGCATTATGGCATGAAGGAGTGGAATGACACTATGCCTGTCCCAGGCCTAGTGAGGACTGTAAGCTTCTGCTTTGATCTCTTAAAGTTCTGAGCTGCCATTCAAAAGTGATTTCTCAGGTAGAGATACCACATGGAGAAGACCTAAGGCTACATGGGCAAGGTGAGGAGCCCAGCTGAGGTCAGCTTTCCAGACATCCTCCTTCAACTGGCACAGGCATGTGAATGAAGCTATATGGACCTTCCAGAACATTTCAGCTGAATATCACTGTGAGATGCCACTCAATGTCAAATAGAGAAGAACTATCCAGCCAAGTCTGCCCAATCTCTGATCCATGAAACCATTAGTTACTATGAAATGTTTTTTGTTTCAAGCTATATTCTGAAGTAGTTTTGCAGTACAGCCCCCAAGAAACTGAGTTAGGAAGAACTGAGAAGTCCGAGTGGAGGGTATACATTCACAACAGTGGAAGCAGCAACTGAATTAAAGCTAGAAGCTTTGGGAATTGAGAATAAGGATAGGCCTTTGGTGAGAGGGCTCAATGACCCCAAGGCAACAAGGAATATTTATAGATTTATAATCCACGTAAACAAATGGATGATGACTTAGGTCTCAAGTGGACCATATGAGTAATGAATATTGTTGCATATAAATTATGAGTGTATCCATCCTTTTAAGAACTTTGAAGTGGCCATGTTCCTGGATGAATTTGAGGGATGGACTAGGTGGGTCTTCGGAAGCTCAGATCCTAAAGGGTGACCTTTTCCCTGAGATTCAGACTTCTCTCAGAGGTTCTCTGACACTTGCTAAAAGTTCTTACTTAATTAATTATATCCATTCATTCAGCAATATTTGTTATATTACCTTCCTGTGCAAGTTCAGTGCAAGGTTCTGTTAGGGATACAAAGAAGGAGATTCTGTCCTTGTGCTTGAGGGACTAAAAATAGGGTAAAAAGGATCAGACAAGGGTTGAAATAACTCTAATGCAGCAAAGAAAATAATGATTGCTAGCATAAGATAGGGTTGACTGACCAGAGAATTTGGGAACCTAGTCAAGGAGCTCCCTAAGTTTAAGAGGCAGTATCTCAGTTCCTGAATAGACTAGGGTATTCTTGGATATTCAAGGGGACTAAATAATTCCAGCACTATTTCTGGAGCTGAAGGTGAGCCTCTAGTCTAAGAATCTAGAGTATATAATCTTAATATGAATCTCTGGACTCCAGGCATTTTGGGACAGTCCCATACTCCTGAAAGTATCAGCAATAGCTACGCTCCAAGAACCAACTCTTCACAGCTAGAGATTAATACATCCCTAAAAGATTTTGCTCTGTACATCATCACTCCTGAACGCCATGCTTCTCCAAATCCTATGTGAGATCAGCAATTGCTTTATTCAGAGAGATTGCATCTTGCAAGCACAATTTTTCTTTGTCTAATAAACAACAAATTCACCTTTCTGTTTTAGATTTTGAGTGATGATTTTCTTCTTTGACATCCCTGGTAAAACTCAATCATTATCTTTGGTTGGTGTGTTTTCCCTGGAGTCACAGGCTATCAGAAACTGAGCATCCCATGGAAACAACCTTCCCAGTCTAGACTCACTAATCATAAGTCTTTGATAATGCCATTACCAAGTATGGTGCTCTGATCTTGGGAAATAATTATGCCAGTCATCAGGATATAGATGGTACCATGGACAGAGCTTTCTTTGTAAAAGCAAGATCACAGACAATTTTGGCAGGGGGGCTATAAGTGATAGGGCATGCCGTCTCTCACTACGGAATGTCAGAGTCAAAATGGGGAAAGTATAAAATGTTTACCTGAGCCTGTGAGGTGGGTGATAATCTGCCACACTCCCACCTGCCATTAATTAGAATCAGGATAGCTAGACCTCTTATCTCTACTATGTATCTTTTTCCTGTAGAGCCAGAGAAGAAAGAGTCAAAATTCCTAACGAATGGGGATTCATGTTTTTAAAATCTAGGCATCTAAGGAAGGAAGACTATTAAAGAGGAAAGTTAAAAGATATGAACTATTGTAATTATAATGTTAACCACTGGGAAGTATAGTCCAGGAATCTTTCTAGTATAAAAATAACGGGAATTCCCTGGCAATCCAGTGGTTAGAACTCCGTGCTTAAGATCTCACATGCGGAGCAGCATGGCCAAAAACACTCAACCAACCAACCAACCAAACAACAACAACAATAAAACCTATCTGTGCTCTAGAGATATCTGGAAAGAGAGAGTAGGGCTGGCCAAAAAGTTCATTTGCGTTTTTCCGTAACATCTTATAGCAAAACCTGAATGAACTTTTTGGCCAGCCCAGCATGTAACTGTGACTTGATAGACATCACCATGCACTGGATATGGCCGGCCTAATACAGATTAAGATGTATCATGTTTAACCAATTCTCTAATCGGTTTAATTCGATCTCATGAGAACAAAACATTTTAATTTCCCTGGAAAAAGACTGACTGTTTTCTGGCCATAGTAACAAGTAACTCTCAGATCTGGTCTTAAGTTTCAGATCTGGAAAAGTCCTCCAGTTTCTAGATTCTATTTTATGTGGAGGTTCACGGCAAACTGAGAAGTCAGCTGAGAAGAATGACCATATACAGCTCTCACATTTGGGGAATGTGGATAATGAACAATGCAGGTAACTGTAAGGACCTATAATGCTGCAGGAGAGGGGGTTTGGAGGGGCAGTTACACTGTGAGGGAGAGTGGAAAATACTACCCTGTAATGAGGAAGGAGGCTGGGTGGAATTGACTGAAGGAAAAGTGTTCCCTTAGAGCGGGACCCAGAATCAGATGATAAAATGGTCAGTTATCCATGCTAGGTCACTGAGACCTGCGTCCTGCAAGCTTTCCACTTAGCTTTGCAAAGACAGAAAAGTCTTGTAAGAAAATAGTTCTTTCTAAAGTCACAAGCATATCTATTAAGAAGTATACTTTTCTTTTAAGACAGCTGAGGGTTAAAGTAAAAGATGAGGCAAGAATTCTTCTTGCTCTGAAATATCAAAGTCATGCTGACTTTGGGGGGGATGTTTTTTGTTTGTTAGGTGATCCCACGAAGAAGAAACTGTCTTCATTCCGAAATTATATAAGGAAAATTCTTGGCCCTAGCCAACCTCTCCCTAATTGGCATATAGCAGTTCAGAGAAATCCCCCAAATCTCATGAACACTTAGTGTTTGATGAAACTAACCCAGAAGGGAGGCACTTTCCTGGAATAGAACGATCAGCTGACTTCTCTCTTCTGTTAAACCTGTTGCACAACTTGTTGTATGACTCGTGATTGCACAAGCAAAGGCCATGGATTTTTATTACATATTTTGCTACAAAAAGGACTGCAAAGAGCCAAAAATCCATTGAAGACTGAATGAAGGAATAAAAGTGTTCAAACTAGGGTGGGAATTATTTAAATACCTGCTGCTAATATATTTTCTTCTTTTTAGCTTTTTAAAAAAATTTTATTAGAGTTTAGTTGATTTATAATGTTGTGTTAGTTTTTGCCATACAGCAAAGTGAATCAGTTATACATATACGTATATCCACTCTTTTTTAGAAAAGAATCTAAAAAAGAGTATTGAGTAGAGTTCCCCGTGCTATACAGTAGGTCCTTTTTAGTTATCTATTTTGTATTTTCTACTAGTCAAATTAAGAAAAGCTAAAAATAAATTTAGCAAAAATAAATATATGAAAGAAATCAAAGACAATAATAAAAATAAACAAGGTAAGAGAAATTTTAAAAATTCAGAAGAACCTAAAACTTGCTAAAATACACAATAAATAAAGTATAAAAAAACAAGAAACAAACCAATTTCAAGTAAGTAATTGAAAATATACATTAAAACATTTAACAAAAGTGCTGTTTAAAAGAAGACAACAATATAATTAGATAAAAATAATGCAAAATTAGTATTATTCAAAAGACTAAAGAAGAAAAATAAATGGAACAAAAAAGTTAAATGATGCAATAATAATATTCTAAGATTTAATACCATGACACAGTGGCATATGTCCTTGTAACAGAAAGCCAGTTAACACAGCACAAAATACTTTACCTTTATATATGTGCAAAAAGCCTTTATTTTCTTATTTTTTTAATTAAGAGTTTCCATTTTTGGAAAGTGAAAACGATCCGATATAGAAATGCAATTTTATTTAATTAAAATATTCATCACATTTATAATAATAAGATAACAGAAACACTTAAGTAAAGGTTTAAGTTGCCTCCAATATAGTCACAATGGCCAGCTCCTCCCACTGGATGGGTCCTACCCTCTACTGCTCATGCAAGGGTTTCTCTCCTACATTTTTCCTTCTGTATCTTGAATCGATAAATAATTCCTATCAATATTCAAACATACTTTAACATTTTTCATATCTTAAAGTAGCCTTCAACCAGTAAAGCACTCATATCCAGACTGTGGAAACAATATCTACAAATCAATGAGGAAAAGGGAGCTAACCAAAGAGAAAAAAAATGTGTGAACTTCTGTGATACAGAGTGAAGTCAGTCGGAAAGAGAAAAACAAATACCGTATGCTAACGCATATATATGGAATCTAAGAAAAAGAAAAAGTTCATGAAGAACCTAGGGGCAAGACGGGAATAAAGACACAGATATACTAGAGAATGGACTTGAGCATATGGGGAGGGGGAAGGGGAAGCTGTGACCAAGTGAGAGAGTGGCATGGATATATATACACTACCAAACGTAAGGTAGATAGCTAGTGGGAAGCAGCCACATAGCACAGGGAGATCAGCTCGACGCTTTGTGACCACCTAGAGGGGTGGGATAGGGAGGGTGGGAGGGAGACGCAAGAGGGAGGAGATATGGGGATACGTGTATACGTATAGCTGATTCACTTTGTTATAAAGCAGAAACTAACACACCATTGTAAAGCAATTATACTCCAATAAAGATGTTGAAAAAAGAAAAGAATCAGCAGCCTCAGAAAGAGGGAGGGGATGTCTGCTTTGTTCTTAGCCCTTCACCTCCAAGCTCCATCTGTGAGGAGGCATCATTTTCTGTACACGAAGAGGCATCCTACCTATCTAGGCCTGAAAAGATGCCCTGGAGAAAACAAAACATTGATGTGGAATTTAAAGGGCAGTGGAAACAATAAAAAAACATAAAAGGTCAATGGATCCACAGTCTAGCAGCCAGAGCTTGCTGACCCCTCCTCGTTGGCAGGGCGAGGAGACCCTTACAAAGCACACTGGGTCAGGGCACTGACAGGAAAACGGTCTTTCTTCCTTGAGCACAGTGATTTGTCTCAACCAAAGACCCTCACTTACGAAAAGCTTTCCTGCGCTCTGCACAGTGTCTTCACTTTTTTATCAAATCATTCTTCAGGTAAAAGCTGGCACATGGAGAATGTTTGATTCCATTGGTTCTTTGAAGAAAGAATAGTTTCTTGAAGCACATGCTCTGTTAGTGGATACAAATGTCTTTAAGGTTCACAGGCACCATCTTACACTGGCTAAAATCAAAAGACAGTTGCTACTTTCCTGGCACGTAGGAGCTAAATGAATGAAAGTGATACGCACACACACACATACAGACACACACGAGCCTTTTTTTTTTTCTTTCTGCAGAGTAGAGGTTCTTTTCATGGAATGCAATTTATCTGTTTATATTTTCTTAGAGACCACTTCTACTTGTACAGCCCATGAAGCCCTAGCTAATATTTGCCGACCTTCTCTTTTGAGCTCTAACCACATCTTCATTCCCTTCCTTGCTCTACTTTGGATTACCTACATGAGGTGAAATAATTCACTAATTCTATGTAAAATCCCATTGCATCTATTTCTGCACTTGTGTGTGAGACCAGTTGTGTTTAAGGTGCATCTATACTCAGTAAGTTAAACATAAAAAACTAGAACCTTAAAAATGTCAAAATGATGTTAAAGTCCGTTAAAACTAACTTTAAAGTGGATGCTATTAATTTCCCATCTTTGTGATTGCATTTGTTTGATTTTCAATGTTACTCTGGGTCTGTGGCAAATTGTTGCTTTTGTCAAAGTACCTGTAATTCCACAGGGGAGAAAAAGAAAAGGAGAAAGAAATCGGGAGAGTTAGGAAAATGTACATAACAATGGTATATTTAGGAAAAGATGATGTAGATTGCTAACTGTTACGCACGTGCTTGTAAGATTTACTTTTGAAACACCTGTTAGATTTTGATTGTAATATTGGCATTGGAAACATTAGAAGCATACTTTTATTTCCTTAATTGTTTAGTTTGTAGGGAATATCTCTTATTTAGTTTATTATATTTATTGTTGAAAAAGTGTGAATGAATAATCTAACAATACATAATGGAAATTCAGAAGACATACAAAAATCTAAATATCTTGGGTATCTATAATATCTGACATGGCTCATGACAGCATAGAAAACAGGACTATTCTTAGCCTGACCCCTAGTGTTAAGAGCAAATAAGTGTGGATTCCGACAATATTAAACAAAAGAATTTGTTTCAAAAGAAACACATACCCATAGTTTTTTTCATTATAAAACAGTTCATCCTTAGTGAGTAAATACCAAGCACAGAAGCATCAATCCAGAAGCAGCTCAGAGATTAACACCTTCATTTGATAGAAGAGAAAACCGAGCCTGACAATTTTTAGGATCACAGAATTAGTCTAAATCAGTTTATGCAGTTGCATTTCAATCTTTGCACCCACTCCACTGGCCATAAATCTATTTTACAACCATGGAAAAACAATCATTGGCTTTTAATCTCTGTCTTCCCTGCTTCCTGAGCCCTGCCATGGCTAAGATGCAGGTACACTCACTCCTTGCCTGACTGGAAGTTGGTAGGCAAGTTCAAGTTAGTCCAAGGGCACAGCAGAAAAGGGCCGGAGAAAGAATTAATTCTTTATTAATCCAGTTCTGAGTTTAGAGTTGTATGACTTTTCTCCAGGCAACAGAGACAATCTTAGTAATTATCCACTTATTTACAAGACATTCCCAAATACAGCTCCTTAATTCACCCAACTCCCTCTTTTCTCTGGTAGGAAGAAATCTCTTCTTACAACATAAGCCCTCTGAAGTTTTCATCCATGACTTCAGGTGATCATGTTCTTGGCAGATAAAGAAGAGGAGAATTGTGAATTGTGAAAATTGCTTATTTTCCTTAAGATCTGAACATCCAGCTCTTCTGATCTCCTTTGTGCTTCTATATACTGTATATACCCCCAAATCTGCATTTTTTTTTAATTTATTAATTTTCCACTTCTTTGGATCCTGAATTCAGTCAAATTATAAAAGTTTCCCAATGGTGACTGGTTAGCTTTCAATGTTGGATAAGTCAACTTTGTTTCCTATATCCAAACTAATGAAGACATTTGCTTCCTAAACCAGGAGATTGTCACCAGGGTATTCTAAGATACTTTTGACAAGATGTAACCTATCAAGTTAATTTTTCAGCACAAGTCTGAGCAGCTAATGTTCTAGTTAACACTCAATTGCCTACCTTGGGAATATTTATAAGATGATTAAAGAAAGTCATGCTTAGAGGTTGCTTAATTATTATTGGTCTTAAAATGACACAATTCTCATTGTCTAAACTGTTAATTCTCGTCTCTAAGGGTACTGATGGAAACATTTGAATAAAAAAAGCATTTTTGGAGATACTGTTAAAATAAACTTGCAATAAAACTTTGCAAAATTTTTGATGGAGCAGTTGCCAATGATGAGTGCTGTGTATACATTTGAATGTTTGCAGTGTTTAGAAAGTTTGCCAAGATTAAAGAAGAAACATACATGATAAAGATAATATTTGAGTGAATACTAACTCTCCGATGTAAACAATGGTGATTAGAATCCCCCTGTCCCTGAATCAGCTTAACTGCTGTCCCTTTACCCACCCCTCCAGAGCTTCTTGATTCCTGTCTGATTTCCAAATATGGGGCCCAGCATCCTAACCATTCTATGAGCTCCTCCACTAGCATTCTGATAAATCTCCTTTGATTTTCAACATTGGTTTCTGTTGCTTGTATCCAAAATTAATCCAGGTTAGCAACATTACGGGTTAACAAGCAAAAGCTGAATTTAGTTCCAGGCAAAATAAGGCTGGTAGCAATGACAATTCCTATCCATAAACCCAGAGAGGAACGTAGCACTCTATGGAATGAAGTGGCTAGATTAGTTAATTGCATTGCCACTGTGCTCATCCAAAATCAAATTCATATGAACATATATATGTATACATAAAATACCTCTGCTCATCAAAGATCTAACTCGTATCTATATTATAGCAAGACTACTTCGGGAGATTTGCACTGCTTCTGCCATGAAAAATAAGAGATATTGTAGACCCTAGGGTCACAAATGCCAGGCCATAGCACTCTCTGAGGCAAACATGTTTATCATAAGAAGCAGCAGGACTGGTACAATAAACCCATTCGATTCACAATGTTACCAAGGTCAACTGAACATGAATTTCCTGGAAGAAAATCAAAAATAAAAATAAAAATTGAGTTCTGGGACAAAAGTCTGTCTTGAGCCACCGTAATAAATAGAGCTGGTCCTCTCTTGATTCCCAGGCCTGAAAGAGTTCACAGACAACATGCATAAAAGAAGGCAGGAGGGACATGGGGCTTCCCTGGTGGCGCAGTGGTTGAGAGTCCGCCTGCCGATGCAGGGGACACAGGTTTCTGCCCCGGTCCGAGAGGATCCCACATGCCGCGGAGAGGCTGGTCCCGTGAGCCATGGCCGCTGAGCCTGCGCGTCCGGAGCCTGTGCTCCGCAACGGGAGAGACCACAACAGTGAGAGGCCCGCGTACCACAAAAAAAAAAAAAAAAAAAAAAAAAAAAGAAGGCAGGAGGGACTTCAAAATGAACCTTGCAATGTATCCTTTATGTATACCCTGTGAAACTGGTCCTAACCATAATCAAACGGTCCTAAAGCGACTTACCAGGTTAATTCTTTAATGGAATGGAAATACCGAATCTTTCAAGGGTTATCAGGCACTGTCTCAGAGCTAATTCCTGGGAACTCAAAACACTGCTGATCTATTTTCAGTGCAGCTTTATTTTAAGGTGTAGACTTTCAGAGTTCTCGGCACTTGCCAGGCACCTTTATGGATCTTGAATTTCAACTTTTGTCCCAGTAGTCTGTGAACTGATTGAAGAATTTTTTTCAACCTCTTAGGCTTTCAGGATCCAGGAGGAAATCGTTCCCTCCTAAAAGCCAGAATTACCTCTTGGGAGTATTTTTGTTTTCTTAGATATCACTCCCTTAGTTCTCCATAGACTTGATAGCTCTTAAATACCATTCAAAGGATTGAAAAAACTTTTGTTCATCTTCTATAGTTTCCTCTTATGTGTGTGTGTCCAAAAGACTCTTCTGCTTTAATGTAAAACAAAACGTCTCAGGTACTATGTTGGAGTGAAAATCTTCAAGGATTTTGAGAAAAGACGGAGAAGAGGTATTTTTTTTCTCAATTTTGTTTGTAAAATATGAAGAATATGAAGCAAGGTGACTATAAAGAGAAATATTTAAGGAAACTGGAGTTTATCGGGTCCTTTCTTAACTTCAATTTAACATTTCTCATTCTTAATTTCCTGTGAAATTTTTAAGTGAATATAATAAGTTTGTTTTCCCCTAAACTATTATTTTTGTCCTATTTGCTATGAGATAATTTATATTTCCACACACACAAACTGGCTGTAATTCAGAAAGAAAATACAGCCTCTATTATAACTAAATAATTTTAATGTAAATAGTGTGAAGAAAGCCCCACATCATTCAGGGACCTGACCGATTCGTCTGCAGGAGAATGAAACAGCAAATGGTGCTGTAAGGAACTGGTAAGAAAAAATTGGATAGTAACACTGGAATCTCAGTTCCCTGAACTTTGAAATGATTTAGCTTTTAATATTTTTCTCTTGTCCAGGATAGATCAGATGCCTCCAGGAATTTCTGATTAGTTATGTAGTTTTAATTTTCAGTGTGATGACCCTGTGCTACCCATGTCTTCTAAGCATTGGATTAGGAGTCAGATTTCTCTGTAATTAACTGTGATGCCACTGAAAATATGTTGATCTTTTGGACCAAGAAACTCAGTATTTGAATGACAGTGATTTTCATGGGGTAAGCAGTGTTTTCCTGAGCTGTTAAAAAAACAATGCTTGAAAAAAAATAAAAAATAAACAAACAATGTTTGATATGTCACACTGTACTTTCTTTTGAAACAGGATAAAAGAATTTGGATGACAGATCCCAAAGAAACATTAATTCCATCAGTATTTGAAATATTAATCAGGATATCTCTATAGATTAAAAGATGTGTTCAGAATGCAAAGAAAATATTGGCAGTTGTACATAAGTTGTTTATATTTAATTTAGCTTTCCTCCCCTACTTAAACTTACAGAGAATTGAGAATATAAAGGGAAAAGAAGCAGAACACAGAAAAGTGGACTTTTATCATTCCTAACTGATCAGCTAAATATTTATATGAAGTTATCAAACAACTGATTCAGAATAGCAATTTCTAAAAACAGCTCTTCCAGAAACTGAGATTCTTTAGAGCAAATGAATAATACAGAAAAACTACTTTAATACTACAGGTTTAGAATGTAATAATCTGGTGAGTCAGATATCTTTTATTGATTTTTATATTGCTAGCTCGACTTTTAACTGCTTAAAAATCACTCAGAAGGTCCAGGGGACATAGTAATATCAGAAACTGGTATATCCATGCTTTTAATCATCTATAAAGGTAAACTGGATTGAATTTGCACACTACTGTCTCTTGAAAGTTGTGTATTTGGGGATAAAATTCAACCTAAATAGTACCTTTTGTTTTGTATTGTAGAAAAATGAAAAATCACAAGTCATTAATGTAATAAACATAACTTATTTCCTCTAATTCATAATTCTCTTCCAAATTATACTCAGTTTACATTCTATGTTTGAATTCTGCCAGCAAAGAAAGACCAGTAAAAATTATAATATTTTAAGCAATATATCCTATCACAGGAAACATGGAATTTCTGCAAAAAGGGAACCACAAGGAATTGTGAACTTCAGCAATGCAGTTACCTTGATGCCTCAGGCATATACACAGCAGTCAGGGCTTTATGTGCATCATTTTAAACATACAGATTAGTGTCCAATGTCACCCTGAGAAAAATCCTTCATAAGCGAAGTTCAAAACCTACTGTCCAGGGGTTTCCCTGGTGGCGCAGTGGTTGAGAGTCCGCCTGCCGATGCAGGGGACACGGGTTCGCACCCCGGTCCGGGAGGATCCCACATGCCGCGGAGCGGCTGGGCCCGTAAGCCATGGCCGCTGAGCCTGTGCATCCGGAGCCTGTGCTCCGCAACACGAGAGGCTACAACAGTGAGAGGCCCGTGTACCACAAAAAAAACAAAAACGAAACAAAACAAAAAAACCCTACTGTCTAATGCAGGGGTCCCCAACCCCCGGGCCATGGACCGCTACCAATCTGCGGCCTGTTAGGAACAGGGCCTCACAGCAGGAGGTGAGTGGCGGGTGAGCGAGACAAGCTTCGAGACAAGCTTCACCTGCCGCTCCCCATGGCTCCCATTACTGCCTGACCATCCCCCCTCCACCACCTCGCTCGCGTCCGTGGAAAAATTGTCTTCCATGAAACTGGTCCCTGGTGCCAAAAAGTTGGGACCGCTGGTCTAAAGAGATGCAATCTCTACTGCAGGAGTGCTGATTCTCTAATGTGCATCTCACTGCTAGGGAGATTGAAAGAGAATTCAGAAGACTTTCTTCAAGTACAGTTCCTACAGTAACCCTATTTCACATTCCTTAGTCAGCCGTTAAGTCTCCCCAAATAACACCTTAACCACATGTTACTATTGTTCATGTAATACTGTTAAGTATTTTGTGAAAAAATGCTTGAAATATGGATAAATTCTATATTCTAAGTCTCAAAACACTATTGATTTAAAAGTTTTAGTTCATGAGATAAATAATCTGCATATTTTCTGGTCTAAAACTATGTTTAAAGTGATTAAAGCCATAATAATTTAGAAGCCAACAGAAACCTAAAAAAAAAAAGATTAAGAATTAAGATATCTGAGTTATAATTCTGACTTGTCCATTAACTTTTAGCAAGACATTATCCAAGATACTTAATCCTTTTCAGTCTCAATTTTCTCATTTGTAGAATGAAAAGGGTTGAACTTGAATATTTCTTAGGTCCCTTACACCTCTATTAATGAATTTAAGGAGAGACCATTGAAGGAATTCCCCATATTCTGGAGAATTAAGGCAGTATCGAGTAGTGTCACAGTATCTGGAGTGGACCAGGGCACTGGGTCATGCCTACTTATACCTTTGTCATCAGAAGTAAAAACTGGGCCTACTTGTTTGGTGGTAGGTGTCTTCAAAAGTCTCAGTTTCATCAAGGAGGGTGCAACCAAAGCACACATGCTCCAAGAGCATTTCCTGCTCCCCCAGCAGGAATCGTGTGGCACGCTGGGACTAACAGCATGATACCCCTAGAGCTTTTACACTCTTATCAGGGGTGAAGAGAGAGCCCCAGGACCACTCCTCTCCACTGCCCACACTCAGCGCTTCCACCACCACCTACTTTGAAACAACAGAAACTAACTTCGTGCTGCTTGATTCTTCTGTCTTCAGTCACCGTAAGAAGTTCCAGACCGAGGACATCAGTCACTCTCCAGTCTCTGATGGCCTCTTTTCTCTCCCCTTTTGTCCACCTCTAACTTCTGAAAAACTTCCTGTGCCCTCCGTACCTCACCTTCGATCATCAGCACATCTCCCTGCATTCTTAACCTCTTCTCTAAATGCTCCTTTCATGTTTTGTTTTTTTAAGGAATTTATTAAATTTATTTATTTTTGGCTGCATTGGGTCTTTGTTGCTGTGCGCGAGATTTCTCTAGTTGTGGCGAGTGGGGGCTACTCTTGGTTGCGGTGCGCGGGCTTCTCATTGCGGTGGCTTCTCTTGTTGCGGAGCACAGGCTCTAGGCGCGCGGGCTTCAGCAGGGCTTCAGCAGTTGTGGCATGTGGGCTCTAGAGTGCAGGCTCCGTAGATGTGGTGCACGGGCTTAGTTGCTCCGCGGCATGTGGGATCTTCCCGGACCAGGGCTTGAACCCGTGTCCCCTGCATTGGCAGGCAGATTCTTAACCACGGCGCCACCAGGGAAGTCTGTCCTTTCATATTCTTGATATAACAAAACCTGACTCTCTCCTGAGAACCTTATCTCCTCTCAACCCTCTCAAATGGTGGCTGCATTTCCTTCTACCTTGTATGTTGTGCTAGAGGGTGGGGCAGGAAGTTGAACTGCTCTTCTTACTTGTTATTTTCAAACTATTCTCCTTCCCTTCCTTCTAAAGACCTCTCAAGCTTTGAATTTCATAAATCAGATAATTATTTTTATAACTTTTTTGGTTTGTTTTCTTTTATTTATTTATTTATTTGGTTGTACCAGGTCTTAGTTGCAACAGGCGTGCTCCTTAGCTGCGGCTCGCCAGCTCCTTAGTTGCGGCATGCATGTGGGATCTAGTTCCCCAACCAGGGAATGAACCCAGGTCCCCTGCACTGGGAGCGCTGAGTTTCACCCACTGTACCACCAGAGAAGTCCTGGTTTGCTTTCTTATTTCCATTCATTTCTATTGATTCTAGACCCTAGCTCCCATCATGGACTTTCTCCTGTTTTAATTCTTGGCAATTTTGGGATACATGTATTAATCCTTCCCACACTCTGGCCTCTCAGTTGCTTGATCTCCTTTCCACAATGACTTTATGTGTCTACTCTTCTCAGGCACTCTCATGGTCACACCCAAGATCTCATCATTACCAATAACAATACAACAAAATGGCAACCTCTGTTCAGATCCTAATCTGTGACACTAAATAAAAGGACAATCAGGTGCCCTGCTCAACAACAGACACGGCTAATTGTCCTGAGACACTGAGGATTCAGACTGGCCCAAACTCCTCCCCCTGCTGAAACATAAAACATGGAGCTACTGGGCATCTCTTGTTCTTGATAGAGGGAACCAAACAAAGATGTGTATTAAGACTATTTGTACGATTTACACCTGTGCTGTTTTAACACTAAACTATAAAAGCCATAAATGTTCTAATACAATCTGCAAGCACTGAAAAAAAAAAAAAGAAAAGAGAAAAAGGGTGACGGAAGGAGTAGAACACTCCTATGTCACTAAAAATTAAAAAAAAAATAAATAAAGCACACAAAATTATAGCTCTAAGTTAAATCCACTCATGGAAATAGTGATTTGAATTTACCCTTTGAAAGCAACTTAAATGAGATTGACCAGGTGAGTGTGTTCAGATTAGGGCTATGATTATCTAGGTTGTTCAAATTCAAATTTCAAATGCAAGTTATTGTCAAAATGCAAGGGATTTAGTTTACCCTAGCAAAAGAGTTCTATTTTCTAAGTACAGGCTTAATGTTAAATTAGGTCCTATTTCTCTGTAGCAGCAAAGTAATCAGAGGAGAATCCCATGCCTCTATTAAACATTTACATTAGAACTGCCTAATTATGCCAGGATTTGATTGGGTAGCAGTGGCAGATGTTCTGAAAGGCTGAGGAAAACACAGTCACTGTTTCATAGGAGTTGGGCATCAACTTATGACCAACTTGACATCAGAGCAGGATATGTGAGTGTATGAAATCAAGAAATGTACTGGATGCTTCTCAATATAACTCATTACAATAGTTCATCTGAGCACCTGTAATGAAGGTATTTGTTGTCATCTGCCTCAGGAAAATATTTCAATAATTCACAAAAAGAAGCCCAGAAAACTTGAAGCATTTCAAAATTCAGTGTTGTAGAAACAGAAAGCTATTTAAATTATTGTAATCAGAATTTTAATGTTGAAAAAAAAATCCACATAGGCTACTTTTGTGCCAACTGGCCACACATTTCCTAAGCCCTTTTTATCTTCACTTATACATGATATCTGTAATGCTATGAGATTTTACTGGTATAAGCCCTGGTGGTTCACAGTTGAATAGAAGGCACTAAGTCAGTCACTGCCCTCAAGAAGAAGTGCAGCTGGCTCTGTTTCCTCTATTCCATCTCATGATACAATGCTCGAAGGGCTAATCGTGGGTCAGAGAAGCCAAAGAGGAAAGAATCAGGACTGTGCAGGTGACACAGTTCATGCACAAAGAAATAAGCTCTGGATCCATGTCTTCTCCTGCCCCCCTGCTTGAGGCCCAAGATTCCTCTATAATAAGCTCCTTTCTCAGGTGGGGACATTCCCTCAGGCTCTCTGAACTTCTTCTGCTCAGAATATGCTTGTTCTCGTCCATTTTCCTAAGAGTTTGCTCAAACCTGGATCTTCCCTCTCTGTCTAACTCTCTGACAAATTGGTTGGATGGTCTGCCTGATTTTCATTTGAAATTCTTCCCCATGAACCCCGGGTTCCACACAGTGCAGCTCACGGACCACTGACCCCCTCGACATGCCCCCACTTCCCACTGAATCTGGCCACATTCCTGGGACACACAGCATACAGGGCCCTGCATTCTCAGGAAGGGGGTTCAGATAATATTTATTTGTAGAAATATTTTAACGTGGGACATGTGGAGGCAAAAAGTTGGTCGTCAATAAGTCGTTAGTTGGACTAACAGTATGCAGCATTGCTTTGAGCAGAAAGTTCCTTTTCTTCTCTAAGCCCCATTAGGGTCTTTCCTACAATCTGCAGAATTCATTCTTAGCCTTTCCATCTGAAAGTACTCAGAGAGGACATCAAGGAAAATCCTTACCATTGATTTTCGTTGTTGTTGTCTTAATTTATCATCCTATGAACGGCCTCCTGTGTTTGCTTGGTTCTGTCATCATCTTTATAATCAGAGAGCTCTTTGAGAGCTACATATTTTTTTCTGGATGGTATTTTTCTGCTCCCACTAATTTTCTAGATGGTGTGGAATTAACAACCACTTCAAGTTCTTTTTAGCAAGAAGAACAGTTTTCTGTTTGGGATCTAAGTCCCAGAGTCACCACAATCAACTCCCTCAGGGCAGCTGTAGCTGAAGTGGATTCCTGCCTGGTCCATTTCACAACTGTCTCATCTACAGATGCACACTGAGCTGTGACACCTGTGGCCACTCGTTCATTCCACCTGCCCTTCTCTGGTCACCTGCATTCCCTCTGAGCCATGGGTTCTCTCCTGAATGTTCAATCATAAAAGGAGATTTTAATGCAAGTTCTGACACCGCCCCCCACCGCCTCACATTTTCACGTGACCTCAGTGACTGTTTCTCTACTAAAGGCTGAGATGCTTTCCTGGAGAAAATGAATGTGGCAACGATCTAACTTAACTGTCAAGAAACCACCCCTCCATGCCGCTGACAGAGGAGAGACATGGAAGGGATGTGGCTTAATTTCCACTATGCACACGTATATCAGGCACTCTTAATTTTGTATTAATTTCCCATCCTTTTACCAATATATGCAATGATTCTCAGGAAGAAGTCAACAGACATATTCAGTAAAGATGGCTTAAATATAAACATTATATTTTCCTGACTCTGGAATTCTGTTGTATTCTATGAAGACAGTATTTCTTATCAAGTTCTAAACAAGGGTCATGACTATAGATTAAACTGAGTTTTAGGAAGTATGGAAGAGAAAAATAAGAGAAGCAAGTTTCTCTCTGTTACGAGTTGAATGATGTCCCATAAAAAATGATACACTGACATCCTAACTCTCTTTACTTCAGCATGTGACCTTATTTGGAAATAGGATGATTGCAGATGTAATTAGGTAAGTTAACATGCAGTCATGCGGGAGCAGGGTGGGGCCCTAATCCCATATGACTGATGTTCTTGTAAGACGATGGCCACGTGAAGACAGAGACACAGGGAGAATGCCTTGTGATGATGAAGGAAGAGATTAGAGGGAGGCAGCTGCAAGCCAAGGAATGCCAAAGTTGACAGCAAACCACTAGATGCCAGGAAGAGGCAAGGAAGGATTCCCCTGTAGGTTTCAGAAAACAATTTGATGTCAGGCTTCTAGCCTCCAGAACTGTGACACAATTTCCCTTGTTTTAAATGAACCAGTTTGAAGTACTTGTTATGGCAGTACTGGGGAACTAATACACTTTCCTTCTCCCTAATCCCAAAGCTGGGCCACAGCAAATGCTGTAGCAATCTGTGGTCACTGATGCAGCCTCCCTGGACTGATCTCAGGGAGGCAGCGTTGGGGGACAGAGCACCACAGAAACTGCAGGAAATAGTCAGGAGTGTGACTGCCGCAAACACTGGAGCTCCCATCCCAGTATGGTGTTCAGGATTCGCTGAGAACCCAATGTCAGGGGAGAAAAAAAGAGCAGCATTTTAGAGGCAGACAGATCTGGGTTCTAATCTGAGCTCTGCTGACTTCTGACTTCGGATTTTGGAAATGCTCCCTAATCATTCTGGTCTTTTGTGTCTTAAAGTTTGAAATGTAGTTAATAATGTCTGCCTTAAAAGGTTTCTATATGGTTTGGGAAATAAATATATATAAATTACCCAGAAATTGCTATTAGAGTGACCATAGAGAGTTCAAAATATTTATAATGCACAAAAGAAAATGTATCAATTAACGCTGATCGACAGCTTTGTTGAAATTATTTTCTCTAGGCCTCTATGCAGGGGACCTGGTTTCGTGGCCAGGGAGATTAGTCTCTGCTCTGTGCTAAAGCCACATACGAGGGTTGTGATTAACTCTAGAAGACTGAGAACCATTCCAGCCCTTCCTGGATTTTCCTATTTATAAAAGACTAGTGACAGTAACTACTGCCGCTGGGCGCAGACTGTGTGTCAGGCATTAGCGTAAGTTTTAAGTTCATTATCCTCCTTTGTTCTCATAACAAGCTCATGAAATATGATTATCCCAATTTTTAGATGACTGATTTGAAGCTGAGTTAGGTTAGGTTGCTCACGTACAGTCCAGTCGAAAGTGGTAGAGCCGTGATTCTAATCCAGTTCACTCTGGCTTTTAATTACTACATTAGTTGCTCTAAAATGTTTTTTAGCCAGAACATCCCTTTTTATCAAAATGCTATCCATGCTCCTTTTATCAAAATGTTTCCCAATTTCATTTCTCATAATATTACCTAGATCCCTAATAAACAGAACAGACAAATCTAGCTGGTGTGGTTCCAGCCCAGAACTCTAGGGCCTACAGAAAATGAAAAGCACTCACTTTAGTGCAAGCTGCTTCTCAGAAACTTCTTTGAGAAGTATAAACTACTTGAGAAATATAAACAAGCTACATACATGTGACATTTAACGTAAGGGAAACGGCAGTACTGCCCTGTCAGGGTGCCCAGTAGCCCGGACACTTCTCCCACTCTTGAGTTTAGACAGTTTAGACAAGATAATGGTGCCGTTTCCAATGACAGCAGGCACCCTCTTCTCCCAGCTTCCACAGAAAAAGGCAACGGGGATCACTCATTATCCAGCCTGATGAGCTAACGGCAAAGAGACTGGGAGCAGCAGAATGCAGAGGAGAGTTTTCAAAGCATTCTTTAAAAATGTTAGGCTCTGTTCTCTTAATCACATCACTACACCCACATGCACTGAGAATTCCACAAATAATTTGAGGCAACGCAGACACTGCCCAGAAGGAGTTCCCCACCCAGGGCACCAATCAACAGATGGATTACTGCAGATTTCCAGTTGTCTGTACTAATGCACCCTATGCAGCAAAGTCCTTAGACTGATGTTACTTAGCAGGACCTACTTCGGTATTTCTCACTTTTTGTACAGTTTTTCTCCTCACTGTGTTGTTTCTTAGAAATCTATTTCATTTTCATTTCACTTGATTTTCATTTTCACTTCTTTTACTCAACTTCAGCTTTGCTAACATTTGATGAAACGGCCTTTTTATCAACGTGGAATTTACTGATTATCCTTTGAGAATTGGAAGCAGCTACATTCAAGGCATCCAGTCCTCTGATTCTTGGTGAAGGCCAAGATGATCCAGTACTGTTCCTTCGGTGATTACATAAAGAGGTCCTTCTTTCACATCTGATAATTATAGCTGTTTCGGTGATTACTTTCTAGAACTGTGTTGGTACTTGTAGTCAAAACTCTGAACTTCCATCCTGAACGTCACTATTTGGCAGAGAATGTCAAATGATGTGAACAATTCACATGCACATTCACTTCATCTTTTTCTCTGTAATTGGTTTAATTTAAAGTGATATAAGTAGACCAGAGGTTAAAAAAACCGTGTAAACGTGGCTGAGAATGTAACTAAGAAATGAGTCAAAATTATAATCCATATGAGACACAGCTTGGAACCCCTTCCTGGGATTCAGCTGTCCAAACATTGCTGATGCTGATAACAGCCACATGAAGCACAGTGAAGATGTGTTAAAGCCGGAGGAAACAGAGGGAAATATCCGCCAACTGTGCATAGTAAAAACGTCTGTGTTTTAACAGCTTTAGAGCTGCAGTTACTTGATTAATTTTAAACTTTTAACCTAAATCTCTTAGGAAATATCAGGAGTTGCTTAAATATCATTTTCATGTACCTTGAGTGGGAATTATTCCAAAATGTTCTGCTCTACTTTTTTATAATCCACATCTGCTCTGTAAACAATCATGGCTGCTTTCTTGAAAAATAAGCACCAACACGGATTCTAAAGTAACTAAATGATTTTTTTATGAGAAAATGTTACAACATGATGCAAAATGGCAAGCCTGGTTAAAGTGTTCTTAGGCCTTTTTAATTATTCTTTTACTCATGTGGAAAATTTTATTTTAACTCAGAAGGTTATTTTAATGAAATTTAAATATACTTGCTTTTTATGAAAAAAGAATTATTAAACCCAAATTCCCAATGATTAGTTCAGAAAGAATTATTAATATCTGAAAGTGTAACAGCTTTACTTAAGGTTTATACTGTATTTTATATAGCTTTTTATGATATAAAAAATACTTCTAGGTTATAAAAATTAAAGATTCACATTATTTTTCAGGACTATACTTATTGTTTAAGCCATCTGTATTCAATATTGAAAATGAGACATGGTATTTATATCATTTTATTTGTATTTACAACTATATTTCTATTATTGAGTATTAGCATTCTCATACAATTCACCCTCATAGAATGGCCATCAGAATGACAAGAATAATCAGGAAAATTGCAGTATCAGGATGACAAAATTCCCCATGATGTATGTTTTAGATTTATGTTAATCTAAATATATTTCTGCATATATTATGCAGAAAACAATCTATTTGCTTTGGAAGCAGGTCAATTGACATCGTTCTCTACTCCCTTAACACCTCGAGCTTTTAATTTAACTTAAAAAATATGTTTCTTTTCTTCCAAGAAAACCTTTGATTCCAAAACATTTGCCAGTAAAGGAGTTTCTTAACAGCACCCAAATGGAAGCATTTGTTAATTAGTCATTTTAAATTTGCTACTTGATAACATTTACGCCTACATATGTTCTCTTATTGTTATGACCCTGAGATTATTTAAACCCTCTGTCAACCTTTTCTCCACGCGCAGGTAGAGTCCACTGAGCAAACAGTAAGTGAGATATTCAATTATAAATGGATTGCTTTCTGCCTTTAGACCTTGGCATGCATTGGGCTTCAAAGTTTGATTCCTGTGATATACAGTTGTCCCTTGGAGACTGGTTCCAGGCCCAAAGTCAGGGGATGCTCAAGTCCCTTACATAAAATGGCATAGTATCTGCATATAACCTACACACATCCTTCCATATATTTTAAATCATCTCTAGATTACTTATAATACCTAATACAATGTAAGTGCTATTTAAATAGTTGCTGAAGCATGGCAAATTCGAGTTTTGCTTTTTGCAACTTTCTGAAAAATATTTTCTCTGAATATTTTCAATCCTCAGTTGGTTGAATTCACAGATGAGGAAACTGGGGGTTCAGAGGGCTGACTGTATCTCAGATTATTTTCTTGGCTGTGTTATTAAATGTTTAAATAGCACTCTGAGGACACTTCTCCAACCACTAGTAATATAAACAACTATACGATTATTATCATTATTTATTTATTTATTTATTTTGCGGTACACGGGCCTCTCACTGTTGTGGCCTCTCCCGTTGCAGAGCACAGGCTCCGGACGCGCAGGCTCAGCGGCCATGGCTCATGGGCCCAGCCGCTCCGCGGCATGTGGGATCCTCCTGGACCGGGGCACAAACCCGCGTCCCCTGCATCGGCAGGCGAACTCTCAACCACTGCACCACCAGGGAAGCCCTATACGATTATTTTTAAAATATTTCCAGAGACTAGATATTTTGAGTGCATTTTAAGTATTCTTCCTTTTTGTTGGACACACAAAATTGTTCTCACTGGCTTTAGTTGAAATCTATGATTTTTTAAAGTACACGAATGAAAACAAGTACTTTAAATTTAAACAGGCCTCTAGACAAGCTAATAAATGGCTGTAATTACTTCCATTTCCCAATGGGAAAGCAGGGTCCAGAAAACATACTGAGCAGGGAAATGTGGAACCTCTCATTCTGAACCCAGTGCTTTCCTTCCTAACTTCTGCTTTCCCCAAGTATGTTCTATGCCTGGTAGCCTAATCAATTCTTTTGGGAGGAGAAGTTGATTTTTGCTTTGGTTGCTTGTGCTACTGGTGTCATATCCAAAAAATTGTAGCCAAACCTATGTCGAGGAGCTTTTTCCTTATGTTTTCTTCTGGGAATTTTATGGTTTCAGGTCTTATGTTTAAGTCTTTAATTTATCTTGAATTCATTTTTGTAACTGGCCTAAGATAGGGATTGAATTTCATTCTTTTACATATGATTATCTAGTTTTCCCAACACCATTTATTGAAGAGACTTGCCTTTCCCCACTGAGTATTCTTGGCTCCCTTGTCATGTATTAATTCATGGTATATGTGAAGGTTTATTTTTAGACTTTCAGTTCTGTTCCATTGGACTATATGTCTGTTTTCATGCCACTAACATACTGTTTTGATTACTATAGCTTTGTAATATAATTTGATATAAAGAGGTGTGATATCTCCAGCTTTGTTCTTCTTTCTCAGAATTGCTTTGGCTATTTGGGGTCATCTGTGGTTCCACACAAATTTTAAGGTAGCTTTTCTATTTCTGTGAAAAGTGCTGTTATAATTTTGACAGGGATTGCATTGAGTCTATAGATAGCTTTGTGTAGTATGGACATTTTCAAAGTTTAAGTTCTTCCAATCTTTGCACATGATCGTTTCATATATTTGTGTCTTCTTCAGTTTATTTCATCAAAGTCTTATAGTTTTAATGTAGAGATCTTTCACCTCCTTGGTTAAATTTATTCCTAAGTATTTTATTGCTTTTTCTCCCAATTTTATTGAGATATAATTGACATAATAGTATTTCATTGTTTTTGATGCTATTGTAAATGGGATTTTAAAATTTCTTTTTCAGATCTTTTGTTGTTAGCATATAGAAACACACTGATTTCTGTATGCAGGTATTATATCCTGCAACTTTACTGAATTTGTTTACTAGTCTAATTTGTTTTCTAGTTTTTTTTGTGGAGTTTTTGGAATTTCCCTATATATAAAATCATATCATATGCAAAAAGACAATTTTACTTCTATCTTTCCAATCTGGGTGCATTTTATTGCCTAACTGCTCCAGTAATTGTGTTCAGTACCTAGTATTGCTTTCAATAATATATTGTATAGGAGAGGTGAGAGTGGGTACCCTTGTCTCATTCCAGATCTTAGGAGAAAAACTTTCACTGTTTAGTATGATGTTAGCTGTGGGCTTGTCATAGTTGGCCTTTATTACATTGAGTTACATTCCTTTTATATAGCATTTGTTGAGAGTTTTTATCATGAAAGTATGTTTAATTTTGCCAAACGCTTTTTTGCACCTATTGAGATGATTATGACTTTTATCTTTCATCCTATTACTGTGGTGTATCACTTTGATTGATTTGTGTATGTTGGACCATCCTTGCATCCCATGGATAAATCCCACTTGATTGTGGTGTATGATCCTTTCAAAGGGCTTTGAATTTTATTTGTTAATATCTTGTTGAGAAATTTTTCCTTTCTATTCATCAGGGATGCTAGCTTGTAGTTTTCTTGCAGTGTCCTTATCTGGCTTTGGTATCAGGGTAATGCTGGAGTCATAAAATGGTGTCATTTTCAAATGACAAAATGAAATAAAAAAAATAATAATATGAATATATTTACACAGATGATAAATTGAAATCATGATCAAACCGTACTCACAATGATAAGCCCAGGCTCAGATACTTTTGTCAGTGAATTCTATCAAATATTTAAGAAAGAAATAACCCAAACTGTGCTTAAAATTTATAAAGAAATGCAAATAACCTAGAATATTCTAAATAAATTTTTCTTTAGAAACAAAAATGGTGGAGGACCTACACTCTCAGATTTCAAGCCGACTATAAATACAAAATAAAGAATAAAGATAAAGTAAAAATACCAGAATAAAGATAAAGAATAAAGATAAAGAATAGATCAATGCAACATAATAGAGTTCTCAGAAATACACCCACACCTATACAGCTTGCCAATTTTCTATGACACCAAAACAATCTCATGAAGAAAGGAAAGAATTTTCAAAACAGGCTTTTTGAACAACTAGATGTACATTCAGAAAAGCAAATTATAAAATATTTTTTATTGAAAATGGAAACACAACACTTCAAAATTTATGAGATGCAACTAAATAAGCACTTACAGAGGGAAATGTCACAGTAAAGTTTATATTAGAAAAAACTAGAACGCTAAATCAATGATCTAAACTTACATTTCAAATATCCTCATGAAAACCACCTGTGCAATCTTTTGGTCAAGAAGTTGAGACCAGTCATTCAGTTGGCGTGGAAGGCAGTGTCCCAGTGACCCAAGGTCCTCAGTGAGGGAGACGGCACCTGTCCACGTGGCCAAGAATGGGGGCTCCAGAGGCAGACTGATCTGGGTCTGCATCCTGGCTCTGCTGCATCAGCCCTGTCACCCTGGGCACATGAGCTCACCTCTCTAAGCTCCAAGTCTCTTGTCTATGCAATGGGGCAGCAATATAACCAAAATCCTAATGTGTATGTGAGTATTAAATACAATAAAATATGTGTTGATTTGCAATCTTGGGAGCTTCCCCAGGTGAAATTCAAAACTGGTCACTGTACACGGAGGGCAAGGAGAAACAGAAGAAAGAGACAGAGAACTCCAGATTTGTAGGAGGCAGTTATAAGTAAGGGAACTTACATACGAGGCTTGTCTACGACAGGTGGCCGCAAGGTTAGTAATCTCCATCCTTACCCTGCAGAATCTTAAGAGTTTATAGAGAGGCCTTAATGGGTCAGTCACATACACTGTCCACATGATCTCACAAAGCATTGCTATCTCAAGGCTGTATCTGCTGGGATACTGAGGATGCCTGGAATTCCAGGTGAGCCTGAGCCAGTGAGGGCTGCTTTCTGAACTCAACTGAAAATGTTTTTTGAGAAGAAAAACTAAATTGCTCTACTTAAGGTTTCTGTTGCCTAGGTAAGTAGATAGTGGAAACAATTTCTTTTATAAAAATGAAAATCACTTTTCAAAAATATTCCCAAAGGCTACACTGTTCATCATTGGTATATTTAACTCATGCATCCTATTATTTAACAGAGAAAATTATAACCTGTTAGCACAGAATTCTGAAATGTGAATTAGTTTTCCCTACGTATTTTCCAAGAACTATGTAGAGTTTTTGTACTGGCTTAGTTCTAGAAAAAAAAATGTGAGGTCTATTTGCTACAACAATTTTTCCAAATGGAATGCTAAAATTTTTTCCTATGAGTTACTTTGGAACATTGAAATTGACTTTTCAGAATAATAATTTTTATCTTTGACATATAAAAGCTGTAACTTTTTAAACCTTCATACTATCTCCATCTTTAATAGTTGGAGATTTCCTTTGGAACCAGGGTTTATTTCATGATTTGGACATTTTATTTTCTTTTTCCAAGTAAATTTTTGTTCTTAAGACTTCTTCCCTGGCTATTCAAGTCCTAATGAATATGGTAAATGATCACAAACAAGCCAAACTAGAAGACCAATTTTTTTCCCCCATATTTAACATATTAGTATTTTATTCAGTCCCAACATCTTGGGATTGGAGTTCTCTTTAAAGATTTTTCGATGTGGACCATTGAAGAAGACTAATTTTTATTCACACCTAATCAGCTGCTCTTATCAAACCCTCAATCTATATATTGCTCATAAAGTGTTATTCTAAGCACTTTACACTTTATTATGTATAACTTTCAAACAACTGCTACAGTTAAGTTGCCCTAACTTAAAATTAAGAACCCAGGACTCAGTGAACTTAAATAAATTTCTCAGTTATGTAGTCTCTGAATTGGGATTCAACCCAGTTCTGTCCGTACCTGAAGTACATAAGCTTTACCTGCCATATGACTATACTGGACTTAACATGGTCCAGTCACTTACTAGCAAAGAACTCTGTGGCCACGTGAGAAGCCAGCTTCTCAGTTTTACTAACGGGCCACAGAAATTCCCTAAACCCACAAAGTATATGGCTCTTTGATAAAGCCAGAAAAAAGGCTTCCGTAGACCTTCTAAGACAAGCCTGAAGTGAACTGATCCACTTAGATGCTGGTGGAAAAGCTGTGGCATGGCTGACCTGTCCTCTGAGAGGGTCCCAGCTGGGGGAAGAGGGCTTTCTCCCTGGAGAGTGTAAACACGAAATCACAGAACCTGAAGCCAGTTGGGGCCACAGGGAAACAAAACCACACTGTCACGACATGCCATGACATGACTGCCTTCATGCCTTAACTCCACTCATCAGAGAAACATGGCCCAGAGAATGCTTGATGCTCACAACTCTTAACAGTAAGTGTAAGACTGAACTGTCCTGTGAGAACGCATAAGAATAGAAAATAAAGATGGAAGTTTCCTCTATCTGAAACTAACTTTTGTCAGCTGGGTAGAAAATGAGAAAAGCAAGGCAATGGTTTCCCTATCCTTTCCAAGTTTACTCTCAAACAGCATCTTAATTTGGATAACCTCTGCCATACGCATGAGAAATCATACATTATTCACTTTAGGATACAGGAAGGGCTCAATGTTGGTGAAAAAGTAACCCATCCCTTGACTTAATATTTCATGAATAAACATTTTTATTAAGAGGTAAATTAGAAATGCCTTTCTATATCTGCATTCCTTGAATGGACACAGGGATGCATAACAGAAGAAAATTATTCAATGTCTTTGCTCTTCCAAAGAGCAAAATACCTTGCTTATTAAGTTGTTTCCTGATACCATTTCATAATTGCATGGAATCCAATTAAGTTTTCAGGCCCGTTGGGGATCACTTAAAGCAACACAAAAGCGCACTATCTTGGAGAATTAATGTTATTTTTCAAATGCTTTTTCTATGAATAAAATGGATATTCAGTTCCATCTAAGAAGATCAATTGCCTTTATAACCCCTGTAGGGATAAACACCTAGGAGCAATTGTTATCTGCCCAGTTCCATATACCTTTTGCTTTGGGGAGCAGACAAGGAGAATCATTGCTGCCACCTCTAGGAAAGGCATTGAGAGCCCTGGCATCGTGATACTTTCCTGGAAAGTTATGGGGAGGCCATTTGGATGGATGTTCTTTACACTCTGACTGTTAAAGGTATATTAGCTGAAGATATTAGTGGACAAAGGGATCGTTCATTTACATAGTTCTTATGAAAGGAGTTAAATGAAATCACTAACTTGGTGATAGAAATAGGGATATAATCCAGGCTGTGAAATAAGAATCACAGAGAGAAGGTAAAATTAAGATGATACCTGGAATTGGAGAATAGGTGAAAATGAGAACAAAGAAATAAGCATAGGAAGAAGGAACTTCAATGTGAAGAAAATTTATCTGAACATAATGAAGGAGGAAGAGGAAACATTGACCATGGAGTAAAAGCAAAAGTTATGAAATCCTTTGGATAAGAAAGAAAAATACATGTGAAAGTAGGATTTCTAAAGAGACATGGAAAAATAATTTATAAAAAGAAAGAAACTACTAACTTTGAGGTACAATTCCCCACTTTAGTTCCCCTTTTCCCTTTATAAATGAAATTTTAAAAAATACAACAGGAGGGCTTCCCTGGTGGCGCAGTGGTTGAGAGTCCGCCTGCCGATGCAGGGGACACGGGTTCGTGCCCCGGTCCGGGAAGATCTGACATGCTGCGGAGCGGCTGGGTCCGTGAGCCATGGCCGCTGAGCCTGCGCGTCCGGAGCCTGTGCTCCGCAACGGGAGAGGCCCGCGTACCGCAAAAAAAGAAAAAAAAAAAAAAACAAAAACAGGAATATTATTAAGGATCTAACATTTTACTACCAAATTAGAAAGAGCATCTAAAAATCTGAGATGTCACTACCTATGTGCATTTATATATATATATATATATATATATTTTTTTTTTTTTTTTTTTTTTTTTTTTTGCGGTACGCGGGCCTCTCACTGCCGTGGCCTCTCCCGTTGCGGAGCACAGGCTCCGGACGCGCAGGCTCAGCGGTCATGGCTCACTGGCCCAGCCGCTCCGCGGCATGTGGGATCCTCCCAGACCGGGGCATGAACCCGTATTCCCTACATCGGCAGGCGGACTCTCAACCACTACGCCACCAGGGAAGCCCTATATTATTTTTTGCATGTACTTTGGGTGCTGAGACAAATCAGACTTCACAATTCATTATTTTTGTAAATCTCTTTATGAAACTCAACATCAATCCTGAGCAATACATAATATACTATATTATATACTATCATATACATTATAGCATAATAAATCCAATAAATCTTAAATAGGTATCATAGCTGTTGTCTTGTTAATATCCCCATGATATAACTCTTTAAACACAGCTTCAAATAAGTTATTTCTCATTCAATTATTTGGAGAAATAAATGAAGAAAATGCATAAGCTTTTTGTTGAGTTTGGAATTTTGGAAAGTTTCACTTTATTTTCTTCTCTTTCAATATGATTGATTTATTTTTCACATCTGCTTAATCTAAAATCTAAACCTTACTTCAATGTTTAAAATTTGTTAAGTATATAGTCGCAGCAAAAGTTTTTTTATAAGCTATTAAAATCCTGACCTTATCATATGTTCAAGTTGAATCCTTGGAGAATGATATTTATATTTCCACATTCATTTGACAATGGAAGAACAGTTTGCATAAGAGCTTCATTAATGCAAAACAAACTTCTTAGTTTCACATTATTTTAATATTAATAATGATATGCCTTAAAGTGTCCATATTTCAGTAAATTTTAGTAAAATTGATAGGTGGAAGAAGATGTGAATGTATAATGTTCATGTACAAACAAATCATTCATGTTTTTACAGAAGCTAATCTTTGGGGAACCACAGGTATCCGTATGATAAAAATGACTGAAAAGGATACATATGCAAGGGGAAAAATGACAGTAAGCTTGATTTTGGAAGTACCAAATGTTGCCAGCTGAAGTGATGACATAATTAATTTTCAATATGAGATTTCATAGACAATTTGAAAAACTGCCCACTAGTCAGATTTAACAGCCAAATGATTTGCAGGGAAAAAAAAAAAAAGACAATTTTTCCCACGCTATTTTTTATGCAACAAAAAATATTTTGCATCTACTCTGTGTCCAGCTCTGTGCTAGATACAGAGATTACAAAAAGGTAAGTAAGATTCAGTTTCTGATTACAAAGAAATTACAGTTACAGGAACTCATGGACTAAGTTTAAACCACTTTCTAAAACATGCACAAATAATTTTTCCTAAATTTTGGTCTACAAATTAAAAATAAGAATAAAATTATGTATAAATATTTTTGTGAAGGTGGTCATCCCAGATTGCACATTCCCCCCAAAATTCACATTGGGCCCTGAAATATTTTTCATAGACATCCAAATTACTGTTTAGCTTTGTGTTTTCTAAACAATCACAGTGATCCTTCTGCTTCATGTGCCTAGAGCAACAGCACCTTACCCACAGTAGGACGTGTATCAATACTGTTAAACAAACGAAATACTTAATGACTACCGAATGCTGATATTTTAACATATTCCTCCTGAGACCTTGGGAAGTGATACAAAGTAATTTCATTATGTAAATGTAAGGCAAATTAAAATTATCTCATATAAAAAGTAATTACTGAGAGCCCTGGCTGGTATGAATGGTCTGATTAAATCTGACCACTTTTCTTTCTGTGAAACATAATTTAGCAGATCTGCATATGAATAGAAGAGGAAAATTAAATCAATTTATTTAAAATGGAAAATTCTGGAAGAGTTCACAACTGAAATAATCTCACTAGTCAAAAAACATGTCTTCTGCAATTTGTGAAATATTTAATATATTGCAGGAGAGGGTGTCATTTGAACCAGGATTTGACTGGCACTGAGCCATTCTGTCATTCACCTGGCGTGAGTCCTGAGTGTTGGATTATAAACATTCTCAGGAACATTCACCACCAACTCTCCTATGTACCCAAATTCTGATCTTCGTGCTTATGCAAATGTAGTTTAGTTGAAGCCTTGATAAACTCAGGTCCTGTGCTCTGATTACTGTGTAATATGATACTATTATCTACTATTTTAAAAACCCTTCTAGAGTCCTCCAGTGCCCCATGATAAAGTCCACACTCACAATGTCTATATGGCCCTTGTGATCTGCCTTCCTATCCTCCAGCCTCAGCTCTGCTTCCTCTGTGCCTGTCTCCAGAACAGCCATGCAGCTCCTCTTTCAGTTCCTTCACAGGCTCAGCCCCCCTCTTAGCTCTGCGCCTCAGTGTTTCATAGTCCATTTACAAGGAAAGCTCTTCTCATTCTCCACCTGGATAACACATTCCTGCTCTTTTCTTTTTGTTGTTAGAACAACTCAGCAAAATGAAATTCTGGTTTATTGTTGGACAACATTGTTTCACACATACATCAAACAGGACAAATAAATAAACAGCAACTTCATAGACAAGAAAAGGGAAAAAAAGAAACGTTTTATCTTTGGCCTTTTTAACCATCTCATACAAACCAACTGCTTATCGTACAGCTAAGTACATACACAAAAAAAGTTACTGGAATGCTCAGAGTAAGATTGCTTTTTGGTTGTTGTTTTTGCTTTTTTTACACTTTTTTTCATCCTTTGAGATTATAATGAACATGGTCACACCACAAGTCAAGTCAGATGTAGGACTGAGGACGCTCCGAAGGCTGGTTTGGTCATCCGAGATCATTAAAAATGCCCGACCCCCACCAATGTGTGCAAAAATATGAAGCGCAAAGTAAACACACAAACAAAATGTCCTCTTCAAAGTACTTTAAGAAAAAAAAGCAGGGCCTTGGAAGTTGTGGTTCTCTTTTCCTCCCCTGTTGCAAGTTCGCGTTGTGGTTCTGGCTGGGTGGCAGGGACCGCGTGTCACCTGCGGGTGGCGCTGCCCGCATGGGCGGGCGGGCAGGCGGGACCCTCCTCGGAGGGGACCACGTTTAGATCCTGAGACGGGAAGTGGAGGGTGACTAGGCCACGGTGGCCTCTAAGTTTAAGTTTTCCTTTTTGCTGTCCAGTCCTCCTCATCGGTCTCCTGCTTCTTGGTGTCAACATCGTCATCCGCCTCATCGTCACGTCCATCCTCCTCCGCACCGTCACCCTCCCCCTGCCATCTACCTCGTTGTCGGCCTCCTGCTCCCCATGTCCCTCGCTAGCATTCCTACGAGCAGGTGCCTCTCCCCACTCTCCGCCTCCTCCACAACTTCCTTCTTAAGTCCTTAGTGGTGATTTCGGAGCCGGTGTCTGCAGCCGCATCTGACATGATGGGGCAGGCCGGTGATCCGACGCAGCGGGTTAAGAAGAAAGCAGGAGTGAAGTAAGTCAGAAAGAGAAAAACAAATGCCGTATGCTAACACATATATGTGGAATCTACAGAAAAAAAGGTCATGAAGAACCTAGGGGCAGGATGGGAATGAAGACACAGACCTACTAGAGCATGGACTTGAGGATATGGGGAGGGGGGAGGGTAAGCTGTGACAAAGCGAGAGAGAGGCATGGACATATATACACTACCAAACGTAAGGTAGATAGCTAGTGGGAAGCAGCCGCATAGCAGAGGGAGATCGGCTCGGTGCTTTGTGACCACCTAGAGGGGTGGGATAGGGAGGGTGGGAGGAGATATGGGAACATATATATATGTGTAACTGATTCACTTTGTTATGAAGCAGAAACTAACACACCATTGTAAAGCAATTATACTCCAATAAAGATGTTTTAAAAAAAAAAGAAAGAAAGTAGGAGTTCGACGACGCTGGCGGTAAAGCTGCTGGCATCCGGCGGAGGTGACTGCGGCATGTGGGTAGCCAGACGCGGGAACAATGCAAAGATGGCTCTTCAGAGCAGCCAGTCCATTCCTGACCTTGGAGTGGCATCTTACACTTTACTTCCCTCAGGAGAAAATGACCTTATCCTAAGATTAGAGAATACATACTGTGTCTACCTTGTTGAATCCACAGCATTAAGCAAATTCCTAGCCTTTAGATTTCAATCATCCTTTCAATCATTCACTCATTATTCGATAAATATTTACTGATCATCTGATACATGGCAGGCATTGTTCTAGACATGAGGGATGCAATAGCAATGTAGGACCAAGTCCCTTCTTCCTGAGGCTCAGGTTCTTGTCATTAATATAGACAACTGAGACATGAAAACAGAAGAACATTTCAGAAAGTCATAAATACTATGAGGAAAATCAATCATGGGTCAGGGATAGGGTCTCTTGGAGAAAGTTTCATTTGAGCGGGGTCTTAAATTTTAAAAAAGAAAAGCCATATCAAACTCAGGAAAAAGAACATTCTAGTCAGAGGAAATGTAAGTGCAGAGCCCTGAGAGGGGATGAGCTTGGCATATTTGTGGGGAATGGAAAGAGCAGTGCCTAGAAAAGAGTGGAAAATGAAGCATCATGGGTAACAAGCACCTTGGACAGCCTCCAAGCCCTGTGGCACACCGCAGGTCCTGGTGTGCAGGTTGGACTTGATTTTAAATCATAAAGGAAGCCACTGGAGGCTGTGGAGCAGAGGAGGGCCATGTTCTCACAGGCTTTAGAAAAATTACACTGCTACTAATGAAATGTAGGAGGAACAAGAATGGAAGCAGACGTGATGATGGCTTGACCTAAGGTTTAGAGGAATAATTGGCAAGATTCAGGATCTAATTTGGGAAATAGAGTTTTGAAGCATCTGATAATTTAAATGCCAAAGTTAGAAGAAAGAGAGAAATCAGTTAAATACTTATTGAAATTAATCCTCTTACTTCATTTTAAGAATAATGCAGAAAGAAGAGTTTTAGAGCACATCATGTTTTTTCAACCTCAGCACTACTGATATTTTGACCTGGATAATTCTTTGCTGTGGAGAACTTTCCAGCACTTTGTAGGATGTTTAGCAACATCCCAGAAGACAGTAGCAACCCTTGATTTTGATAACCAACAAAGTCTCCAGACATTGCCAGCATGACGTGTGCATCTCTTCCCAGCTCTGTGTTCAGTGGCACCACATTTGAGGGTCGATATTGGGCATGGTGGGAATATTTACACCTAGGAAACTGACCATGACGACAGATAATTTTTTTTGAGAATCAGTTATTTACCAGCCCAGTACTAATTCCATGTCACTGTTTCTGTAGTCAACAGTACTGTAAAAGGATCAAACAGTACATCTGTCCACTATGATCCCAATACTTTATCTTGTCTTGTTCCATTTTCCTTGCCAGACTCCACTGCCCTTCACCAGCCTCAGGTAAATTAGGATATGTCCATTCATTTCAAGTCACATTTTCAAGTCCTCCATGATTTATGAGCTACCCAGTGTTAATACAGGTTAAAGTGCAAATATAAGTGCACTTATATTCATATTTAATATAATTAAACTCTGATTTAATTAAACTATTTCCTCAACTACTCTAAATATCCATCTTGTTGCCTTGCGCATATGGTAATCTCCACCTTCAAACCATTGTTCTTACATGCTCTTCCTTAGCAGAACCCTTCACCCTCTCCTTTGTACCAAACACAGTTTTGCTCATGTTGAAGGCTCATTTCAAGTGTTTCCACTGAAGCCTTCCTATTTTTAAAATTCACAGTAATTCCTCTAGTCTAACAAATGAAGCATTAATAATTTATAGCACTATACAAGATGCCACTTGACTGAAAATTATGAGGTACTAATTACTAATTGTTTTTACGTTGTAAGCCTCATTTCCTCAATAAGACTGTGAGATCTTCAATCAATGGAGCCTGCGAGAGTATAACTAAAGAAAGTTTATCTTAATTATCACAGATGATAAAGAAAATGCCTTTTTGATGTCTTTTTTAGGAAAGATATAGTTATCCTTACTCTGTCCCTTAGTGCCTAAGACTTGAATGGGTACATACAAGGTATCCAATAAATACTTGTTGATTTGATATGGCAAATA
This sequence comes from Leucopleurus acutus, assembly GCF_964270905.1. Classification (NCBI taxonomy): domain Eukaryota; kingdom Metazoa; phylum Chordata; class Mammalia; order Artiodactyla; family Delphinidae; genus Leucopleurus; species Leucopleurus acutus. Next base: position 8,824,579 of record NC_139159.1, on the reverse strand, counting down.
TGTAAATAACTTCATTGCTTATATTTTTATAATATAAAAGAATGATACCCTTCACTAAAGATTGCATTCACCTGTAATATATAAAATGTGTATGTTATGCGAGTTCTTAGGAAGAAGAGCTCTGTATAACTTTTTAAAAAACGTAACGTTGAATTGATGCTAAATATTTTCCCTCCAATCTAGGAAATAAAGATATAAGTTGCTCAAGGCCGAATTTAAGCAGTTGTTCTCAAACTTTAGCAGACTCAGCATCTCCTAGAGAGGATGTTAAACATGAAACAAGCTGCTGAGCCTCAGGGTCCCACACTTTCCCAATGACAATCCTCAATTTCACATGAAAAACTTGACGAGACTATGAATCCATTCTATGTTGTAGTTCTGCAAACTTCACAACTAAAGCCTTTGTTAGTTTTTCAGAAAATTTTTTCTGATGGCTTCATAAGTAAGAGGTTCTTCTAGGGCCACTATAGAAGCTCTTTGTTCTCTGATCATGATTTGACTTGAGAGTTTACAGAATTGAGTTTGTAAGTGTTTTTGTAAGAACCCCAGTGCAGTCAGAAAAATCCATCCCATGCCAACACATGCTGGAAATGGCTTATATCAGCCAGCATGACGTGTGCATCTCTTCCCAGCTCTGTGTTCAGTGGCACCACATTTGAGGGTCGATATTGGGCATGGTGGGAATATTTACACCTAGGAAACTGACCGTGACGACAGATAATTTTTTTTTGGAATCAGTTATTAAACATTTACCAGCGCAGTACTAATTCCATGTCACTGTTGCTGTAGTCAACAGTACTGTAAAATTCAGTGCAGAAACCTCATGGTCCCCAAGACAATTTCTTGAGAAGGCACTTCATCAAAATCAACCAAAGGTGATTACTCATAATTCTGCAGTATCCTAGGACTAATTAGCATCTCATTTCCCATTGGCAAGGAGCCTGGGATTGTGTTCAAGCTCTGAGACATGAGCCAGCCAACTCCCAAATCCCGACTTTCAGGTACTATTTCCTGGGACGACTCCTGATAAAAACTTCTATGTCAGTCTATTGCCTACTCAGGAGACAAACTGCAGTAGTTATTTTAACAGAGAATTTAATACCAAGAATCGTTAATTTGTACAGAATTGTAAACTAGGTAACAATGCAAAAAAAAATCTACATTAAGGTATCATGGCAATATATTTTATATTAGGTATACTGTATGCCTAAACCTATATATAGAGGAAATATCTACAGCATTATCATGGGGAAAGGTAAGCTGGGGGAGAAGTTGAGATTATTAACATTCAGAAGCTTGGAAAATGAGCTCCATCAAGCTGAAACGCAGACCCCAGAGAAGGGATTTGATTCTCCTTGGCTAGTTCTGGTGTTTTTGAGCTTGGAGGAGGGAACCTGTGTTCTAGGACCCTAATGACCAAGGAGAGGATCATGTGGACTGATGCTGGTGTCCACGTCAGGATGTCTCAGGAGAACAGGAAAATAGGTAATACAACAATGGCATTGCAAACACATAGATAACTATGCCTGGGAGTTGATTCTAGGGTACTAGACAAAGGAGAATACAATATAACATGGGGTCAGACCAAAATGATTGATGTGCGTGCACTTACTAGAACTTTCGGATTTACTATGTTAGTGAGTGAATTTGAAAGCTTAGGTGATTATATGACTAAAACTTGGACTCAAGCATGGTCTGCCTCTAAAGATGTTGAGATTCAAAACTTTCCTAGCAAAAATAGAGAGAAAGAAATGCAAAGCTTTAGACAATAGGAATATTAGAAACAACAAACCTGTTTCTCCAAATGTTGGAAAAACTGAACACCGTAATCAAAGAACAGGCTTTGCATATGAGTAGAACTGAATCTTTAATATTTGCAGATTGAATTCTTACACAGTGAATAATTATAAAAGTGTCATCAACTCCCAGTGTGAATATCAATTTATAATTGGGTCCAAAGCTATGACTTCTATTTCCTAAATGAGTATTTTTCTATAAAAGTGTAATTTTAATAGCCAAGTTCCAGAATTTTATTTAATTTTGTCAAAATGAGTATTTTCTAACATTGCTCTGTTTTTCCCTGTAGAATGGGTATAACACCCGACTTTCAATTATCATATGCTGTATTCTTTACTTGGAAGGTGTCTCTGTCCCTCGTCACTACTTCATCTAGCATCCTGTCATTCCCAGTTTTAATATCACTCCTTCAGCAAAGTCCTCCCATGTCACTTGAATTTATCCTTTATGGTTTTGACCACAATGGAAATTGATTAATGGTGATGAGTGCTTAATGTCTGTCCTCTTTTTAGTCTGGTTATGAGAGCAGTGGTCATTTTTGTACTGTTAATGGCATCCCCTCAGAAGATGCTCAATATATACCTGTAGAATGGATGCATGTATATCACATAAAGCACCTGACACAAGTAGACAGGCAATAAATGATAGTTAATGCTATATTCATCATTTGTATTTTTATATTATAATTTTTATAATTTACTGTGAAGTCTTTAATAAAAATATGCCATGGTGTTATCTTGTGAGTGACCTTTTTTTTGTCCTACAGAGATTAGAGACTATAGCATAAAAATCAAAGGGCAAATTTTATCACTTCATTAGATGAATATGTTGGGTCTTATTTATCTGCAGAATTTTATAGATATGAAACTTTTCAGAATAGGAAGTTTTCCCTTTGTCCTGATGCTAGAAAAAAAATGCTGATATTCTCTTTAGTTTATACTCAGAGTTAAATATTTTTTTAAACAATTCACTTTGACTGTGGGCCAAAGCATTAAAACATACTGAATGATCCACTTAGCATGTTCAGACATACTCGCTGTCCATATGGCTAGCAAACTTACCACAGAGAGTCAGAGGTCATAACTCAAAGCATACAGGTAGCCAAGAATCATCTTTCCTCTAAACAGGAAATTTGCTACCAGCTCCCTGATCCCAGGCAGGCCATTGTCAATTTGTTTGTGCCTATGGAAACTCATCTGGTATCTACCTGGCCAGATCAGTATTTGCAAAAGGTGAGGTAATTCTTGTAGGGATAACTCCCTTAGAATCTTTGACTCCTACTCCAAAGGACTCATACAAAGGTGCCATGAAAGAAACTGATAGCCCATGACTTTGCTCTTTGGAAGAGTAAGGGCATTTGGGTAACACTGCCCCATATACTCTGAGGCAGAGTTAATTTTCTGGAGCAAATAAAAGAGCTCCCAGAAGGTTTTCTCTCCATGGGTGCCTTTTCCTCTCTCTAAATTCGCCTGTGGATATGGCTATGCAGAATTTCTTTACTTAATAGCTGATGTGTATTGAATGCATACACTGTACTTTATTCTTATATAAAACTTAATGTTTACAGTTACCTTATAACGTAACTACTATATCCCCAATTTCCAAAATAGCTACTGTTATCCCCAATTTCTAAATGAGAAAACTGAGGCACAGCAAAGTTAAGTAAATTATAACTGATACGTTCTGCAACTAGTAACTGATGAAACTGAGATTTAAATGAAGCTAGTCCAACCCAGAATGTCCACTCTTCACTGGTATGTAACATGGCTGGAGAAAAGAGTGGTGATGAGTGGGAATTTACCTTTCCTCTGATGTGTATATTTATATAAATAGAAAATATATGAATTTATTTGACTAGTCAAAGACATATGCCATGCTCTCACCATGCAGATCAAACAACAACAACAATAGAATGGCCTGAGATGAGGGATGCTCAGGGAGGACTTAATGAATGAGGTGAGCTTGAACAGTGAATGTGCTTACGAGGCAGAGGTGATGTGGTGCAGAGAGACTGACAAAGACCCGCCAAGTGGAGGAACAGTTGGGCAAAGGCATGAAGGTGTGAAGCAGCATGTGCTCCCACCGAACAGCCAGTGCCAGGACACTGACTGTGAATAGTTCTCTAGCTGTCGGCTTCACTTCTCTTCTTCAGGCGCACCTTCTGCTTCCCGTGCCTAGATTTTAAAGGCTGGGGCACAGGCATCATCCACCATGTGTCACTTTTTTTAATCAAAATTTCCCAGTGAGGGACAGATTACTCTAGACAAGTGACAAGTGTCTGTTGAATGAATAAACGGTTGCATTCAAGTGTAGGGATTGCCAGGTTAAATAAGAAAGAAGAAAAATGGGGAATTAAAAAGTCTGTTCTTGATCTGGTTTAGAGACAGCTAAAGAGACATTTCTACTTTGTTTAAATGTTTTCGTATTCCCGATTATAAAAATTTCTTCTAAATATGCTGACATTTTTATTCAATCAGCTAGAATGCTCACTAGAAATAAGATCATGAATTAATATAAATGCATCAAATAGTCCACTCCTGTAGTTAAATGCAGCTTGTACATAATTCAAAATAAAAATATTAATAAACACTTTTTTTCTGTGGCAACCATATTCTTTTCTATGTCTGGAGCTCGGGCCAAACTAATTTGTGCTGAATTTATTGAAACATAAAATTTACAGTAATCAATATTTTGTTTAAACGCATAAGTGAAACACTCTTAATTTCATGTATGTAAGCTGACTGACAGACTTAAACAGAACAAATTAAAACAAGTGGCATCTTTGTGTTTGCTCTAATTCCAGCTTGTGTCTGAAAGCATTCTTGCTATAGTAATTGATTTTTTCATACTCAAAAATAACAGATTTTCAAAAATATTCTATTAACCTGAAAAGATTAAATTACTTTCTGCTGTCTTATTAGCTATCAGTGGTAATAAGGACTGTGAAAGTGCCTTAGAGAATGCTTAATTATCTTTTTTTGAGATCCTCTGAGAACAAATGAAAGAGAGGCATATAAAAACAAAAGTTAATTAACTTGTCCTAAGGACTATACACATCCAATTAAAGTATAAATATTGTTAACTTACCATAGGTTGTTTATGATAGATAGTTTATGCAAGAATAAGAATAAGCAATAAAAAACATTTTAGAACCAGTTATCTTACTCAGCCTGGTTCCCTTAAAAGGTATGTCTTCTAGTTTGATAATTTCTCTTTATTTTCCCCTTAAATTATTCCTCCTTAGAAGATGGCCAAAGGACCCAAACTAATCCACAGGAATGCACAGAAATGGTCTCTGACCTTGCAAAGATGTTCAGGGAAAACAGAATCGTTATGAAAGTTATTTGCAAGTCTGAAATCTTCACAAACTGCTGGATACATATCCCTCTAGACATTTTATTTCATTTCCCAACTCAGTCTTACCTTCTGGGTAGAAGAAGAACTCAGCCAAGGTCCTCTTCAATCATTTTGAGGTCCTTAAACAAGAAATTTGGGAGTATTTTAAAAAATTACCCATTACTATAGAATTATTTTAGTGAACTACTATGTAAGATGAAAGGGTTGTCACCCAAAATACTCTCCATGACACTGATGTGAATTAAGGAAGGGCCTAACCTTCAAAGTAACCTGGAAAAGACACCACACATTAGCAAACATTTTATGCCTTATTACAGTATATTTTGTCCTGTTGTCTCTGATCTTTTCATGGGGAATAGCCTAACTGAAGTGTACTGCATTTTTAAAATTACCTGCTTTTCCTAGACCATGTGATTTGAATATGGAGTTTATATCATCATCAAAGATTAGATTACATCTCAACATCAGCATGCAGCAATGAATCTAAGAAATGGTGTATTGATGACCCTTGATGTTGCTATCTAGAAGACTACACTGCATTTTAGACTTCCTCAGCACTCATATGCCCACCATGCTTTCATATTTCATCAGGGCTCAGTACTAACCACTACTCTAGGCCTTAAGTCTCATTTGATGACTTGGTCCACGTTGAACTGGGGAATTAAATCCCTCTCACTCAAAGACATGCAAGAGACCACTTACCACTCTTACAGCAGAGTGGTACAACCCCAAGTGGAATAATACTTAATTTACAATTCCATAGAACCTTTTATATTTGCAAGAGTTTAACAACTATTGTAGTCCTGATTTCTACATCTAGCTAGAAGGCAAAAAACACTCACAAGTTCTGATTGTAATAATGAGAACAAGCCAGAGAAGCTGTAAAATCACAGGAAGCCGTGTTGGAGGAACCAGTATCAGAATTTGCCTCCTGGCGTAAACAACCAGGAAAACAATTCGACACAATACATGAAACAGTTGACTGTACACATTGGACAACAGGCAGTGCAGGGCCGTGATCCTTGGAAAATTAAAATCAACAAAGAAGCTTATGTGTTGCATCAAGGTTCTTCATGGAGGCACCTTCAAAATCAGCTTATAAGAGCAGACCATGGAGATTCTGATGAATTAAGAGACAGACATCGCATTTTGATGAGGCCCTAGCAGCCAAAATTTTAAGGACAGAGTACTGGAGAGGAGGGAGACAAGAGTGAACTCAAGTGAACAAAAGCTTCAACCCATAACAGATCCATTTACAATAAGAGCTTAGATCAGGTCTCACAGAGGAAGGGGTATCTCCTGTTCTGAAATTAAGTACTATTGATTTCTTGACTACTCTTTTATTTTATATAGAAGATTCAATATACAATAAGACATTATATGATGTGTGAAAATAAATCAAAATTCAAAAAACTATGACCAAAAAAAAGGAAAAAATTGTTACAAAGAATAGAAAGCACTGGTTTTAACAAGAAAGAACACTGAAATAACTACAGTATGTTAAAGAAACTAAGAAAAATATTGTACTAATAACAAAAAATTAATAAAAATTTCAGAAGAATTATCTAAAACATAATGGCTGAGAATTATGCAAAATGTTTGAGTTTTGTAGATTTATTGTACAACATACAGCTTATAGCTAATAATACTGTACTGTACACTTAAAAATTTGCTAAGAGGATAGCTCTTATGTTAAGTGCTCCTATGACACCCAAAAAGAAATACTAAAAATACAAATCAACAAAAAGAGCAGAAGGAAATTTTGCAATTAAAGGATAAGTTTGTGACTAATGATTGTGGTGATAGTTTAATGGGTGTATACCCATCTTCAAACTCATCAGGTTGTATACATTATTAAATATGTTCAACCTTTTTGATGTCAAAACCCCACAAATAAACAAAAATCAATTTTACTCTTACATACCAAACATAAAAAATGGTTCTTTATTTAAAAAACAATACGGTATAACTGGTGCCAAAACATAATGTGGCACTTCTGTATTATTATAACAAAATATATGCAAGATCTGTATGCCCAAAAGTACAAAACATTTATAAAAGAATTCAAAAACTTAAATAATTGGAGAGATATTCCATGTTCATGAATTGGAACACTCAATATTGTTAGGATGTCAGTTTTCCACAATTTGATCTATATTCCTACCACAATCTCAGTAAAAATTCCCACAAAATTTTTGGAGATATTTTGAATCTAAAATTATGTGGAAAGGCAAAGAAACTAGAATAGCTGAGATAATTATGAAAAGCAAGAATAAAATTAGAGTACCTACACTACACAGTTTCAAAACTTACCATAAATCTACAGTAATCAAGATAGTGTGATACTGGCAAAAAAACAGACATGTAAATCAATGGAACAGAATGGAAAATCCCAAAACAGACCAACACAGATACTGACAAAGATGTAAAGACAATTCAATGAAGAAATTATAGTCATTTCAAAAAATGGTGCTGGAACCATTGGATATCCACGTGCAAAAGTATAAACATTGACATGTATCTCACACCTTCTACAAAAATTCACTCAAAACTGATCACAGACCTAAATGCAAAACATAAAACTACGAAATTTCTTGAAGATGGCATAGGAAAAACATCTGCCTGACTTGGAGTTTGGCAATGAGTTCTTGGATACAATAAAAGTTCTACCGATAAAAGAAAATATTGCTAAATTGCACTTTATCCAAATTAAGAACTTTTGATTTTGAAAGACATTGTTAAGAAATTTTTTAAAAAACAAGCCACAGAATAGGAGAAAATACATGTACATCACATGCCTGTGATGATGGATCTGTACATAGAATACATAAAGAACTCCTTAAAATTCAAAAATATTAAATGAACAAAGTACAAACTATATAAACAGACACGTCACTAAATAATTAAATAAGTTAATACATTTATTAGTTAATATTAAATTTGTTGAAAAACTAATCAAATAAGTTAATAAATACTCAACATCATTTATCATTAGGGAAATGCAAATTAAAACTTCAATGAAATATCATCATGGGCCTATGAGGACTGATAGAAGTAATAAGAAAATAAAAAACAGTGCAAACTACTGGGGAGGTTGTAAGGCAACAGGAACTCTCACTCATTGCTGGTGGGAATACAAAATAGTACAGCTCTTTTGGGAGACACTTTGATAGTTTCTGAAAAAAAGTAAACATCGTCTTATCATATAATCTAACAATTCTACTCCTACATATTTACCCAAGTTAATTGAAAATTTCGGTTCACACAAAAGCCTGTACTCCAATATTTGTATAGCACCTTTATTTATAGTCAGCAAAAAAAAGGAAATAATCCTATTACTTCCTTCAGTAGGTGAATGGATAAACAAATTGTGGCATATCCATTCAATGGAACATTATTCAGCAATAAAAAGAAGTAGACTATTGATTCATGCAACAATATAGATTAATCTTAAATGCATTTTGCTAAGTGAAAAAAGTCAGGCCTAGAAGGATACATGTTATATAATTCCATTTATATGATATTCTGGAAAAGGCAGAACTATAGGTATAGATAACAGATAGTTTCCAGGGTTGGAAATACATCGTATTCCAACTATATAATGTTCTGGAAAAGGCAAAACCATGGAGAATAAAAATATCAGTGGTTGTTAAGGGCTAGGAAGGAGGGAGAGATGAACAGGGGATTTTTTAGGGCAGTGAATCTATTCTGTAAGATACTTCTGTGGTGGGTACATGTCATACATTTGTAGAAATCCATAGAAAGTACAACACCAAGAGTGAACCCTAATGTAAAGTATGGACTCTGGGTGATAGTAATGTGTCAATGTAGGTTCATGGATGGAAACAAATGTACTATCGGGTGGAGGCTGATGATGGGAGAGGCTGTGCATGTGTGAGGCTGGGAGGACATGGGAACTCTCTGTACTTTCTGCTGAATTTTCTGTGAACCTAAAACTGCTCTAAAAAATAAAGTCTATTTTCACACAAATTACATATATGTATACATATATACACTAGTTTGTTTATATGTGTATACATATTTACTTATGCTTACATTTGTATTAGTATATGCCTGTAAAAAGTCTATAACACTACACACCAAACTGTTAGCAACTGTTTTTCTGGTTGGCAGAGAGGGGTGGATAATCAAAGGGATCTTACACTTTCCACCTTATGTATTTTATATTTCTATAATGAGGATAGATTTTGAATAAAACAATAAAGGCATCAACATTTTTTAAATAGATGAATAAAAACCAAGGCTAGAGGGACTTCCCTGGTGGCACGGTGGTTAAGCAGGGGACATGGGTTCGTTCAATCCCATGGTCCGGGAAGATCCCACGTCATGAAACAACTAAGCACGTGCGCCACAACTACTGAAGCCCACATGCCACAACTACTGAGCCCGGATGCCACAACTACTGAAGCCTGCACACCTAGAGTCCATGTTCCACAACAAGAGAAGCCACCGCAATGAGAAGCCACCACAATGAGAAGCCCGCACACTGCAACAAAGAGTAGCCCCTGCTCGCCGCAGCTAGAGAAAGCCTGTGCGCAGCAACGAAGACCCAATGTGGCCAAAAATTTTTTTAAAAAGACTCTATAAAAAACCAAGGCTAGATACTAAGCTTGCTTTACCCACAGTCCATTAAATACAGGTCTGATTTCCTGAACTACTGTTCCAGGCAACCTGCTATATTCCAATTGTGTCTGTGTTTGACTGGAAACATTCACAGGTAGGGAAGGTATAAAATATTTAAAGCTCATGGAGCACTTAGGACAGTCAGAATGATATGTTTCGCACAAACAGACCTACGCTATGGCTTTTAGGTCAGAACTGCCCATTTATGTTAGCTGTAGCTACAGCTTATATTCATTTGGTTATATCATAAAAGTAACAATAAACTTTTACACGTATTAAAGTTCCTTTTATTTCCTATCCTTCAGGTCATGTGCAAGTGATTTATAGTGGCAGATTATGTTCTCTGCAGGAGTAATTTTTTTTTTTTCCACACCCTTTAGCACCAGCTGCCTGGGTTTTCTTCCCCACCTTTCTTTTTGGATGGTAAGCTGTCTAGAGGTCCTGACTGCAGGAGTAATTTTTAAGTATTAAAAACACCTAAAAAGTACATTTCTATTGAAGTAGAAAATTTCCTTCACGCTACCTCCCCACCTCCAAGCCCATTTAATTCTTGCTGATGCTGTGAGATCAGAGTAAACTAAACTTGTGTTGATTCACATTTCTAATGAGCCACATTAAGGTTAATCAGTTTCTGCATGGACCACAAGTAAAATTATCAGCACTATCCATACGGTCCTTGCATGCTGGGGCTGCCCCATGTCAACGATGCATTCACATGACTGGCTAAGTGCATCTGAAAAAGGAAATGAATGGGTATGAGTCTCTTAAAACAGGATCTCTGGGAGATCCAAGTTAATGTAATTTTTACTTCAATATTCTTTGAGTTTAGATTTCTGGTGAGTTTTTGTCTATGTGGTTTTTCATGTGGCAATTATATCCTACTTTGGGGATCTATATTTTTCAGTCCTTCGTTTACAGTTACATATCACCATCACCACTCTTCTGCCCCAGAGCCCCAGTACAATTTGGTAATTCGTAGAGAACGTCATGGTCTTTCAAATCAAAAACTAAAGCTATAAAATGATATGAGGATAATGTAGTAATTTGTACCTTACAATTTTATTTACTCTGTAAAATCTCTTTCTTAATGAATCACAGAAACCAGGAAAGTTTCGTATTTTTATGCATTACTGTCCTCAGTTTGAAGAGAGTTCTTTTGTTGTTGTTACTGTGATTAATTTGACCCACTGATGGTTTTGGTGCTCATGGAAAGACCTAGATAGTTTTCACACCTTATGAAGAGTAATGCATAGATTAGGAGAGGCATGAGAAAAATGATGTGATAAAGACAAATTGTCTGGATAACTTCAATAAGTCACCAGAAGTGTCATTTAAGGTTAGGGACAAACTTAATCTGTATCCCAGGGCTCCATACTCCTCCCCACTACAGTGACATACTTTAAAGACGTTTATTAATGTAAATTTACTTTTGAAAACTGATTAAGGATTTGAGAAACTTCTTGAGGTACCTAGATTCAACCAGAGGTATTTCAATCTAAGGATAAGAATTTCTGAAGATTTTTACTTTCATTTTTGGGTTTGACTTCCTTTGTTCTAAAATACGGATATGCGAACTTTTTTTTTTTTTGTAGAAAGCCAGAAAGTAAATATTTGAGGCTTTGTAGTGCTAAGATTTCTGTCTCAACCACTCACCCCTGCCACTGCAGTGCAAGAGCAGTCATAGACTATATATAAACTGACATGTGTGCCTGTGTGCCAATAAAACTTTACGGACCAAAAGAGAAAGCAGCCTGGATCGAGCCCACAGAATACCACTCTGTATCAATATATTAATGCGTTCTTGATAAAGGACAGTTAAATCAAATTTGTGATAAACAGAACAAAAGTTTTATTTTTATGGACACTCATGGAAAATCATATAAATAGAAAATCTATTTGCAGATGGAAAAAAACTTATGTGCATTTTTTAAAAAACAGTCTTTGAAGTCATATAAAATTCAAACTGGCTGATATAGCACTGAAAGAAATAGGGTATTCTATAGCTTGTAATTAGAAACGATCTGCTCTGACACATGTACTTTATATACAAGTAGTTGGCATCTCAGGGAAATGCTGTACCCTGCACAGATTCTAATAGCTATAGGTGCCAAGCTAAAATCCAAATATTATGTCCTCTGCTTTTGTCCTCTTCGTATATTACGTTACCATTTAAATATTAAACTAAAGCTTTCTGGTATTTATAATATCTATAATTTCTGGCCTTTAAAGGTTAATATCCAGGAAAATGTAAATTAAATTGGAAGGTGTGCACAAGTGAATTACCAAAGCCTTTTGGGACTTAAGTAATGCTGGCACTTTCCCTTTCACATGTCTTTCCTCCAAGTACATGAAAAGTACTCTCTGAAGATTAAGTGTCATTATTAAAGAGGACTGTCATTGAAGGTTAAGTATAATGATTAAAGAGAAGTGATAAGCCTAAGGCAGGAAAGAATCATGCCTTTCGGGTAATGTTTGTGTCCAAAGGCAAAGTATACAGTAGAAAATCTAATCCTCTTGAATAAAGCAGGGCCAACTTCTTGATAAAAATATGAACGTCACAGAAATGAACGATTATAAAATAAGGAAAAGCCAGCTGAGGCGGTACTGGGGTTAGTGGCAACATTGGCTTCTCACAGTTTCATTTGGCAACACAGGAGTTTGATTTATGCAGCTGCTGGAAAGTGAGCAGAGAAAGGCCAGCCCTTGTCAATTTAGATGAAGCTGCGTTGCCTCTCACACAGGTCGAGGGGGTTGTCAGCCCCACTCACAAGGGGCAGCCTGGAGCACGGAAAGAAATTCCACTCCTTCTACTATTTTCTGTGTCTCTCAATGAACTCTAAGGGTGAAATCAGTGTCCCCAATACAGCAAATGTTTATTAAGTGTTCTTCGATTTTTATGTAAAATTTCCTGGGGAACCAGACCTAAGACAAAATGCTTAGTCCCTTTCCATGTAATTTCTAACATTATGGCAAATTGTATTTTCCATAAGGCTACAACGAGTTCCCCATCTCACAAGCTTTTCCTACAACGTGCCATTAACATTTTCCTCACCAGGTAGCGGGTCCTCGGTTCCTTCTCCCAGGATCTGGGTGGGCCTCTGACTGTGGCAGAAATGACACAAGTGACTCCCACGCTAGGTCATAAAAAGGATACAACTCTCCCCTCCCCAACCCTAATGCCTACATTACAGCCTCCTGGGCAGCCCTAAACCCCAATCTCTGTCCCATCAGCTCCACCATTTTTCTCGAGAGTTTTTATCCATCTACACTGGGATTTATATACAGCACTCCCGGGCAGAAAGCCAAGGCAGATGTCACACTCACCTCATGGGTTTCCCTTCTCTCACAATTCGTAGTCCTGTACTGCCTGCTGTCCAATGATGAGGTAAGTCTGATCCCAGTTACCTCGTCATGGCCAAAGTGAAAGTTGGCTTTCCTGTTGTATATACAAAATATTTTTATGTTGTATCCCCTGTTAAAAAGTAGAGCTCGTTTCCTTAATGTTGGTGAACTTATTGTTAAGTTAGCAATTACGTTTTTGTAGAAACTGGCCAATTCATACCTCTACTTAATGTTACATCACTTATATCTGTCAGGATTTCATGCATATCAGGATGAAGAGAAAAATAAATCCCTCCTTCTGAGGTTCAACTCATCTGAACTCATTTCAACTCTATTGAATGTAAAAGGGAAAGAAGTTGGGTTCAACTGACTCCATCCTTGGAAAGTTAGCTGGTCTTTGAGAGTCTCAGCCTCACCTATTATCAGAGGGCGATGCTTCAGGAAACCAGTGGCTCAACCCAGTCCTGGAGGCTGCACTGACTCTGGTTCTTCAGACTAGGCAGACTGTGATTTCATGAAACCCCAGGTGGAATTTTTCCCTTCCAGGAATAATTTCACTGATTCAACAAATATGTACTGACTACCTGCCGTATACCAGGGATTTGGCATTGAAAAGCAGATTACATTTTTTTGGAGGGAGCCAAATATTAAATGAATATATAATTGATTAAATATGTAATCTGTAAGGTAATCATAAATGCTATGTGGAGGAAATAACTCAAAGTAAGAGAGTAGATTCCAAGGTTGAGCATTCCAAAAAGCAGGAGTGGCAGTTGCCAGGCTAGAAAAGGCCAATGCCCTTTCCTGATGCACAGCAACACTTGCACCATATTCTTATTGGTTCAAGCAATCACAGGCCTGCCCAGGCTCAAGGAGAAAGAGGAATAGATTCCACCTCTTGATGAGGAGTGGCCAGGCCACATGCAGAAAAGCACATGGGGTGAAGCCACCTTTGGAAAATGCACTCAACTAAAGTTTACATGCCTAAATATACAAATTAATCATTGCCACATGGTAATAGAGATAAATTTGTGAATTATCTATCACACCACTACTGAACAGTGAAAATCAAAATTTGCATAAATATCTGAGGCAATCATTCTCATTTGAAAATGCAATGAGAATATTTTAGCATACTGATTTCATCATTTAAAGGGAATTTTTGGCTTCTATTTTAATTTTTAAAATTACACTGTACCCATTTGAAAAACAAAAAATATAGAATATTCAAAGAGTTAAGTGAGAAATTATTATTCGACAGCTTTTATTTTTGAGAACCGTTGAGCTCAAATCAATAGTACTTAACATTCCAAATTTATAATACCTTATTAAATTGTCACTATCCCATCTATTGTTACACATTTAACATCATCATATTTATCTTATAATTGTATGTTACAAACATGTAATTAAAATAATTTAACCTCTCTATAAAGATGTAATTTAATAAATTGTCCTTGCAATTTAAATGCATGCTAATCAGCAAGAGATTACTTAAGTTTAATAAGAAAATTACCACCAAGAAATAGAGAATGAACAAACTTCTGGAGAAGGATAATTTCAGGGACTAATTACATTTTCAACAATAAATCATAAATGCATATTAATGTGAAGACTTATTCCTTTCCATTCAGTTTTTAGATGTGGCCAGAATTGGTCCAATATGTGTCTTTAATCCTATCCATATTAATACTTCTTTTCTCATGTTCGATTATTTATTCAGAAATGCATTCCGTTTTCACTCTTTTGTGTATTCAACAACACTCACTCCTGGTCATAATTCCATTATGAGTAGTGTGTTAGGGTTCTCCAGAGAAACAGAGCCAATAGAATATGGGTGTGTGTGTATATATTATTGGCTCGTTGGATTATGGTGGCTGAGAAGTCCACACCTAGAAGAGCCAATGGTAAAGTTTCAGTTCTAGTCTGAGTCCAAGGCAGGAGAAAATTAATGTCTCAGCTCAAAGACAGAGAGAGCCTAGTCCATTCTGGCCTTCAATGGATTGAATGAGGCCCACACATGTTGGGAAGAAAATCTGCATTAGCAGTTCACTAATTCATATGTTAATCTCATCCAGAAACACCCTCACAAACACACCTAGAAATAATGTTTAGGCAAATATCTGGTCACCCTATATCCAAGTCAAGTTGACACATAAAATTAACAAGTAGTTATGAGTGGAAGAGAAGGCAATTAATCAAAACCTGTTCCTGTCATTTGCTTTTAGTTTACTTTTTTCATAGTTGCTCCATTGTGTTTTTGTTTGTCAGGCAGAGATTGCCGTCCCAGTATCTCTTTGCCATGCTACCAGTTGAAGATATCCACATCCTGTCAAAGGATTCTTTTTACACTTGCCTTTCCAGTTTTATATTTGATCTCAAAAGCAGCTGTGTGTTATTTGTATTAACCCACTTAATCAACTGTAGACATAGGTTTGATAATTGCTATCAAATGACTTATCAAACATCCTTATGTTTAAAACACAGTTAGTTGTCAGATACTATGCAAAAATCAGAGAGAAAGAGAGAGAGAGAGAGACAGAGAGAGACAGAGAGAGAGAGAGATCCTGTCCTTGTCCTGGAGAAATGAGATTAGGAAAAGATAAGAGACACAACCAAAGTAAGTTTATACCCAAAATATATAAGGAGCTCACATAACTCATTATCAAAAAAACAAAAAAATCCAACTAAAAAAATGGGCAGAGGACCTGAATAGGCATCTTTCCAAAGAAGATATACAGACAGGAATAGGCACATGAAAGGCGCTCAATGTTGCTAATCATCAGGGAATGTAAATCAAAACCAGAATGAGATATCACCTCCCACCTGTTGGAATGACTATTGCCAAAATGACAAGAAATAACAAGTGTTGGCAAAGATGTGAAGAAAGAGGGAGCCCTCGTGCACTATTAGGGAAAATGTAAATTGGTAGAGCCACTATAGGAAACAGTATGGAGGTGCCTCAAAAAAATTAAAAATAGAAATACCATATGATCCAGCAATTCCACTCCTGGGTATTACTGAAGAAAACACTAATTCAAAAAGATATATGCACTCCAATGTTCATAGCAGCCAAGATATGGAAGCATTATTCACAGTAGCCAAGATATGGAAGCACCCCAAGTGTCCATCAACAGGTGAATGGATAAGAAAATTTTAGTATATATACAATGGAATATTACTCAACCACAAAGAAGAACGAAATTTTGCCACTTGTGACAACATGGATGGACCTGGAGGGTATTATGCTTAGTAAAATAAGTCAGGCAAAGGAAGACAAATACTGTATATTTTCACTTGTATGTGGAATCTAAAAAATAAAGCAAATGATCACATATAACAAAGCAGAAAAGGACTCACGGATACAGAGAACAAACTAGTGGCTACCAGCAGGGGAGGGGAAATTAAGTGAAGGGATTAAGTGGTACAAACTACTAGGTATAAAATAAATAAGTTATAAGAATGTGATATGTAACACAAGGAATACAGTCAATATTTTATAATAACTTTGTATGGAGTGTAATCTATAAAAATACAGAATGACTTATGTTGTGCACTTAAAACCAATGTAATATTGCACTTCGATTAAAAAAAAACTTGCTCCTAACCTTGAGCTGCTTACTGGCCAGTTTGCAAGGAAGTTATTTACCAAAATAGCAGTAATTCAAAGTTAAAAGGGAGATGATCATTTTAAAAGATGTCAGGTTATGTCACTTCACCACTTAAAACTCAACCATGGCTTCCCAACGTATTTATATTAAAATCCAAATTCCTAGCCTTGGCCTGGACAACCTTCTGTAGCTTTCTGACTGTACCAACTTTCCTCGTCCTCTGCTACTGCCAGGGCAAAACTGTTCATTCCAAAAGATGTCAAACTCTCTCTTGCCTCAGGACCTTTGCCCTTGCTTTCTTCCCTCTGCCTGGAAGGCTGCCTCTTGCTCCTCCATCCCCGAGCCCCACTCAGGTCAGAGACATAAACAAAACTTTCTCTGTACAACTTCCATATACATCTAGACGCCACATCACAAATAGATATTTTTTCACAGGAAAATAACTGAGGCAGTTATGACCAAGAATTTCATAGCAAGTAAATCAATTATGAATAAAAAGTTTAGCAAGGATATATCTACCATAAACCCCTATAAGCATTTAAATGTATAATGAAACAATACGAAGTTGCAACTCCTTGTTGAATCAATGTATTAATTAAGCACCTGATATAAAAATACATTTTTTCGGGTTTCCCTGGTGGCGCAGTGGTTGAGAGTCCTTCTGCCGATGTAGGGGACACGGGTTCGTGCCCCGGTCCGGGAAGATCCCACATGCCGCGGAGCGGCTGGGCCCGTGAGCCATGGCCGCTGAGCCTGCGCGTCCGGAGCCTGTGCTCCGCAACGGGAGAGGCCACATCAGTGAGAGAGGCCCGCGTACCGCAAAAAAAAAATACATTTTCTCCATAATAAATCTGATCCAAATTCAAGTAGGAAGCTAAAATCAGCACTTAATGTTAATTGTCTTATTATTTTGTTGCTTCAGATTCACAAGAGTTTGGCAAAAATGATTTGGAATGTCCATCTCTCTCTAAAAAGCTGCTAATGATGGCTTCTACTTAAGTCTATTTTTCAGTAACTTTCTTGCATCAGCAAAAGATAATGAAGTTCCTCAAATGTTGTGCTTCTCCCACTGAGAAGCATTTTTGAAAACAAAACTAACCCCAAAATTTCTTTTTCATACTTGCTTATATAGGTAACTAATTCAAAATCACAAGTACAGCTACTTAGTGTTTGACTAGGGTCCTGACTTACTAATAATTAGTTATGTGACTTCAGGAAAATTGTTATTTTTTTCCACTGTTTTACACTAACATTTTTCTTACTGACATTTGAGATAGCTTCTAACAACAAAGTTAATTGAATAAGCATAGAAATAGAGATGAGATTCACAAAAAGAGCAGGGGAATATACTAACTGGGAGAAGTACGAGAGTGGACTCTGAGATTTTAGGGGGAGAGGTTTTGTTTGTTGAAGTCTTGTTTTTCTTGTGTAAACACAGAGTGGTTGATTTAGATCAGGAATGCAAGTGGTCCTTTCTTATATGCCAAACCCGACTGGTTGGACGAGGCTGCTACAGAGTGATGAAGATCTTCCTGAGGGCACCTCATCTACGTGCTCACCAAGGCAGAATGCCCAGCTCACTCGGCGAGGTCTGCCAAAGTCGCAGCACTGGGAAGTAGCAGCAGTTGTGCCATGTATTGGTCCTTTCTGGACAAGATTATGGTTGTCAGTGACTCAAGTGTCTTCACTGTTTTTGCATAATTTCTCACTGTGCAGTGCAAACTCTTTGCAAATCATGAAAAAATTGTCTGATCTGTTGTGCATATTGATTGACAACACTGGTGTGAATTATTTTAGTAAATGTATTCCTCTCCTTCCCTCTTCTGGTATCTTGGAAATCCTGAGCATGATCCCTGACCCCATCCAGCTGAGTGTCCAGTAGGTGAGAAAAGAACCTTAATTGTATAAATTATTTAAACTACGCAATTGCTGTTGTGATGAGCTCTATCAAGCAAGAGTATAGCACACAGTGAGGCAGACCTGGCCTGTGCCAGCAGGTCTGAGGATGACTGCTGTGCTCACACAGGTATTTGCTTCCCATGTGAGGTTTATCTGAATATCTATTCATTAACATAAGTCAAGCTACCATTACCTTATCAGATCTCTGCTCTGTTGAAATACTGAGCAATATTGTTTTATTGAGTGTGTAGCATATGGGAACTGTTCTTGGAAATTAAAAAAAGTTTTTTTTTTAAGTGTATTTTTAAAACTGAGGTATAGTTGATTTAGTGTTGTGTTAATTACTGCTGTACAGCAAAGTGACTCAGTTATACACATATATACGTTCTTTTTTTATATCCTTTTCCATTATGGTTTATCACAGGATATTGTGTACAGTTCCCTGTGCTATATGTTAGGACCTTGTTGTTTATCCATTCCAAATGTAATAGTTTGCATCTACCAACCCCCAAAAGTTCTTTTATCTTTACTTTTCTTGGTAACGTCAATAACAAGAGCTGAATGAGGTCTGGCTAATATGTTGACCTATTAAAATGTCAAAATCCAGCACCCTTCAGCTGACTTTAACACAAGATTCAACACATAAACTACAGGATATGCATATATTCAGAAAGAGAAAATAGTGATAACACCAAGATTGTTTTTGAATAAAGTTATTCAAATTTTATATTATCAACGAAGTGATATTTTAAAAAGAGAGAATTTTAAGATATCATTTTATATACATCACCCTTTCGGTTTAAGTTTTCTTTTTCAACCCTAAATTCGGAACATCTTATCCATCTATTTTAGCTGCTAGGCAGTATTCCATTTAACTGATAAAACATTTTTCATTTATATTAACCCCACCGTGGGATGATTAGCTTGTTTACAAATTTTTCCACTCTTACAGACAGGACTGTGGTATAAATTTTTATATAGATATTATGCATAACTAATTTCTCTAGGGTGGACACCAAGGAAGAATCAGGAAAATATATTGCGAAAGAATGGGCATGGTAGGGCACAAGTGACATAAATTTTTTAACACTAATTTTTTTATAGTTACAATTTTTATTAAAGAAAGGCACAAAAGTTCACGGGAATAATTTATTCTCACTTCAGGATGGTAGTTTCCTTTGGGGAATGAAGGTTAAAAGGGATGGAGGTTAGGTGTAGTTGTATCTTTACATTTTCTTCCTTAAAACTAAACAAAAACAAGAAAAAGTGATAACGTTGATTAGTCAAGGTGATAGTTATGTAAGTGTCTGTTTATTGTTTCCCATACTTTTCTCTATGCCTGAAATATTTCATAATCTACAAAATTATGAGCCATTATGAAATCATAAATGAGCCAGGGATGAGACACAAAGAAAATCAGAGCAGATCTGGCAAGAAACACAGTTCTAGGAAGCTGTGTCATGAGGTGGAACGCCGATGCAGTTGTGTTGGAGTTGCCTGACCTGGCTTTGAAGTTTTCTTGGGACACAGAGTCTTTATCTCAAATATACTCTCATGGGAGTTCAATGAAATACCATGTAAAGATCTTGGCACCACAATAAAATCTATGTTCCTCCTCAGCTAGAAAAGACAATAAAATTGCAGATGAGATGGACCTGTCCCAAGCCATTATCTGAAGCTCTCTCTCAGAAGATACTGTGGACAAAAAAAAGTTGCCTGACATTTCAGTAAACAGAGAATGTGCCCGCCATCAAGTTATCAGCCACTGCAGCCGCCCCAGACATATGCAGTGCACCCTGAAGGGAATTCAGGATGGAGCGAAAAGGGATACTGGCCCTAGATAGTTAAGATGCGTATCTAAGGAATAATTTCAATGAGCCCAGACGCTTACATCTTCCCACACACAGAAAAGCACTAAAAGTATTAACTTGAGATGTCTGTTTTTTGTGATTAGCAGTAATCTTTTGATGTCCCACTACTTTTTTGTTTGTTGGTTGGTTGTTTTTTTCAGCAGAAACTCCTAAGTAGCCTGGCGCCTCCCTTGCCTCTTTGGGACAGTTCCTCAGAGCTATCTAAGAGGCTGTCTCCCTAGCTATAGTTCTCAGTAAGGGCCCCGGATAAAACATAACTGGCAACTTTCAGTTTGTGCTTTTTTTTCAGTCAACAGTTTTATGGTTAATTTTGTGTGTCAACTTGGCTAGGCCACAATACTCAGATATTTGGTCAAACATACTCTATATATTTCTAAAGGTATTTTTAAGAGGAGATTGACATACAAAATAAAGCATGTTGTGGACAGACCTCATCCAGTCAGTTGAAGGCCCGCAAAAAGAAAAGATTGCTATCCCTTGAAAAATAAGGAATTCTGCCTACACCTGGGCTTCAGACCTGAACTGTAAAATTAACCCTTTCTTGGGTCTCCATCCTGCTGGACTTTCCTGCTGAAAATTCTGGACTTGCTAGCCTCTACAATTTCATAAGCCAATTCCTTAAAATAAATCTCTCTGTATGTCCTTTCTCTCTGTACGTCTCTATCTCTAAGGAAGGCCTATAGCCTAAAATTTATTCTTACTGCTACTTATACCTGCAAAGTGGTCAAATTTGAAGAATTTACTGAAAAAGCCTTCTTATTGTCTTTTGACAGTAAAATAAAGTTCATTATTTTAATATTTATACTGACAGTCAAGAGCTTCAATAGTTTTTGAACTTGGCAGGTGGATTTCTCTGATAATTTTCCCCCTACTTTCCTATGTATGCATTAAATGACCATGAAATAGGATATTCAGTTTTTTTCCAAGTTATTTTCATCCTTTACAGCTCAACTCAATTTTTGTCTCCTTTCTGACCCTTTCTGGACTTACCAGTTTTTTTAAAATCCTCTGAAGTCCTCTGATGCATAGCGTCTCTACGTGTCACTTGTCACCTCTTATTTTCAAGCAAGTTTAGTGTTATATCCTCAGGAGCCTTATCAGCATGTTCTGGGACTAGAAATCATGTCTTCTTGTCTTCGGAACATGATGTTGTATTTTCATGAATAAGGAAACAATCCTGTTGTTCCAAAACCCACCTTTCTCTGTAAAGTCAGAAGACCTTTCCTAAAAAACAGTGTCTTTAATATTTTCTTGGACTTTCCATCTAACTGTAGGTAGCCCAACTCAATTTTCCATAGAAAGATGTGACAAATTGGAATCGAAAATAAAATCATATTTTAGTTCTCTGTGTCGTCTAAGTGTCTTCTAGTCACATTGGGAGGTAGAGATACTAACTCTGAGTATGGCCACCTTCCAGAGAAGCCAGGTCAAGGCACAGTGATCAGAGGGAGAGCTGGTGTCCAGAGGGTTAGTGGGCCTGACATACTGGGTGAAGGATCGAAGCAAGAGAATCAACAGGAACTGTCCTGGTCAGGGAGGCCTCCTGCAACAGATGGGGAGGAGGGTATCAGGAAACAAGAACCTCAACTACATCAGCCACTAGTCAGGGTACAGTGTAGGCTGGAATTCAAGTCATAGCCCAAAAGTAGTAAGAGCACAATAATCTAAAAAATGCTGGCTAAGAGGGGATTAACACCATAGCCCAGTCCTGGGATGTGACTCAAGCCAAAACATCAAGGAAACTATAATCTGTGGAGCCCACCTGAGCGACAAATATGGAGGCTGGTTGGCAGTGAAGTTGCTGGAGATGAAGCTGTTGATTTACTTTCTGCTGGTAATGCAGCACCAGTGACTGTGGGAGAGCAAGTGTGGAAAACAGGAAACAGAGCACATCCTTAAGGTTGATAGCAATGGAGCAGACAGAGGAGAGGGAAATAACAGCACTTTCCTCTCCTGTTCCCTCCCCGACAAACCACAGCATTGCTTGTCCGTTCAGGGGACTGCCTGTGTCAATAGTACTGTAAATCCTTGTTAACCTTCCCACCAACCGTGAGCACTGCGTGTTGCCCTCAGCAACCTGCATGTTTGACCAGAGTTGGAGAAGCATTGCATTAATTCTTCTCTTCTGACCAGAATTTAATTTCCTTTTACTTGTTTATTAGACTAGCCATTCAGAAGTATGATGACAAGAACAGTCCCATGGAAATTTCATGACGTGCTGAAGATCCTACTGCCATCCACCTCCTAGGCCCATCATTCACATGGCATTGAGGTGTGGTGTCCTCTAGTTTGGTACAATGCGTTTGCCCCGTGTAAACTCAGGTTGATTCAGACAGAAAATGTCAACAGATGGTGCAGTTTATTAAAGAGCTGCATAAAAGTGTGGTCAAGAGCAATAGCTCTGTGGTTCGAGTCCCTGCAGGTAAATCACGGTTCTGTCAAGTGTCTTACTGAAGACCTCGGACAAATTGCTCAGACTCTCTGTGCCTCAGTTCGCTCAACTGTAATAAGACATACAAAGCTGAAAGAAGACTTCAGGGGAACAAAGCAAGTGATGTGTTTAGCAGTGTGCCCGATACATGGTAAGCCCTCCATAAACATTTGTTATTATTATCACTGTAGGTTACAGTTATGAATTTGCCAATTAGATTTACCCTAGTATCAGCTTAAAGCATTCTGCTGCTCTGTTCCAGGATCAAATGAGAAGGCTTAACTTATTAGAACCAGTACAATGATACTTATTTCGTATGAGTATTGGGCCCCTGAGAAATATATGTATGAAAACATAAGGAAACATAAGAGAGTAACTTCCTTTTTCTTTCAGATGGGATTTAGGCCAGAGAAGTCTGCACATCTGAAGACTTATGTGGTGGAAGTAGTGAATGACTCCTATATTTTTATTGTGCAAACACTGTTATGTGTGTGCACATTTTCATAGTAGGTGGATGTTTCTCTAGTAGCTCTAAAAGGACACGAAATACTTCTCTCATTTCCCCCATTTTTTCTTTTTGGTAATTTATATGTTACTTTCCTCTCTTTGTCCCTGTCTCCTTTCACCTCTTTCAAAAATAATACACAGCTTTTTTCTGTCATTCTAAAGGGGTCATGGAGACTTTAAACTAAATTGATATCGCTATAAAGGAGAAAATGAGAGGCAAGGGAATACCCTGTGACTTTAGGATGGACAGATATGTGGTTTGACTGCAAATGTAGAGGCAGCTTTGATTGAGGTGAAATATGGGAAAGGTCCAAGAACAATCAGAGACAACTTACAGACCTCCTGGGCAGAGGGAAAAGTCAGTGGGAGAAGTGTGCCTTCAGAGAGGTGGGGAGGAAACAGCTGGTTAAAAAGTTAGAGTGTCCATCATGTGGGGAAATACACAGGAGCTGAGCCAAGCTCCTTGCCAGGGCTGGAATGAAGGCAACGATGCACAGAGATTTACACACTCACATCCACCCACCCAGGCATGCAGGCACACATGCACAAGAACACACACACTTTTTAAGTGTCCTCTGACAGGGACAGGGCCAACAGCACACCTATGCTCCCCTGGCAGTGAACAAATGTGAACTTGGTGAATGGGATAAATGATCTGTCTCTGTGCAGATCTCCGCAGAGGCAACTGAGGGAAAGAGCAGCAGAAGCTGTTGTTTTCAAGGTTCCCATAAGTCAGGCTCTGATGGATTTGCCCTGAGCCCTCTTTTTGCCCCATCGCGGCACGTACTGTGACTTTCCTGCTCATGACCTCTGAGGGTGAGGAAACTCAGCCTGGGTCCTGCTATCAGCACTTGGACTGATTCTTTGTTCGCTGTTGCTCAGATACTGGCCGTGAACCAAGGAAGCAATTTCCATGCGGATGGTAATTTAAGGCTATCGTTTTCACACTCCCAAAACTCTAGTATGTTGGGTATTAGAAACAGCATTACACACAGAGAGGGGTGTAGGCTTCACAGGTAACCATGAGAGCTGCAGAAGGGCATCTTGGAGGTGTTCTTGCAGGTTTCAGGAAGCACCACAGAGAAGCAGAAGGTGCTGGGAAGTTGGAGATGAGTGAATGCAATGCAGGAACTTAGTGGAGAAGCAAGAAGAATAGCTGTGACACCTGATATGCGGGGGGGAAGTTATAAAACCAACTGTGGGTAATTCGAAAACTGGGGAATAAGAGAAATGGCTTATGGGAACTGGGGAAGGAGAATATCTCTCTAGTAAATCAGGGATTGAGCAACCACTAAAGAAAAGCTGTTTGTTTTAGTCATTGAACATGAATCCAATCTAGGGGGATGAACTAGCATTTATGAACTAAAAAGAAAAACATGATTCATTTTTATTTTAATAGAAAGGTCTAAAGAGGAACACTATAAAATACCAGTGGTATGCACTGTGCCACACTGACGGAATATGAACACTAACAAGAATAACTGGTAAAAGGTGGGAGTCTATGTTTCACTGTAGCTTATGTGTAATATAATATGACAAAAGATGGAGAATAATCTGGCTTTAGTGGATATAAAATATTATTAGAGGGCTTTCCTGGCGGCGCAGTGGTTGGGAGTCCACCTGCAGATGCAGGGGACTCGTGTTCGTGCCCCGGTCCGGGAGGATCCCGCATGCCGCGGAGCGGCTGGGCCCGTGAGCCATGGCCGCTGAGCCTGCGCGTCCGGAGCCTGTGCTCCGCAACGGGAGAGGCCACGGCAGTGAGAGGCCCGCGTACCGCAAAACAAAAAAAAAATATATATATATATATATTTATTATTATTATTATTATATCTGAGATTCTCCTGTGACCTGCAAGAGAAATTGCTGCACAGGAAACAAGATTTGGGAAGGAATAGCTTACAAAATGTGTGTACATGCTACGTCTTTTGGGGGAAAATTAAGCAAAAATGAACTCACGTTAGAGGTAGTAAGTGAAAGGGCAGTCTCTAAGACCAGAATAATAAATGATACTAATTTAAAAATTCATAGAATAAACATTTCTCCAAGGAAGGTATAAAAAGAGCAATAAACACACGGAAATATTCTCAGTGTCCTAAGTCTTCAGGGAAATAGAAATCAAAATCACAATGAGATACTACTTGACACCCACTAGGATGGCTAGAATCAAATAGTCAGATAATACCAAGTGTTGGTGAGGATGTGGAAAATCGGAACCCTTGTACATTGCTGGTAGAATATAAAATGGTGCAGTCATTTAAGAAAAAAGTTTGGCCATTTTTCAAAAGAATAAACATAGTGTTACCATTTGATCCAATTATTCCATTCCTAGGTATGTACCCAAGAGAAATGAAAACATACATCCACATGAAACCTTGTATACAAATATTTATAGAACAACACTATTCATTATAGGCAAAGGTAGAAACAAACCAACTGTTGTCACAAGTTTGGGGTGATGACAGAAACCTTAGAGAAAGGTGTTGGTAACAGTGGTAGAGAGGTCCCAATAATTAACTCTAAACCACAATGTTTTCAAGTTTATATTTTAGGAGGTACTGGAAAACTGCATGGAGTCTATGGAAAGGATTTAATGTCAAATGGGTTAAGCTCTTGTACTTCGCTTTTACCATAGGAGAGATAAATATTAGGTGTGTATATTAGTCTCAAATTTTTAAGGACTTCATATTGCACCAAAAATTTGGACTTTATTCTGAGACTAGGGAGCCAATATCTCAGGGGACAGACACAGTAATATATCATAAAGATGATCCTGGAAGCAGCATTTAGAATGGGCAGGAAAGAGATGGGAGTCAGTGAGGTCAGTATATGCCTTAGCTTTTGGCTTTCAGAATAAACTCAGGGTGAAGAAACCAAAACCTAAGCCTGGACGATGATCACTGGAAAGCAAGACAGGGAATGGGGTTTGAAATACATTTTGGAGGACAATCTGACAAGACTTAGTAACAAATCAATTTTGATGTATATGGAAAAGTTTTCTAAATTGAATGACCAGGTGATTGTAATGCATTAATTGATTTATGAAATATAAGGAGGAATGAAGGGTTGAGGGCGGCAATAACCCCGTATCTATGCTATTTAGCTAAAGTATGTGATTGCGTTTGGGACTCTCGCTACAGTGAGAGGTCAGAAATGGAGATCAAATTAGATTTGAGAACTTTCTGATGCATAACCGAAGCTATATGAAAGGAGTATGTCACACAAGTTGAGAGCAGAAGAGAAACAGAAAACAGCTGAGGACAAAGTCGTAGGGACAAACGCTATTTAAGAGGCAAGATAAAGAAAACGAGTAAGCAAAGGAGGTTGAGAAAGCCGGACAGGTGGACAAGCAGGTGAGAGGTGCAGTGGAGGCTAGGGGAGGGGTCTCAGGAAATGGAGGTGGTGGACAGGGTCAAAAGGAAAGCAGGCTTCCCTAAGCTGGCACCTGGCTAATGATGCAGTCACGTAAGGAAGGTGAGTCATTGCACTCTTAACTCAGGGTCAAAATGTTTCTAAAACTACATTAAAAAAAACTCTTGTAGATAATTTAATGTAAAAATGATGCTCAAACAGTATATCAAATATTTGGAACAGGGTACCAGGGCCACCTGAAGTATTTTCAAAGTAAACTCGGGAGCAAGTTTTACTTCTTCCACTACTAACCAGAATGGGGCATCTTGATGACTTTCATTAGATTTCTGACATGGTATCCCTGACCTATACTAGTGAGGAAAAGAAATATTCTTTATTACAGCTTGACAGACGCACAAAGAGAAAGCTTCCCGGACCACGTAAACGGAAAAGCGAGAGAGACGCTGTCCACCTTCACGGGCGATTCCGCGGCTCTTCCTGCCCCTGCTCCCCTTGCTGTCAAGGCTCGGAACACAGGGATGGGCCGCAACTCCATCCCACAGCCTTCCCTGAGGAAAGGCTGTGCACTGGAAGAGGGAAAGAACTGGGGGGAGCATTTACCCAGAGTTGGTAATTCTGAAAGTTATTCTGCTGTTATTTAGGTATCTGAGGGTGCGCAGTGATACTCTTCTTAGATGATAGGACATGCTGGAAAAAGCCAGTCCCCTCGCACAGACCCAGACTGAGTCTCAGGAGCACTAACGTCTTCTGTTTCCTCTTCCAGTTGAACCACTAACCAGGATACTCCACTCCCCAGCCCTGCCACGTAAGATAATTCTCTGTAATGAATTATAATAAGAGCCTAACTATTTAAAATATCTTAAAAGGTAACAATTATCTTCGTTACACTGAGGACCCACCTGCATTTCTGACAAGCACTCGGCATTGGGTGCTCTACTTGGAGCAGGGCTGTAGCATTTGATGAGCTTGAGATGGGAGAGTGGGATTTCTGATACACACATTTGGTTTCCAAGGTGACACAGGATGTGCTAAGGCATTGAAAAGGCCTAGGCCTTCTTTTTTAAACAGCACAAACTCAGAACTATGGGGGTCAGTCCAGGAAATAAAGGACAGTATTGGGTCACTTAGAGATGACAGGGTGGAGAAGGCTTGATGAGGTGTTGCACACTGAGGCAACATATCTGATGTACAGTTGTCCCATCCATTTCTTTAAGGGACATTTCTATAGGCAAATTCATCTTTTAAAAAATGTTTAAGATGGTATATACTTTCAGAGGACACAACAGTATTTTCTGTTTTGTGAAAAATAGTGTCGCAAATATGAAGAATCATGGGAAAATTTCCACATGGCTTAACGACTACATTATTACTTTAAGGTTTTGCTGTTAACCTCATTAAAGTTGACTTTTTCCCAAGAAGATGAGATATCTGCATTTTCAAAGGCGATGACAAACAAATACATTTATAACTCACTGACTGACAAAGAGCTAGCGAGATGTGGCTTATTCTAAAGCTGTTAATGTGTATATCATTCTCAGTCTTATTATTACCATATGTCTCGTAGAACAATCACTTTCTCTTGATACGTACAGCACATCACTCTGTATAAAAGTTGCACTTAACCCATATGTAGTTCTTGATCACCAGCCATAGACTACCCATGAGAGTAGAACTGGGGGGTCAACCAGGAGAATGGCAAAGTAACCTAATAGCAATAAATCTCTTAGGGTCTTGGTAACATTAAAAAATGTGAGAAATTAACTTTTATAACTTATTACGTTTCTAGGAAGACAGCTGGCTCACTGAGGGATTTGTTGGTCCATTCCATTCTTAGCAATGTTTTATGATAATTTTCATTTCTGTTTTTGTGACAGAGCATTGTATCTTTAAATTGGGACTTTATAAAATTTAAAACATTTTAGCTGCACTAGAATACAATGATGTCATTATTTGGCAATAACCCATCCAGGCGTAAGTCCAAACTCTCCAGAGTCAGACATCATCTCTAAGTCATCCAAAAACGTCATCATGTACTGCTGTCTTTCTTTCATTAATATATAGAGAGCATCTATTGGTCAGAACACATACTTTCTGATGTGCTTTGAAGTTATACCTTTATTATTCCGTCTAATTCTATTCCATCCTTCACAGATAAGCTCAACTAACACCCACCCAGGAAAGAAGCCTTTCTAGATTCCCTCCAGCATTATTATTCTGTAGCACCTGCCTCTAATCTCCCATATCATGTATGGATGCCTTTATTACAACACTTGTTTATTGGTTTACATAATCGTCTGCTCCCCAGCACAGTAACCAGACATCAAGCTCTTTGAGAGTAGAGTTTCCTTATAATCCATCTTCGTGTCCCCAGCGTCTGCGTGACTGTGGCACATTAAGTCAATAATGAATATGCGAGTTAATGACTTAAGAATGCTATTTACTGGGAGTTCTGTTCTTTTTGAAATTTCATGGAGAGTCTTTGGGAGAAGTTCTTAGAATATAGAGCTATCTTAACATGGAGGAAGTTGAGTAGATAAAAAGTGCATGAAGAGCGGCAAGGATTGCTAGTAGTAGCAATGCAAGAATATTGGGCTACCACGAGCAAAAGAGAATCTTTGTACAACTTGAGTTTTTAAAAGAAGTATATGTAAGGAAAGTTAGTCAAAGAGGGAGTATGGCCAGTAAAGCTAAGAACATTGGTCCTGGAGTCAACTGAATTCTTTGTTTAAACTGAGGCTTTGCCACTTAGCAGCAGAGTGAGGTTCTAACCTATGTCTCAGTTTCTTCTCCTGTAAAACTATCTGAGGGCTGTCTTAGTCCATTTGGGCTGCTGTAATAAGATATCACAGATTGGGTGGCTTATGAACAACACAAATTTATTTCTCACAGGTCTGGAGGCAGGAAGACTGAGACCAGGATGCTGTCATGGCTGGGTGATGACTCTCCTCCAGGCCACAGACTTCATGTATCCTCGTGGCAGAAAGGGCTAGGGAGCTCTTTGGGGTCACTTTTTTAAGAACACTAATCCCATTCATGAGGACTCCATCCTCACGACCAATCACTTCCCAAAGGCCCCACCTTCTAACACCATCACATTAGGTGTTAGGATTCCAGCATGTGAATTTGGTGGGGGAAGAGGGATAGAGGACAGAAACATTCAGACCATAGCAGGGGGTGGTTAATAAGGTAAATATCATAGGAAGTGCTTGTCCAAGTGCCTGGCACATGCTACAGGCTAAATTGTAGCTATTATTATTATTCCTTTTGTGTATAATTTTATTTTCCATCCTATTTGAATATATAAAACAATGTAAAGGTGAACATTTTAGCAATATTCATCAATCTGCAAGAGCATCAATCATTTTTCTAAAGATAAGTACCAAATAAAAATGATATTAAGTGGAATCCAAAACCAATTATTTGAAGCAGGACTTTTTTTTCCCTCGGGCATTGGTGAACAAAGAATATTTTATACTTATCTTTATGTTTGTTGAAATTAGCAATAATAGCACCAATCAACATACTCAGAGGAAGAAATAATCCAATGATAAAAAAGTCAATTAAGTAGCAATACATGTAGATGTTATCTTCAAAATTAGGTTGCGGGACTTCGCTGGTGGCGCAGTGGTTAAGAATCCACCTGCCAATGCAGGGAACACGGGTTCGAGCCCTGGTCCGGGAAGATCCCACATGCCGCGGAGCAACTAAGCCCGTGTGCCACAACTACTGAACCTGCGCTCTAGAGCCTGTGGTCCGCAACAAGGAAGCCACCGCAATGAGAAGCCCACTAACCATGACAAAGAGTAGCCTCCTCTCGCAGCAACTAGAGAAAGCCCATGCACAGCAACGAAGATGCAACACAGCCAACAATAAATAAGTAAAACAAAAACAAAATTCAGTTGCATATCTACCTAAACGTTAAGTTAAAAAATAAGCAAGATAAGGCAGAGCACAGAGGTATTTTAGGGCAGTGAAAATACTCTGTATGATATTATAACAAAGAGTATATGTTATTATACATTTGTCCAAACCCACAGAATGCACAACGCTGAGTGAACCCTATGGTGAACTATGGACTTTGGGTGATCATGATGTGTCAATGTAGGTTCGTCTTTGGTAAAAAATGCAGCACTGTGGTGAGCGACGTCAATAAGGGGGATGTGTGCAGGGGTATATGGGAAATCTCTGTACCTCCCTTTCAATTTTGTTGTAGATCTAAACTTGCTTGAAAAAGTTGATTTTAAAAATAAAATAAATTAAAAAGTGAGAAAATAAGCAAACTATTTATACTGACTTTTTAAAACATAAGATTTAGAAAACAATTTATGACAAGAAAATATAACAGTGCTACTTGAGGCAATATTTCCTCTTTGTTCTTTGGTGAATAGATATCATTGCATTTATTTGAATTTTGAGGTTTATTGCATTGGTTTACTCATCGTTATGATAATCTTTCAAATGGGCCTATTGGGCCTTAACCATTGTATATAATCCTAGAAGGACTCCATTGTTCATGAAATAGTCAACTTGAAATGTAGTTAATTTCTGTCTAGCATAAGCATTTGCTTTCACCATGTTAATTACCCAATTACTGCTTGTGTCCTGTACTTGAATCGCAAAAATGATTTTGTGTGAACCTTAACAGTGGCTCTAGGATTATACTGTACTTACACCAATAGAATCAACTGCTGAATTCATAACAGTGATCCATCCATTAAATGTTGCCTGTAAAAATGGCGTGTATTTAATTCCTATGGAAATCTTATGCTTTGTGGCAAATAAAAATTAAAACTCAATCTGCTATTAAAAAAGAAAAGATTGAAAAGAGTAATAAGAGAATTGAACACATCTGTCTTCTCTGTAGAGAAAGCAATGATGGAAAAACCCAGATGCAAACAGGATGAGATAAAGGGTTATGAATAGCTAACTGAAACTCCCTGAGAAGTTACAGTGAGAGGGATGTAATAGAAAATAATAAACATGAGCAACATTCCATAGTTTAGTCACGTGGTGCTGGGCCTAATCACTAGAGAAGAGACACTCATAAATGTTTATGAAATGACCCTAGAAGCTGGAGGAAGGCTCCGTCTGCCAGCCAAGTCACAAGGCTGGTGTCATTGTCCAGGCATGGAAAGAGCAAGAGCTTGAAGGCAGGCAGGGCTGGCTAGGAATCCTGCTTTGGTGAATCACTATCAATACTATCCGTCTGTCGTTGCTAATTCTCAGTATCTTTTTAAGTAAATTGAGAATAATAATATTTACCTTATGGGAGGCTGTGAGAACCAAAGGAGACAATGCATGTTTAGTGATTAACCTACACTAAGCACTCTCTAAACAAAGCTAGTGGTTAATCCCTTGGAACTGGGTATTCTCCACGCCCTATCCTTTTCCTCATGGTTTGTACTTCTTACAGGAAACTGTACAGATCACCAAGCTTCTTTACCAGAGCTCAGCATTTTCATTTATTATCAGTCACATATTCCCTGTCTATTTTGTCACAAGAAAAGGAGATATGTTAAATGTCTGAGAATTTAAGAGGATTAACTTCTTCAATTTGGTAGGACAATGTATTATAAATCCATTGACCGGGCTTCCCTGGTGGCGCAGTGGTTGAGAGTCCGCCTGCTGATGCAGGGGACACGGGTTCGTGCCCCGGTCCGGGAAGATCCCACATGCCGCGGAGCGGCTGGGCCCGTGAGCCATGGCCGCTGAGCCTGCGCATCCGGAGCCTGCGCTCCGCAACAGGAGAGGCCACAGCAGTGAGAGGCCCGCATACCGCAAAAAATAAAAATAAATAAATATAAATCTATTGACCTAATCCCTGACCATGTAGACATCATCATCATTGCTTGTATCTTTCACCACTTTTCAGTTACTATCTCCTATTAGCAAAGTGTTTTGAAAATAATGGAAGAAAGGGAGCCTTCCCTGCCTTTTTCTCTCAAACGAGCCACTTCAAATCTGAAAACTCTGCTGTTCTATATTCTTAGCAGGGTACATTGTGGGCTTACTTTCTTGGCATGTATTGAAATGTATTTATGATAATATTAGGAATACCATTAAAAAAACACCATCCTTTAACTTGAATGGCAGAGTTCTACTTAATTTATATAACTTGTGAAAAACACACTCATATTTTCAAATTGAGATTTGTGAAAAAATAATCACGTATATTAAAAAAAATCTAGGAAGAACCTAAGTAATTTTCAGGGTTTACTATTTTGTATACATAAAGTCTTGGCATAAAAATGTAATTTTTATTTAATTTAAAATTAAATTTATGAGGGTTAATGAAGAATGCTTTGTTTATATAAAGCTATGACTTGGGAACAAAGTAGAGTTTCCTCTTCCTATAGCAAACACTTAGTAGTTTTGTGACTACTAAGCATCTTTACTCCTGTCTTGTGCTAGAGCATCTCCATTGCCATTTTCCTTTTGAAGAATTATTTTTCGTAGAGACTGAAAAAGTAATGCAGGGTGGCGGGCGTGTCAGTTGAGCTGGCCTGCCTTTCACAAGCCTAGGCATGAACGTGAAGCCTAAAGCAAACCAACTGAACTCTGTCTCTTGTGATCTGGAAACATGAGTAAAATAACGCTAATACCGGAAAAAGAAAACAATTGGAGCCAATTCATCTAACTGTCAGTACCCGGGTTCGGTAAATCCAGTGACTCAGTTATGCCACTAAAGACCCAGAATTTCTGATTTATCTCTGCTTTCACAGATTCATCTTTTTTAGCGTAGTCCTTCCTTGGTCTCAAGATGCCTGCTTCGCCCCAGGTCTCACAAGACATTGCGATTCTGTAGAATGGCAATTTGATCAGGGCTCAGCTGGACAGCTCACCTCTGTAGCAACGGTGCCAGCTAAGCTTGGTCATGTGGCGCAATAAATAAATACACACCAACTATAACTATATTGCTCTAGATTTGCAAATATTCTGATTTTGCAAATCGCTGAAAATATCCTAAATACAATATTCTACCAATTTGTATTATGTCTTTTTTTTTTTTTTTTTTTGCGGTACGCGGGCCTCTCACTGTTGTGGCCTCTCCCGTTGCGGAGCACAGGCTCCGGCCGCTCCGCGGCATGTGGGATCTTCCCGGACCGCGGCACGAACCCGTGTCCCCTGCATCGGCAGGCGGACTCTCAACCACTGCGCCACCAGGGAAGCCCTGTATTATGTCTTTTGAAGTTGTACTTCAAAAGAATACTTTTCAGTGACTTTTTTTGTTAGCAGTTTTGCAGGTAAGAGAAAAACATCTTTTCTCGTCTCCATTGCTCAGAAATCCCACACTCTATCTTATTTTATGTTTATCTCTGTACAGAATCCCCCCCCGGCAAGAGCAGCTGTAACTAAAATTGTCTGCTTGATGCTGCACTGGGATTTTGCTTTTTCACTGGTGCCCACTTATGTCTAAGATATGGGGATCTTCATTAAGTGTTTTTTGAATTAATAATTAGAAATAGATTAAATGAGGAAAGGCAATTACTACAATATGAGCACTAGAGAGTGCTTACTATAAACAACAACAACGTGGACATGATTCCCACAAAAGTAAAGGATGTCTATAGCTGAGATTTAGAAAAATGAGCAACAGCAGAGTAAGAGCTACATTAAAAATACCGCTACCTTGGAATTCATAAGATTTGGTTCTGAGAGTTATGAGTCACTCAGGCACACGTTCCTGACAGTGAACAACTGACATTCTTGGCTGTATATTTTTGCTTGCTACAAAGTCATTCGGTCAACACTATCCCTGGTGAGAATACAAAGGCAGAAACTGTCTCTACTCTTGGTGTCCAATATAGTAGGCAGTATATCAAATTTATAGACTATAGGATTAAAAGGACCTAAATTTATTTTTCAGTCTAACGTGTTCATTTTATAAATGAAAAGACTGAAGTATGCAAAGGTACTATTTTAACCCATACTATTTTAATAGCATGTTAACCACTTATTCTGTGTTGTCTTAAATTATTTACACACATTATCTTATTTAATGGACCCAACAATTCTATGAAATAAGAGCCCCAATTTAAGGATCAGGGAACCGAAATTCAGCAAAGTTATGTAACTTGTCCAAGGTCACACAGCTGTGCTTCTCATTAGCTATGGGACTGACCTCTGTTGACTCCCAGCCGAGTGCTCACTCCACAGCACCAGCGGCCAGTGCCTGGGCTTGTGAAACAGCCTAAGTGGGGAATCAACCCAGGTATTGGGCAGAGAAGTTTAGGTGGCGTTTATGTGCAGGCTGTGGTGTCTGATTATCATCACGCCCGATTCATTTAACAGCTTTTACAAGTATGCTTCCTGTTTACAAACGTAAACTTAAATGAAAAGGCCGAAAATCATGAAACTGTACCTGATGAAATAAACTATTGTAAGCTAGACCACTAAGTTCATTCTAATCAGAATGAAAAACAGCCAACATTCCTAATGTAGCATCACCAGATTGTCTAGGGAGGAAGCAGGTAATATCATGGTTAGTAACTCCAATGATACCATTTTTTCTTTCTGTCCAAATGATGCTGAGAGCACAGCTTGCCCTTCTGAGGTCATAAGAGACACACAGGGCTCCTGCAAAAGAGCCAGAACTGTGCAGGAAAGAATGCCAGCCATTAGCTGTCATCCTACCCACGGATTCTGGTTAATACATTAAATATCTGCATTGAGTTCAGCAGGAAGCCTCTCTAGCGTTCCATGTTCAAAGCGAGGACAATTCATTAATTCACTGACGCATGTATTTATTCAATGTGTCATCATGATTGAGCTCATATGATTGGTAGGTTGCAATTATGGAAGGAAATATGGGAAGAGTTCTAAAGATCCCCTTTCAAAGAAGCAGAGTTAAAATACGCTGGATAATATAATCAGAGTAGATTACACTAATTTGAGCTCCTCCTCTTTCTAGAGGTAGAAGCTTCATTTTTCTGTATCATTTTATGTAATTAGTTTCCTAGCCAGAAATGTTTTATGTTTGTTCAACAGTCTCTCATGTACCTGCCTCTTTTCTCAGGAGAGCATTTCCTAGAATCTTAGTAACTACAATGGAGTGACCATGCTCTGCTTAATGGGCGTGAGCTTTAGAGAACAATGTTATTTCTGGACACTTAACAAGTTACACAATTAAGAAGGTACTGAAGTTCAAAGTCTTATTTTTAAAAAGTCATTTTTCTAATTATAACATAGCCATCTGATTTAGTAATCCAAGTAGTCTTTTCTTCTAATTTAGGGCATTAATTTATTCCTATTTCTTCCTGACCTTGAGATAATACAAAATGTGAAATGCTATTTGATTACCATCACAGAAAACTACTATATGTGTGTGTATGCGTGTGCATGTGTGTGTATATACCTAGATAAAATAAATACAGCATAACATAAAATATATGATACAGATATAGGAATCTATATCTATACACACACACATATATGGCGGTTTGTCTGGGTTGTCAAATAGCCATTTCACATATTGAATTTTGCCACTTATAAGCTATCTATATGTGCTATTCTATATATAGTATACTATCTATATCTACTATGATATGTGATATATATTATATTGTATATAGGTATGTGTTAATATATATAATCATCTTTTTAATTATTAATAAAATATAATGAGAAAGAAAAAATCACAATTTTTAAAGAATGAACAAATACACATAGGAATTCTGTTTTCAGTATATGCTAGAAGATTAGTAATCATGAAAAAGCTTATTATATATATTTTCTGTTTGAGAAATAAAGAGAACTGAAGCAATCATTTTAAAATTATTCTCAGTGGGATGCTTGGTACTTGGACAATTTCCATGAGTGTACTCCGAGTTTTCTTCTCAAGCACCTCATAGAGATTGCTGAGGTCTGTCTCCAAGCGGCCCGATTAGAGTAGACTCTCACTATGGGAAAAATCTGTTCTGCTAATCCTAAACTTACTTCTTGCCTCCAAGACCCTGTGTAGTACTGGACCTGTTTCAATGGAGAGTCCTGTCTCCAGGAATTGTCTTTCTATTCTACTCTAAGAGAACTTTTCTAATTTGTAGAGGATCCTAAATATCTAGTCCAGGCCAAATGTCATTCCTATCAAAATATCTGAGATGCATTTGAATGTGAGCTAAAGTCTAGCTGTTCTCCACAGTAGACTTGGGACTTAATCCTTAAGTCCTTGGACTTCTGTCCAGGTTCTCAGCCCACGTGGGCTTATTATCTACAAAAGGCTTAATATTAACCTTGCTAACTCTTTGGCACACACTTCTTGAAGTAGCTGGTTGTGTGATTAACATGATAAATGGCTAGTGCCTTTTACTTGGTGCAGTCAGTTCAAATTCTCTATTGTTGTTTGGTTACTTTTATTTAGTTTTTAGAATGGTGCCAGACACTCACTGTGCTACTTAACAAATACATATTGATGATGATTGTAACTATCATCACTATTAAGGGATGTTGGGCTGTCATTACACTTGTGGATTCAATTGAATGAGAGTAACATTTAGCCAGGGTCATTTCCGGAATAATACAGGGAATACATGCCATAATACAGGACCGCTGGGTTTTGCCAAAGAGAGATAGTGAGTTACAGTCCTTCTTCTCAAGTATTGCAGTATTCTTTAAAAAATATTTTACTTCTGCAGCCTCTAGCTTCTGACCTCATCTTACACAGCTCCACTTTAAACACAATGTTTCTGTCATTTCATTCTTTTCTCCACAGACTTCCCCAATGAAATATAAACTTTGCAGCCTTGTATTCGCAGTTGCTCTGCTCTTGCCCCACCCCTTACTCTCCAACACACCCATGCACACACACGCGGTGTCAAAGTGCTTCAACTTCGTTATATTCCGTCTCTTAAATATCTCATCAGTTTTCACAGTTAATCTATTCCTTATTACATACATGTGGAATCTGTCAGTTCCTGCCACGTAACAAATAACCTTGAAATTTCAGTAGCATACAACAATGAGCATTGGTGTTTCCCTCCTGAGGTAGTGGGTTGGCAGCAGGGACTGACCTTCAAGCTGCAGTCACTGGAGTGGGTCATTTCCACCTGGCTCTTATCCTGGCCCTGGGGCCATCAGGCCAGCTGACATATTTCTCTCATAAAAATGGCCAAAGTATAAGAGGGCAAGCCCCACTGGGTGAGCTCATTTCAAGTTCCTGCTTATCACAACTGCAATCAACACATTGCCCAAAGAAAGTCACACGGCCACGCCAAAGTTGAAGAGATGGGAAAGTATTCTCTGATATTTATGGACAGAACTGCAAAGTTACACGGTAAAGGGTGGATACAGAGAGGGATAAAGAATGTGGTCCAAAACTCAATCTATCACTGTGATGAGACAATTCGTGTCTTTTCATGCTCCCAGCCTGTATTTTTTGTCCTCTGTCATCTCCTAGTACTTAGAGTTGCAGTTATAAACAAAAATGAGTTCAGAGAATATAACATGCAGAATGTGCATCCTGGATTTGACTCATATGTGATCACGAGGGAGGAATGATGGTTTGCTACGCCTAAACTAATGATGCAGTAAAGGGGAAGGTGAGCACTGCAATAAATTTTGAGAACAATCAAGAATGAACAGTAACCTAAATAAAAATCAGTTGTTCTTTTATGTTACTAATTAATACAAATGAACAAATGCCATGGGTTTTCTTTGAAAAACTAGATTATAATTGTGAGATTGTACAGAGTCAATCATTTCTGCTTTATCTTTCATTATCTCTAAATCACCCAGTGTTGTGTTGTAAATACAATATTAAAAACACTGAATTAGGGGCTTCCCTGGTGGCGCGGTGGTTGAGAGTCCGCCTGCCGATGCAGGGGACGTGGGTTCGTGCCCCGGTCCGGGAGGATCCCGCGTGCCGCGGAGCGGCTGAGCCCGTGAGCCATGGCCGCTGAGCCTGCGGGTCCGGAGCCTGTGCTCCGCAACGGGAGAGGCCACAGCGGTGAGAGGTCCACATAACAAAAAAAAAAACAAAAACAAAAAAACCCACTGAATCCACTTAACACATATTACAATGGCTAAATTTTATAAATCCTAAATATTCCAAAACTGGTGAGGATGCAGAGTACATGGAACTCTCCTGCATTGCTGGTGGGAATACAAAAGCGGTCAGCCACTTTGGAAAAGAGTTTGTGATTTCTTTTGAAGTAAAACACGTACCATAAGAAACAGCAATCCCATTTCTAGGAATCCTTTGCATCTTTTGTCTAGGATGCAACGGTGTTTTTTTTTCCTTTGGGGCTTCTCTTTAGGGACGCCATGTTTGTTTTGCTATCTTTTACTTTCTTTTCAATTCCCCCCAAATTACTAGGCTTTCTATTTACTCACTTTTTTTTCTGTTCTCCTCATTTCTCATGATTTCAAAGATGCCGATTACAAAGCTGTCCTTATAGATCTTCCAAAGTCAAACTATATTCTATTCTCTCTGTTCTCTCTGTCACCATGCAAAATGTGAGTTACTCTTGTGTGTATTACTTGCCATCAACTAGACAAAAGCCTGTGACCCTTACAGATAGTCTTCTTATGATCATGGTCCTTAATTCTTTTATCACCCTAATACATTTGCACTGATTTAAAAGGTGAAATATAGAGATTTCTGTAGCAAACATAAGCTATGGGTCTCCACTCATGGATATCTAAATAAGTGCTGTTATATGTGTGCATAATAGAATCCTCTGCTTGAGGAAACATCTTTAATATCTCCTCATGATATAAATATGCTAAATGGTGAGTTATGTCTGACATACATCATTTCTCACAGTGGATGCATTTCACATGCCAGGAAACTTAATTAGATGTGATGTTTAAGTAAAAGAGGGTTAACATTGTTTCAATTTGCTGGGTTCGCTGTCGAGCTGCCACACAGTTCTGCCAGCAGCCCACCATGTCAGAGACCACAGCTAGAGCACAGGGTAGCACGTCTTCCCTCACTTCCTCTCTTTCTCCTGTTTTTGATGTCTTTCTCACCACTGCCTCCTTGCACTGTAATAAGTCTTCATTATAGTCAATAAAAAGGGAAAACAAAAACCAAAACAATCAATAACAATGAAAAAACCTCCTTTGGTTGTGCCTTGCCCCCAGTCCTTTTTCTATCTCTGTTCTTTGATCACTGCCAAAAATTACAAGTAAAAAGGCTTCAGTTACTTATCATCTTCGTCCCTCAGTACTCTGAAGACCTATATTTCAGTTTAACAATCTATGATACCTAAATGATGCTGCTCTTCCAGAGTCTCTGATGAATCCCCACTTGCAAAATCCACGTGCCTCTTCTAGACTTCACCCTCATGTAATTTTCTGCAGTACTTGACATTACTGATCACTGATTCCTCCTTGTTGGTCTCCCTCTTGGCTTCTTTTTAATCTCCTCATTCTCATTCTACTACTGGACAGCTTCTTCTTTGGTCTTTGGACTCAGACTAATCTGGCTTAAACTTTTGTCTTGGTCACTTATCCACTGTGTGCCTATGGAAAAGATACTTTAATGGTATATACAGTTATAATTTGGGGTAAAACACCCAACTTTACAGAGTTACTGTGAGGATTAAATATCTAACACACTGCCTGAAATATGGTGGACTCACTACCCAGGAGATGTTCTGTGTTATTATCTTCTCTTCAATGTCTCTTTCTCTTATTGGAACTCTATCCTTTAATAGCATCATTTCAACCCATAGCAATTTCTTCTCACTCTCTATCTTCATATCCCATTAGTGGCCAAGTCATGTTGATTTTGTTTTTCTTTTCACTTTTCCTTGCATCTATACCTAACTTTCTCTGTATAGGCTCTTATTATCTATAACTCAGATCATTGCAAAACTTTCCAATTGTTTTGCTGCGTTCAGTATCTTATTCCTCCAAATCATCCTTCATACTGCCATCTAAGTTGTTTTCCTAAGGAACAGCAATAATGCCTTTACATTTTCCCTCAGATTGCTTCAGTGGCTCCTAATTGCCTGGAGTATAATGAGAAAACTTCTTAACTAAGCATTCACAGTTCTTCTCAGTCTGATTTTTAGTTGCCTTTTCAGTTTTATCTCCTCCTACTACTCTTTATGAGTTCTTTGCTCTAGCCAGATTGAATAACTAACTGTTCTTCAAGGAAGCTCAATAAAGCATGCTCAATACATTTCCAATCTTTGCAAGGTCTCTCTTTCCTTAATAAATTCCAGTTAGACACAGCAGCTTCTGCCTCAGGCTTCATGTAGTATGTTGCTTGTATCTCTGTTAAGTGTTTTATTTCTTCCTTTCTCTCTTATATTGGTATTAGGTATGTGGGTGTCTTTCTTCACCACAAGTTGAGCCCATTGGAAGGAGAAATTACAATACAATAAAGCCAGTAAAATAGAAATGAAAGTAGAAAAACAGGACTGAAAAAAGTAAAGCAGACCAACATTATAGCCCAAGACAACTGCTGCGATTATTACCAAACTGTGCTCTGAATTTCTGAGTACACTGAACTTCTGAATTCAATAATTCATTTCCCAAATATAATTTGAATGTCTTCCTTAAGTCTTGCACTGTGCTAAATTCTTGGGATAGAAATGCAAACTTCACAGGGAACTTTAAATGGCAAGTTACATATCTCAAATTTTCCAAGAAAAAGAGACAACATGCTTTGCAAGAAGCAAACTTTCTTTTAGTACTAATGTTTGAGAAATGATTGGGATCTTATGAGGAAGTCATTGAAAAAATAATGAACAGGAGCCTCAACTATTCTCTCACAAAGATATAGAAGCGAATATCCATATGACTGTTAAAAAGCAATTTGTATCACTACATTATATGTAATATCCAAAAGTACTAGTGCCTCTGAGTATTTTTGGTATTTTCATTAAACATAGCCAAATTCATTGATAACAGCATCTTTGACACATTAGTTAAATTCGTTCTATGCATTTATTTTACATTTAGCAGTAAGTAATCCTTAACTGACAGTCCTTATTACTGGCATTTCCCAATTTATTGTGTAAATTGTGACTATAGCCACTAATTAACTATTCAAATAAGCAAACTGTATGAAATAAATCTGCACCCACCTCTTGAAACAAATAAATCTTACTTTCCCTTAAGTTCATAAATAATTGCATGTGTATGTATGTGTGTGTGTATCTTTAATGTAGGTCCTGCAATTTTCTCTGACTTGCAATGTTAGTCTTTGGAATTAGAACACAGTAAGCTGATATGAGCTTGCAGGTTTCTCCCCTGCCTGTCTGTCAAGGTTCTGTTTCCTTCTCAGGGATTATTTCCACTCCCTTCACCACGCTTTCTAGTTTTCTGCATTTCCTCACCTAATACATAATGAACAATGGGTTGAAACCATCTATTCTATTTCTTCAACTGAAGCAAAGTGAAACAATAAAATAATATCTACAGACAGTGGTTAGCTCTTAAACTGATTTTTTATTCTTATGGTAAGATGTTTTTAGTTGTGAACATGCTGCTTATGTGATCTGCCAAAAAAAGATGATTTTGCACTGTGTGAACAATTTTCCATTGTTTACCAACGCATAAGAGTGGTTAGAAGACACATTCCTACTACGAGTCTACCGGTTTCACTTTACAAAATTTTAACAACCTTGGATAGTGTGGATAAAAATCCAGATGCATGAAGATTTTTGATTTGAGTCTTGAATGTGATCAAAGCATAATACGCTTCTTCTAGGTTATGAGTTACTCACTGGGACTTATTTAAAACCCAGGCAAGCACCCTCTAGGTTTGGGAACACAGCAGGAATTCAATAAATGCTGAATTATCAGTAATAGAAGCATCTTTCACTCTTCTTTTCCCTAGTAATCTTTATATTCTTGCCAAGTCACGTAGAACTTAAAATCAGATAGAAATAATTGATGCTGATGATAACATGTGTCACTAGTCACAAAATGCCATCTCTGGAGGTGATGCTTACACTAAAACATCAGTTATTGTTCTACAGAATATAGCATACGAGATATTTTTCTGAATGAGAAATATGTGTGTATATATATATATACACACACACACATATATATTTAATAGTATGGCTTATGTAATTGGCATATATAATGCATACATTATATTTATTTTTATATGTAATATATATTTGCATGGCATATCTTTTTTCACTCTTTCAATTACCTACGCTATTGAGTTTGCAATGAGTTTTTGTAAACGATGTATAGTCAGGTTGTGTTTTTCTCCACTCTTTCAATCTCAGTCTTTTTACAGGTGTACATCCATCAATCATATTTAAGATAATTACTGATATGTCTAAATTTAAGTCTTCCATTTCATTATTTTTGTGTTGCTTTCTTCTTGTTCTTACTCCTGTTTCCTTTTTTCTTTTTTGACTTCCTGTGAATTACTTGAAAATATTTTTAGGATTCTATTTTGATTTATTTACAATGTTTTGAGTGTGTCTCTTTTAAATTGGTTACACTGATATTATAGTA
This sequence comes from Leucopleurus acutus, assembly GCF_964270905.1. Classification (NCBI taxonomy): domain Eukaryota; kingdom Metazoa; phylum Chordata; class Mammalia; order Artiodactyla; family Delphinidae; genus Leucopleurus; species Leucopleurus acutus. The sequence continues at coordinate 8,781,323 of NC_139159.1, read as the reverse complement.
TTACATGTGATATCACATCATACTAGTACCAATATTTTACCATTTACAGTTCAATGTGGAAACCTTATTTTCATTTAGGTCCCTTTACTGTCCTCACATTTAAATATAACTATGTAAATATAATTATCTTAATAACAGATGAAGTTAGAATTTTTGTTTCAATTATAAGATTTATAAAACTCATGAGTTAAAGGATAGTCTATTGTATGTACTCAATCTGCTCCTTCCACTGTTCTTCTACATTCCTTATGCTCCAAGATTCTTTCCTTTGGAAGATTCCTTCTGTTTTAATAATTTCTGTGGCCAGTATTGAGAGTAGGTCTGTAGTGACTAAACCTTAATTTTTCTTGGTCTGAGAAAGTCTTTATTACCCTTTCATTCCTTGAGGATAGTTTCCTGTGTATAGAATTCACTGTTGACTGTTTTTTTCTCAGTGATTGAAAAATACGTCACTTCCATCTGGCCTCCATGGTTTCATAAAAGAAATCCACTATCACTGAATCGTTTCATTGGCGTTCCCCTATGGGTAGTGTGCCATTTCACTCTGGCGACATTCAGGATTTTTTCTTTGTCTTTTGTTTTCAAAAGTTTAATTACACTGTCTCTTGGCATAGATTTCTTTGGGCTTATCCGTTTTGGGGATCACTCAATTTCTTTAATCTGTAGGTTTGTGTCTTTTGCCAAGTTTGGACGTTTTCAGTGATTATTTCTTTGAATACTCTTCCAGCCTCACCAGTTCACTTTTTCCTTCAGACTGAGTAAATTCTATTAATTCAATCTAAAATTCACTGGTTCTATCCTCTGTCATCTCCACTCTTCTAATGAGTCCACCCCACAAGTTTGTTTTGATTTCAGTTATTATATTTTTTAATTCTATAATTTCCATTTGGCTCTTTTCATGACTTTTATTTCTTTGCCAAGATTTTCCATTTTTCATTTCTTTCAAGAAAATTTGTAATTGATTGTTGAAGCATTTTGATGATGGTTTGCTTTAAAACTCATGTCAGACAATTCCAACATATGATTCCTCTAGGTGTTGGTGTCAGCTGTCTTTTCTCATTCAAATTTAATTTTCCTGATTCTTAGTATGATGTATGCTTTTCTGTTTTATCTTGGGCATTTTGTCTGTTATGCCAGGAGATTCAGAGTTTTATTTTAATCTTTTATTTTAGCTAGAAGTCACCGGTTTAGACTTTATATGTGGGTCTAGAACTACTTCTGTGGATTGCAGTTCCGATGGCAATTTAAATTTTCAAAGCTTTGTGATGTTATTTTGGCCTACTTGAATTATCTGGTGTTGCTGGGGATACTACTGGTCCTGCCGATACTGCCTCGTGGGACAGGAGGGGATTTTCTGCGCCAGACAGCCTAGTATCTCTCAGTGGGGTAGAGGAGTCTCCAGCCTCAGGCTTGGCCCACAGGAACCAAGAAGCTTCCCTGGTCTGAGCCCTTGTTGGGGTGAAATCCTCTTGACACTGCTGCCTGCCCCATTCCCCTCTCTCTCCTTGGGGAGGGGAGGGGAGTACATTTCCTGATGCTTATTATTAACAGGGCTCCAATGGTCCCCCTTTCTGGTGATGCTGGGCTCTTCTGATGTTGTAGGAGAGACTTCTGCTCAACCTGACGTAAGAGTGAGCCTACCTGGACTGCCTTCTGTTGCTAGGCTGGAGTGCGAAAATGCTGTGCCTGGGTCATGTTTTTCTGATGGGTGGGCCATCATAAGATGCCCTACTGCTGCTTTCTTCCTTCAGTCCCATGATCCCAAACCAGTTCTTCCTCTTATCACCTTTCAGGGTCTCCTTTTTTTGTCTCTTGTACTCTTTCCAGTGTTTGTAGCTGTACTTACCAAGGAAGATCAAGAAGAAATAAGTCTATGCCACCTTGTTGGGTCAAGATGGTCCCATCAAGACCATATTATGTCAAAGTTGAATCAGGTAATCAAATAAGATTTTTGAAAAGGATGTCTTTATAATTCATTCAATTTATCACTCAAAACCCTTGTACTGTTTACTGATAGTATGCAGAGTCTACATTAGGTTTTTCTTTGTTTGTTTGTTTGTTTGTTTTTTTGCGGTATGCGGGCCTCTCACTGTTGTGGCCTCTCCCGTGGTGGAGCACAGGCTCCGGACGCGCAGGCTCAGCGGCCATGGCTCACGGGCCCAGCCGCTCCGCGGCATGTGGGATCTTCCCAGACCGGGGCACGAACCCGCGTCCCCTGCATCGGCAGGCAGACTCTCAACCGCTGTGCCACCAGGGAAGCCCTACATTAGGTTTTAAAAGAATGCGACTTTCTACACAATGATGAAGTTCCTACCCCTAGTTGGCCTGAAATCTTAATGATAAGGATAATTAAAACGAGAAACAAGTAAAGAAAACAAGTAAAAGGCAACTACAGGGAATAAATATATGTGTGTAAGATCGTTCTGTACATGACAAACCGTGTATGTAGGGAATAAAACTTTGATCAAAGACAATAGGAGATGGAATGGAATGGGAAGATTTAAGGAGGTTTGGCCATAACATTGAAATTAGAAGAAAGACATCCAGTGAGAGTTTTCGTAAGTACGTTGTCGCTTATGCCTCAAGTTCTGCTTCACTTCACTAAGGTAACCTTGAGTATGTATCACACCGTCTGTCCAGGAGAATGTTTCCATTCAGTGAGATCTGTGGCCCTTGTTCCTCTGGTCCTTTCATCTGTCACTTTGACTACTGCTGTGTTCCATATGCTCTCTTCCTTTATGGTCTATACTGTGTGACCCTGGCCGCACAAAAATGGCTGTGTGTGTGGTATTTTTGATCTATGGGCTCTTAGTGAAATGCAGCAAGCGTTGCAGTTTCATACCGAAACTGCAATCCATGTTGTTCAATCCAGTGGTCACAGTTCAGCCCTCCACTCACCTGACCTCTTTTGACATTTGACCCTTTCAACTCTCCTTCCTTCTTAAGCTCTCGTGTCACCCCCTTTTCCCATTGTTTCCCTTCTTCCTCTTTAGTTGCTCCTTCTCAATGTACTTTGCTGGTGCTCTTCTGCTCCTCACATAAATGTCAAGGTTCCTGGTTTCTCTCCCAGGTCCTTGCCTCTTCTCACTATTCCAAATGAAATTCACATGCCATCTTATATATGTTTGCTGCTATATTGCTTCTAAATCTCTAGCACAAGCCTCAAACTGTTCTTCCAGCTTTTATACTTATTTTTTTTTAAGAGAGAGATTGTTAACTTTGTTTATTTATTTATTTGGCTGCGCCAGGTCTTAGCTGCCGCATGCGAGATCTTCATTGCGGCATGCGGGATCTTTTAGTTGCATCCTGCGGGCTCTTAGCTGCGGCATGTGGGATCTAGTTCCCCGACCAGGGATCAAATCTGGGCCCCCCTTGCTCGGAGTTCCAACTGCTGGACCACCAGGGAAGTCCCTGTATTTATTTTTGACTTTGGGGTCCCTCCAATCCGTTTTACACCTTCTGCTTTCACTCACATCGCCTCTACCTGGTATACTATGTTCCTTCGCATTTTTCTGTGGTAAATTAATTCTCATTCAGGCTATAGTTCAAGTGACATTCCTTTCAAGATGTTCTCTTATATTCTCATGTTGATTCTCCTCCTCTGTGCTATCTGATACTTATTTTTTCGCTGTAGCCATTCTTTTAGAGACAACTTATCTTTCTCCCCAAGAGAAAAATAGGTAATTTATTGCAACCAATTGTATTCCAGATTTAACACTTCTACAAAATTACATTCTATCACATCAGCTCACATAGCATCAAACTTACCAGAGGAGGGAAACAACTATATTTACATTTAAAATGAATTATTTTTAGTGCACTTGTGGGTATAAGATGTGGTGTACATCCATTTGAACTTCTCTATTCTGTATTTTTAAGGTACTGCCTTTTCTCTATTAGACTTTAGCTAAAGGTACACATAGTTTGCTCCAGAGATTACTCAATTTATTTGTATAATGAGACTGGGTAGAGCCACGTTATCCAATTAAACTAATAACTTACATTCTATCCTGTCTCATAGATCCACCTGTATTAACAGATTAAGTTGTTTGCAGAGTACATCCATTAAAATACAAGCTCTTGAAGGGCGAGTATCTGTGTATCTTATATGCCTAGGCACCAAATAGGGATTTAATAAATTTTTAATTAATTAAAATGCTTAGTATTGATTGACTGGTAAATTTTAATTCACTGAGAACAATAACTTAATTGTGCACTAATATTTGTATTGAGTGTATTAAGGTAAAATAGAAACAGGAGGTCTGGCAGTATTAGTGATTATCATTTGTACTACTCTTATGCTAACATACTGATCAATTGTGTTGTTTATCGCTCTTTGCTAATTATTTATTGACCATACTACCAGCCTTTGTTCTCTGAGTTATTCCACTTTGTGTCTGAAATATTGTACATTGTCTGAGGCTTGTCCTCCTGCAAAACAGATGGCTAAGAAATCTCTCTACCTCTTTATGTCCCTTGAAACAACTAACCACAAAGAAGCACTCTGCTCTCCTTTACTCAGAGGTAACACCCATCTCCAACCCGCCTCGTGACTCCCATAAGACTCATTGGCCAGTCTTCTTCATGATCACCTTGTTTAGTTGCCTCTGTAAGACCCCAAGTTTTCTCCTTCCTCGAGGCATTCTACATTAAGAAATATATTTCCTAATGCAATAGCCTGAATAAAATTTTCCCCTTAATTGTGTAATACAGTCTGTCTTTCATGTGAGAGATTCCTTGGGATAGAAATACATGATTAGAATAAAATAAACAAGTAAAATTAAAATATTTACTACTATATTAACAGATAGAATTCTATTTTAAATTACACACACACACACACACACACACACAATGCAGGTATTCGATAACATATCTTAGAGAGAAAAGTGAAATTCAGCAAGTTGTTGGGTTAAAATAATTTCTGTAATAGAATATTGTTTTCTGTGTTTTTACATAGTTCATTATTGCAATGAGGATGAATACAATAACAACCAATTATTTAAATGTAGGGAAATACTTTAAACTGTTTGGGTAGTGTTTTCGTTTCCTAGTGCTGCTCTAACAAAGTATCGCAAAATTAGTGGTTAAAAACCCACAAATTTTCTATCTAACAGTTCTATACATCAGAAGTCCAAAATGGGTCTTACTGAACTAAAATCAAGGAGACAGTAGGGGTGTGTTTCTTAATCTGTCTTCTCGCCCTTTCCAACTTCTAGGGGATGCCTCCTCTCCTTGGCTTATGACCCCCTTCTGCCATTTTTAAAATCAGCAACATTGCAGCACTATTTACAGTAGCCAGGACATGGAAGCAACCTAAACGTCCATCAACAGAAGAATGGATAAAGAAGGTGTACATATGTACAATGGAATATTACTCAGCCATAAAAAATAACAAAATAATGCCATTTACAGCAACATGGATGGACATAGAGATTGTCATACTGAGTGAAGTATGTCAGACAGAGAAAGACAAATATCATATATTACGGCTTATATGTGGAATCTTAAAAAATGGTACAAATGAACCTATTTACAAAAAATAAATTGAGTCACAGTTGTAGAAAACAACCTTATGGTTACCAAGGGAGAAGGCGGGGGATGGATAAATTGGGAGACTGGGACTGACATATACACACTACTATATATAAAATAGATAACTAATAAGAACCTACTGTATAGCACAGGGAACTCTATTCAATACTCTGTAATGACCTATACGGGAATAGAACCTAAAAAAGAGTGGATATATGTATATGTATAAGTGATTCATTTTGCTGTACAGTAGAAACTAACACAACACTGTAAATCAACTATACTCCAATTTTAAAAATTAATTTAAAAAAAGAAAATAAAAACACTAATTCAAAAATAAAATAAAATAAAATCAGCAACAGTGAGTTGAGTTCTTATCATGTCACACCAGTCTGACCTCCTCCTCCACTTTCTTTTTTCACTTTAAAAGATCCCTGTGATTATACTGGGCCGAACTGTACAATCAAAGATAATATCTCCTTCTTAAGGTCAGCTCATGAACAACCTTAATTCCCCTTCATCATACATAACATATTCGCAGGGTGTAGAGATTAGCACTTGAACATCTTCAGGCAGCTATTATTCAGCCAACCACAGATAATATGTTCGTTTTACCCTAAGTAGAAATAAATTCTTCTGGCAGAAGCAGTCTTAGGAAAATTGTGCTGTAGATGAGGTTTCTCTGCTCATGTCTGAGATCTTTTTCTTTCCTTTACCCAGGCTTCCTCCTGCCCCATCTATGCCTTTTGCCCAGCCACTATCTCTTTGCCCCATTATTCCTCTGCACAAACCTGCTCTCAGGAAAGGTTCTAATGAATTCAGTCCTAGGACAGGACTGAAGCCATTAGTCCAATTCATTATAGATCTTCATATTTTTATAGTTTAACAGATGCTAACATGTCTAATTTCAGAGGAAGCATTTTGCTGGTGGAGGTGCATTTCAGAACTGTGAGACTGTGCTGTGTACAAAGCCATCCGATCACAAGGATTGTGCTCCTGTTCAAGTTCCACTAGGAAAGAGAGATTTCAATTTTGGAACTCAGTAACAGCATAAACAACTGACTGTCTTAGCTGCTTACCTTAATCTAGTCCCCAAATCTCCACGAGGCACAGAAAACAAAACAAAATAAAACAAAAACTCTTTAAAAATGCACAGGCAATGAAGTCACTCCTCCTCACATAGGTCTTCTTAAAATTAGGTCACCTAGAAAGAAGATAAAAATTATTAACCACAGAAATAAAAGAGAACATTATTATGGATCCTAAATATCAAAAGGATAATAAACGAGTACTATGAACTAAATGATATTTTATTAAATTCAACAACTTAAATGAAATACATTTTAGAAAGATACAAGTTTTCAAGCTCATTAATGAGGAAATAAAGAAATACGAGTAGCCAAATGTCTACTAAATAATGAATTCATAATTGTAAACAGTCCCATACAGAAAATTTCCAGACCAGAGAGGTTTCTTGGTGAACGTTCCCAAGAAAGAAGAAAGAATACCAATAATACATAAAACCTTTCAAAAAAAGTAGAAAAACTCTTTCCTACTCATTTTAAGAGAGTAGCATTATCGTGATATCAAAGCATTGAGGCATTACAAGAAAAAAACACAACAACTATAGACAGTATCTTTCAAGAATGTAGATGCAAAACTCCATAATGAAATGTTAGCAAATCGTATCTATTACTATTATAGATGATAATGATGCCGAAATGATGGATATCCACATGTAAAATAATGAAATAGGACCCTTATCTCACAACATATACAAAAATTAACTTAAAATTGATTAAATATCTAAATGCAATGGATAAAACTATAAAACTCTCAGAAGAAAGCAAAGGACTAAATCTGTATAACATCAGATTTAGCAATAGATTCTTAGACACGATGCTAAAGCATAAACAACAAACAAAAAATAGACAAATTAGACTTCATCAAAATTTAAAACTTTTGTGCTTCAAAGGACATGATCCAACAAATGAAATGCCAACCAATAATAAAAAATACTTGCAAATCATTATATATCTAATGAGGAATTTATTTCTTGAATATATAAAGAACTCTTACAAATGCAAATCAAAATTACAATGAGGTATGACATCACAACCACTAAAATGGCTATAATCCAAAAGAGATAATTACAGATTTTGGTGAGGAGGCGGGGAAATCAGAACTGTCATACACTGTTGGTCAGAATATAAAATGGTGCAGCCATTTTGAAAAGGAGCCTGGCCATTTTTCAAATTGCAAACATGGAATTAAATATGATGCAGCAATTCCACTCCTAGCAATATACCTAGAGTAATGAAAACATATGTCCACACAAGAACTTGTGCATGAATAGTTATAGCAGCGTTATTATTCATGATGGCCAAAAGGTGGAATAATCCAAATGTCCATCAACTGATTAATGAATAAACAAAATGTGGTCTATTAATATCATGGAACATTCTTTGCTTATATGGATGAATCCTGAAATCATCACGCTTGGTGAAAGAAGCCAGTCACAAAACATGAAAAGTTTATAATTTATTTATATAAAATATTCAGAATAGGCAAATCTATAGAAACAAAAAGTAGATTAGTGGTTGCTTAGGTATGGAAAGATAGAAGGATAGGAGAGTAACAGCTAAAGATTGCAGGTTTCTTTTTGAGATGATAGAAATGCATTGATGTGGTGATTGTTGCACACTTCTGTGACTATAAAAAAAATTGACCTGTATACTTTAAAACAGATGATTTGTATGATATGTAAATTATATCTAAATAAAGCTGATGACTGCATGCTTTCCCAGCTGCTGTCTGAGGATCCAGCTTATAATCAGCCTGCAATTTAAAGCTGACTGGAATCCTGCCTGGAGCCCAGAAGAGCCAGTGGGCACTTCCTCAACTGTCTCCCTCTTGCCTGCTCCAACAATAAGACCAAGTCTCCAGCTTCTCCCTAGAAAGAGCTTGTCCACACATCTAGCACCTTAAGTATAATGGCTGCCAGCTGAGCAACTGTCACCGAGCTCTTGGTTCTGACAGGGCTCAGCACTGATGTGTCCCCTGAGACCACATGAAAAAAAAGGCAATTCTAGTTGGATGTAAAAGTGGTCCCAGCAACTATACCTGCTGGATCAGCACAGATTAAGTGGGCAGAAATACCCAGCACCTAGGTTTCTCCCTGATAGGGGCCAGACTGCTTAGCTAACCTCCTGACTTTGCCAGCTGTTACCTGAAGATTGGACTTTGAATTAGCCTGCACTGGGGAGCTGAAGGGGAAGGCAAGTATTAATCTTTCAGGAGCCAGAAGAGGCATATGGGCAATGTACCACTGGAACACCTATGGGTTCTGGCACACTCTCAATTATTGGGAGCCACTAAAAACAAAGATAGCTGCTTTCAAAACCACCAAGGTTTGAGGGGCAACCAGGAGTTTGGGCCAGGCTGATTGACAAGGTTCATCTCATACAGGAGGCCAGTCTGTCAATACTGAGAGAGGTAACTCTTTGATCTAATGCAGATAAACCAACCCAAAGAGTCAAGGAATATGAATAAACATGGGGAATATGTTCCAAAGAAAAGAACAAGATAAATCTTCAGAAACTGACAATAATGAAGTGGAGATGTGATTTACCTGATAGAGAATTTAAAACAATGGTCATAAAGATGCTTGCTAAGGTCAGGGTAGCAAGGCATGAACAAAGTGAGAATACACCAGACAGAATGGCCATCATCAAAAAATCTACAAACAATAAATGCTGGAGAGGGAGTGGACAAAAGGAAACACTCTTGCACTGTTGGTGGGAATGTAAATTGATACAGCCACTGTGGAGAACAGTATGGAGGTTCCTTAAAAAGCTAAAATAGAATTACCATATGACTCAGCAATCCCACTACTGGTCATATACCCAGAGAAAACCATAACTCAAAAAGACACATGCACCCCAATGTTCACTGCAGCACTGTTTACAATAGTCAGGTCATGGAAGCAACCTAGATGCCCACTGACAGATGTATGATTAAAGAAGATGTGGTACATATATACAATGGAATATTACTCAGCCATAAAAAGGAACAAAATTGGGTTATTTGTAGAGACATGGATGGACCTAGAGACTGTCATACAGAGTGAAGTAAGTCAGAAAAACAAATAGCACACATTAGCGTATATATGTGGAATCTAGAAAGATGGTACAGATGAACCTGTTTGCAAGGCAGAAATAGAGACACAGACGTAGAGAACAAATGTATGGACACCAAGGGGGGAAAAGGGTGGGATGAATTGGGAGACTGGGATTGACATATAAACAGTAACTAATATGTATAAAATAGATAGCAAATAAAAACCTGCTGTATAGTACAGGGAACTCTACTTCACTTCGCCGTACAGTAGAAACTAACACAACATTGTAAAACAACTATATCCCAATTTTAAAAAAAGTCCCAAGTAGAAATTATAGAGCTGAAAAATAAAATTCAATAGAGATATTCAACAGTAGACTAGAACAGCAGAAGAAAGGATCAGTGAACTTGAATACAGGGCAGTAGAAATCATCTAATCAGTGAGGAAAAAAGAAAGGAAGGAAGGAAGGAAGAAAAAAAGAAAGAAAGAAAGAAAGGGAAAGAAAGAAAGAGAAAGAAGAGAAAGAAAGAACAGAGAAAGAAAGAAAGAAAAACAGTGAAGATAGTTTAAGGGACTTATGGGACCCCATCGAATGGAACAATAAACATATTTTAGGTGTCCCAAAAAGAGAAGAGAAAGAGATAGGAACAGAAAGATTTTTCAGAGAAATAATGGCTGAAAACTTCCTTAACCTGGGGAAAGAAACAGCCATCAGATCCAGGAAGTCCAAAAACTATCAAGAGGAATCCAAAGAAACCCACACCAAGACTGCTCTCTTCATTTATCTTATTGTTTTGTCTTTTATTATGCATGAATTATTTTAGGTGACCTTTTATTTTTGTTTTTATTTCAATTCACATCAAATGTATCTTTGAGGTATTTATGGAATAGATTTTTGGATGATAGATGAGAGAGAGAGAGAGATTTCCTCGGTAAAGAATACAGATCTCCTAATAGGTTTCATTATTTAGAGTCTTTTTCACTATGTACTTTTGGTCTAATATTCTAAAATGGAATGTTACCCACATATTTTCTAACAGAACAGGAAATTGTTCTTGTTTGAAAATTTTACCTTGACTGTTTTGTCCTACATGACAGCTTTAAAATAATGTTGCTTTCAGACTTTAAAATAATGTTGCTTTCATACTGTATTACCTGTAACTGCCCTTCTGGGATCTATTTTTCTGAGCACAGCACTTGTGTTAGTACCTTCAGGCTACACATGTATCAAGAAGTAAATGGCTGCATTTTTAGTGGGCTGTTCATGGCAACTAATTAGGGTCAGAGATAAATAGGGAAACGGAAGGCTGCCCATTTATTTATATTACTCTGATCATTTTGCTTTTTGGCCATTTCTATGTATCTTTCAATATGTGGATGCAGGAGACTGTGACAAGTCACTTAATAATTAGGAGAGATACCCATGAAATGAATGTGGCTCTGCTGTGGTTGTCTTCAGGCACTTGCTCTTTTCTTTTCTCCTCCACAGCTTACTGAAGGTGCATCTTAACCAAGAGAGATTCGGCTTCCTGGATGGACATTTCTTTTTGTCAGCGGAGATTAAAGCTAACCAATCCAAACAGCTGCCATGAATATCTGGTGATATCCTTCAGGTGCCGTTTTTATTTCTAATCTGTTGCTTCTACTGTTATCAGTATAACTAATCATTGCCTTACTCTGTTGGAATTATTATTTCATCAGCGGAAATCTAGGAAGGGGGGAAATGCCTGAAATATATCAGATAGTATCCTAATATAGCAGGTGGCACTATAAAAAACTATAAAAATTATACAGATAAAGAATATAAAACTTACACATAATAATGATCCTGGTAGTCACTGAAATTCAGTTGCATCATCGTAAATTATATATATGCATATTTTAGTACATCTTAAAATTACTTAACAATGTTATATATATAGCAAAAATGGACTAATACTGACAATACAGCCAAAACTCTCATGGCTCCGTAATTTGCATTTGACTATTCCAAAACAGTTTTTTATTTTTTAAGAGAAATTAGGACCTACTGAATAGAACACGGAACTCTACTCAACACTCTGGAATGCCCTATATGGGAAAAGAATCTTAAAAAAGAGTGGATATATGTATATGTGTAACTGATTCAATCTGCTGTACACCTGAAACTACACAATATTGTAAATCAACTACACTCCACAAATTTTTTTTTAAAAAGAGAGCAAGTGCCTTGTAAAGGTTAGGGCTCCACAAAATGTATTTCAAAGGGATTACTTTCCTCCAGTTTGAACCATAGTTTGAGGACATAGTAAGTAATAAGGAAGCTTTGTAGTTTTGTTTTGTTTTTTTCACACGCACACACTGTATTTTATTTTTACAAGAGAGAAATAAACTGACACCAAGCATTGTAAATGGATGACCACAACAAAAGCAAAAATGACTGCAATTACCAAACACGAAACACACTCACACTATGTCATAATACTGACATTCAGTCCGGTAATCCTCCACTGTAACAGGAAGCTTTGTTTTTAACAAGTGGTTAGCTCTCATCAAAACTGCCATTCTTTTGAAAAAAAAAGAAATGTTTATTTGCGCACCGGGAGGTGATAACGTGCAATACTTTCCTCCACATAGCCTTAGCTCTGTTACTGTAAGCCTGAAATTGTTGTGCAGAAAGTATAATAAGCCAATCATTTTATCAAGCATGGTAGGAAATTTATATCATAAGTCTTCCCAGATTCTGCTAGTGTGGACAACTTACATATATATTTCTCCACATAGCTCTAACATCTATTTAACACTTGAAATCATAATCCTCACAAGATCCTCGGCACATCCTGAGAGAAGCTGCATAAAACTGTTTATGAATTTGGTAACAAACATCTATTAATATGGTGCCATAACATGAAACTGAACATTCAGACCTCACTAGCTGCTCCAGTTATTATGATCGGGAAATTTAGGGGCTTAAGCAACCATTTATTATGCTCACGAATCTGGCTGTAACACATTCAGTCAGGGCCCTGTGGAGACGGCTCTCCTCTCTGCTCTGCGATGTCTGGGGTCTCAGCTGGAAGACGCAAAGGCTTGGAAAACAGGGCTTCCGAAGGCTCACTTACACATACATCTGCCAGCTGATGCAGGCTGCTGGCCGAGACCTTAGCTGGAGCTGTCAATCAGAACTCGTGTAAGTCCCCCTGTGTGGCCTGGTTTCTTCTCAACATTGTGGTGGGTGCACGGGAAAACATCCGACGACCGGGAGGAGCCAGGTGGAAGTTATGTGACCAGCTGTGACCTAGCCTCTAGTTCCTGAATTCTGTCATTTTCTCCTTGTCGAGGCAGCCATAGCTCTAATTTCAAGGGGAGGGGAATCTGAAGCCACCTCTTGATGGGGGGTGGCAAGGTTCTGGAAAAAGATATGGGACAAGCAATACTCTGTGATCATTTTTGGAAACTGTAATCTGCCACTTTAACCATGAAAGAAATATCAAAATAGTGTGAGTGTACATAAATTAAACACTACTAGATTGTTGTGGGTTTTTTGTAAAACTTTCAGCCTCTTTAAGGGGCATATCTTTGATTTCCTTGACTTCCACTGGGCTCCTACTACTGGTAATTTTCTACATATAATAGTCGCTGCATGGGTTTCTTTAGAACAGTCAGAATAGTTCTTAACACATTGTGACTGGAAGTGTCTTAGATTTACCATGTCTTTTCATAAAAACACTGCTAAATTGTTACAGGAAGATGAAAGGAAAAAACTGTTATTCACTTTGATATCTTAAGATTACTGTTCTAGAACTCAAGTATTAAATTATATTGAGAAAGGACTGTCTGCAAGGAGGATAACAAGGGCTCGCACACATTGAATAATTCACAGTGAGAACAAAACACAGAACGCCAAGCATATAATGGCACAGTTGATCTCACACCACATCTGAGTTCAAGGTTTGCCCAGGGAATTTAAAATGGAGTCTGGCCAGAATCAGAGGACAGATTTTGGCCATGCAAGAAGAAATGAACATGGTGATGATGAGAATGTAAATTGTAAGTGTGAAAACCCTAAAAACCTATTTAAAATCATTCCTGTTTGAAGATTAAAAAGAACAATGTAATTCAAATTATAATTTAGTAAATTACAAATATGTATATTGAATTTATTTTTGATACATCCAGAAAAAATTTCATCTATACATTATTGGATATTTCTCCAAATCATTAAGTTAATTTGGGGAGAAAAAAAGAAAACACAAAAACTCTGTACTCTAATTCTTCCAAATATGATTGATATACTACCCTACTCTGGGCCAATATAAAGGCTGTGTACTAGAAACCACAATCTAGTAAGTTATTTACTGTACTTAATTTCATTTTCTATAAAGACAGTTTTTATAATCACTTGCACAAAAAAATGTACAAAATAGCAAGTGCTATAGGTAAATGTAAATAAATTCTCAATGAACTATTTAACCACACGGTACTCAGTTTGGTTACAGAATTACTGAGTGTTCGCTCTTCTTTCTCTGGTTTCCTAAGGGGAAAGATTAGATAATTGGTTTTAGATCTTTCTTCTTTTCCAATATATGCATTTAATGCTATAAATTTCCTTCTAAGCACTGCTTTTCCTGTACCCCACAAATTTTGATGTTTTAAAAAAAATTTTCGTGCGTTTAAAATGTTTAAATTTTTTCTCGAGACTTTGTCTCAACCTATGTGTTATTTAGAAGTGTGTTGTGTTCATTAAATGAGGAGGCCATTAGACCCAGGTGGCTCTTATGCCTTGGTAGCTACATAAGCCACAGTCAATGCACTAGAATCTGAGAAAATGAAACTTAAGAACAATCATAAACAGCCAACCAGGCTTTCCCAAATAAAGAAATGTCTTATGCTACAGCCAATCAAAATTTTCCTTGCTTTGCTTCCTTGTCTTCTCTATAAAAATCTCTCCTCTAGTTCTGTGGGTGGAGGGCTTCTAACAACTTTGGGCTTGACACTGCCCAATTGGAATCAATGTATGCTCAAATAAACTCTTGGAAATTTTAATGTGCCTCAGTTTATCTTTTAAGAGTTGCTTAATTTCCAAATATTGGTGGGGGGTTGGTTAATCGCTACCTTTCTATTACTGATTTCTAGAGTAATTCCATTGTGGTTTAAAAATACACTAAGTATGATTTTTTGTTCATTTAAATTTGTTAAGTGTATTTCATGGTCCAGAATATGGACTATTTTGGTGAATGTTCTATGCAAGCTTGGGGAAAATGTATATTCTCCTACTACTGGACAGAGTATTCTAGAAATGTTCATTAGACCAAGTTGATTTGAGGATACTGTTCAGGTCATCTATATCTTTACACATTTTCAGCCTCTTGATATATCAATTACTGACAGGTGTTAAAATACCCAACAATAAAATACAATTGTGCATTTCTGCCTTCAGTTCTATCAGTTTTTGCCTTATGAATTTTGGGGTTCTTCTGTTGTTTGCATACACATTTAGCATTGTAATGTGTTCCTGGAGAATTTACCCCTTTGTCCTTATATAGTGGCCATTTTTAATCCCTTGTTTTGTTCTTTTTTTTTTTTTTTTTTTGCGGTACGCGGGCCTCTCACTGCTGTGGCCTCTCCCGTTGCGGAGCACAGGCTCCGACGCGCAGGCTCAGCGGCCATGGCTCATGGGCCTAGCCGCCCCATGGCATGTGGGATCTTCCCGGACCGGGGCACGAACCCGCGTGCCCTGCATCGGCAGGCGGACTCTCAACCACTGCGCCACCAGGGAAGCCCGATCTCCTTGTTTTGAAGTCTGCTTTGTCTGAAATTAATGCAGTTACTCCAGCTTTCTTTTGATTAGTATTACCATGGTATATATTTCTCAATCCTTTCACATGAAACCTATCTGTCTTTATATTTAAAATGAGTTTCTTTTAGAAAACATTGTTGGGTCTTATTATCCACTCTGAAAATCTTTGTCTTTTAATTGTTATTTAAACCATTCAGATTGAAAATAGTTATTGATACAGCTAGATTAATAGCTACCATGTTTGTAACTGCTTTCTATTTATTGCATTTGTCTTTTTGTTATGTCTCCCTTTCTCTTCTTTTTAAATTTTTACTTTATATTGGAGTATAGTTGATTTACAATGTTGTATTAATTTCAGCAAAGTGATTCAGTTATACATATACCTATTCTTTTTCAAATTTTTTTCCCATTTAGGTTATTACAGAATATTGAGTAGAGTTTCCTGTGATATACAGTAGGTCCTTGTTGATTATCTATTTTAAATATAGTAGTGTGTATATATTAATCCCAAAATTGTTTTTTTCTTTTTTCTTATTTACTGCCTTTCATTGTTTTAACTGAGCATTTTTTAATGCTCAGTTAATCAGTTAACTGATGCCATTTTATCTTCTGTTAGCATATCAACTATATTTATTTTTAAAATATTTTATTGGTTTCCCTAGTTTAAAATATCCATTTTTAATGAGTATAATTCCACCCTGAACTACAACTATACACCTTCACATTTCACTTAATAACAAAATCTTCCCAATTTCTCCTTCCTGTCCCTTGTGATATTGCTGATATTCATTTTACTTCTCCATATACTACTTTGTTGTTATTATTGCTTTAAACAGTGAGATATTCTTAGCTTCATGTATTTTTTTCTCTTTATGTAAATCTTTCCTTTCTTTATGTAAATCCAGGTTTCTGACCTATATATTCCCCTCCTGCCTGAAGAAGTTTAGCATTTCTGGTGGGCCATATCTGCCACCAGTGATTTCCCTCAGTTTTTGTTTATCTGAGAAAGTATTTATCCTTCATTTTCCAAAGATAATTTTGCTGGCTACAGAACTCAAGTTTAGTGCTTTCTCCTTCAACACTTTAAACATTTCGTGTCTCTCTCCTTTTCTTCCATGTGTCCTGATGAGAAACATTTGTTTTCTATATTTCTATAGGAAACATTGTTTTCCTTTTTTTTTTTTTTCCTTCTCTGGCTTCTTTCAAGATTTTGTCTTTAATTTTCTGCAGTTTGAATGTAATATGAGTAGGTATTTGTGTGTTTGTGTGTCTGTGTGTGCATGTATTTTTATCCTATTGGTGTTCTCTGAGTTTCCTGGGTTTGTGATTTTCTGTCTGTCTTTAATTTGGGAAATTCTTAGCCATTTTTATTTCAAATATATCTTATGCTCTGCTCTCTTCTCCACTTATTCTAGTTACATTTATGCTACACCTTTCCATAGTGTCCCACAGTTTCTGGATATTCTGTTCTTATTTTTGGTTGTGTTTTAGTTTTCCATTTTCTTTTCTCTTTGAATTTCATTATAGAAGTTTCTACTGAACTAAATTGATTCTTTTCTCAGCTGTTTCAAGCTTCCTGATGAATTCATTGAAGGCATTCTTCATTTCTGTCACTGTGTTGCTTTTTCTAGCATTTCCTTTTGATTCCGTCTTTAAGTTTGCATCTTTCTGTCAACATTGCACATCTGTTCTTGTATGCTACTTTTACTATTGTAGCCTGAACACATTAACTACGCTATTTTAAATTATCTGTTTGCCAATGCCTGCAACTATGTCATATCTGAGTCTGATTCTGATGCTTGCTGCGTCTCTTTAGGGGGTACTTTTTCTTGCCTGTTGCATGCCTTGTGTTTTGTTGTTTTTTTTTTTTGGAAGCCAGACATGGTGCTATCAGCTAATAGAAACTGAGGTAAATAAACCTCTCATTTGAAGATTTATATTAATCTGGCTAGCAGCTGAGCTGTGTTTAACACTTGTTGTAGCTTATAGTTACCAAAGACTTCAAATTCCTTCAGTATGCTTGTGTCTCCTCTCTCAACTTCAGGTCCGCTTTATAATTCATGTCTGAGAGCCTGTGTCTTGCAGCTCATTCGGCTGTAATCCACTGTTAATCTCCTGGAGAGCTAACAGTGTGATGGTAAGGTGGGAAGTGGGGGGGGGGTGGCTTGTACAGTTGTCCAACTGAGCCTCAGTCTTTCAGTGAGCCTGTGTCTCAGGACTGGGACCTCACAAAGTATCTGTCCAGTTGTATAGCTCCCACACCATCTCCCCCTATTGCCCACTCCCTTCTCTGATTTCCAGTTTGTTTGTGTGAAGCCCTGACCCCTGCTGACTGTTTCCCCCCTCTGTTGAGATCTGAAGTCTAGAGAGGAGGAATCCTCTTCCCTAAGCAGGGATAAGGCTCTGGTGAAGTCCTTTTCCCCAGAGCAGGCTTTGTTACAGAGAAGACCGAAGGCATAGTTCACAGCGCTTCCGCTTCCCCACTCCCTACTCCCTGATGAAGCCCTAAGGGGACCATTCTCAGATCTTCACAGGAAAACCTGGTGGGGTTCCTGGGGGAAAAGTCCATGGAAGTGTGGGAGCCCACTGAAACTCTGGCACTGTGGAGTTTCCCTCTGTCATGCTGGTCCATGCTCAGCCTCCAACAGTTCATCAAAATCACCATTTAAGTGCTGCTGCCAGTTTATGGTGCCAGCATCTGCTGCTCCAGGTGGATCTCAGCTCTCTCTCTCTGGATGTGCCTGTCCCCCCAAATTTCAGGGGAGCAGTTTTCCCTGAAATCTCAGTTCTCTTATTCGTCCAATGAAAGTCTTAATATTCAGTTTGTTCAGCTTTTTCTGTTGTACTGTGAAAGCTTAACTGGGAATTTTTCTCAACGTATTTTTAACTATTTACATTATCCAACTTCTCCAAATCTCCAGAGTCAAGAGCCTAGGTCATCTTTACAGTTTTATGGTCCTTTAAAAATAAGTTATACTAGGAAAACCTCCACCTCAAAGACAAAATGAGTGATAGGATATCAAACTTAACCAATCTGGGAAATACTACACTTTTTTAAAAACATCAAAAACAAAAAGCACAGAGAATGTAAATTAAATTTCGTGGCTATGATGAGCCTCTGAGAAGACTTAACTATTAACTGACACTGCTGAAAATGCATAGTTCTAATAAGGGATGGAGTATAAAATAACAAGAAATAATATAATAAAACAAATATAACATTCTTTATAATTTTAGATCACTTAAGTCATTCATTATCTTAACTGATAGAAAACTATCACTAGTTGCCTATATAATGAAAATTAAGGAAAGGAACTATTCGTGGGCTTTTCTGATAAAGTAAAATGAATGGGAAAACTATTGTTTTTGGTGCGTGGTGACTTTTCCCCAAGGAAATCATCATTCTTATTCACTCAAGCTGTTCTATGATGAAGTTCTCTAGGGCATAGTTTCTTTATCTGAATCTAGAAAGTGGCTGGTTAGATCTCCATCTCGCACTAGCCAGTTAAGTTAAAGATAACCAATGCTCTCTAGTAATTAAGATATTCTCTAATATAAAAAGAGCCATTAATAAAAACCAATTAATGGGTCACAACAGATTTACAGGTTTGATTGGAAGGCTTTCCTTCATTATGGAAATCTGTCATTAATTTATTCATTCTCATCCTATTCATTAAAGTTTCATGGCATTTTTTTAGTTAATATTTTCACCATATGATCCACAGAAAGTATATTTTCTACTTTCATAAAAATGGATTGAGAAAATAACCTTTACTTACTTAAGTCTGAATATCTGTTTTTAGAACTAGCTTTCTATCAGGACTCTGAAAGTGCTGTCACTGTCTCTAGTCCTGACAATTTATTAGTGTAATTTATTGTAATATTATGGGTGGCCTCGCAAAAAATTTGCATGTTATTTGTTACGAAATGAGAATACTTAGAAAACAGTAATGAAGTCAGCATTAAGGATAACGTTATCTTTTCAGGCCAGCAAGACAATTTAAAAATTAATTTTACTGGCAGGTACTGAAAGTGGTAGAAACTACTGGACTCTGAAATTTGAAATATCTTAGACCATGGTTTTCTGAGTGTTCCTTGTCTTTCTTCCCAGAAGATTTAAACTTACTGACACTTTTGTTATTGACCTATTTTGTATATATGCCTTCCATCCCCACATTTTTCTTCTCTCTTTTAATGTTATTTTTGTCTTGTATACAGTCACCAGGAATGTTATTATCTATTTTTATCGGGAAGTATGTAGTCTCTCTACGGCAAGTTTATTATGCTGTTTATCATACTACTGGTATGAAAAAGTACACTTACAAATTATTATGACACACATTATTGTTAATGTAACAATCAAGATAATATTTTAAAGGAAATGCTGATTTAACTAGTAAATAATGACTTTGGAAATATGTAAACATAACAAAACTTCAAAACAACAGCCTTATGTTTTTGTTTTTCACGCTGAAGTGGGACTTGGCTTCCAGTGTATCTTCATGTACATTTTTAGATAAGTAACATCAGCATGAACACAACTCCAAATGATTAAGTGAAACATTGTTTTAAACATTCTTGTTGTAAAAGCAGAAAAGGGGTTGACTAAGCATGTTAATGCAACAACATACAGAGCAAATCGGTTTCACAGTTTGAATAAATCCTGAAAAGTATATATATCACGAAAGATGGCATCTCTGCATGTCTAAGTGGAAGACTTATTTATAAATAACTGAATGTTTTATTGTGGTGATTCATATTTTGAATTCCTGATCAGATAGCGGACAGTCGCCCAGAGTCTGACCCTTATGTCACTGGTAAAGTCCATTAACAATTCCTGGGAAATAAAAACAGAATCTAATACAATAAAGTCTAAGCTTTCTTTTTTTCTCCTTTGTGCTTAGTCTAGTTTCACTTGCTCATAGGGCGCCACATGCATGGCCCTGCACCTGGTGCTTAGGACCAGAGTTCCTAGTATGAAATGGCTGCACCCAACACCTCAACTAGGAGGACCACGTGCAAAGACACTGCACCCAACACTTGGATCCGGAGTGCTGTGAGCAGCACATCTGTACTGGATCCGCAAGAACTGTCCCCCTCCCCACTGGGAAGAGCCGTAGAAAGTAACCCTCACCCCAAAGGCCTCTTGGAGAGTGCTACCTAACGAGGCTTCATTCTCACAGAAGGTCAGAAAAGGCTACCCCGGGAAAGGAAAGAAGCCATCTGCAGCCTTGCCCCTCCTCAAACGAGAAGACAGCTTCGGTGTTTCCTGGGGAGGGCCGGGTTTTGCCACATCTGGATGCATAACTAAATAGTTAGACCTCCGTATGAGAAGTTGAAAGGAAAGGATGATAGTACTTTTGAATGGAATTCCGAAAGCAAAGGAGCCGTCCAAGAATGAAAGAATTACTTCAGGCTCCTGCCCTTGCCCTCCCAGATTTGGCTAAACTCTTTGATCTTCACATTCATGAAAGAAGGGAAATCGCCCTTGGGTATTAGCTCAAAAACTAGGGCCCCTTACTGGGGCGGCTGCTTATTTCTCTAAATAATTAGATCAAACAGCTAGGGGGTGGCCTCCTTGCCTGTGGGCAGTAGCAGCTACCCCCCCCCCCACACACAAAAGAGCCTGAAAAGTTAACATCTGGTCAGCCAGTCCCTACATGGACCCCATACGGGGTTTAGGCTTTAGTACGTTCCAAGGGAAGAGAATGGTTATCCCCCGAAGGGCAGTTCAATTTCAGGCTATGCTTTTAGACAACACAATGGCTACTATAAAAACCTAATGCTAAAAAGCATGCTAAATCCTGCCACCCTGCTACACACAGAAACGGGGCCCCCGGAGCATGACTGTATAGAAACCATACACACCATCTATTCCAGTTGCCCAAACCTAGGAAGTGAGCCTCTCCCAAACACCGAAGAGGAAGGTTCACGGACAGGAGCAGTTTTATGAGACAGGGAAAAGGGCTGGTGGGATAAGCAGTAACCTCCCAGACCCAACTCACAGAAGCAAGAAGCTTCCCCCCAGGGACTTCTGCCCAGAAGTCCCAGCCGATAGCCCTCACCCGAGCCTTAGAGCTCAGGACAGGGAAGATCTTAAATGTTTACACAGACTCTGGTGTGCATACGCTGTCCTAAAGGTACACGCGGCTATCTGGAAGGAAAGAGGGATGCTTCCTGCGGGGAACAAACACGCGAAGCACGGCTAAGCATATTGAAGCCCTTAGAAGCAGTGCAGCTTCCAGAAAAGGTGGCAGCAATTCACTGTAAAGGTCGTCAAAAGGGGGGTGCAGAGGTAATAAAGAGAAACAACAAGGTGGACGCAACCGCCAAAAGGGCCGGCCCTAGAACCAGTAACTTGGTAACCACCCCTCAAACCTTGCCGGCCAGAACCCTGCAATCATTCCCCAATCTATACAAAGGAAGCATTAGGCAGAGCCTGAAAACTGGGCTTCAACAGAGATTTAGGAAGCCATGGGTGACTAGTTCATGAACGTGGGCAATACTTCTTTTCCCAAACTGCAGCTTGTCCAGCCATCAGGGAGGCTCATCAAGGAACTCACTACGGAAGGGAAACCCTATGTAGTTGGTCAGTTGAGGTCACGGCAACTCCTGGCATGAAAAGTATAATCCGTTGGACAGTTGAGGGATGATGCTGCATCTGCACAATGAACCACCACAACACCAGACCCTCCAGGGGTCCCCAGATAAGGTCCATTCAAACCAGAGGGACATATCCTGGGGAAGACTGGCAGACTGATTTCACTGTCATGCAGAGCAGTACACATTTTCTGGGTGGACAGAAGCATTTCCTGCTAGAACTGAAATGGCAGATGAAGTGGCTAAGGCATTACTAAAAGAAACCACCCCCAGGTTTGGGCTCCCAGGATCCCTAGAAAGCGATAGTAGTCCAGCATTTGTGTCTCAAGTGGTAAGGGAGATAATGAGTGAGTGCCCCGGGCATAAAATGGAACATGCACTCCGCCTGGAGACCCCAATCATTGGGGAAAGTAGAGAGGTCCAATCAGACCCTGAAATGGGCCTTAGCTGAGCTATGTCAGAAAACTCAAGACAGCTGGATTAAGTTAGCTCTGAATGCCCTGCGCTGCATGCGGTTACCCCCAGGGATAAGTTAAAGCGAAGTGCATTTGAACTCCTGTACGGTACGCCCACTCCCCAAGCCTGAGCACAGGGACATCTTAACCCCTTTGAGATGGAACAACTCAAGTCGCCCTCCAGGTAGGAGAAATCACGAAAGCCCTCACTGCGTAGGGTAACCAGGTCTGCCCACACCCATCAACCCGGCCCTGAGCCCCTCCAGCCAGGAGACTGGCTGCACCTAACAACCTGGAAAACCCACAGCCCGCAGGCCCCGCTCCCTCCTAAGTGGGGCGGACCCCACCCAGTGATCCTAACCACCCGTTCCGCCCTGAAGTCGCGGGGCTCACTCCACGGGTGCTTCACACTTGAGGGAAGAGGCCCCCCACCCCGAGCCCCAACCTCCGGTGAGACAACTTGGGGCCAACAGCCCCCATGACTGCTCCCTCTGACCTGAAGCTTCTCTTCTGAAAAACCAGAGTGTGAGCAGGGCACACTCAGACCACAGCAGGGCACACTCGCCTACAGGCCGAAGACCTAGAGACCTGCATTTTTAGGAAAAGTTTGACACGTGACCACTATTGTCTTGTTGCTATTTGGGCCACGCATCCTACATTGTCCCGGGTCCCTTGTCTCCAAAGACAAGTAACTGGTGGTTGCTCAGGGAGATGAAGAGTCAGGGCCGAGCCCTGGTGACCACCGGACACCCCTAAAGGCAGCTGGGAGAAGTTCTGCACCTCCACTCAGGGTTCCAACAATGCCTGAAATCAGCAAGCAGCAGTCACAGAAGACGGACCTGCGCCCTCACTGCCCCTCAGGAATGAAGAGCAGGCCAAAAGGCATTGGAGCGACACGCCACCAGCCTAAGCCATGAACAATTCCCAGGAAATAAAAACAGAAAGTGGGCAGTAAAATCAAGTCTAACCTTTTTCTTTCTCCTTTGTGCTTTGTCTACTTTCCCTTGCTCAGAGGGTGCCGCGTGCAGAGGCCTCACACCCGGCCCTTCAGACCACAGTTCCTGGTGCAAAACGGTAGCCCCGACACCTCAGCTCCGCGGGCACCTGCAGAAGCGCTGAAGAAACACCACGATTCAAGATGGCGGCGGCCAGAGCAACTAAGCCCGCGAGCCACAGCTACTGAGCCTGCGCACGGAAAGCCCGCGAGGCACAGCTACTGAGCCTGCGCACGGAAAGCCCGCGAGGCACAGCTACTGAGCCTGCGCACGGAAAGCCCGCGAGCCACAGCTACTGAGCCTGCGCGCCTAGAGCCCGTGCTCCGCAGCAAGAGAAGCCACCGCAATGAGAAGCCGGCGCACCGCAATGAAGAGCAGCCCCCGCTCGCCGCAACTAGAGAAAGCCGGTGCGCAGTAACGAAGACCCAACACAGCCAAAAATAAATAAATAAATAAATTTATTTATTAAAAAAAAAAGATGGCGGCGGCAGGCCGTGTCCAGAGAGGCTGCACCCCATGAGAACTCCCCCCACCATGAGATTCTTAAAAAGCAGCACCTCCCCAGCCTGGAGGAGGGGCAGGGGGACGCTCTAGAGCTGAGCTGGCATCTCTCCATTCTCTGATCAAAGAATAAAACTTTGCTTCAGAACAAAATTCGGTCTTGTTCTATTGGCCCAAACGCTACTGGGCAGAAGGAGCGACTCGGGAGGGTCAGTAATCCTTTCACAACTGTTATGTCAGCCTATCCAGCTCAAATGTCAGCGAAGTACAAGCTTCTCATGACTCCTGCAGAAGCAGGGTTTGATTGCCTTCCAGATATAAGAGCAGCTTGTGCTGAATTTTGATTTAAGTGATTTAAGTATTTTCTTGTACACAGTATAATTTGTCATTGTAACGAACCTAAACGGTATGATTAAATAAAAAGCCATATCTATGTTTTAAATTTACTTCCAACTATAGTCTTCAAATGCATGCTGTTGCTTTAAGTCACTCTCGAAGATTTCTGAATACCTTATGGTTTAGATCTTAGAAAATCTGCCTTGACCATCACAGATTCTTTTTTTTTTTTTTTTTTTTTTGCGGTACGTGGGGCTCTCACTGTTGTGGCCTCTCCCGTTGCGGAGCACAGGCTCCGGACGCGCAGGCTCAGCGGCCATGGCTCACGGGCCCAGCCGCTCCGCGGCATGTGGGATCTTCCTGGACCGGGGCACGAACTCGCGTCCCCTGCATCGGCAGGTGGACTCTCAACCACTGCGCCACCAGGGAAGCCCAGCACAGATTCTTATAGAATAACTCTAACAAAAACTCCAGTGAGGCCCATTTTGTAAAAAAGGCGTTGATTCAGTTGAGCAGTAAGATATCCCCAGAGGATTTCCTCTAAAACCCTCAGAGGTGGTTTCTGTTTGTTCTACATTATAATCACTGTATAGTAAGAACCTGTCACCACATCTCCCATCAATGGATATATCTATGGACCATACAGTGCATTTCCTACACTAAGTTCAATACCTGTAAACTAAATTTCTCTTTTATAATGTGTTATTTTATTAATTGCCCCAGTCTTCTATCATATGCATATTATAAAATAATTTGAACTTTACAAATAAAATCATTATGTACACTGTTTTCTTCTTATTTCAATCCATTTTGCATCTTGTAATTTGAATTTGCTTTATTTCCTTCTACGTAACCTAATTTGAGATAGATTGTAACTTATACTAGAGAAGGTACATCCTGTGGAATTGGCAGCATGCAGCCTGTTTTTCTGCTAGGATTAAGTTCCTCATGGTCACTCCCATTTCCCTGAGATGTTGTCCCTCTTCCAGTCACTTCCTTTGTTGTATCAGACACCACAAACACAGGACCATTGGGCATAGCAGACACTTACTGAAGACTTGAGATAAAAGAGGACAGGATAGCGCATTATGAATGAGAATGTGACCCAAACATTAGACATCATGATCTTTGACCTTGATCATGGGAATTTATCATTGGTCATTTTTTCCTCTGTCACCATTTTAGTTGCCCTCTTTCAGCATCTCTCTGATTTCATATTTATAATTGAACTGTACTGAACAGGTCTTTACAAATATAATTGGATAACTACACTAAAATATATTTTCTCTGCCATTTTTATGTCATACTACATTCTCCCTCCAATCAACATTTTGGAATAAACAATTTTTTAAATAAAATGCTTTATCTGTGTAATTAGTTTGCTGCATAGTTTCAATTCAGGAGTATAAATATGAAATGATTATATTTTCTCCGATATCTCCTTTCCTAACTCTTCTGTGTTAGATTCCCTGTCTCAGTTTCTTAGTACATCATGCATATTCTGTACCAACTTTAGCCGTTAAAACTTGGTGGTTAAATACTTGTCTCATGTCTGCTCCCTGCCCAAGCAAACCACACTTGTGGCTTGTGGCTTGAGGGTTTCCTCGCCTACCCATACTTCCTCCCCCAGACTCTGCCAGGTGGGCAGGGGACAGGATGGAGCAGTGGGTGCTCATCTGAGCCAGACTGAAGTTGGAGGGAGCTTGGGAGGTGATCCTGCTAGCACTCAGGTTCTCTGGTGTCCCTGGGGCTCTTCTGATGTGATGGTCTCCAAATTTCTGCACTGTGCTCACATGCATCAATAAAAACAACATTTCTCTCTTAATAAACCTAGAATTATTTCAATCTATGACAGTTAGGTCACTGTTTGCAGAAGTTAAACCATTGAGAGTAGGCTATGGCTGCTAAACATCAAGTGAAGGCCGTGCTGTGCTCCAGAGAAAACCACTTTCCTAGTGTCCAGTGCGATGTGTTCCCGTGCCTTTCGAAAGGCAATTCATACAGGTGGAATTCTTGATGGAGCTTATATAATATAAGGTCATTCTAAAAGAACAATGTGTAGAACAAATAGAACACCAGTAAATGCCTTTAAGGTTGTGGATTCTCTTGCTGTGATGTTAATTCATGTATTTAATGGATACACTCCTACTCTTATAGTTGAGAAATTTCAATTAAAAGGAAAATCCAAATGAAGACTTTTAGGCGACATCTGCAATGTCTCATAAGATTACAAAAGGGAACATAATAAACATGTTGGTTTGCATGCCACATTGTTTTTCTTAACACAAGGCTATTTATGCCTTCAAGTAGTTTGATACAATAGTAAAGAATACCACCACAAAATTAAATGATAACTGATGAACAGTTAGCCAAAGAGCCTTGTAGGAACAGAGCTTACAATACAAGAATGCAACTCTACTTTCTGAAATATTACAAAGGAAAAAGGAGAGTCATTGAATTGCTATACAAATTTGCCTCCGTAACTCATTTGACAAGAATCACTTATAGGCAGATCTAAAAAATTTCTCTTTGCACAGAGACAGTTTGCCATTGATACATGAGAAATTGTGGGTAAAGGCTTTAGAGTGGCCTTGACCAGGAGAGGCACCAGGGTACCTGTGCATTTGATTTGTGGTTTGACTGGTGTGGCAGTCTCAGAACACCCACAAGAGACTAGGTCTCTCACACTGAAGGAGAAAGGCTGAGAATGAAGGGGAAGCAGAATGATGAGGAAATCAAACCAATTATGTTGGGGAGGATGGAAAAAAGGATTGGCTGAAGCCTGAGCAGCCAGCTTGGACCATAAGGTAACCTGGAGCAGACAAGTCATTGGTTAGGATAACAGAACAGAAAGATAGCAGGAGAGCCTGGGATCTTCTGTCTCTGTGAAGCTGTGACATCGTATCCAGACTGACTCGCTATTGGATTTCTTGTATATGAGAGAATGTCTTGTAAGCCATGGTTTTGGGGCTTTTCTGTGGTGTACAATCCAACCTAACACAAATCAATACACCCAAATTTTAATTTAGAACTTATGAGCATGACAATCAGAACATTAGAATACACCAGATAGTCTGCTTCTGAAATTTTCTATAGAATGGAAAGCATAGACAATTTAGTAAATAATAATGATAGAATGTGAAAGTGTTATAATAAGGGAATTCTCTTGGAATTCTGAGTACCTAAAGCAGGAGTGTTAAAACCAAAGATGAGCAAAGGTCTCCCAGAGGAAAACATGATGAGTTTATAAGTTACTGTGTTTAAGAACCAAGAGAGGGCTTCCCTGGTGGCACAGTGGTTAAGAATCCGCCTGCCAACACAGGGGACATGGGTTTGAGCCCTGGTCCGGCATGATGCCACATGCCGCGGAGCAACTAAGTCCGTGTGCCACAACTACTGAACCTGCGCTCTAGAGCCTGTGAGCCACAACTACTGAGCCCACGTGCCTAGAGCCCGTGCTCCGCAAGAAGAGAAGCCACCGCAATGAGAAGCCCACGCACATCCCCAGTCTCGGCAACTAGAGAAGGCCTGGGCGCAGCAACGAAGACCCAATGCAGCCAAAAATAAATAAATTCATTTTTAAAAAAGAACCAAGAGAATACAGCCTTAATAATTCATATTTAATGCTGATATTCACATATGAGGACAACGTTTATGACCAACCACATGTAGGAAAAGCAGTTTTTTCCTATCCCTTGTGATGGATTTGTGTTGACCTGTCCATCTCCATCCTCCACTCTTTTTCCAGATTCTTCTTTTACCTGTAGTTATACTTGTGACTGCATACGATCATGAATCAGAATGCGGATCACTGTCCTTCCAAGGTGGTCTTGAAGAGAAATGCTCTAAACAAAACTGCAGAGCTACAATGTTATAGACCACAGCAACTGTGACATGCTTCTTGCTGGGGGTCCTTCTAAGGTGCCCTGCAGTTAATCTTGTTGAGCAAATATAGATAAATGTGCTTCTCAAATATAAGACTCCTTTATAGCCCCTCTGTATTATTTAGCTTAGAGCCAGTATTGATCAAAAGCACGTTTCAAGGAAGGGTAAATATGCTTCTGGAAAAATCCCCTTAAAAAAGTATACTGCTAGAAAAAATAGTGTTAAGACGTCTTTGCAGGACAAAGTACTACATCCCTCAACTTATTTTAGGAACAAAATTCTATTTGAGCTATTTGAGATAATCTAGCCCTGTTCCTAGAACCATGTGCAATGGTATAATAGCACAATTTCCTAATGGGCCATCTGATGTTTTAGGTTGTACATATAATTAATCATTTTATTTTTGCCCTATAATGATACAATTAATGGAGAACAAACTCCTCTGTGTTTGAAACATTAGAAGGCACTGTTAGTCTGAGAAAACAGCCTGCTCTACTTCCGAGCAGCATAGGACAGCAAAAGCCCTGAGTAGTGTCTTGTGCTCAACATGAACTGAGATACTGAAACAGGAGGTGTAGTTATTTTTCCTGCTTATGGTTTTAATTTTACATTTGAAGACAATAGAAACAATCGGGTGGAAAATTTCACCTCTGTATAAAAGAATTCCAGGTCCCTAAAATCAATGACTGTCAATCAGAACACAGACACTGGGTGATCTGATGAATAATTTAAGACTGATTTGTTAACTGGGCAGAACTGAAGTTAGCCGTGCAGGGAGACACATTGTCAATTGCCAGCAATTTACTACGTTTTTGAAAACCACGGGCAGCAATTTACAGAAAAGATTAGGCCAGTTACTGTACATGTGTGACATTTTCTTGATTTAAGCTGTCAATCTGGAAAGCTGTTCACTGACAACTGGAGTTGGAATGGGGTTATAACGTTTATGAAGAACTGCTTTTACCTGAGAATGTCTATATTTCTGCCCTGGGGGACCCCTCAATGCACACCTCCTGCAAATGA
This sequence comes from Leucopleurus acutus, assembly GCF_964270905.1. NCBI lineage: Eukaryota > Metazoa > Chordata > Mammalia > Artiodactyla > Delphinidae > Leucopleurus > Leucopleurus acutus. The sequence goes on along the minus strand of NC_139159.1, from coordinate 8,752,094 downwards.
GCGCCGTCAGAGAGGGTGAGTCACCTGCTCTGGGACCATTAAGCACCTTCGCATCACTCAGTGCTCTAATGCACTTGTCCCCTAGAAAGCATGGTGATGGGTTTGTTTCTTAGAGCTGATACTGTTTCAAAGAAAACACTATAAATGCATTTTATTTAGCTTAAGCTATCTCAATAGATATAACTACTTTAATCCTGCACCAGAATTCTTTTTTTTTTTTTTAGTTGTTTTCAAAAGAATATGGTATGAGCAAAGTAGAAAATCACCCCCTGGACACCACAGTAATAATTGCTGCAGGTAAGATCCACTGATGTATGATAAAATTAATGGGCAAACCTTTAAGGAGAAACCGGTTACCTGCATAGCTTCAAAGTGTCTACCCCCAAACATTTACTAATTACTTTGTAGGTTTTAACCTATGTCCACAAATTTCTTTATATTCCCCTCCACTCCAGGAGGTGAAAGTCAATTTTCCTTCCTATCAGTATGGACTGGACTTAATGACGTGCTTCCAAAGAACAGAAAATGAAAAGGGGGAAATGGTAACTTTACAGTGGAGAAATCTTATCAGACAGAACCTTAACCAAATGACCCAGGTTAGTGCCACCAAAGACAAGCCATGTTGGTATAATGTACCTCCTGATATGATGTGATGAGCAGGGCACTTCACCTCTGTGATATCCTTCCCCCAAATTCATAATCCTAGTCTAATTACGAGGAAACATCAGAAAAACCCAAATGAAGGACATTCTACAAAATATCCAATGTTCTTCAGAAGTCTCTATGCCACTTTCATAAAATATCAAGTAAAGATTAAAAAAACTGTCCCAGATTGGAGGTGCAACTAAGTTAACTAAATAAAACTTGGTATCTTAGGTTGGATCCTGGAACCAAAAAAATTTAAACAGGTATTAGTGGAAAAATTGGTTCAATACAAATAAAGTCTCTAGCTTTGTTAATAGAATTTTACCAATATTATTTTAGCTTGATAAAGGTATCATACTTATGAAAGTTGTTAACATCAGTAGAAACTGAGTGAAGGTATATGAGAATCCTCTGTAAAACCTTTGAAACTTGCTCTGTATCTAAAACTATTTCAGTACAAAAAGTGAAAAAAAAAAATAAAAAGAAGAAAATGGTCAATGGACTTTATATGTGGCACTAAGTTCCCCAAAAGATAAGTCCTAACACTCAATGCCTCAGAATGTGACCTTATTGGAAATAGGATCCTTACATATGTAATCAGTTAAGATGGGGTTATAGTGAAGTAGGGTGGGGCCTTACTTAATGGGACTAGTGCCCTTTTAAGAAGGCACACAGACATACACACGCAAGGGACAGGGGGCAGAGATGAGAGTGCTGCAGTTTCAAGCCAAGGGACGTGAGGACTACTGACCTCCACAGGAAGCTAGGAAGCTGCAAGGAAGTTTCTTTTTCCTCACAGCTTTCAGCGGGAGCATAGCTCTGCAGACACCTTGATTTTGGGCTTTCCAGCCTCCAGAATTGTGAGACTTTTTTATTGTTTTAAAGCATCCAGTTTGTGGTACTTTGTTTCATTAGAAAACTAATACAGCTGCAAACTAGAGTAAACTTCTGATCTCGTTTTTTATTAGCATGAACTATTTTGATCTGTTTCTTATTGATATTAAAGTTTTCCTTGAATTTTAAAGAAGCTACATTGCCAGTAGAAACTGTAAACTACAAGATGTCCTGAAGGTGCTGGCTACTCAAAGAGCATTTATGGGACAAAGATTTCATAATTCAAATGCAATTGGGAGTACAACCTGGTTTTGATCATTTCTCTGTGCTTCAGAATAAAATAAATTTAGTGCACATTTCTAAATTTATTCTCAGGTTTTACATTAATTTATTAAATTCTTCAATATTTCCTAGGAAGTTTAAACCTTGTAAACCAGGGTGCTTATTATAATTCCTAAGCTGAAATTGCATATGCCGATTCACATTTAAAATACAAGCTGAAGTTTTGTTTTCCATATGAGAAACAAGCCAACATGTCCTTCTTGTTTAGCAGCAAACTATATCTGAACATTGACACTTACAACTTCTGCTGTATTATACCTTTTATCATTCAACTCTGATACTTTGCTTCCATCCTTCTTTTCCTCTGAATTTTTTCTCCAAAGGGAAAAGAAAGAAGACTGTTTAAAAAATTACTTTTTTATCTTTGACCTCAATTTTCAGAGTTAAATGTAAAATGGTTAGATTTGATGGTAGAAGTTAAACACTGAAGTAATTTGTGAATAGAAATTATTATTCAGCAATTATCCTGAGTCTAGTCAGGTGGTTTTTTTTTTAATTTGTGATTGCAAAAGACAGTTATTTGTTTAAAACAAATCAGCAGAGTTGACATTACACTGTACAAGGTAAGTGGACAGACAACACGAATATGAATGGACTGGGGATTTTTGGTCTACTTTTAAAATACTATTTTGAAGACTGACAAATTCAGCTCTAAACTACCTCAGCTGTCATTTTTATTTTGTCCTGTAAGGTTTATCATGACAGAATTCAGATTTTACATTACTGACATACTCTTACATTAGGTAAGAACTCACCGTGATTTTGGAATGGCAATTGGCAATTTCATTCAATTTTTCCCTTTAACTTAATAATATAATACCAAGCATCTACAATGATAGCTAACAAAGCTTATATTTCCATTCCCTTAAGCTTTTTCACTCCCTTAAAATAGCAAATATATTCAAAATTATTACAAATAGAAAAGTATTCTAAAATTCTGTATATATACCTTATTTTGGAGACTAACTGGTTAAATCATATACTTTTATTGTGTATACTTTCCTTAAAAATTTAGAGTAGCCATAATGTAAAAAAAAAAAAAGTTATTTCAGAGGGGTAGTGTTGGCTTATTTAGAGACAACCTGAGCCTCTTCCATGCCTAATTTCTTAACCTTCCAAATCCCACTTAGGCATCACTTTACCTGTGCCTACCTGTATGTTGAATCTGATTATGCTATGCTCTGGCAAAGGTTGGCTCACTGCCTCTGACCAGCTGCTCTGCCTCAGCAGGTAGATTCAATGTCCTATTGGTCTTTATAATCTTGGGACATATCAAGTGGTTGGCACAGAGAGGACATCTAATAAAGTCAGAATCACATCTTAAAGGTATATGCCAAATGTATAACATGGGTATACAATCACGGGTATAGAAGCATAGAACACGAAAAAGACAAGCACAGTGTCATTCTTAGAACATATTGGAAAAGCTACTTATATTTCACGCCCAGGGGACTGAGGTTCTTCATCAGATGGTCTTTCAGATAATGCTCCTTTTCTCAGACGCAATACCCTTCATCTTAAAAACAAGCCATCATATAAAATTTTTAAATGTACATTTTAGAACATTTAGTCTTCACATTTTATATATATGTATGTTTGTGCACGTGTGTGTACAGTTTAATATATTATTAGCCTTTTTTTTCTAATGAAATTCCTATTACTGATGAACTTTTAGGAAACATGTGTGTTCCCCCAAAATCCATTGTAAAGTGCTGAGCCAGGGCCTAAAATGCCACCCAGCTTCCTTTTGAGTACACTAAAGTGAATTTTAAAGTGCTTTATTCTTTTCAGTTCTGTAAGTCTGAAAATATATTCTATTAGATTGAAACAGAATTTGAAGAGGCAAGTACGCACGAATACAGTTTTGGTGCGAAATTCTTAATTAGGAAATAGGATTTAAATGGCCCGGAAGGATTATGACAGAGAGAATAAATTCACACCCTTATTGGGATGTAAATTCTACTAAAATTTAATTAAAACACATCCTTGTCAGTGTCTTCCTATCCGAGGGGAAATGTTTCATTTCTTTCTCATCCTGCAGTGGGAGGCCCAGGGCCTGAGGCAGAATGGCCCTCAGCCACAGGAGCAGAGCAGGGCAGCTCCTGAAGGAGTCTTAGATGGTAGGCACCAAGGCTGCAAAACGTAGGGTAGGAGCGCGGCCTGTGAGCCTTCCTCTCCTAATTTCAAATTCTCATTCTGCCACCTAATAGCTGGGTGTCTGAGCAAGTTACCTAACTTCCCTGAGCTTCAGTTTCTGCTTCTGTAAAAATTAGTTCAAACCTCACAGGATTACTGTGGGCACTGCTCTTCGAGGGATAAAGTTTATTATATAGCAAATCTTTGTTGTTCTTGTTTTACAATATTTGAGAAATTAAAAATAAAATCATTTCTGAGTATATACATTCCTACTCTTCCTATTCGCCATGTAATTGTCTCTTTGATTATTTATTCTTTGTTTCTACGACCACTTTCATTTCTCATCATTCCAGGGAAATGAATGCCCTAATCAACGCTAGACTTCTATTTTGAAAACCTCACATTTTTGGATGGGGGTTCCAAGTGTAAAAACATCGAATCTACATCCATAGTCCTGACTTTTCTGTGAAGTCCCATATTTCTTGCAATGGGAAAAATAGCAATGCTTGAATTCCTTGTCATCAATGAAAATTAAGTGGCCACTTGCATCATCTCTAGCTTTGCTGTTTTCCATCTGCCCTCTGCCTTTGAACAATTCGAACCAGCTGTGAGTTCTTTAGGAACAGGGACTGCTGCTTTCATCTCTGTCCATACAACCTGAGCTCAGTGGTAGGGGTCAATAAATAGTTGTCAAATAAGAGAGTGAATGATTGAAGAATGAAGAGTTTTTCTGGTCAAAAAGGGTAAAGAAGGGAAATAAAACTAATAATCAAAGGTATCACTAATTGTTTTCCTCTTTGGATAAAAATAAAATTGTTTGGGGCTGGGTAATTGTGATTGGGAATGCCAAGTTTTCAATTCTATTAATAATTAACTTATCTCTAGTACCCATTTCTCAATCTGTGACATAGCTATCCCCCAAATATTTTATATCATCACAAGGTTTCTTGAGATGACCTCAAGAAATAGAAATATAGGGTTTACCTATTTCAAAAATTCCAGACTCAAATAAGTCAGCATCTAAAGGGACATAAGAATACACATGCTCATGCATTGACTCAAACACAAACACACATGAGCCACCATCTTACCCATCGTGATGCTATCCTTCCTTGACAACCAGTACTAGAGTAAATATCTCCCTGCCTATGAAAGATGAAATATGCAGTAGTTAAGATCAGCTTTTAAAATATAAATCGCTCAGAAATGTTGAAGCCATGTCCTTATAAGTTCTAAGAAAAAAATCTTAGCCTAAATACAAAGTGCTCTCTTTAAGACCAAGTTTAAGTATATGTAGATCATGACTTCCCAGTACACTCCACCCAGCTACTTTCTTTTCAAGTTCATGTAGAATATTCACTGAGAGATTCTATTCTGGACATTCAAAGAAGTCTCAGCAAGTTTAAGAAGATAAAAGTCAGGGCTTCCCTGGTGGCGCAGCGGTTGAGAGTCCGCCTGCCGATGCAGGGGACATGGGTTCGTGCCCCGGTCCGGGAAGATCCCACATGCCACGGAGCAGCTGGGCCCGTGAGCCATGGCCGCTGAGCCTGCGTGTCCGGAGCCTGTGCTCCGCAACGGGAGAGGCCATGACAGTGAGAGGCCCGCGTACCGCGAGAAAAAAAAAAAAATCATGCCAAGTATGTTTTCTACACAAAAGAGAAATAAACTAGAAATCAGTAACAGAAGTTTATCTGAAAAATCCCAAGTATTTGGAAATTCGACAGTATCCTAAATATTATGATTCATGAGTCAAAGAAGAAATCAGAAGAGAAATAAATATTTTTAAATTAATGAAAGTGAAAACACAACATACCACAATTTGTGAAAAGTAGGTAAAGCAATGCTCGAAAGAAATTGAGAGTATTCAGTGCCTATATTGGAATAGAAGAAGTACCTCAAGTCAATAGTCCACTTTAAGAAGCTAGAGGAAAAAAGAAGTCAATTATACCTAACATAAACAGAAGGAAAGAAATCATGAAGATAAGCATGACAATAATTATTCAGTAAAACATAAGGATGTACCATTTTGCTGTAACTTTTACTGTGACTCTCAGTTTATATGACATGATATGTTACCTGTTGTCTGGGGATATTTTTTCTTCATGTTATTCTTTAGTGTCTTAAATTATTTGATCAATGAAGCAAAATTAAAAACACGTATTGGATAGTTGTGGTCCTTAATACATAAGGAAGATCTTTGTAAACTGAAAAGCACAATAGGATGTGAAGTGATTTTTTTTTGGCTATCTGTAACAATAGCCTAAGGGTCACCACTAGTAATTGAAATTCTGTGCATTATAAATTATTCAGAATTCTGCATTCTTTTTAATTATCCATAAATCAATATTTCCATATCAATGTGATGGACGTTATGGAATGAATGGAATGAATGTTTGTGTCCCCCCAAAATTCGTACATTGAAGCCCTAACGCCCAGTGTAGCTATATTTGGACATGGGGGTCTCTAAAGAAGTGAGTAAGATTAAATGAGGCCATATATATATATATATATATATCCATTCTTTTTCAGATTCTTTTCCATGTAGGTTATCACAGAATACTGAGTAGCGTTCCCTGTGCTCTACAGTAAGTCCTTATTAGTTATCTATTTTATAGATAGTCATGTGTATATGTTAATCCCAGTCTCCTAATTTATCACCTCCCCCCTGGCTGATTCACTTTGCTGTACATGCGAAACCAACACAACATTGTGAAGCAACTATACTCCAACAGAAATTAAAAAAAAAAAAAGATTAGATGAGGCCATAAGGATGGGGCACTAATTCAGAAGAGTCCTTATAAGAAGAAACAATGCAGAGCTCACTCTCTCTCTCTCTCTCTCTCTCACTCTCTCTCTCTCTCTCTCTGTGTGTGTGTGTCTCGCCAGGAAGAGCAGCCTTACCAGAAGCCAACCCTGCCAGAACCTTGATCTTAGACTTTCCAGCCTCCAGACTTTGCGAAAGTAAATTTCCAGTGTTTTAAGCCACGCAGTGCATGATGTTTTGCTATGCCAAACCCAGCTAACTAGTACAAATATTAACAACTAAGTTGAGTTTTTATAGTATACCATAGTTCTAAACATTTTGCTAAGACTCTTCTATTCTAGTGGGACTGGTGTGCAGTGTTTAATCATATTAGGTAAAAAGCATTAAAAAAAATTCATCCCAAATCATTGTGGCCTGATTTGTGCAGGCACCAGGAGAAATCAAGTACAAGCAGCCAGGTTGAGGCCATGCTCACCAGCGATGGACCAGATGCCTGTAAAATCTCTGTTCCTAAACGTCAAGGTCAGAGATCCTGAAGCTTCACTGCGCTAGAAAGCAAGGGAACCTGGGCCAGCAGCTATTGTCCCCTCCCCTCTCTCGTTCATCGAGGGTTGCCAGGTCCCCTCTCAGGACCACCAGGCATAGGTGTGCTGGTGGGGCAGGTCATGACCAGGCAGGTGGCCTGGTAGGAAGTTCCTGGTGGACGCAGGGAACCTTGTCATCTCAGGCTCATCAAATCCACCTGGCGTCAGTTAGAAACCACAGTTAGGCCAACTATGCCTTTTAGCAATTACCCAAACTGCCGTTCCTCTTAGGTGGTTATCTTTCACTCAGTAGCTATTTGCTGTGCAAGATGGCGCAGGAAATTAAATTTTGAACACTAAAGTCATCAAACTCAGACCCTCATGTAAAGGTTGTTTTCAGTCTGTCAGGTAATGGTCACGTACACCACAAGTATGATACACCACAGAGGGTGAGCAATGCTTTAGACAGACAGCACAGAGAGGGAAAGCCCAGTGTTTATCTCTTTCTCTGGACCTCTTTGAGGTAATGTCACAGCCACTCTCCTGCTCCCAGAGGCTGGGATAATTCAGGTGTTGAGGTGAATTCACAACACGGATGGAGGTAATCAGGCTTTCGCTGTAGTCCGTTTGGTATCGGGTAACTCTGTTCAAGATGCTCAGAGCTGTGAGCCTCAACACTGACTGATGTGAAAACGCCTCCTACCATCTTAAGAAAAGTGCTCAGATGAGCCCATTTTGTGGCTAATGCATTTCCCGTGTCTCACAGGTCCCCCGTGCTGACTCAGTGACACTAATGGTAGCTTTTATCCCCTTTTCCACTGTACACCGTGTATTGCCTTGACAGGTGGTAACGCCGAGCACATTTTATTTTCCCTGTAGTTACATTCAGATGTACGTCTGGGCCTTGTTATTCTGGTTTTGTTTTTAAATGAGAGAGGAGACAATTTTTGACTTTTTTTCCTTTTGCCTTGAATAACAGCTTTATTTGCTTTAAAGTACCCACACACAAAAAGTACTTTTTCCTGCTGCTCAGGGGAAACTATACTCTGAGAAAGAATCCCATGCAAGAGAGGAGTTTCTCAGATATCCACATGGGGACAGAAATAGGGAGTTTGCATTTATTAATTGACTCTCTCATGTGAGCCTCAGTACTTACCACCCGGGCCCTTTGGTTCTTAATCTTCTGCCTACCAGACTTCGGGACTGGGTTCCTAAAACCTGCTGTAGAGCTTCTCCCTAACGGAAGGGCCCATAGTGCTTGCCTGGGTCTCCCTGACAGCTGCACTGGGTCTTTGATTTCCCTGACTCACTATACGCCAGCCTCCTCCTGTCCCATCACATTCTTGGCCATGGTCCCGCAAAGGCTGACCTGTCTATCCAAGCTATAAATTTTGCAAATAAAGCTGCATGATCTCATGCCCTTGAGTTGATTTTATCAGCAATACTGTAATTAAAAGTGGGGTCTAGCCGCTCATCGCTCAAAAGCCAATAAAGAGGCAAGGTTGGTGGAAAGGAAAGTTTGCTTTAATTTGGATGCTGGCAACCGGGGGAAGGGCGGACTCCTGTCCAAAGGCCGGCTCCCCCCACTGCCAATCAGGGGGCAAGAGCTTTTATAGACAGAGGGAGGGGGCTCCATGCAGAAACAGCACAGGCAGCTCTGACAGTCATCTTGAAATTGGTCACGTGGTGGTCTGATCAGCGTCATCTTGATTGTTTTAGGTACAGTTAATCTTCAGTTCCAGCATCGGTTTGTTTCCATTACCTTGAGGCCAGTTCTCAGAATTGTGGCAGTCTGTGTCATGGCTACAGTCTGCTCATCATGTAGTTAACTTCTTCCACCCGGGGAGCGTTTCAGTATCCATAAGACAGTTCACAGGATACGGCTCAGAATCTTATCTATAGCCCTTGAGGAGGAATTAAAGGTCCTTGACTTTGCTTAATGACTAAAGTGTTATTATTTAGTCTTATTGGACTGTTTTCCTTTGCTTCTGCATTTTCTCACTTCTCTGATTAAACTTATTCTTTGGCTAAAGTTTTTCTGCAGACAAAAGGCAGGCGGAGGACATGGGGGGCAAGGACCACAGGGTCCTGCTCCGTTTCAATACCACCAGTGATTCAGTGAGCATGAGCTTGATATTTCAAGTAGAAAAACATGAGTCAAAGATTTGTTAGTGTCATAGGTCATGCATGTCCCATGGAAACAAGACGCTGAGGCAGAGATCTGCTGCAGGAAGTTGATTGGGAAGTGCTTTCAGAATTAACACCCCTGAGGGATGAAGGAAGTAGAACTGATCAGACAGAATGTGTTCGATTTTTATTGCTGCCATAAGAAACTGACTTTAAAATAACAATATTTTTTGTTTTTAAAATATAATATATAACATATAAATTACCTACTTAGGACCTCGGAAACAATTGTTGTTAGATAAATTGCAGCTATTATGGTAGGACATACTGTGGTATAAGCCCAATTGTTTACTTGGCTCTTCTGCTAAATAACTGTAACTTACAGGACAAGATACTGTATGATCCATCATTTTATGCTTAGCTCCCAGAACAGTACCTGGCATGAAGCAGTCTGCTTAATGCTTGTGGATTGGGTAGTTTTTTGATCAAGTGGCTAACAGAATACATGAATGAATGATTTCATTTCCAGTCCTAATTCTTAACTTAGGTCTCCTCTTATAAGCCTTCTATGATATCTTCTCAATAGGACTCTCAAAACTTACCTGCCCACTACAAGTTCCTCATTCCAGCTGGACTGGTCTCCTCATTTCCTCCAATCTAAAAATATTGTAATTTAATCTCGCTCCACACCTTCTTTCATGGCTTCCCTCCTTCCCTCCCCGTCCAAATCCAACCCAGGTATCGAGATCCAGGTTGAGTCCCACCTACTCATGAAGACTTCCCAACTCACTGTTCTCGCCAGAAGTTTGTGTATTTTAAATTCTCATTTTCCTACACATCGGCAACACTCATTTTGCACTCTGATATAATAACTTGTGCTGTTTGTGTTTTATGTTGTTAATCATAATGCAATCAGATGTTTCTAAGCTCTTTTAAGGCAAGAAGTACACCTCATACCCTCTTTCATCTATTCTGAGTTTTTTTCCCCACATTTCAAAAACTCTGAAATCAGAATGCATTTTACAATCAATGGCAATTAAAATCATCTTAGGCTTGAATTGCTGTGTGTTCTCGTAGAGAGTATTTGAGTTTGCTTCTGTCAGAAATTACTAATCTGAAACCACTTTAGATTAAACCTGTAGTGTATTTTCGGACCACAAAGATGAGTGAATACCAGCTTCACATTTTCAAGTGAGATCTGTTTTCCTCCCTTGCCCAGGGCTGAGACTGAGACATGTAACTTCCCCTATCCTTTTCTGCCTGTCAGGCTTATTTTTTGTTTACTCTTATACCAAGTGTATAACCCTTGTCTCAACTTAATGCAGGATCTCCTACTACTCTTGGTACTCTTTTCCTTAATTGAAAATAAAATAATAATCCACATCACAAAGAGTGGCACCTTATGGTGTGCTGAATTGGGCGATTGGGATTGACATGTATACACTGATGTGTATAAAACTGATGACTAATAAGAACCTGCTGTATAAAAAAACAAAAACAAACAAAAAAGTGGCACCTTAGAGTCAATTCACTATCATATTATTTTCTCTGCCCCAAGTGCTTGACACAGTATTATTAGACGATAATATGTGTGTGCCAAATCGAATTCCAGTTACTCTGGACGCTCTTGTTCTTACTCCACAACCTACCTCTTTGTCAAATCCACTTCCTCTTGCTTATCTAACAACCCGGGTATGAGGTAATAAACCCGGGTTAGTGTAGAGTAGCACAGGTTACTTCTGCAGTCTTTGAAATCAGGCTGCTGGGTTTGCATCTTGGCCTTTTTTGCTTTCTAGCTCTTATACCTCAGACGTATAACTCAACCTCTTTAAACCTCAATTTGCTCATTTGCAAAATTGGGGTTACTGTGGTATGGCCAAGGAAAGATGTGAGAATAATTTAGAAAATCATGCAAAGCATTCAGCCTAGTTCCAGGGTCAATGTAACGTTGGTTGATTCTTAGTGTTAGTATATTTTCAGTCAAGTAAAACATAAAAGTCCTCCATGTATACCAACACAAATAATAATACACATTAAGATCTCACTATGTCTCACTCAATCATCTGTGCCTCAGTTTCTGCTTCTGAGAGTAGGGATAACAGTAGTTCTGATCTGCTAGGGTGGTTGTGAGGATAACGTGGGATAAAACATTGAAAATGCTCAGCATTCCGTGTGGCACGAGCTGTTGGTACCTCCATCGTGATCTCATTTCTTCTCCAACACAATTCTGTAAAATGGGTGCTATCGTTACCCCCAGCTGTAGACCAGGGTTGCAATAGCTTGTTCAAGTGCACACACTTACTGTTGTTTGAGCCAGGATTCCAGTCCAGGCCTACCTGACTACAGTCTGAAAAGTCTGAAGCTCCGTCACTTCCAGCTGCCAGTGGAAAGTAACTGTGAAATGTGCCCTTTAAGCCATTTCTGCTCGCACAGATTCTAATTGTATGAACTCTTTATCAAACATGAATATAAAAAGAGGAATTGAAAGTGATGTGGAGTCATCTTTCTAGCTTCGAAATGGTTGTGGTTAAAAATACGGTTGTGGGGTTTCCCTGGTGGCGCAGTGGTTGAGAGTCCGCCTGCCGATTGCAGGGGACACGGGTTCGTGCCCCGGTTCGGGAAGATCCCACATGCCGCGGAGCGGCTGGGCCCGTGAGCCATGCCGATGAGCCTGCGCGTCCAGAGCCTGTGCTCTGCAACGGGAGAGGCCACAACAGTGAGAGGCCTGCGTACCGCAAAAATAAAAAATATATATATATGGTTGTGGTTTAAACTGAGAACATATGGATATGATTTAAGTGTGAATTTAGCAAGTTGAAGAAAGTAAACAAGCAATAAAGGGGAAATTTTAAGCAGGACTTTTTGTATTTCTGAGCTTTTATAACAAGTGACCAGAAATATCTTCACTTTGTCATCTCTGAAGCCGTGTCAGTTGTGCCAATTGTCTGCATTCCTCCATTTAAAAGTGTCTTTTTGTATATTAAGAGTCCTGAAAAAGTCTAGCAGCCCTTTTTCAGTGAATGGGTGCTTTTCCTGCATGATTAAATGGTCCCTTTATCTGCCTAGTATCTTCTAACCAGACCAGAGAAGAATAATTGCCTAGAAATTTCTTGTTCATCATGTCTTACCCTTAGGAATAATAATGGAACATATTGGTAATTACCCTGTTAGAATTTATCAGGCAGTAGGAGGCATTAGTAGATAATTATCGAATTCTCTAATCTCCTGAAATTCAGCATCAGTACAAAGTCTTTAAAAATTCCCGTATTTTATAATTATTAATCTTGAAGAATGTTATACCTTCTTACAGATAAATTGATATTTATATTTGAAGAATTAATGGCTTTGAATTTGCATACCATTCCCCATGTAATTATTTAGGAACTTGTAAATATAAGAATGCCCGCTCACAGATAATTTGGGAAACTCATTTATCAAAGTTCTTATTAAACATCAAATAAAATTGTTCTAGTGTATAAAGGCACTAACCATTACTTCCTGAAATTACAGGTTTAGGATTTCTTTCATTCACTCAATTATCAATTCACTTAACACATTTTGTTTGAGCACTTGGGATGTGCTAGGCAGTGGGACATAGCAGTGAAAAAGACAGACAAAATTCCTACTCAAATGATGTCTACCTTCTGATGGAGGGACACAGCCATTCAACAAAACAATCAATGAGAAAATACAAGATAAACAACAAATGTTCTGCAGAGTTAAAACAGAGAGGGAACCAGATGGCAGCTATCACTTATTACATCCTTACTGACTTTTATTAACTATCATGAAGAACTAACACAGGTAAAGCATAAACTTTGTCCCCTAAAAGCTTATATTCTAGCAGCTTACTAGAGTATAAACAATTTATGAACAATTTAAGAATAATTTATGGGTGTAAAGTGTCCCATGAGACAATTGTGGATAAGGTTGAGAGAGGACAAATGTCAGAGAAATTGCTTCCAAAAATGAGAACAAGGAAAGGAAGCTTTATGGGAATAAAAGAGCCTTGCATGTGAATCTTGAAGTATGTGTAGGATTCCATAGGTAGATAATGATAAGAGGATGAGAAGAGATTCAGTAAAATCAATGAGTGTGAGCCCAGTGACAGAAGAGAAGTGTTGAGAAGGGCAGGCAGTCTTGTTGGATGGAGTGTAGGGAGTGACTGGAGATTGGGGGGGATGTAGCAGAACCACAGAGGAAATATCCTGAAATTTTATTTGCATTGTTCCACTTGACTAGATGGTCAGTATAAATTCCCTCTCCCAAGGTCAAATATTTCAAGTTTCAAATTGACTGATGGCTTCAATATACCCAACAATATTTAAGTGTCTAATCTAGAAAAGGCATCTTTCTTAATGCCTGAAATGTCTCTTATTTTCTTCTCAATTTCTTTATGATTTACCTGTGATATTGCTGTTATTTCTGTGACATTATAATAGACCAGGTGTCAGTGATCTTTTTCTAAATGGTGAGATATAACTATAAATATTTGAGACTTTGTAGGTCATATAGTCTCTGCCACAACTACTGGATTCTGTCCTAGTAGCATGAAAGAAGCCATAGACAGTACATAAATAAATCAGTGTAGTCATGTTCCAATAAAACTTTATTCATAAAAGTAGGCAGCTGGCCTGTCAATCTCTGAAACAGACTGGAAACTTGTGAAGGCAGAATCCATGTCTGTTCTCTTGCAGTGCAGTGATTTTATGCCATGGATACATTACAAATATTTGTAAATTGAAGAAAGTCACATAATACTTCACATCATCTTTTAAGAAACTTTTAGCAGTGTCTTCTGAACGCTTTCACTTAAACATAATAACCAGTCACCAAATGGCTGATTAAATGAGTACACTGCTGACCCAGCTCATTTATTAAAATCACCTAAGTAACTAGACTGACTATTTTGTAGCCCACTCATTTCTGACATGTTAACAGTAATTATTAGTGTAACTGCAAAGTAATTCAACTATTTATTCAAAAACTATTTTATAATTAGTTGACTCAAATGGTGTATGCTTTTGTTTTCCCATTCATTCAGACACGAGAAATTTGGAAAATAATTGAGTTTGTATTATCATATATCATAATATACAAATATTTGCTTAAAGTTTATTTAATAAATGTGTCAAAATTCTGCTTAGTAATAGTGGTAATGGATGGGAGACTGGGGCCAGAACCATAGAAACTAAAGTGTAGCTTGAGAAAGCAGGGAGACATCAGAGAAGGAGACCTTCCCGAAAGGCATTTTGGGAGATCCCAGGATGGGGACCATACGTTCAGAAGCCATTCTGACCAACCAGGACTGGGCAAGGACATATATCAGATATGCTAATGTCCAGGAGACTGTAGGAAAGAGATCAGAACCAGAAGCTAGCAGGCTCTTTTCTACATTTGGATCTTTTATCTCCCTCTTATGAGAAAAGCACAAGAGCAACTATTGGCTTTAAAGAAGAAAGAAAAAGGGGGGAAAACAAGGATAAAAAAAATGACATGGTTTAGCATTTCAAAACTATGTCTGCCACTTCATCATGTGGCAAGAAAATAAATGTTCTAATGCAATTTCCTTTGCCCGCTTCTCTATGATACATCCCTGACAAATGGTTAGTCTGGGTCCATTATTTCAGTGATGTTTCCATCACTGCAGTTACCTGTGAGAGAATGGATTCTAGAACAGTCAGACTGCTCAGAAAGTTAGTCCTTGTATTGAGTCATCGTGACGTGACAGGAGGCATATGGACTTTAGGCTTAAATAAACAGAGATTGTTCAAATAAAGGCTCCTGTCTCTTGCCAACTCTGTGCCTTGCAGAGGAATAATGAGAAACTGGGGGCTGTTGATTAAAGATTAAAGTGTGACAGCCTGAAGTTCTCTTTGACAGCCTACAGAGGCTGTGATCCCAAACAGAGATAAGCAACAAGCAGATCTAACAGAATCAACTGCAGAGCTCCAGAGATACATGCTCTGTCATTTGGTAAAGGACCTTGCAGGGAATCGTGGGGTCCTGAAACATGGAATGAGGTCAACAGGTGACTCCTGAAAGCACCGCTCAAGCCTCAGAGTTTTCGGTCATGACCCACTCTTATCTACAGATTAACTTTAAATTAATTAATTAGATCCTTTAATTAACTGAAGAATCCCTATCAAACTCCCAGATGCTTTATGCAGAAATAGACAAACTGATCCTAAAATTCATATGGAAATGCTAGGGATCCAAAAGGATCTTGAAAAGAAAAACCAAGTTGGAGGACTTATACTTCTCAATTTCAAAACTTATTAAAAAGTCACAATAATAAAGACAACATAGTACTGGCATACAGATAGACATTCAGATCAAAAAAATAGAATTGAGAGTCCCGAAACAACTATATTCATGGCCAAGTGACTTTTGGCAAGGGTACCAAGACAATTCAGTGGGAGAAGAATAGCTTTTCAACAAAATCTGCTGTGACACATGAATCTCCACATGCAGAAGAATGAAGCTGGGCTCTGTATTGATGTCCTAGCGTTGCCATAACAAATTACCACAAACACAGTGGCTTAAATAACAAAAAATTTATTATCTTATGGTTCTTTAAATTAGAAGTCAGGTGGACTTACTGTACAAAAATCAAGGTGCTGGCAGAGCTTCATTTCTTTCTAGAGGCTCTAGGAAAAATAAGTTTTCTTGGCTTTTCCAGCTGCTAGAGACCGCCTGCATCCCTTGGCTCCTGTACCCCTTTCCCCGGCTTCAAAGCCCATAATGTTGCATCACTTTCTCTATTTTTCTGTATTTCACACTTTCTTCTCTCTTTCCTCTTCTGCCTCCTTCTTCTATTTTTAAGGACCCTTGTGATTACATTGGGCCCACTTGGATAATCCAGTATAATCTCACTACTTTAAAGTCATCTGATTAGCAACCTTAACTCCATTTAAAACTTTAATTCCCTGAAACCTTTGCCATGTAAAATAACATATTCACAGGTTTCAGGGATTAGGTTGTAGGCATCCTTACAGTGGCTATTATTCTGTTTACCACAAGTATCTTCCTTATATCATACCAAAAGTTAAATCAAAATGGATGGTAGATTAAAACATAAGAGTTAAAAGGATACAACTCTTAGAATAAAGCATAGGTGTGTATATTTATGATCTTAGGTTAGGTAACAGTTTCTTAGATATGACGGGAAAAACAAAAGTAACAGAAGAAAAAAATGAATTTTCACTACATAAAACTACAAACGTTTGTGGCACAAACAATGCTCTCAAATAATGAAAAAGTAACACACAGAATGGGAAAAAGTATTTTCAAATCGTGTACCTGGTAAGGGTTTTATTTCAGAATATATGAACTCTTACAACTCATAAGAAAAATGCAAGCAACCTAATTAAAAGATGGGTGAAGGAATTTAATAGACATTTTCTCAAATAAGATATACAAAGGTTCAATAAGCACATAAAAAGATGTCAAACCATTAGCCATCATGGAAATTCATATAGAAACCACAAGATACTGCCTCCGATTCTCTAAAATGGCTAAAATAAAAAAGACAGACAATAACAAGTGTTACCATGGTGGAGAAATTTGAACCCTTAAACATCGCTGCTGGAAATGTCAGATGGTTCAGCCACTACATGGCTTAGTAATTCTACTCCTAGATATATGTCCAAGCATAATAAAAACATATATCCATACAAAAACTTGTACATGAACACTCAAAGCAGCACTGCTTAAACAGCTGAAAACTGGAAACAAGCCAAATGTCCATGAGTGGATGAATGGATAAAGAAAATGTGGCGTATCCATGCAGTAAAATATTATTCAAAACTTACAAAGCAAGGAAGTACTAATAATACCTACTATAACATGGATAAATCTTAAAATTATTAATGCTAAGTGAAAGAAGCCAGGTACAAAAGACTACATATTTTATGAGTTCATTTATATGAAATGTCCAGAATAAGCAAGTCTATAGAGTCAGAAAGTAGATGAGTGCTTTTGTAGGGGGAGAGCGGGGAGGGAGAGCGACTGCTTGTGGATATGGGCTTTCCTTTGGGGGTCATGAAAATGTTCTAAAATTAGATTGTGGCGATGGTTGCACAACTCTGTGAATATAATGAAGTCTAGTGAGTTACATACTTTACATGGGTGAACTTTATGCTGCGTGAATTATGTTACAATAAAGCTATTTAAAAGAAACCCCAAAGAACAAGTACATTAAAATTAAAAAGAAAATAATACAACAAGGGTTTTGGTAGTTGTTAGAAAGAAGTCTCTGGACATTCTTTAACATAACTGCCAATAATTCCAATGACATACATCCGGGAAGAAACTCATTGTATGTGTAGGAAACATATCTGATGAGAAAAACCTAAAAAAATGGAAAATGTTAGCATGAAATGTTACTTTAGTTTTCTAGTCGTTCCAAATAACATTCCTATTGATTATTGTTATTCTAATAACTAAGTAGCAATAAGTACGTATTAGTTAACAATCTTTGAGAAAATGGCTCTGTGGTATGATATATTGATTAAGAATTCATAGAGTCTGTCTAAGGGAAAAGCCTGGTTCTATGACATACTACTTGCATAATTGTGGGTAAATCACTCAACTTTACCTCACCTCAGTTTCCTCATCTGTGAAGTCGGTATAATAATAGTATGTACTTCATAGGTTTATTTTAAGAATTAAATGAGTAAACTATGTAAAATGTTTAAGAGAGAATCTGGCATATAGTCAGGTTTATGTAAGCAACTAACATTATTTTCTCATCAATTACCTTATTTTATTAGGGTAACAATGATTTTCTAACCAAAACATTCATTTCTGTCATATATGACAAAGCTACTTTTAATGTTCAGTTGTCATACTGAACATTCTCCCCATCACCCAACATTTAAGATCTGATTTTTGAGGAAGTGGTGTTTTGACAGTGGATGAGAAATCATTGGAGTAGAGAGACCACGTCCTCAGTTTCTTAGAGATGAATGTCAGCACTACAGATGTATAGTTAGAAACCAAATGTTGCTTCCTTTTTAATTTCATGTGATTAATATTAAGAAATTATTTCAGCACGTAGAACATAAAAGCTAACTGGAAAGGGCATTGCATCGTGACATAAAGTTGCCTTTGGACTCTTAAGAAGCAGATTGTGCAGAGTTTATGCACACCGACATTCAGCAGAGAGCCTGGAGGAGAAGCTTGGGGGGCAACCAACATGTTGCTTGAATTGTGTCTTGATGGACTCTAATCACCAATTTAATAAAACATGTGAGCTGAAAGGGACATTAAATGCCAACTACTCCAATCTCCATAGCTGATATTTAGAACAGTTGATATAAAGGGCAAGTGATCTGTACCATGTATTAGGCACTATATTTTCTACTGTCTCAATTTAAAATTATTGTTATCTCAAGAGTGCTCAAACCACAAGTTATTTCAAAGTGCTATATACAAGTGGGAAGAATGCTCTATATACATTAAAAGACATTTGAAAATTAGAACTTTAAAATATCCTCTACTTAGCCACATTTTGAAATGGAATTTTAACAGTTTTATGTAAGATTTTAACAGAGAATTGCACTTCTCTAAGCTATTGCCTTTCTTTCTGACCTAGCAGGAAGGAGGTGTGAACTGTGAGATCTGATCAGCACTCTACAGTTTTTCTTTTTTTGTTTTTGTGGTACGCAGGCCTCTCACTGTTGTGGCCTCTCCCGTTGCGGAGCACAGGCTCCGGACACGCAGGCCCAGCGGCCATGGCTCACGGGCCCAGCCGCTCCGCGGCATGTGGGATCTTCCCGGACCGGGGCACGAACCCGTGTCCCCTGCATCGGCAGGCGGACTCCCAACCACTGCACCACCAGGGAAGCCCAGCACTATACAGTTGTTGCACCAGACATCAGTGCATAGTTTGAGTAGCACTGGTATAAACAAACACCTCAGCATTTTAGAATTTTCCCACCAAAGGAGAGAGAGAGCTGGGTATTTACCTGCAGCTCCGGAGGGTTACTGGTTATACAGAGACAAGGAGAATCTGGCGGTATTCGTTTCCTGGCACTTCCATTCTGCTGTGTTTATTCAGGAAGCCCAGGCCTCAGGGGCTCCTGAAAAAGTCCTCAGAAGCAGAAGGACAGAGCACACCAGAAGGATGGGATGGTGGGCTCTGAGGAACTTGGGCATCTGTTACACAACTTATTGCTGGGTGTGGGAACTCTCTGTGCCCGCATGCAGATCAAGAGAATTAATGACTCTGGAAACAGTGTTCAATGACAGATGGACAGTTGGGGGATAAATACTCAGCTCCTCACGACGTCACTGTGAGGCATGTTCGCCGCCGGCCCCCTTGGGTGAGTGTGTTGCACATCCTCCTCCTAATCTGTCATGACGGTGATTCAGGCTAAAAGCACTGGATTTAGGGCTTCCCTGGTGGCGCAGTGGTTGAGAGTCCGCCTGCCGATGCAGGAGACACGGGTTCGTGCCCCGGTCCGGGAAGATCCCACGTACCGCGGAGCAGCTGGGCCCGTGAGTCATGGCCGCTGAGCCTGCGCGTCCGGAGCCTGTGCTCCGCAACGGGAGAGGCCGCAACAGTGAGAGGCCCGCGTACCGCAAAAAACAAAAAGCACTGTATTTAAATGGTTGGTGAGCAAGAACTCTGAAAGGGCGTGACATAAACACTCTGCCTGCAACTCGAGTTGGACACGTCATCGTGATTTTAAAGGTTTACGTGTGCTGGACAAGCGCTATAAAGGATTTTCCTTTCCTCCCGGGTTTACTTTTCAACCATAAACCCTAAATAAACAAACTACCTGTTCGGGGGGAAAAAAGCCCTTAGCAAAATGCGTTACATTTGTGCGTTTTATATTTAACATGTTTTCTTTATTAGTTAAACATGAAATGTACTACCTACACTTTCTACTTATAATTACATATCTTGCTAGATCTAGAATTAAAAGAAAAAAAATTCTAGATGCAAGAAAGTTTACCCTACCACGTAAACATCATCTAACATATTTGGTTTTTCTTTTTCTTTCTTTTTCTTTCTTTCTTTTCTTCTTTCTTTTCCCTCCCTCCCTCCCTCCCTCCCTTCCTTCCTTCCTTCCTTCCTTCCTTGCTTGCTTGCTTGCTTGTCTCCTGGAAGGTTATAGTTCTCTCCTTGTTGCTATGGTTCAAGGTGTCCTGGTCACACGCACAAAACAGATCCCTAGTGCTATGGAAAGTTACAAAGACTTTGTTAGCCTAGCCGTACAAACCCAAAGCTTTATGGTGATATCAGTTAACATGAGTTTGAATTAGGAACTTCGTCTCCTTTGCAGCATGTTTAACCATGTTAAGATAGTAAGAGTAGTATCAGAATGCTAACATGAAGAAGAGTGAGTTAACGTTTTTCCGTCGTTGTTTCCAGTGCTTTTCAAGCAACAGTAATCTTCGTGGCCTAGGTTCCCTAGAAAACAAAGCCTGAAACACAACTTCATACGCGAACATGTTTTGAGAGGACCTCAATCTCAGGGAAGCAGAGTTCACTGGAGTAAGCCAGCCCACGGAGGAAGGAGGGTGAACACAGAGGGCACAGTACTGAATGACAAGGCTTGGTGACAAGGGGATTGTTTACTCTTGTCCTCAGAGAGACTGTACGAAACTACGCCGTTTTCAAATTGTATTCAAGAGGATGTTAGAGGAATTATCCGCTTCTTCCATCTCCTATTGGTCGAGCTCTCCTGGGGAGCAGTAACTTCTCTGCACCTCCTGTCCAATCAGATCCTTCAGAGCCTCCAGCCTCCGCAGCGTCAGGGATGCTCCAGTGGAAGAGCCGAGAGATAAAGCACCGTCAGGGCCCTTTAGAGCGTGAGTGCCGTTGGGTTAGGAGAAGCTGCCCCAGAACACACCCGGGTCTGCAGGGCAATGGCTGCCCCAGTGACAAGGAGGCCACGCCCCTGACAGCAGGACTGGCCACTGCAGGGTCCTCTCCGCCCAGAAAGCAAAGCTCATGCCTCAGTTCAGGGTGGCGCACCTACGGATTCGAGCACAGTATAGACTTATCTCCCAGTTATCTTCAGGCACACGCTTACAGCCATTGTCAAGTTCATCTGTAAGGCTCAGTGTATTATTATTGAGACCATGAAGAAATACATTAATTTATAATTTAGTAAAGAAATCAGTAACCCACTCCTGGAAATCAATCTGAAGAAATTCTATGGATCAACCCATTTTTAATATTATCTATATAAAAGCAGGGGAGACGTGTAAAGGTGTAAATGATTGACCATAAGGAATTAGTTAAATAAATGATGATACATCTCCTTGAGGGATTATTATCTCATATTACTTCATTTTTAAAAGGACGATTATTTTTAAATACTGCAAAATGGAGAAAATACTAATGACATAATGTTAAGTTAGAAAAGCAGAATGCCACACTTTCAAATTGTGATTCAAAATTGTGTTGGTCAGGAGAGGCTAAGCGCACAGCAGTAAAAAACAACCTAAACATCTCAATGGTTTGAGACAATAAAAGTTTGTTTACTGTTCACAAGTAGTCTGCTGCATGTTTGGGAGGTTCTCTTGGCCACTGTCCCATGTATTGTCCATCATTCTTGATCCCATCTTATTCTCCATCTTTGATGGAGTAGGGATGAATGACATCCTTCCCTGAACCACCAGGCTACCCAGTCATTAGAGTTTCTGACTGTTCTGTAAACGCAGGACTATTCTACTGTTTCTGATTCTACAATCAGAAATCATCAGATATGTCAAGGTCAAACATCAGGCAAACCAGCACCTAGAGAACAAGCAAAAAGAAAGGAGGTCTTGCCCTGCAATGACTCACAGTAGTTCGGGGAGCTAGGCTCAGGCCGGGCTTGTCTGCTCAGACACAGAGGGCCTGCTAAGATCGCCTTGGAATGCCTGTCTGTGTGCCTGACCCATCACCGTGACAGCACAACTACAATTTGTCTGACTCTGGGTCATAGTTCATCTTGTGCTGTCAGTTTCAGTCCTGGTGCTGGTATTACTCATGAGAGTCCAAGAGGGTTACATCTCCGATCATTTGATGACAACTGTCCAGCTTACTGCAGCACAAACACTTTGTGGAGTTGGGCACACTTGATTGAAAATCTCTTGCTCCTGCCCAGGAGGGCTATATTTTCAGTTTATTTCACATAGACTGCCCTTCTTCAGATCCTACGTGGACATCTGTTTTGCTTGAAAAGGTCATTTATTCCAGTTATTCAGGATTGCAACTAAAAATCTATGCACCATTGGTAATTTAATATGGATATAAGAAAAATTTTCTGAGAATCTTACGGATTATTAAACACTAAAATGGGCTTCTGAAGAAAATTGTAGGATATCTCCATGCCAAGTTCTTTGGTTCTCTGTGGAGCCAGGGGAACTGCTTCTCAAGGCGCTTCCCAGGCCTGCGATTTTATGATAGGGACCATAAAATCAATATGCTAAGTTGAGGAAAAATTACATCTTACCAGTTGCGAAGAAAAATCTGCAGTATTCTAGATTAGCATTTATCATGCACTAAGCAGTGTTGCTTCCCTAGCAAAGAAAGAAATGTACCCAGGTTCTTTGATTGCAAAGATTGCAGAAATGCAGCACACTTGGAAAAATGTTTAATACACGGAGCATTTAGTATAACATTAAATGTGGCAAAGATGGGGAAAGTCTTTCCTTAAAGGAAATCATAGTAAATTCCAAGTGTAATCCTAATTACATCCTTGGTTAACAGAAAAACTATAGTTAAAAAAATCATTCAAGGGGGTAGAGTTAAAATACTATAAAAGAGCATGAATATATAAATAGACTGGCAAATATCATGGCATACGGTTTTTGAACATAATTAAATTATACTCAAAATAATTCAGTGATAGGGCAGAATGTCAAACTAATATAAAGGAATCAACAGCCTCTGATACAGAAATCATAACCCGTTAGAAGATATAATATTGGAAAAAGTCCCATTTCCAATAGCAAAATAAAGTATAAAATACTTAGGAATAAACTGAACAAGAAACTTGCAAAACCTATGCAAGGCAAACTTTAAAACATCCCTAAAGTAGACAAAAGGAGACCTGAGCAAACAGAAAAGCATCATTTGCTCTTGAGATAGGATAACTTAATACATGGTTAAAATGTTATTTCTCCCTCAATTGATTTATAAAATTAAGGTGATCAAAAAATAAATACATAACAGGCATTTTTTGGAGCTACACAAGCCAACACCAAAGTTCATAATGAAAAATAAAATGCAAGGATAGCTATGATGGCACTGAAAAAGAAAAACTATGATGAAGTATATCCCACATGAAGACATACTTAGAAGCCCCTATAGTTAAAACAGTGTGGTC
This sequence comes from Leucopleurus acutus, assembly GCF_964270905.1. Classification (NCBI taxonomy): domain Eukaryota; kingdom Metazoa; phylum Chordata; class Mammalia; order Artiodactyla; family Delphinidae; genus Leucopleurus; species Leucopleurus acutus. The sequence continues at coordinate 8,728,389 of NC_139159.1, read as the reverse complement.
TTGGCCCCTGAATAAACTGATGGACCAGTGGAATAGAACACAATCTGAAAACTGACCCAAGAACAAATGGAAAATTAATAAATGATAAAGACTATCTCAAATCACAAGGGCAAAAAAGTTTTAAAAGCCATTTGAAAGAAGGTAAAATCGGATTCTTAACTCACACTACACACAATAATAAATTCCAACTGATCTGAGTTATAGCAGTTGCCTGTGGGAAGAATCAAGGACAGAGCTTCCTGGGAGAGGGGATGGAGAGAACGAAGCATGCAGACACGAAGCCACATGACTTTGCACAAGGTATTAGTAACCCCACAAACACCAGCAAATAACCAAGAGCTCTAGGAAGACTGAGGCAACAGAACTGATCATGTGTTCCTCTTGGACTTTAGGTCAACGCCACATCTCTTGTACATCAGCCACATTTCAACCTTGACCCAGAGGTTTGCTTGGATGCACATGCCCTGTTGAGTTAGAAAGAGTGCCGAGGAATATGGTGAGTTCAGGAAAAGGAGATGTATTCTTCATTAGCACAGAAAGAAAATTCTAATTTTGGATAGACTGATGATAGGTAGCTAGGTAGGTAGGTAGCTAGCTAGCTAGATAATGGATGGATGGACGGATAGATAAACAAATACATAAATACATGCAGACATACACACCCACTCACAGACACACACAATCAACCACAAACACCTTGCAAAGATCTCCCAGTCTGTATTTACATGTTTCTGGCTTCTTTTCCACTTTTAGACGCCCCTTCATTTGTATTTAATACAATTTCATTTATATAAGCATTTACAATATAGGAGGATTACACCGTACAATATGACCCAGATCCTGCATTTTGGGATTCTTGGCTCACTTTGTAAGTTCAGTGATATTAGTGGTTCACCTGGGAGACTTAACATCTGGAAAGGAATTTCTTAAACATGTTTCACATTCACTGATGAAATGAAATAATGTCTGGTGATTATTTCAAAATAATCCAGGTGGTGTTATAAATGAAACAAGATTGGCATGAGCTGGTAGCTGTTGGAACTGGGTGATAGGTACGTGGGACTTCATTTTGCTATTCTTTTTGCTTTAGTATTTGCTTGACATTTTTAACAATAAAAACCTTTTTAATGAAAAGAAACATGTTTTATAAAATTGAAAAAAATGGTTGTCCCATCTTCTGCTTAGAGACCATCATGTACTGTGTTTTTATCCAAATGCTTCACGGGTTTATGAGGCTCTGGTAGTCCATAATCAAGAGGAAACGTCTCCTCTTGTTACAGAAAACACTCTATTTTTCTTTGATGACAGTGTGTACATTATCCACTTTGACCTCTGCACTGTAAGAGGTAGCACCCGGGTCTATAGGGCTTGGTCCAAACTCCACAGCTCAGTTTTATTTGAAAATTGCAGTTACAGACTATGTATATTCTCTGAGGAAATGAAGTGAATTTTACACGTTGATTGCAAAAGGGGAGCACACCTGTGACATGCTAAATGTGTACTTGGAATGATCTTTCCTGTGTCAAACCTCCTGACATGCTCTGAGGGGCAGAGACTCATCAGAATGCGTTCTTGCTGCTCTCATCATCAATGCCCAGAAATGGTCCCCGGCTGGGCGTGGAGGGTCAAGCTGACGGTGACGCAGCTGAGCTGGCAGAGTTCTTCCGTGCTGGTCAGCTTTCCAAACACAGCCACCAATTCCCCCGAATGCACAATTAATCTTCCTTCCCTACTCCTGGCCCCACTGATGAAGAAAAGACTTCTCCTTATATTCACGCATCATCTTTTAAATATTTTAAAGAATTTCTATTGATGATGCAACTCCACCCATTTTGAAAACATTATGATGAAACTGCATCTTCTTTTTAATAAAATGCTCATTGAGTAAGTTTTATCCTGTGTCTGAAAGCCTATTAGAAAAGCTTAAAAGGTAAATATCTTCATTGTGTTGCTATTGACAACAAGATAATTATTTTTTAAAAATTCTCCCAGTCTTTGAGTTGGTGGCAGTAATTCACTTGGAGGCCCACACTGGTTTTCCTGGCCTGTGAGAGTGATGGTTCCCACACTCTGCTCCCAGACTGTGCCCTTTAGAACACTTCTCACCACACTGTTGAAACAATAACAGTGTGTTTGTGCTAAATGACAAAAAAAAAGGACCCTGCCTGTAGGACCTAATGTCCAACCATCAGCTGTTCCCAGCTCCCTAATCCAATATTTCTGCTGTTAAATTTCCCACTTGATGCTAGAAATTTACAACTGAACAAGAATAACTTTTGCTCTGGTCTAGTGGAGTTTTTTCACAGTAAACAGGTCACTTTATTTTTCAAAATTGTGTGATATTCTCATTGATTTAAGTTAAACGAAGTCAAAAGACTTCACTAAAAAAACTCATATCTAAATATCCACAGTACATATAATTTGGCTGATTTTAGAATCTTTACACAAGGTAAGGCAATGGCAACAGAAGTTTGGACTCAACTGGAAAAAATACAGCTATTCTTTGTCTGACCCCTACTGTTTGCCACAAGTAAGTGTAGCATCAGAAAATACCAAAGGGAAAATTTGACAGTTACTTTTAAAAAATGGTGTTTTGTTTCATTCAGAACAAGAATTTGAAAAGGGTTCCAGAATAATAATTCACCTTCACAAAACTATATACTAAGCACAGAAACATAAACATACAAGGAACCTTAGATATTTTCAAATTCAGCCTTTGCATCTGATAGACAGGAAATCTGAGAAAGACACTTTTCAGGGTCATGAGCACAGTTTGAATTGGTTTTCAGGGCCCCACTTGTTTCTCCCTCACTCCACTTGTCTCTAATCTGTTCTACAAGAGCAGAAAGATAATCTTTGGGTTTTCAAAGCTTCCCATCACCACCTAATCTGCACCTTGAACAGCATCACCAACATCCCCAGGACAAGCGATGACATACACAAGGACCACTCCCCTTCCCGAGAAACCACTGCTGGCTCCTGCCTGAGGCCGTGAGGACAAACAGATGGTACTCAAGCAAAGTGAAAGACAGAGATGGGCACAGAATTCCATCTATCTTAGCCCAACCCTAGTGCACAATTTTCTGCTTTCCTTATGTCGAACTGAAGTAATTGCCTAGTAATGGTCCACTCCAACCGCGATTTATATGGCCCTCCTTTTTGAGGTAGAGCTTCTTACAATTCAACCAATTATGTTTTCTTTGCCATTTTCTCTGCTTGTGGATAATCTCTTCCTGTAGTTGGAAGCCTTCTAATGATTTGCATGGAATGTCACACTATGTGAAATTACCAACCAGTGGCTTATATTTTCCTCCATGGCTTCAAAAACAGAAAGGGAGCACATGTTCCGTTGCTTTTGCTTGTCTGTTTGTGGTTCTTTGTGGATTTTTTCCCCAAATGACATGCAGCATCCATAAGTTTTGGTCTCTTTGCCCCTTCATACCATCCTCAATTTAATTCCGCACATCTGCTTTCTTAAAACATACTTTATTCAAATATTCCTCCTCTTCACGGGATGCTGAACTCAGCCTGTTCATAGATGTTTTCCCAAAGGTGTGTGTCTAGTTTTAGATCTTCAAATAACTCAACTTTGTTTCCAAATTAATAAGAATATTTGTCCTAATTAATTTCTCTAATTCTAAACCAGGAAATTGTCTCTCAGGTGTTTTAAGATACTTTCAACAAGACATGACCTTTCAGATTGGTAGTTTAGCACAAGTCTACATAGCTAGTGGCCCAATTACACTCAGTTCTTTCATTGGGAATATTGCTAAGTGGCTCAAAGAAGGTCACGTTTGAAGACAGGATAATTATTAATCTCTGCTCTCTTACGTCTGTACTAGCCTGAATATTTGGAATAGAAAAAGTCTTTTTAGAAATAATGGAAACTACTTTTACTAAAACCCTTCAAATACTTTGCAGGATATATGTACATTTAAGTCTGTTTGCTGTGTTTGGAAGTCTGTCAGGATCAAAAGCAGTAAATAGATGCTAGGAGTAATCATGTCTAAGAGGAGACCTACTTCTTAACCATACACCATACTGGACCCTGACATCTCCGTCCCTGTCTCAGCACCACTGTCACCCCTCTTGCCCAGCCTTTCTGGGTTTCCTGATCTCAGCCTGTGGTCCAGTCCCGCATCATTTGTATGAGCTCCTCCAATGGAATTCTGATACATCCCTCTTTTTGTTCAGAGATAATTCTATTGATTACATCCAAAAACCCTACCTGATACAGAAATTATTTTTAAAGAGCGAGTTGTATAGACAACAGGTTCTCAAAGAAATAGGGGGAAATTTGGAACTAGTCATCTGTCTAAATATAAGGCAGAAGGCAGTGAAATTCCCAATAATAAACCCACAGGAGAATGTAGAACTTCCTGAAGTGGCTGCAAAAACTACAGTTTCCCCAAATCAAGTTCTTTTGAGAGAAAGGCTTTGGGAGCTGCTGACCTGAAGAGAGCATGAAAAATGTTAGAACTTCAGACTGTCAAAAGTCAAGCAGCAGCCATTGAAGTAAAAGAAGCGAAGTGGGCGTGGCCATTCTAGTAAACAGCAGGGAGCCATATGGTAACCACCTGTGCTGAGCACAGCAATACTGATGATGGTCAGCTGAGGATTTCCTGGAACCAACATACACATAAGCAGCCCAGAAGGGTCCTACTTCGTTTGTAGGACCATAACATATTGGTTTGTTAGTTTAAAGACTCTTTCTGCTCATTTAATAAGAAATTACCTGCTTTGTAATTATGGCAGAGAAAAAACTTATTCCTAGCCTTCCCTGAGCATTAGCCTTCCCAATCATTATTCTCATCTTGAATATAGAAGAGTTTTATTGCTAGTAATTAAATCATGAGTGCATCTGTACTATGAAGACTAGGAAGGAACTTTCATATTTATTCTGTGACTTTGTTGTTTAGATCAGTTTCATGTGTACATATGTCCATGCATGGTTACTCCTTCACCCAAAATATTTACATATTGTATAACTTGCTAAAATCTTCTTTGAATGTTTAAAATTTTTAATTTAAAATTACTCTGAGAAACCCAAGCTTATTTCACCTTTGAACAATAACATAAATTCTAAAAGGAATCCAAAGTTTCCTGTGAAAGAATTTGGGGTCTTCTTATTTTAAAGAAATGGCTTCTGTGAAAATGAAAAAGGACTTTCCAGGCCAATGAGGCAATGAGTACAAAGTCCACCTTTATCATGTGAAGCAGCTTCCAACACCACAAGGTTCTGTCAACGAGCAGTGCAACACAGTGTATGGTGGGTTACCGGATTATGGTGTGGAACACAGTAAAAAAGATGTGTGTCCACAATACCTGATCTTGAAAAGGTCAGGGGAGAATTAGGTCTATTCTACAATTTCTTCACAGATCAAAAATGTATTTTCTAAAATCTAAACATGTTTTCTAAAATTTATAACCAACTTTATTGAGATATAATTCACATTCAATAAAATGCACTCATAATACATGTACAATTCAGACAGTTTAGAAAAATGCCTATGTCTATTTATCAACCAGTATAAACAAGATATAAAACATTTCCAGCACCCCAGAAAGTTTCTTGTGACACTTTGCAGTCACTACCCTCCTATCCCAGGCCTCAGGAAAACACATCTGTTTTCTGTTACTAACAGATTGTATTTAAAATTAGAATTTAAATACTGAATGAGAAATAAGTAATTGTATAAGGCCAGCTCTGTGAAGGACAGTGGACATTTGTTACCACTCATTTAAGAAACCAAGACTGATATCCTAAAATAACCTTCATAAACACGCCCATCTGAGTGAGTATGCACTGTATTAGTGTTACTACTCAAGGTGCCAGCCCACAGTGTTTGCTACTGCTCCATTTCAAAAGACATACAGGATTTACAAGTAGGGGCTTAGGAACTTTTAGAGCAGTTTGAGACTGCCATGTCATCCAGCTACACGATCACTTTTCATAGAAGTTCCATTTTACTGTATTTTATAGAAGTATTGGTCAGCAGCAAATTTAAAAACAAAACAAAAGCTGGTACTTTACCACAGAGAAGTACTCCTCAGGCTTCCAGTGGTTTGGTTTTCCTCCTTCTGTTCTTTGAGGAATGGCTTTTAGGCTTTTAAAAGATATGCACTGGGGCTTCCCTGGTGGCGCAGTGCTTGAGAGTCCGCCTGCCGATGCAGGGGACACGGGTTCGTGCCCCGGTCTGGGAGGATCCCACATGCCGCGGAGCGACTGGGCCCGTGAGCCATGGCCGCTGGGCCTGCGCGTCCGGAGCCTGTGCTTCGCAACGGGAGGGGCCACAGCGGTGAGAGGCCCGCGTACCGCAAAAAAAAAAAAAAGATATGCACTGAGGGGGCTTCCCTGGTGGCGCGGTGGTTGAGAGTCCGCCTGCCTATGCAGGGCACACGGGTGCGTGCCCCGGTCCGGGAAGATCCCACGTGCCGCGGAGCGGCTGGGCCCGTGAGCCATGGCCGCTGAGCCTGCGCGTCCGGAGCCTGTGCTCCGCAACGGGAGAGGCCACAACGGTGAGAGGCCCGCGTACCGCAAAAAAAAAAAAAAAGATATGCACTAAATCTAACGATGGAAATATATGAGTATTTGTCAAGATTTTTAAAATATGTAAGTTTAGAAAGAAATCCTCAGTGACTCACCTAGAATTAAACCGAAACAAGCGTCCAAGCAAGGGAAAAAGTCATTCATAAGGAAAAGCTGAGGAAATCACTGCTGCCCATTGGTTGATTTAAGCTAATGATGAAAGTAGCCATTACTTCAACTAATGGTAATGAATCTTCCGATGAGCAATTTAGTGAAAATGTCACCAATGCTCCCATTCTGCAAAAGGCTCAGAAGTTAAAAAAAAAAAAAAAAAGGTATTTATTTTCTAAATTAATGATGAAGATATCATTGAGTAAAAGCAATATATAAGGATATTCTTTAGCGATAATAACTAATAACTTATTCTTAAAATTGCTAATATCGTGTGTCCTATAAAATGAGTTACTAGTACTAATATTGGCAGACACATAGAGCACATTTTATGTCAGGTACTGTTCAAAGTGTTTGACATATATTATTTCAATTAACCTTCATACCAACCCTATGAGGTCATCACTATTATCACCATTTTGCAGATGAAGAAACTAATGAAGCAGATGAGTGACTTGCCAGTGTTACACAGCTACTTCGTAGCTAAGCTGGGTTTTAAACCCAGATAGTGTGGCTCCCAGAAGCCATTGAATGAGGCAGCTAGAAAAAGAGAAGTACATCAGTGTTCTAACTAAGGCATTTTCCCACAAATTTGTCATATCATTCAATAACTTAAGGCATTGAGCATTAACTTCTTTTTCTTTCCTAGAAAAATTTCCTGGCGGCATTTACTAATCATGCCCGGTTTATCTAATGTCATAATAATCAACTGAAAAATAATCAACTGAAAAACTAAAGAAAAAATAAATCACAAACCAATTGGCATTTTTAATGAGGTTAGACAACTATTTATTTTTCCTGCTTAAATAACCATGTATTTTGAGTGCTATCAAGCTGTGGTCTACTTTGATAATGGCCTAAAGCCTGATCCAAAAATAAATGCTAATATGAGGCTGCTGATATCATGCTTTCTTTCTGATGAAGCAAGGTGCCAGTCGTGATTGAATTTCTTCTCTTATTTTATGTCTCTCTGGATCCAAGCACCACACACCCTCTTATACATTTAATATAAATGATGCTGCATTGTGGTCATACTACAGAAATCCTATGGAATTTTTAAGTCTGGAAGACTTTGAGGGAGAACATCTACAGAATTCAGATTTTTTCATGATATTTCCACTAAAATAGGATTGATTACTTCTGCCACTGATCTAAATGAGATGTTTAGCTTTTGATATTGTATATATTGGTGTGTTCATTTCCCATCAATTCAACAACTAGACTCAAAAACAGCATTCAAATATATCAGCACCAAAGAAACTATGTCTTCCCAGAGTTTTCCACAGTGACAAAGGCCTCTTATGAAAATTCCAGGTTAGATTCCCCTTAACGTTAAAGCAGTCGCTTGATAAAAAGAAAAGTATAAAACCTCACCTCACACTTTTCTGAGGTTGATTCACAGGCTAATGTGTAAGTTCTTTTCTATCCAACATGAATGTAATACAGATGCCAATTTTGAATTAGAAAGAAAGTAAATTTGGGGGTTAAAAAGGAAGATTATCTGAAAAATCCATTCATTTCACTTGAAGAGCATCATTAAACATGCACTATGTACTGTAATAAAAGTATATTGTTATTTTCCACACAAGGATTTTTCTATTTGAATAACGGCAAAGCATAAAATGTAAATTTCAAAACATTTACATCTGAAAGCACGATACATGTCCTTGGTAAAAGCAACAAGAGAATTTTTGTACAACAGATTAGTTCCATTAACATTTTAATTCTCCGACAGTTGAAGAGTCCCAATTTATCAGCTGAGATAGTCAAAGCTGGCCAGAAATCAATTTCTTCCAAAAGGAGCAGAAATATCGCGTGAAAACAATGGATGCTAAAATATAAGAACTGACGTGGGACATGTCAGTAGTGGTTTGGAGTATCACATACACTCCTGTATATTTTAGCTTTGATTTTTTAAATATAGGAATGACAAAAGCTGTGATTCTCTCATTGCAGTTACCAGCAACGGTGAAAGCATTAAAATGTTTAGACATTTCTTAAAGAGGCAATCATTCATCAGACATCCTTAAAGAAATTTTCTGTCCTCAAATTTGCCTCTGTGTATTTACTGAGTGATTACTATGTGTCAGCCACTGTACTAGCTTACTGTAGACAGAATGGTAAACAAGATATGGTGCCTGCCTCTCAAGACAAACAAGTAAAAGGCTAATATTTATATGATTTAATCATCTGTACATACAAAGTTTGATTAAATGTGTCTATAAAAACAACAGCACATTATTTGAATAGCTTCTGTCTGGGAAAAAATCAAAAAATATTATTTTTTATTATAGAAAAATTATTTTTAAATCATAGCTTTAAAAAGTAAGATTAAAAAGAAGTGCTCCAAAAACTATAAAAGAAGTCTTGAGAATGAAATGTCTACGGTCTTTGAAAAGCTCTGACATAGTCATGGAAATCTAGAAAGCCACATGCACGTGTAAGTCTGTGGACACGTCGAGGAAAGACATGAGGAAACCCTAATATTTCCCCTCTGGCTGACCTTGAGATTACTCGAAAGCAGGAGCAAAAGCTAAGGCACAGTTGTAAACTGCCATTTAAGACGTGCCTTAACACACATGCAGATTCCCTTGGCAAAGATAGGAAACAGCGATTCAAAGCATTTAAGGAAATTTCTGGCCAGTCCCTAGCTGACCAGTAAGTTAACCAAGCAGAGATTTCAGTGGTTCCATATGACAAAGGTTATGGATTTTACATAATTAGCTCGGAAAAGTCACTAAACAAAGAGCAACAACAAAAAGTGATGGTAAGGCTGGAGTCTAATTTCTGGAAAATACAATGTCCAGTGAATTTCAGCAATAAACTATCCTAATGCTTCAGGGATAAAGAGGAAGCTCCTGAAATCCTAAAATACATACTTTTCTACTCCCCAGCACCACACTAGGCCTTGATTAGCCAAGGAACTAAACTCATTATGCCTTTTTTTCCTCCTTGACAGTTACAACTAGAAGCCTGAGACTCCAGCCACCCCTCATCCATCCCCCAGTGGTCCCCAATCCCTGAGAGACTCTGCACGGTTCCTTTTCTTTCTCCTCTCACCTCTCTCCATCTCTAATTCCAGAAACCCTTCCACTGTGCCCTTCAGAACTCACCACCCACCATCAGCAAGATCCTCCGTATTTTCAACCTTGTCCCTAAATGTTCATTTCACCTTCTTTATAGAACAAAAGCCTGGCTCTCCCCAAAGACACCACCTTCCCTGTAATCCTCTCAAGAAATGGCTCTTTTTCTCCCACCGTCCTTGTACGGTTCCACTGAAAGGCAGAGTAGATATCTTTCTTCTTCCTCCTTCCCACTCTTACTCTCCTTCCCTTTACTCCAAAACTTTCTGGCTTTGAAGATCATGTGATAAAAAGAATACTGCTTGTAAGTCCTCATGGATGCCCAGATCATTATCCTACATTTCTTGATGACTTTAGCTCACTTTAGCTCACTATCATTCTCCTGCAAGATTGAGATTCCCTTCTGAAAATTCTTGGAAATTGCGGTTTATAGCAGCCTGATCTCTCAGTGTCTTTTTTTTTTCTTAACTTTTAATTTTATCTTGGAGTAGAGTTGATTAACAATGTTGTGTTAGTTACAGGGGTACAACAAAGTGATTCAGTTATACATATACATGTATCTATTCTTTTTCAAATTCTTTTCCCATTTAGGTTGTTACATAATACTGAGCAGAGTTCCCTGTGCTCTACAGTAGGTCCTTGTTGGTTATCCATTTTATTATTATTATTCTTTTTTTTTTTTTTTTTTTTGCGGTACGCGGGCCTCTCACTGTTGTGGCCCCTCCCGTTGCGGAGCACAGGCTCCAGACGCGCATGCTCAGCGGCCATGGCTCACGGGCCCAGCCGCTCCGCTGCATGTGGGATCTTCCCGGATCGGGGCACGAACCCGCGTGCCCTGCATCGGCAGGCGGACTCTCAACCACTGCGCCACCAGGGAAGCCCTGGTTATCCATTTTAGATATAGCCGTGCGTACACGTCACTCTCGGTGTCTTGATCTCTTCTCTACAATGATCTCGCCCACTCCCTGAACCTCAGCGTCTCCCTCCTGTGGTGCTGTCCCAGGTCTGTCATTACCAGTAGCTGTAGAACAGGACGGCAGCTCCCGCCTCAGGCTCAGCCTGCAGCCCCACATATACGAGAAGAGAGCTTCCCTGGTCATCAACAAAAGCCCCGACAGCAATGCCTCGGAATAAATGACCAGGGACTTGGAGACACTTATCTGGCCAAACCTGCTTCTCCTACTTGAAAAATAAAAGATGAAGGGTCTTTTTGTTCTATACGGAGAGGCCCACGTGAAGATGAACATCGGTGCCTGTTTGTATTTGTATCATCATTGCGCTCTTAAGTAAATGAAATACATCAACTGTAGAGTATCCACTCACATTCCCCACAGTGTCATTTAAATCAACCAACCAACCAACCAAGCAATCTAAATAAATAAATAAGCCAGAAGGAGTGGGAGATCCCAGTGTAAACAAACAAAAAAATTGCAGTTCCCCCAATAAAGTCAACTCTGGCACCTGGTGATTTAGATTTACTTTTTGTAAACAGTCCACATGAGATGGACTTAGTGTGTTACCCTAAGGTACAGTTATGATTTTCTAGCTTAATTTAATTTCAGTTCTGAATATGTCATTATCAAAATGCAAGGGATTGAGTTTGCCCTAGCAGAAGAGCGCTGTTCTCTAATTACAGGCTTAATGTTAAATTAGGTCCTATTTCTCTGCAGCAGCAAAGTAATCAGAGGAGAATCCCATGCCTCTGTTAAACATTTACATTAGAACTGCCTAATTATGCCAGGATTTGTTTGGGTAGCAGCGGCAGATGTTCTGAAAGTCTGTGGAAGATGCAGTTGCTGTTTCATAGGAAATGGGCACCCACTTAAGAGCATCCTGATACAATAGCAGGGTACATGAGTGCACATGTAGATGAAAAAAATGTACCAGATTTTTTTCAATATGATTCAGTAAAGTGCATCATCTGAACACCTGTAAGGAAGCTATTTGTTCTCCATCTGCCTCAGGAAAATATTGCAAGGGTTACCGTGGAAGTCCACTAAACTTGGATATTTCCACAATTGAGTGTTATGGAGGAAGAAGTTGACGTCAATTATTACAATCAGAGTTTTCATCTTATTTTTAGAAAGTAATAAACCCACTTGAATTTCCATAGTGCCAGCTGACAGTACATTTTCCAAGACTTCTTTATGCAACATAAGGCATGAGATTTGGGAGACAATGAGATGGTGCTTGTTTTAAGCCCTGGTGTTTTGTAGCTGAGTGGGTGGCACCCTGCCAGCCATCTCTGCCGAACAAAGGAGTGAACAGAGCTGGCTCTGTTTTCTGTTTTTCCTCCCATACTGGTGTACTTGGGCGGGGGGATGGTAAACTGTGGGCCAGACAAGTGACAGATGGCATGTGTGCCCCAATGAGACTTGCCAGTGCAGGAGGCTCTTCCTTCCCACCATGCTCAGGAGCTGCCATGGCTCCACATACAAGTAAGATTGCTCCAGGAAAGCTTGCTTGAATGGACAAGCTTGGCACTAGCCCTGAGTCTGGCAAATGGCCTGAAGGACCCCGATTTGACTTACCATAGTTCTGGGTCATCACTGGACATTTCCTTTCTCTAGGAGGTATTCCAGAACAATAAAACTACTTCCCACTAGTGCCAAGAACTCCCAGCACGGACTTTTCCTTTCTCTGAAGTCAGATTATTCCTGGAAAAAGAAAAATTAAGTTTAAGAAAAGAATAAAGAAAAATTTAAGTTTAAGGGAAGAATAAAATTCTCCTTTACAGGCAGTTTGGGGAAAAATCCGATGATGTAATCCTGTTTCCCTTCCAACCTACTGTACCTTCCCATGTCACTGGCTTTCTACTGCCATCCTTCCTCTCAAGCTCTGTCCTGCTGTTGTTCTCCCCCATCCTACCCCACCCAGATCCTGTTTCTCTGATTTTATAGGTAAGAAAGAAAAAATTCCTTGAAGGCAGTGGCTGATCGGTTCCCAGCACCTAGCACAATGCCAGAATGTAATAGATATGTAATAAATGCTTATTGAATAAGTTTAGAAAGTGCTATATGATATCAAGAAAATAAGGAGAAAGAATCAGGACTGTCTATGTAACATAACGTATGTCCCCCAAAGAAATAAGCCGTATTAAAACAAAAGCTCCATGTATTAAATGTCCACACTCCTCTTCAGGGTTTGTTGTTCTTCCCACTAAAAGATAGGGCCTATTTCTCCACCCTCCTTGAATCTGGACTGACTTTGTAAGTGTCGTTGACCCATAGAACATAAGGGAAGGTACATCCTATCCGTTACAAAACCTAGTCCTTAAGATTTTGCAGATTCTGCTCTTGTTCTCTCGGAAGCCTGAAGCCAGTGCATTCTGAAAAGGCTGGGTATAGCCTCCTGGGGGGTGAGAGGCCACGTGCAGGAGAGCCAGGTTGCTCTAGTCAACAGGCAATGCCAACTGCCAGACGCGTGAGTGAGGCCAGCTTGAGTGAGGCCCCTGTCGAGCCATCCACAATCAGCAGAAGAACCACCCAGACTGCAAACTAGTAGGACCGTGAGAAATAATCAGTCATTGTTGCCTTGTTGGGGGTCAGCTGCCCAGCAAGAGATCCCTGAAACCCTCTGTGCTGTCCGGGTCATCAGTACCTCTCCTCCCACTGCAAGGGTCTGGAGCCTACGGTCCTCGGTAACAAGGCTGCAGCTACTTTCTTGAGTTCAGGGTACTCCTCAGGGTCTCCCAACCAGCCCCTGCTCAGAATCCGCTTGTTCTCATCCATTTTCCTAGGATCCTGTACCTTTGCCTCATACCAGGAGCTTCTCTCCTTATCTCGCTCTCTCCAACAAATAAATCTGTTGAATGGTCTGCTTGGTTTTCATTTGAAATTTTTCCTTGTGAACCTACGACTTGGGTCACCCCACCTGAGTTCCATGGAAGACCCCACAGCTCATTGAACCTGACCGGATTCCTGGGACACACAATGCCCAGGACTCAGCTTCTTCAGGAAGGGGGTTCTTCAGATCAATGCTTTAAGTTTTTTATATTTTAATATAAAATATTTCATATTAAATAGTTAATATTTTAAAGAAAAAAAGGCTATGGATAAATGTAACTCACATAATGAAATACTGATTATGAAACATTATCTTGAACACAAAACATTATCTTGAACAAAAACACAAAACCCTCTCTCTATGTTCCATTAAGGCCTTTATTACTATTTGTATTAAGTTTTTGCCATTATATCAGCAGATGCTCACCGGTAACCTTCAGGAAGCTCTTTACCAACTGGTTTTGTTATCATTTATTATCCCGGGAGTTACCTTGTCTGTTTACTTGGTCTGTAGTGAATGCCCTTTGACCTGGGTCTAGAGTCTTCTTCTATGGTGACATTCGTCTCATGAATTCTCTAGATACTTTGACAATAATAGTAATTTCAAGTTACTTTTAGTGGGAACATTCATTATCTGGTTGGGGTCCCAGCTGAAAAGGACAACAAAACCCTTCCAAAATTCCAGAATTAGTGTGACCACTAACCCGCCCCATGGCTGCTGCTGCCACATAGGGCTGTCTTTCTGCTCCAGTCTTTCACGGTTGCAATCACTGCACCTGCATTCAGCTGCTGTGCCAGTGACAGCTCATCATGGCAGGTGGAAACTCATCATGGCAGGTGGCAGTGGAAACCACTCTTCCGCTCTTCCCTGGTCACCAGCTTTCTCTCCAGGCCATGGGCTCCCTCCTGAATGTTCACTTACAAACTGAGATCAGGAAATAGGCTCTGTTGTACGTAGCAGAGCAGCTCCCTCACTGCGATCTATTGAAAGTCAGCCCTCGACACAAGGGTTTGTAAAAAAATAAATAAATAAAAAATAAAATTAAAAAAAAATTTTTTTAATTTAAAAAATTTTAAAAATAAATAAATAAATAAAAGAAAAATAAAAGGAAAAGAAGGAAATAGGCTCTGAACTGGGCAGTAGTCTTTCTATTTAGTCTTACCCATTGACTGCCACCCTCCAGAAGAGTTACAGAGGCTGAAAGCTTTCCTAGGAAAAATGAGTCACTCAGTGGCAATTATCTTCATGTAGAGACATCATGCCTCTGTGTCAACAACAAGAGAAAGAGCCTGGCTCAGTGCCCACGCAATCTAAATGCACCTGGCAGAGTGCATATGCCCCCTCCAGTGTACTCTTTCTCAGGTAGATTCCCCATCTCCACGTGACTTAGTTGTTCTTCTGGGGCTTTATCTTATTCCTTTGTCTGGAACACTTTTTTCTGCTGTTTCATTTTGTCTAAAATTCTATTTGCATTTTTATGTATGTGGAAGACGTGTTTTGGTGATTACTTTCTAGAACTGTGTTGGCACTCATAGTTCTCAGATTAGGGAAGCTGCAAACCCTCCATCCTGTACCCTGAATGACAGACTTTGGCAAATAGTGACAAATAAGGTAAGATCTAATAGTCCATATGCACACTTTTTATATTTTTTCTGTAATCATTTATTAAGGTGAGCCAAACAAATTAGAGGTAAAAGATAAACAACTTTGCTGAGAAAGAAATTTAGAAGGAGTTTGCAATTACTCTCAATGTGAGACACACATTGCAACTTCCTTGTCGAGATTCAGTTGTTCAGACACTCCTGAAACCAGTAACAGCCAGTATTCTGGATTTATTAAAGCTGGAAGATGTAGAGAGGAAATATGTGCATACATGAAGTGCACAAATTTTTAAATTCTACCTCTTCATCAATGTAGTACACTTCTAAGATAGGCCATATAACATATATCTGACCCATTACTAGAGTATTTTATTTGACTTTGGAGCAACATCTCTTGGGAAATGTCAGAGCTTGTTTAAAAATCTTTTTCATGTACCCTGGCTGGGAATCCTTCCAAAATGCTCTGCTCATCTCTAATCCACACCTGTTCTGTAAACAACCGTGACTGTTCGCCTGGAAAATAAGCACCAACTTGGATTCTAAAGTAACCCCAAGGGATTTCTTCATCAGAAAGAGAAAATGAGAAGGAAAACATCAAGCCTATTAAAATATTAATAGAACTTTTATAAGATCATTTTACTTATGGAAAAGAAAAACACTGCTTTAGAGTAAGAGAACTGTTTTAGTGACAAATATATTTAGTTTAAAAAAAATCAATTTAACAGAATCCTAAAGTAGGAATTCAGATGTAATTATTCCTATCAAAAAATCACTATAGGGACTTCCCTGGTGGTCCAGTGGTTAAGAATCCACCTTCCAAAGCAGGGAACATGGGTTCAATCCCTGATCGGGGAACTAAGATCCCACGTGCTGCAGAGCAACTAAGCCCAGGTGCTGCCACTAGAGAGCCCATGCGCTGTGGAGCCCGTGGGCCGCAACTAAGACTCAATGCGGCCAAAAATAAATAAACAAATACTTTAAAAAAAAAATTGCTATACATTTCACTGAGGATTTTTGCCATAATTTAATAGTTGGGGCTCCTATCACGTTTAAAATATTATTTAAGATATGAAATTGAAGGTAAAATGCAATTGCATGTACGTGAATTCGAGAAAGATTAAATCTGATCTATATTGCTGGCAAGCAGGTCAGTGGTTGTCTGGGCTGGGGAATGGGTATAGGGAATAACTGAGGAGGGGCCCAAGTGAAATTTCGGGGGTGATAAACGTGTTCTATATCTTGATCGCAGTGGTAGCTTCATGAGTGCAAACATTTGTCAAAATTCACTGAATCATTCACTTAAAAGGGGTACCTTTTATTGAATGTAAATTATGCTTCCATAAAG
This sequence comes from Leucopleurus acutus, assembly GCF_964270905.1. NCBI lineage: Eukaryota > Metazoa > Chordata > Mammalia > Artiodactyla > Delphinidae > Leucopleurus > Leucopleurus acutus. The sequence goes on along the minus strand of NC_139159.1, from coordinate 8,711,874 downwards.
ATGATCTCTACTCCAAAAAGACAAAAATAAAACAAAACAAAGGTATGCACAATATTCCATATATATGTATATATTTTAAACTAAGATATATCTCTAACTTAATTTTGAGATGTAAAAACTTTAATATGTCCCCAAATTATCCATATTTATTGTTTTTATATCTTTTTCTGCCATGCTCCATTACCGACCTCTACTGAGCATTAAGTCGATTTTACAAGAAAACTTAGAAGTCTTATCTTAATAGGTTTCCTTTCTACTAGCTACTATTTCTTCACAAATATATACGCTTATTCAAACTATTGCATATAAGTAGTACATTTCTATTAAAATCCCTAGTAGAGCAGTCTGCACGGTCAGGATAACCATATGTCCATTAGAGGTGCTCAGTGGACTTCAGACTTATTTGTCTTGGGGTGCAGTCTACTGAAGCCATTCTCATCTCAAGCTTTCACTTTTTTTTTATACTTTTAAAATACATCTCCTGTCTTCAAAAATACTGGATCTGTATTAGTTTCCTATTTCTATTTTAACAAGTTACCACAAAGTTAGTGGCTGAAAACAAGACAAATTTATAATTTTATAGTTCTGGAGGTCAGAGGTCAGAAATGAATTTTACGGGGTTAAAATCCGCATGTTGGCAAAGCCATAATTTTTTGTGGTAGCTCTAGGGGAGAATCTGGATTTTTGCCTTCTCTGGCTTCTAGAGGCCCCCTAGCTTGTGGCCCCTTCTTGCATTTTCAAAGGGCATCACTCCAGGGAATTCCCTGGCGGTCCCGTGGTTAGGACTCTGCACTTTCACTGCTGGGGGCCTGGATTCGATCCCTGGTCAGGGAAATAAGACCCCTACATATATATCCAAAATGATGGAGAATAGGTGTTCAAACAAAAACATATATTGTTCATAGCGGCACTACTTACAATAGCCAAAAGTTGGAAGCAACCAAAATGTCTATCAATGGATGAATAGATAAACAAAATGTGTATCCATACAATAGAATATTATTCAGTCATCAAAAGGAATGAAGTATTGATACATGCTACGAGATGGATGGCTGAACCTTGAAAACATTATGCTAAGTGAAAGAAGCTAGACGCAAAAGACCACATGTTGCATGTACATGTATTTGAAATATTCAGAATAAGCAAATCCAAGAAGACAGAAAGAAGCTTAGTGGTTGCCAGGGGCTTGAGGGAGTGGGGATGGAGATTGACTGCTTAATGGGTAAACGATTTCCATTTGGGGCGACAAAAAATTCTGAAACTGGACAGTGGTGATAGTCTCACAACATTGTGAATGTACTTTATGCCACTGAACTATACATGTTAAAATCGTAAAAATGGTAAATTGTATGTTTTGTGTATTTTACCACAATTTGAAAACCTAAGTAGAAATGATTCCTGATTCATGTCTTTCAAAGTTTCTTTTTATACGTATGACACACTTGTATCTCATTGTTCTTATACACTTAGACATCTTCAAACCCTAAGTCAATCTCTTCTCCACACCTAAGCAGAGTTTACTCAGCCGCCTGTAGATGGGATATTCAAGTGTAAAATGGGCTGTTTTCAGCTTCTAGAAATTCACATGAAGAAGGTTTTAAGTCTGATTTCTGTAATAACACCCACATCATTTTCTTCTACCGTGAGTCATTAAATGTTTAAATGATATTCTAACGAAACATCCCAAATCATCCCAAATGTTAATATCTGACTAATCGGCAATTTTTTTAAAGATTAAGAGAGACTGTGTATTTGGAGATCATTTTTTTTTTTTTTTTTTTTTTTGGAGATCATTTTTAAAGAGTCTTCCTTTACTTAGACACAAGCAGCCGTTCTGAGCTGACCTTGGGAGAGAATTGCCAGTCCAACAATTTGCATATGTAATGTTTGCCACTGCACTTCCTTCAGGCGTAAAGCAGCTCCTTGAAAATCTGGTCTTTTATCTGCTAGCAAAGTTTATAGATTATAAAATTACCATTTTGCTTTTATTAAGATTGGATAAAAAGGGATTCTGTGTAAGATGTACTACTGAAAAATAATGTTCGATCTTATGTTTATTATAACACAACCTGCGTAAACCCAGTTGGCCCAATAGACCTCTGAAGTATTTAACAAATAGTGTGATTATCTCCGTTTCACCAAGGAGACAGTACAGCCCAGGGGAAGCAGAGAAAGTCCAAATGTCCAGCTTCCAACACCAGGGCTTGAATTCAAAAGAACACTGCTTCCAACATGTATTCTGTGAACATCAGCCTCATCCAGTTTGTTTTTGTAAGTAAAAGTTTCCAGAATAAATTAAACTTAGAAAATACTGAACAGTTTAACCTGCTTTTGAAGCTTGGGCACTCATATGAACATATTAAAGACCCTGAGAATTCCTGCCGTGGAGAAACTTGTTAGATGTTGTTTAGCTTAGCACATGTTTGCTTCTAGATTTCATTATTCCATGTAATGCTGTTTGTATCCTACAGAAAACTCTTAATATAAGATACTCTAAAGGACTCATTAGAATTTCATGTACACACTGGTACTTATTTTTATCTTACCCTTGATAATTAGCCCATAGGCAGTAATATGGTCTAGGGTATTGTAGAACCCTGAAGCTCATCTTTACACAGCCCCCAAATAATGTGCTATCTTCTGCCAATTATGATTATAAACAGGTGAATTACTTAATATTGAGCATAAGAATCATATTGCCATCATTAAATTCTACCACTACTTATACATTTATTGGAGAGAGCAGGTGTCCAAAAAGGCAAGAAAAGGAACAAATGCCCATTCTTCACAGGATCCTCGTGGGTCATATGATAATGATTTGAAGAGCTACTGCCAAAAAGCACGTGCTGGGAGTCATGTTCACTGACCAGGAGTTCTGCTGGGGCATGGGGAAAAGGGCAACTCCTACTCTGAGACTGACCTGCAGACACTCAAGGGAAATGGGTGGCTCAGGGTATCAAGGGAGAAGAGCAGGTGTCTTAATCCTCTTTTGCAGCGATGGCTCAAATTTTCCCGTGTCTGTGAGATCAAGACCCTACCCTGGATAGAGCAGCATCTCCGTCACGCTGGCAGAGGCTGGCAGCAAAGGGAGAGGTCTGGAGGGCAGTGCATGCGGGGAGTGTGTGACATAGAGCACACTTCTCACACTACTGGATGCTGACTCCCTATGCCTCTTAATTTGTCTAATTGAAATCTAAAAGTAATCGGTCACGGTAAAAAACAAACAAAAAAGCAACGCACTAGACCATCTTTACCAAGGATCACCAACAAATCACCTTTACTGTTTCACAGTTGTCTGCACACAAGGAAGCATGCATCTTTCTGACCTAACACTCAACAGTAGCAATTGGCTTCCTCCAAGGTTCATGCAGGTAGAGATGAGTATCGTAAGTAAACACAAGCATGTGGACACAGTTGGAATCACATTTAAATTGCATGGCAAACTGCTATGGACTACTGAACAGCAGCACCAACCAAAATGAATTATTTTTTAAGACTTTTGAAATCATGTATTGATGATAATTTGATTGTATTTAAAGTATCCCCAAAAATAAGAAAAAGAAAAATACTAATGCATGCAATAAAGTGAAATAAAATACCCATAGCTCCCCAAAGTTGCTTTAAGATATCCTAGGGTACCACAGTGAACTCACAGAGATTTTGCAGGATATTTTAAATGTTCAAGGGAAACAGCGCTACTCAAATCTGCCGGTCACCCTGCAAACTATTAGCTAGAGTTCGTTCATATTTTCGGTATTCGATCGTGCTACCTTTCTGTAGACCCTATCATATCTTTGCAAAGCTATGTTTTCTGCAGTTGCTATGACAAAAAGCAAGTGCCTCAACAAAAATCAACGTGGAACAGAAAATGAGGGTGGAGGTGTGCGAGCCGATTCCCAGCTAGTTGTGAACGCTTCTGACTGTGCAGTCACCAGCGAGAACAGGAACCGCTTCTTATCCATCTTCGCACAACGTCCAGCACGAATGCAATGCCTTGCATGAGGCAGGTCCTCCCTAACTATTTGTGACATGTTACTGTTGGATAAATACAACAGAAAGCAGCACATCACTACAGAGCAAAGTACTTATTACATTGTGTATACAACAGTGGTGAATGTGTTTTTGGAAAGCAGAGCCTGCGCTAAGGAATCTGTGGTAAAACCCATTTTGTTCCTATGGGATGAAGCAAGAAAATCCACGTTATCTTTTCTGACCCATCAGAGATGCCCTTTAGGCCCCAGGGTTCCTCAAACAGCTAGAATAATGTGTGCAAAATAGTTTCATAAGTGAAGGAGGAAAGGCATCACTGAATCAACGTTAAGAATAGGATGGGGACTTCCCTGGTGGTACAGTGGTTAGGAATCTGCCTGCCAATGCAGGGGACACTGGTTCGATCCCTGGTCCCGGAAGATCCCACATGCCGAGGAGCAACTAAGCCCGTGTGCCACAACTACTGAGCCTGCGTGCCTAGAGCCCATGCTCTGCAACAAGAGAAGCCACTGCAATGAGAAGCCTGTGCACTGCAACTAAGAGTAGCCCCTGCTCGCTGCAACTAGAGAAAGCCCGCACGCAACAATGAAGACCCAATGCAGCCAAAAACAAAACAAAACAAAAAACAAAGAATAGGATAAAGGAGTCACTAAATGTTCACATGTTCCAAATGTCCTGTGTCCCAGGAAAAAAGAGAGGTGGTGTGAGAGACAGGAAATGAGTAAAGAATGAGAGTCACAGAGACCCCACTGTGAAAGGGGAAGGATAGGAGGGGAAGGGACATTGTTAAAAAGTAAAGCTGTGTGTGTGTGGCTTCAGTAGCCACACCAGGGATGGTCTGGGAAGGAAGGGCTGACCGAGAGGAAAACAGCACCTGGGCTGAGACTTGCCGTGGTTCAGAAGGGGAAAGAACTGAACACAGCCCCATTCAGGATGGGAGGGCAGAAGAATCCGGCCGTGCTGTCACCATATCGTTGTTCCCCAAATGTGCTAAAAAAAAGACCACAGTAGGCACTGGAGGGGGTTTAGCTAGTAGTGGAGGGATGTCTCTTTCATTGTAATGGCTATACACATATTTTTATGCATTTCCTTGTGTTCTAAACATATACCTAGCATCAAACACTTAATATCACAACATTATTGCTGACAAGAAGGAGGACAGAGGAAGCTACCTTGTTACCCACCAGACACACACCGCAGGGACCGCAGGCATGCCCCAGAGCTACTAAGTGCATGAGCTGGTGAAGACATTAGGTAAATGTCGGAGAAACACTGTTTACGATGGTTCCCCAAGAAACTGGCTCTGGCCTTTCTCAAATTTTGCAGGACCTTGTTATACAAATTCTTGTAATGTTGCAAAGCCTAACTTTGGGGGAAAAGAACTTGTTTGCTGGTGCATCTAGATAGGAGAGCAGTTGCTTTGAAAAATGTGAAGAGAACAAGGTAAACATTTCATGCCCAGGCATGCACAGGTTAGAGTTCCCCAGATGTAAGAGGAAAGAAGAGTCCATAGGTGTGTGTAGTAGTAATATTCTGTATATTACGAATACCTAATGTGGCACAGGTCTAATAGGGAAAAAAACCTTTCTTTAATCATAAATTATATCATTTTATGCCTGGTTGCTCCTTTTACCACAAGGAAGAAAAGAGTTTGCATTCATTAGAGTAAGTTTACCACTCTAAAGGAAGAATAATATTTTTATCATTTTCTTCCCTAAAGCAGGAGCTTCAGAAAAATTTTTAAAAGAGTACTATTTTCTGTTATTATTGCCCCACACTGATTTTTCGCAATTTTCAAAGTATTTCCTGTTTTTAGTGCTATAATCCACTTATACCCTCCTCAGGGAAAAACATGATCAAGGAATATTTCTTGGTAAATGCTCTGAATTTATTCCAGCTTGTTTTGTAATAAAAAACATTCTGGAACATATTAGTTGGTAGAAATGAAGCAAAGATGGTAGAAACAAGCTTTTTTAACAAGACCTTATTTCACATGTAGAACATGTTGAAATGCTACTGAGATGGGAAATCAAAACAGAACTGAGTGTTAAGAATTATTGAGAAGAACACTGTGTGTGTGTGTGTGTTGGGGGTTCCCTGTGCATCCTCCCTTGACCCCCATACTTCCCCATCAGAGCACTTATCATGCTTGATTAGAATTGCTCATCTGTCTGTCTCTCTCTTAGCTGCACACTCTAGAAAGGCAGGGAGGGAGTTTGTTTGCCTTCCTCATCACACATCCCCAGCACTTGATCACTTGTGAAGGGAGGGAGGGGAGGGAGAAAAACAAAGAGTGGATGAAATGACAGCTAAGGTCATGTTCTAGAAATCCTGAATGTCAGGTTACAAAGTTAGAAGTTCAATAGATAATGCGGAGTCATTCAAAGTTTCTGAGCCGGAGGCTAGGAGGGGGAATGGTTGAAATGCTCAAACCACAAGCAGAGGATGACTCATGGTGCAGAATAAGGGAAGCAGGAGAACAGAGAAGTCCTCCAGAGGAAGACAGTGAGAGCCTGAATGGGTTTTACGGGAAAAGAAACAGAACTGGACCAATGTTACCTGGCTTTGGGTTATCTGACCAGAGCAACCCAGAGGTGATACAACCTGGAAAATGCTGATGATTCAAGCCCAAAGGAATAAAAAGATGGTGACACTATTAGCAAACAAATAATAAGTGTGGAGGTAAACTAAGTTCTGACTGAAAGAATGATGACCTTCGGGGTGGGTCATATTCAAGGTAACTGGTAACGGGGGGTTATCTGGATAGAAAGGTTGGGTGTAAATGTGGAGGTGATGGCCTCAGGGGGAAGAGAAGCCTAAAGAAGCAGCCTTGGGAGGCAGCTGTAGAGAGTTCAGGGTGGGAGCCACAGAGAGCCTGGCGCTGGTGATGGCTAGTGATGTAGGGAAGGTGAAGGAAAGACCTGTTATTTGCGGGATGGGAAGGGGGGCAGACTTCATAAGAATCATTATCAACACACATAAAAGTAAAAAAAAATTAAAATTGTAAACCCACCAATTAAAAAATTCTTTGGAGTAGGTAGTATTTCCTACCTCAGTTCCACTCCCCTGGGTAAAGAACACCGACATGCCTAGTGGGTATCTTCTCCAGCCTTTTCCTTTGCTTATTCATACGGAGCCTAAGGCTCCCCTTGGGGTACACTCCCATCTCAAAAATCCATACCCTTTCAATTCATTCTCCAGCAACATTTAACAAATACTAGAGCGAAAATGGATTTCTGAGCTCAGAAGCATACAAACCCGTAGTTATGATTGCATAGAGGGAAACATATAGGCACTGAATTTATTAGGACTGAAGTACCTTGTTAAAATGTAGTTTTTTAGGACTTCCCTGGTGGTGCAGTGGTTGAGAGTCCGCCTGCCGATGCAGGGGACACGGGTTCGTGTCCCGGTCCAGGAAGATCCCACATGCTGCGGAGCCTGCGCGTCCAGAGCCTGTGCTCCGCAACGGGAGAGGCCACAACAGTGAGAGGCCCGCGTACCGCAAAAAAAAAAAAAAAAATGTAGCTTTTTAAAATCATGCACTCAAATATTCAAATGCCAGTTTTTAATGGAGGAAAGTAATTATAAGCATTACATTAATTATACATTTAAATACTTCAGGTGGTTGATTTGATATGCAGTTTGGGTTACTTTACTTTCCTATAAATATTCAAAATAAAAAATAATTACCCTAGAAGTCTATAAAAGCTTTTATGAATATAGCCTGTCCAGTGCAGGTATAGAGTTATCAGTATCCAGTGAGGACACTTTGATCATTGGCGTAGACCCCACTCCAACAATCAGGAGAACTGACTAATAAATCAGCTTTTTGAACCATATAGACAGAGAAGAACCATAAAGAACATTTTTGACTCATTCTGATCATCTCTAAATCTTTGTAGTCACAACATAGCATCTATGGGAATAGTAAACTTCAAAAGAAAAGAGTATTTATTGATTCTGCAAGTAAGATGAGTGGCTAATGTCTGTCCTTCTGTTAGAATGTAAGTTCCATGAGGATGGTTTTATGTTGTCTTTTTTCCTATTGTGTCCCTAGACTTTAGTAGCATTATACAGAGTAGATGATCAATAGCAGTGGAAGGAAACAGGGATGGAAAGAGGTAGAAAGGGAGCAGGGGAGGGAGGGAAAAAGAGAAAGAGAGATGGAGGGAGGAAGCCTCCCCTTTTGGACCAACTATGAAAACCAGACCATGTCAGACTACATTCAGGTACATAAGGTACATTTCTTGTGTGTGTGTGTATGTGTGTATGAGTGTGTGTGTGTGTGTGTGTGTGTTTTAATTTTATTGAATTACAGTTGATTTACAATGTTGTGTTAGTTTCAGGTGTACAGCAATGTGATTCAGTTATACATATACATATATTCATTCTTTTCAGATTCTTTTCTCATGTAGGTTATCCCAGAATATTGAGTAGAGTTCCCGGTGCTATACAGTAGGTCCTTGTTGGTGGTTACTCACCCTCTTCATATTTTCTTTTAAAGATGAGGAAGAAAGAAACTTCTCACTCCCTGGAAGCATCCCTTCCTGGCCTGGCATCACCAGGGAGTTACGCTTGGTCTGCTCTTTGTAGGGTACCTTCCCAAAAATTATTTTCAAAATTATAAAGTCAGTCACTTCATATTTTTTAAGCATCTGACCAAGGATCTCATTTATTTTTCCACTCTACGATGAACAGACTATTTCAGTTATGAAGATATTTAAAATACTAAAATTTTCCTTAGCAGAGCAAAAGTTGGGTTAAATTTCATATCTACCATACTTATTTTAGGAAGATAAGAATGTTCCCATCTAGATATTATTGAAACTACCTTGGTGAAAACTTTCCTCAATAATCTGAGCCACTTTCCTATAAATGTTATTTTGAAAAATATATGGCCATTTACAAAGCACTTTTAAATATATCTTCCAAACAATCATGGGAGAAAATAGGAAATCCCATTCTACAGACTAGAAAATTGAGGCTGAGAAGTATTTAATAACATACTTAAAGTTACAGAGCTTGGAAGAGGAGGAACAGGTATATGAACTGTGATCTATCTGCTTCTTCCAATCAGCTAGCTGACTCAGAGAAAAAATAATTTTTTTCTATTATTCGTATTTAATTCATAAACCAAGGCAAGCATCTTGCCACTAGCTCTCATTTTCTAATCTCTCACTAGTTTAATATAGAAAACACTAGCTCTGTAGGAATGGATTAAATTCTCACAGGAGAGATTCCTCAATGTGTTTAAAAACGACACGAACCATCAATACTTCTGCTTCAATTACCTAAGCATCTAAAAAGTCTTTTCTGTGTGTTTCAGAATGCACAGCTGTCAAACTGCTCCATCCATTTTATTCATCTTGAAATTAGTATTTGTGTATCTTTCCATTGCTGATGCCTCCCCGTGACCCTCTAGACTGAAGTTGCCTTCAGAAGAGACAAAATATAAATGGAAGTCGTAGTATTCAAAGGCAGGAAATGGCCAAAAGCCATCATTTGAAAACACACAGCAAAAAGTAGCAGTTGATGATTCTTAGAAAGTCAACTCGTTTCAAACATGAGGAACTTTTTTCAAAATGACCAGGAGTAAGGCAACAAGTTCAGAGTGTTTGAATATCTTGAGGAAAAGGGATCTTTCTTAGTTATTCTTTCAAAGAATAACTTGGTCTTTGTGTAGTGTTTGGAATTTGGCCATTCTAATAGATGCGTAGTAATATCTCATTGTTGTTTCAATTTGCATTTCCCTGCAAATTGACATATAATGTTGTGCCTCTTTTCATATGCTTATTTGTCATCTGTATATTTTCTTTGGTGAAGTGTCTGCTTTGGCCCATTTTTTAATGAGGTTGTTTGTGTTCTTATTGTTGAGGTTTAAGAGTTCTCTGTATGTTTCAGAAAACCATCTTTTATCAGATATGTATTTGCAAATATTTTTTTCTGTCCTAATCTTCAATCTTTCAGCAGTGTCTTTTGAAGAGCAGAAGTTTTTAATCTTAATGAAGTCCAGCTTATCAATGATTTCTGTCATAGACTGTGCCTTTGATGTTGTATCTAAAAAGTCATCACTATACTCAAGGTCATCTAGATTTTTTTCCATAGAGCTGAGGGATAGCAGGATACACCACCCCAAAGCATGCTTCTTTAGTATATGGATTATTTTGAGCTAAAGGCCACTGAAAACTATTAGATGCAAGAAAAGTTCTAAAACTTGGGTGCAAGTTTTCCTTTTGTAAAGTAAATTTACATTTATAAAGAAAATTTCCGTTTGAGAAGTCTTCCTCTCCCTTACTAGGAGGAGGAGAACTCAACAATTCTTTTTTTTTTTTTTGATGAAGACACAAAAAGAGAAAAATCCATTTATTTCTTTGTGCCTTTTAATGGTATTGTCTGTGTCCATTCCAAGACTAAGACAACCACACCAGGCCAAGCAAACATGGACACAGAGTTATAATGCTCCTTTACCTGCTAAGTACACAGCAGCAATTTTATGTGGCCTTGAACTTTCATCAAATCTGTTTCCGGGTGCTGTCAATTCCACCTTTAAAAAGCACTACTGTACATCAGCAAAAATACATGACTCAAAATATGTAACCAGATTGCTTAGTGGAACAAGAGATATCATTCCCTGAAAAGTATAGTAAAAAGTCACAGAAAATCATATGTGATATTTAAATGGCTTATTAATTGTTAAGTAAATAGAACATCTATCTTGGAATTTCATGTTAAATGAAGGTAAGGTTAACCTACCTTTGCCCACGCTCTTCACTAGAAGGAATCAAGAGCAGAATAACTGAGGCAGAAGAACGGATAAGTGACCTGGAAGACAGAATGGTGGAATTCACTGCAGCAGAACAGAATAAAGATAAAAGAATGAAAAGAAATGAAGACAGCCTAAGAGACCTCTGGGACAACATTAAACGCAACAACATTCTCTATATAGGGGTCCCAGAAGGAGAAGAGAGAGAGAAAGGACCAGAGAAAATATTTGAAGAGATTATAGTCGAAAACTTCCCTAACATGGGAAGGGAAATAGCCACCCAAGTCCAGGAAACGCAGCGAGTCCCATACAGGATAAACCCAAGAAGAAACACGCCGAGTCACATAGTAATCAAATTGGCAAAAATTAAAGACAAAGAAAAATTATTGAAAGCAGCAAGGGAAAAACGAAAAATAACATACAAGGGAACTCCCATAAGGTTAACAGCTGATTTCTCAGCAGAAACTCTACAAGCCAGAAGGGAGTGGCATGATATACTTAAAGTGATGAAAGGGAAGAACCTACAACCAAGATTACTGTACCCGGCAAGGATCTCATTCAGATTCCATGGAGAAGTCAAAAGCTTCACAGACAAGCAAAAGCTAAGAGAATTCAGCACCACCATACCAGCTCTACAACAAATGCTACAGGAACTGCTCTAAGGGGGAAACAATTCTTATCAACGGAAAAATGGCGCCTACTTAAATCTGCATAACAAACTTTGCTTAAACAACCCTTGTTTCCCATACTTTTCCTGGTCACCTTCCCAGAACCTATCGTGCCCAGATGCCCAAAATGCCTTTTGTTTTGTTTTGGTCTAACTGATATATAAATCCAAGTTCTAACATCCCTTTGAGCTTCTCATCTCTGGATATTCCTATGTGTAAACTCATGCAAATAAACTTCTGTTTTTTTCTTTTATTAATCTGTCTCTGGTCTTTCTCCTTTACAGGAACTCAGCTAGAGAAGGTTAGATGGATAGAAGAAAAGATTTCTTTCCTCCCCTGCAGGGTTTAATTTTGTGGACCTGCTTTCCAATGTACCCAGTGACCAAAAATGAATCATGCAACTTCACTGAAACTCTTCATTTTAAAATGGGGAATATTATTTATATGCATGTGAGACTAAATGAGGTGATGAACATGAGGAGTCTGGTACATTAAAAAGTAAGTACTTTAATATTTAAGGGTTTTAAAGGCACCAAGAATATCATTATGTAACCATGCAGGAACCAACCTTAAAGAGACTTAATACCAAACTCATTTCCACTTCACCCTGTTTTCTGTGTGGCATGAGAAAATGCTAGCTGAAGCTAACTTGGGACTTGCAAACAGGGACCCCGTCCTTAACAGCTGTGAGGCCTTGGGAAAGCAGAGTAATCTCTCATGCCTCAGTTTCCTTGTCTGTATGGGGTAAGCGGTAGTTTCTAGCACCTGGAATTGTGAGTAAAAAATGAATTAACACAGAAGAGGTCCTGGCACATAGCAAGGGGTCATGGAAGGTTAGTAAAAATTATTGTTGCTCTTGTTGATTTTGTTTGCCAACTGCAGGCCTGGCTGAGCTGTAAGTACTAGAAGCTTCTGGTTGACCTCTCCTGCTGTTCACTTTCTGTCAGCCTTTCTGAATCTGTGTCTTTGCCTCAACTAGACATAATATGAGGCTCAAATGTGAGTGTGGGTGTATTTTGATTTGTACTTTATTTATGCATAAATAACAATTTATTGTACAATTTCTTGCTTCTGTTTCTGCAATGAGTTATAATTCCTTTCTGTTTCTCTCTACTCACTCACGTTCACTTGCCTTTCCTCATCCTTACTTCCCCACCCCTGCCAAAGTCAAAGCAAACTTAGCTGAAATGGCTTTTTATTGTGAATTATCTGTGCTGGATCAATAGCTTTCAATGGAACAGAAGCGTTTCCTACCTCCTTGAAAGTTCACTTTGCTTTTGTTCCTATACTCATTGCATTGTTAAGAAAACAATCTCATTTTAAGATTAAATTTACTTGCAGAGATATTCAAAACAGCCAAATTTGATTAGTTCTCAAAACCAACATCAATTTGGCATTTCCAGTCATGAAAACAAACAAACAATATTACCAATTCTGTAGTAGCTTATAGTCTTTAACTAAAAAAACAAACAAATAAAAAAACCCAAAAAAAACAAACAAAAAAAACCAGACATCACAGACAATATAGAATTGTTAAAAGTGCAGGTCTGAACCCTGACCTGCTACTATTAGCTCTGTGACATTGAGCAAATCACTTGACATCTCTGAGCTTCAGTTACCCTAGCTATAAAGTGAGGATAATAATGGGTACCTTTAGTGCTGTCGTGAAGATTAAATGCAGTAATTGCCTTGAAATGCTTACTACACAGGTTGGTCTTATGAAATACTAACAACTAATTTTAAGTCAAATGATTTTAACTTTCAATTGTTACTTCTAAATACATCTGAACTTTGGAATGTACCAAAGCTTTTCTAAAAATCTTTATTTAATTCCTCAGCTATTTGTACAACATAGGTAGTTTTGCTCTAAACTATTTCATGTGAAATAGTCTCTCTTGTTTGTGCATATGACCCGTTTGATCTGGGAGCTGGTGTCTCCCTGAACTAGAACAAGGATTTTGAGCCCTATTATCATGCATGACCAGTAAGAGATGAAAGTAGCCTTTATTTTTCTTTCTGAAACTTAATACAAACTGACAGACCATAAGCAGCCGTTTCTGCCTCTGTGTCCGCTCCGAGGAGCACACCACACTTCCTGACCTCCCCCTGACCCGAGTTCTTTGCCATCCCTCTGGGCACAAATGGAAATTCACTCCCCGGCTCACAATCCTTCAGTCTCTTTGCTTTCCCTCCTAGATCTGCTAAATGAAAAGTGGCAAACTTCCAGGTCCCTCTCAAAACATTGTATAGTACTTGATTGTTAAAAAAAGAAAGGAAGGAAGGAAGGAAGGAAGGAAGGAAGGAAGGAAGGAAGGAAGGAAGGAAGGAAGGAAGAAAGAAAGAAAGAAAGAAAGGAGGCTACACATGCTTCCTGCCTCTGAGAAGTAGCTGTTAAGACCACCACAGGGTGCAGCATGGGGTACATATCTCCTGGAAAGGGGCAGCTGAGGATGACTCCAAATTTGGTTGGGGTGAGTGGACCCCTAAGATGCATCTAATTTTTCCATTGTCATGTGGCTACTGAGCTGATCATGTGGAAGAGAAACTTTCAGTTCAGTCTTAGATAAACTTCTTGGAAATTGTGTCAACTTGGGCAAATTTTACATGATAGGCAGTAGTGAAGATAGAACCTGCTTCTGATAATGTTTGTAAATATCCTCTGGGAACTTAACAAAAAGATTTCTTATTTTTTCCAAAATTCAGAATATTAAAGACAATTAGATAAAAAGATGAATGTTGAATGTCTCCAAATCTGCTCTAAAATTTGCCTCTTTGGTGTTAAATTGTATCTAGCATTTCCAGTGTAACTCTGAATTCCATATGGAATTAAGCATAACCGATGTTTTGTGTGTGCAGAAGCCATATGCCCTACCTGAAAATTTCTAAAATCCAGTTATTTTTTTTTATTATTAGAAGAATAATTAGAGTAGGGTTGCCAGACTTAGCAAATAAAAATACAGAACTCTTGTATTCTGAAATTCAAATTTAATCAAGGGTCCTGTATTTTACACAGTGACCCTGAGTTAGAGAAAATTTTTAAAAATTAAAAATAAAAATGGTAATGATCACATAGACGGAGGCTGGGCAGGGGCTGGTGTCAGATTCATTGACATCAAGAGATCAGTACACGAGGCAGGCACAGAGATACTGGACCCTGATTCTGCAGATCAGGGATACGCAAATAGAACCAAGAAACTCATTTTAATATAGACAATGAACCTTTATAAACAATAAAGATTTAATACCAATAATTAACAAAATGCTTAAAAATTTACAAGGACATACCAATGATATATTAGAAAAATTGAAAAGTGTTATGAAATAAAGTTCCCCAAGTCCAAATGGCTTGAGTGAAATAAATGGGAAAATGCAGAAAAGTAATTGATATATTGTTATAACCCTCGCGATGACACTGCAAGGGCCCAACTAGAAAAGCGACAGTGTTTTACTCCATTTTAAATGGCTTTCGGTGGATTATGAGGGTCCATGTGCAGCCTGAGACTGTTTGTGTCAAGATTATCTGAGAAGAACCAAGAAGGTATCCTGTTCCAACCCCAGCTGATATAATGCAGTTCAATTCTAGCACTCAGCGCCTGGAATTAGTGCACACTCCACCAAGTAAAATCTCGGTCCTCCCCGTGACTGTCCCACCTCAGACACCAGCCAGAATGTCAAGGGGTCCCCAAGCCACCTGATAGCACTGTAAATAGATATCCAAAAACCATTGATACTTTTAGGATGTTAATTTTTTTAATTAATGGGCCCACTGGCTACAAATTCGGAGGTTCCTACAACCTCCATCAGTTTCAATTATTCACTAGATTGACTCGCAGAATTCAAGAAAGAGTTATACTTCTCATCACACTTTTATTATAAAGGACACAACTCACAAACAGCCAAATAATGAATCACAAAGGTCTGGGAAGGTCCCAAATATGAAACTTTGTGCCTTCTTATGAAATCATGGTGTATCAGTTTCCCAGCACATCCACGTGTTCACCGACTAGGAAGCTTCCCTGAGCTTCAGGGTTTAGAGCTGTTACCGGGATTTCATTGATTGATTAAATCATTGGCCACACGACTGAACTCAATCTCCAGCCACCTTCCCTTCCCCGGGGGTCAGGCAGCTGGAAGTCCCAGCCCTCTCATCTGTACTTGGTCTTTTTGGTGACCAGCCCCCCCATCCTGAAGATATCTAGGGGCCGACCGTGAATTACCTCATTAGCATAAACTCAGGCGTGATCCAAGGGCCTCGTGAATAACAAAGACCCTTCTACTGCTTGAGAAATTCCAAAGGTTTTACAAGTTACATGCTAGGAAGTCCCGACAAAGACTGGATAAATTCTTTATTATACAATAAAGGGTGAGCAATCAGAATAAGTGTTTGAAAAGGTAAAGTACTCTAGATAATTGTTTTTCAAAATTGAGGACCCATTCATGAGTAGAAAAAATGATTTACTCTACTGGGAACCAGTATTACTTTCAATAGAATATAGAATAAGATAGGATAGGATAGGATAGAAAATATTAAAACAGCGGTCCCGGGGCTTCCCTGGTGGTGCAGTGGTTGAGAATCTGCCTGCCAATGCAGGGGACACGGGTTCGAGCCCTGGTCCGGGAAGATCCCACATGCCGCGGAGCAACTGGGCCCGTTGCGCATCTGGAGCCTGTGCTCCGCAACAAAAGAGGCCGTGATAGTGAGAATCCCACACACCGCGATGAAGAGTGGCCCCCGCTCTCCGCAGCTAGAGAAAGCCCTCGCACAGAAACAAAGACCCAACACAGCCAAAAATAAATATACATTAAAAAACTGCGGTCCCCAACATTTTTAGTATCAGAGACTGGTTTCCTGGAAGGCAATTTTTCCTTGGAAGGGCGGGCAGTGCAGGAGGATGTTTCGGCCGTTAATGCGAGCGATGGGGCTTCGCTCGCCCTCTGCTCACCTCCTGCTGTGCAACCGGGTTCCCAACAGGCCACGGCCCAGTAGGGGTCTGCGGCCTGGGAGTTGGCAACCCCTGTATTAAAGTATATCATATATAGTAAGGAGAACTGTTATTTTCTGAAATTTTGCTTTAGATAGATATAGATATACAGCTAAATATAGATCTAGTCCATTAGACATATATACACAGACATGCACATACATGTACATCTATATAGACATAAAATGGATTTTTACTGTGGTTTAAGGTCAAAAATATTTAAGACCAGTGCCCCAGATGGACAGATAACATTTCCAGATATTTTTAAGGTGTCAGGTGAGTTGCAGCATCATTTTACCCATGCTCTATTTTTAGTTTATCAGTTACTTTTAGGACTTCAATAAACATTTTATTTAGCATAGAAGCTATATGAAAATAACTCAGCCCATAGGATGATGAATTGCACTTATTTCTCTTGTTTAAAGCAAACACTTACTACACTATCTATGTTAATTTTTTTTTTTTTAAACTATCCAGTCACCTAGCTGAAAGTTGTAAATTTACCCTGCTCCACGGATATGTGGCCATTCCACCATCAGAATAAGAAAATTGCAGCCAGGAAGTCTTCCAAGAAAGGGTTCCTATTGAATTATGGTGCTGCTGTGAAATACATTTCCATATTTCCTGCATCAACTGAATCCCTTTCACAACTGCTTGGTCCATGGGAACATTACTTCATATACATAAATCTGAGGTTTTCTTTATGGCTGAGTATATGATCAATTTTTATGTTTTATGTTTACAGAGGAAATACACATACTCTTTTTTCTGAATATAGTTGATTTACAATGTTGTGTTAGTTTCTGCTGTACAGCAAAGTGATTCAGTTTTATATATACACATATATATATATTTCATATTCTTTTCCATTATGGTTTACCATAGGATACTGAATTTAGTTCTCTGTGCTACACAGTAGGACCTTGCTGTTTATCCATTCCCTATATAGCATGTATTCTTGTTAGAAGCAGAACTCCGAAAAGTCTACTAGGTCCAACTTATTATTTCTGTTGTTTAGTTCTTCTGTTTACTTACTTATTTTTGTCTGCTTGGCCTTCAACCATTAGGAGAGGTGAGTTGAAATCTCCCATTATGGTGGTGAATTTCTCAATGTCTTCCTACTGTTGTGTCAGTTTTTGCCTCACATATTTTGAAGGTCTTACTTTTAAACAGTCTTACTGTTTAATGGCTTGAACATGTTCTCATTATGCAACTACAGTCTTCATCTCTTTATCCTAATCTCTGTTAATATGAAGCACCCACTCTCTTTTAGTTAGTATCTTCCGGACAGGTTTTTAACATCCTTTACCTTCAACCTTTGTATCCAATATGCCTAGGTGTGTCTTTTGCAAACAGCATCTGTCAATATTTGTTTTTTAACTGGCATGTTTAGTTCATTTGCTTTTATGTAATAACTGACATATATTTCTATCTACCACCTTTATCTATTACTGCAGTTTGTCCCTCACTTTTTCCGTGCTTCATTTTAATCAGCCGCCAAAGACAAGAATTTTAGTGTTCTCACATCCCTCTACCTATTTTGCCCCCAGCACTCATCAGGTTCATACCATGCACAGCTTTGGTGGGTGGTCATAGCTATCTGTAAAGACGACAAGCAGCATCAAAATGTTTGTTCATCTTTTCTTTACACTATTTCTTGCAACAGTATCTTCTCGATTTGTCTTTAAATACTTCACACAAAACTCTTCTCAGTGAGGAGTTTTGCACGGCAAGGCGTTCAAAGCCTTTACTTTACATGCCTGAGAATATTTATTTCATGCCCTCAGATTTAAATGACAGTTGCGTCAATATAACATTCATATGTTCTAAGTTTTTTTTCCTCAATTCTTCAATGCTTTTAAAACACTACTCCACTCACTATAGACATCTGATTTTTGTTCTTCTATAGTCTTCTCTTTACATATGTGGGTTTTAGAATTTCCTTTGTCTTTGGTGTGATTAAATTTTACTATAAGCTGTAGATGTTTTTCCTTATCTCTTCTCTTTAGTATTCTATGTGTCTTTACAACCTAATGCCTATTTGTGTTTTTAAAATTAATTCTGCAAAATTTATTTATTATTTATAAATACATGAATGAAATAAAAATTTAAAAGGAATTTGTTCGTTTATTATTTCTTCAAATATTTCTTTAAATATTTCTTCCTCTCCATTTTTAATTTTTGTCTCTTTCTGGGACTCCTATTAGTTAGATATTCTACTTCTATCTTCCATATCCCGTAACTTTTATTTTATAATATTTATTTCTTTGCTCTTTCATCTATTCTGGGAGATTTTCCAAGTCTGGTGCTCCAATTCACTAATTCATTCCTTGGCTGTATCCATTCTGTTACTCTTCACACTGATGTGTGCTTTATTAAAAGTAAAATTGTGGAAACAGCAAATATTTCTGCTTGGTTCTCATTTTCTTTTCCTTATTGCTAATAATTTTCCTGATCTCATTTTTCGTGCTTATTAGGCTGCATTTAAATTCTTGGTCCGTCTGTTCTGAGAGTTCTACCTCTTACAGAAACTGTAACAGTATGTTTTTCTTTGAAATGCTCCTCCATAGTCTTGTTATGTTGTTGAATGAGCTCTTGTTGGCCCTGAACCTATAGGGCAGTGCATCAGACAAGATCCCTGAGAACGTGAACTTCCTGAGCTTGGAGGAGGAGGGTTTGGGCCCTGCATGGAGGGCCACAACCAGGAACCCACATCACCCAATCAGCCCTCCTGCCTCAAAACAACTCAGCTCAGCTTCTTCACCCTTACTAGCCCCACGCATTCCAGCCACTGCCAGTAGTTGGTGCCTGGGACCCTCTCTAGATGATCATTCCCCACCTGGTGGCTTTGGAGGGACAGAGGAGAGCGGGGAGAGCACTGCCCATAGACAGTCCCCACTTGTTTTTCTCAATTCTTAAGCATGAGACATTCAAGCTGCCCTGATTTTCCTCCAAAAGACCCTTGAACCAGAGCTCTAGGTTTCTGCAGGTGGCCGGGCTGGCACTGTCTGGCCCAAGGCATACCAAGAAGAACAAAAGCAGAACTCTACGGCGTCCTTCCTATTTTATCCTCACACCACATCAGCATCATCACTGTCTGCTACCGCTCACCCAGCCTCTCCCCACCACACACCACCCCAGTTTGGCCCCAACCTGTGGTTTCTTAGGTTTTTTTGTGGTGTTTTTCTTCCATCATTCCTCCAGGGTTGACCTCTTTTGGGGGATACAGGGAAATCAGCACTTTGTAGAAACCAGAAACTGACCACTCTACTTCCTTAACACAGCCAAATGAAAGTGTACACATTCTTTTGTGCACAAGCACAGTGTAACAACCCCCCCGGAGTTGTCTGGCCAGCAGAAGGGGGCAGGGAAAGTAGGGGAGAGAACCTCCAGTGATCCTTAGCCCAGGATACTCAGCAGGAGTTTTTGTTATAAGATTGGAAACTTCAAGGAGCCTTTTGAATGGGGGTGCTGAGAACAGGTATTTGAAAAGAATCAGTGTTGGCCCAGTAGAATTTTAAGGGCCTACCATTGTGTTGAGACATTTAACTTTCTCTATGTAAATATTTACTGGGTATACTTCCTTATTTTAGGAGCACATAGAAAGGAAGAGCAAAGCAAATTTTTTTTTTTTTCTTATTAGGCAATGCAGATCTTCAGAAGGCATTTGGTTCCACAGGTCTGCAGCTTCTGGGATGCTTGGGTCACGCTCCAGTTTACCAAGGACAGTGGGAGCCATGGCAACAGATGACATTCATGAGAGAATGAGGGAAGAGAAGATGGAGGCTGGAACAGTAGAGGAAGCCACCACGAAAAGCAGATGGGGAGGAAGAACCCCTGAAAGAATTGGGGAGCAGCGAGAAGAGGAAGCAAAACCATGAGCAGGGGGGTTTGAGAAGCCAGGGAGATCAAGTGTTTCACAAAGAACAAGCGCAGTGTCTAACACCCTGGTCAGGCCAACTACAACCAGGGATGAAGTGTGTCCTTGATTTTAGGAACAAGGAGTTCATGGAATTCAAAACGCTAGAAGCAGAAAGCAAACTTGAATTAGGGATGAACTGATAGTGAAGGAGAGAGCCGCTATGAGCAACTGTTCCAAGAAGTTTGGTTGTAAAGTGGAGGGTATGGGAGGAAGTGAGAGACGTTCTCTATATTAAAGAACTGAGCATGTTCAAATGACTAAGACAACAGATCTCAACCATGGCCAGCAAGTAACGCCACCTGGGAAGCTTTGATGCCTACCTGTGGCTAGACCCTGCCCACGGATGTTCTGATTTAATTAGTCTGAAGTGAGGCTGAGGCATCCGTTTTTTTGAAAGCAACCTAGGTGAGTTCAATGCAGCCATATTTGGAGCCACTGGTCTAAGGGAAGGACCCAAGTGAGAAGGAAAGAGCGAAAATATAAGTGAGAAAAAAGATGGGAATTCCCTGGTGGTCCAGTGGTTAGGACTTGGTGCTTTCAGTGCCGGGGCCCGGGGAACTAAGATCCCACAAGCCAAGAGGCATGGCCAAAAAAAAGAACGAAGGAAAAATGATAACCATGAACGGGGCTCAGGCAGGGCAGAGGAGTTGGTCTTCAACAGGAGGGACATTTCTTCTGTTGGGGAAAGAGAAAGGGAGGAAAGATGGGCTCAGAAGTTGGCAAGGGCACAGCTTAGATCGGGAAGGGAGCCCAGGAGTTCCTATGTGTCAGGCTGCATTTTCTGTGTGAAGTAGGAAGACAAGCCATCTGCTGAGGGGTCTGGGGAGTAGTTGGAGAGGAGATTGAGGACAGAAGAGAAGGGTTGGAAAGGTCGCTACAGCAGGAGCCTGAAACAGAATTTCTGACCTTGCTGAGGACCCGTAGGAGGCTGTGGGGGAAGCAGTCTATGCTCTTAGGTGATTTTCTCTGGCAGTGTTAAGACTCCAGGTTTTCTTAGACTGGCAAAGTGGACATTTATAGTTACATGGTTCATGATTGAGAGGCCAAGGGACACAAAGGAAAAAGTGCAGATAAAGGGAGTTATAGGTGTGGATCTTCCCCAGAATCTGGGGAAGATAGAAAAGGAATTGAAGAGACAAGAGGGCTGGTGGGAAGAAAGTAAAAAGTTCAATAGACTGGAAAGATCAATGAGATTGAAAAGGAAAATAGCAAGAGAAGCTGAGTCATGAAAGGGGAAGATAACAATGTTGTCATCAGAGTAGATGTTGGAATTTGAGTCTTCAGACATGCACAGAGCTGGATGATGACCAGGTCTGGGTACCACCAAGCGTGTGTATGGCTGAGGCAATATAGGAGAAAAAGCACCAGAACTTTCCATTTTCCAGAACACCCACTTTCCCAAATATTTCAATTGTCTTACTTATAATTTATATCTATGGTTTATAATTATACTATAAATAAATATACACTATATATAATATATAAATATAGTTATATATTATAACTATAGTTTGCCCAGTATATTTTTGAAAACATAATAGGGAGGGAAAAAAGGAAAAAATGTATATACAGATAAAAAGGACTAGATGATCATAAACCAAAATGTTAACAGTGAGATCATGGTTAATTTTTTTTCTTTTCTTTTGTCCAAAAGTCAAATATTTCTATAATTAGAAAAGGCAATACATTTTATATTTTATTTTATTTTATTTTTTTTGCGGTACGCGGGCCTCTCACTGTTGTGGCCTCTCCCGTTGCAGAGAACAGACCCCGGACACACAGGCTCAGTGGCCATGGCTCACGGGCCCAGTCGCTCCGCAGCATGTGGGATCCTCCCGGACCGGGGCACGAACCCGTGTCCCCTGCATCAGCAGGCGGACTCTCAACCACTGCGCCACCAGGGAAGCCCCATTTTATATTTTAAAAGGAAATGGTTTACCCTAAACGAACTTTGTTCCTTCAAGATGTATTAGTCTGGAAAGGAAGTAATATTCTGAACTACGGAACATAGTGCCATGTATTGGTACAGAGAACCTAATGCAAAGAGTAACTGCAATGAGTCACTTTCTCTCCTGCGTGTTTTAACTTGTGAGATAGCCATCAGGCCTAATTATTTGGATTTATAAATATTTACTCTCAAGACAATTTCCTTATGTTGATAATGTTGACTTAGTAAATGCAAGTTGACGTTGATATATAACAAGGCTTCCTCTTTTGTAGGTTAGGTAATTCCACTGAAAGAACTTCAGGAAGGACAGCAAGAATAAAAGGAGCAAAGAAGAGCTTCTCTGACTACCCAGTTTTAACCTGCAACCCCTTCAACAAACACACACACATTTCCTGTTCCCCTTTCAACCTCACTTTCCTCCCTAGCACTTATCTGTGCCACAGGAGTGCATGAAGTCTGATATACAACATACACACAAGTATTCGTGTATCTTTGGTACAGATTAATTCAGAAATTCTGATTTACCTGGTCTGTGGTAGGATGTGAGTGTTGCTATGTTTTGAGGGTCCCAAGGTGATCCTTCCCTGTAGCCAGGACCCCACATCATCAACTCAGTTAAATCGAAATGGAATTTTGGGAGGCTTACTTCCTTGTTCCATGACTACCAAGACGTTTTCTGGGCTGTTAACATTCCTGTCACTTTGGGTCCCAGCCACCTTGAATACCTGCTTGTTCAATTTCCTGATACACAAATTTTCAGTGTCTGCCTTTTTGTCTCTCCTTGTAAAAATGAAGAAAATAGATGCCCACGGTCCTTTGAAAAATGATTGAGTAAAGGGCAAATCACATCTCTTAGGTACTTCAAAAAGGCAAAATGAAAGCAATGCCTTTGATGGAAAAGTTACACCTGTAAGAACTTGTCAAGGGCTGCTTGAAAATGTTTAATGGTGCGCACAGGGACACAGCTGGCAAGAGTGCCATAATGAGATTGAACAGAAGCCCGGTAGCCACATCTGGCAGAGGTCACAGAGGGCCGCTGTAAGGAAGTTCATCAGGGATTATGAAGCAGCAGCTGGCAGGGCTACAGGTGAAACCAACTCAGATGACATAAACTTTACATAAAAAATCACTTTCTCAACCGGCATCATCTTTTTTTTTTTTTTTTCAAGTTTTGCTTTTGAAATAATTATGGACTTATAGGAAATTGCAAAGATAATACAGAGAGGTCCCATGTACCTTTCACTCAGTTGCCCTGGATGGCTGCATCTTGTGTAACTACAGTCCAATATCAAACCCAGGAAACTGGCATTGGTACCAGGTGTGTGTACAGTTCTATGCCATTTTTATCATATGTACACTTTCATGAATCATCACTACAATTGAGATATAGAAATATCCCACCATCTTCATTTCTCCGGGATAAATGCCCAGGAGTGTGGCTGCTAGGTCTTCCCAGTGGATTGATCTTTCTATCCTTATGGCCCTCTCCGTACCTGGTAATTCTCTTTGCTCTCAAGTCGGCTTTATCTGCTTTCTTCTGACTCATGTTTTCTTGATATATCTTTTTCCACTCTTTTACCTTTAGCCTATCTATATTGTTATGGTTGAACTGAATGTATTAGAGACAGCATATAATTGTGTCATTTTTCTAACACAAAGAAAAATTAATAGACTTTACTTTTTAGAGGTTTTAGTTTGATGGGAAAATCTTACAATTCCCCTGTTATTAACATCCTGTTATTAACATCCTTGCAATTCCCCTGTTATTAACATCCTGCCTTAAATGTTCCAAACTGGAACATTTGTTACAATTGATAAACCAATATTGATACATTATTATTAACAAAAGTTCATCATTTACCTTAGGGGTCACTTTTGTGTTGTACATTCTACGGTTCTGACAAATATACGATGTCATGCCCCCCCCCCATTCCAGTGTCACCCGAATAGTTTCACTGCCTGAAAGATCTCCTGTGCTCCACCTACTCATTCCTCCCCACCCCAAATCCTCAACAACCCCTGATCATTTTACTGTCTCTAGCATTTTGCCTTTTCCAGGATGGCATATATTTGGAATCATACAGTATGTAGCCTTTTCAGATTGGCTTCCTCTACTTAGCAATATGCATTTAAGATTCCTCCATGTCTTTTTACAGTTTTAGTGGCTCATTTTTTAACATTGAATAGTATTCCCTTATATGACTATATCACAGTTTGTTTATTCGTTCACATGTTGAAGCCGTTCACATGAATCACCCCAGCAGGATTATCCCAGTGTCCTGGGACTAATGCCCTGCATGCCATGTCCTGTACTTCCAAGGGGCAAGGAAGCCTCAGGCTGACCCAGGACAAGAAATGGGACTGGAATCTCTAACCAAGCCCACCAGGCTCTTCCACAGATGCTACCTCCTTTCTAGTGCCTGCTTATCCTAAATAACTATGAAAGGCAGGACACACATTATCCAGATACTCATTCATTTATTCCATAAATATTTATTGAGCACCTACTATGTGCCACATGTTGTAGGTGTTGGAGGGACAGCAGAAGTAAAGCAAGTTCTCTGCTCTCCTGGAGCTTATATTCCCATGTTGGGAGATAGATAATGAATAAATACACAAGAAGAAAGATACACACATATATAGTGTAATGTTATGGCAATGAATACCATGGAGAAAAGTAAAGCTGGACAAGAAAGTAGAGATTGCCAGGGTGAAAGGCCACAGATGTGTTGGGGAAGGGCTCTTTGTGGTGGCGACCTCTGAATAGAGACCTAAGAAAGAGAGGAGAGGGGCCTTATAGACCTGCAGGCAAGTGCAAAGGCCCTGAGGTAGGATCATGTTTGTCATTTTTAGAAAAGCCAACCAGAGTGAGTGAGCAGGGGAGGAGAGAAAGGCAGAGGGGAGGCCCGGAACTGGACCACGTGTGGCTTTAGAGGTAATGAACAGGATACTGATTTATTCTAAACCAGGTAGAAAGCTCCTGAAGGCTTTTCGTTGTTTGCCTCGATCTGGCTTATCCTTTCTGACAGTCACCCAGGAGGCTGCAGGGGGTACTTTCTGTGGAGGGTGGCTGCAGAAACTGGAACACCATCTTCCAGGAGATGCTGGTAGTTTGGGAAGGACTAGCTGTGGTAGACTTGGTTGAGAAGGACTGTGATACGGAATCCATGTCCAATTTAGAGCCGGAAGAATTTGCCGATGAATTAAATGAGCAATGTGAGAAAAGCAGGAGCACGCAGGTAGGTGCTGAGTTTAGAGCCTGGGCAATTGGATGACTGACCATGGTGCCATTTCCTGAAATGACAGCACTGAGGGAGGAGCAGGTCTCCAATGAGAAATCAAGAAGCCCTGATGTAGCAGATGCTTGACCGTAACATTTTTCTGAGGTAAGTAGAGGACTTCCAGGAATCCTCCAAATTCATAAATACCACCGTAACCTATGATTTTTCCCATAAAATACAGTAGAGTGGCCTCTTCCTTTTGGTCCCTTAAAGATCTCTCTCTTGCTTGAGAACAGATATGGCCGAGGGCAGAGAACTCTCTTGAAATGTCATAAATGCCCTTTTCTCATTGCTCCGTAAGACCACAAAGTGTACCCATTCAGGGGGTGACTGTTCCACACTAAAATTTGACATTGCACTCTAGTTTATCCAGAAATTTTAATTTTTAGCTAAGGATTTTTTTAAGGCATTTCACTTCCATTATCAGCATTAGCAGTAGTTTCTTTTCTGGCCACTTTTCAAAATGAAATAGCATTGGTTTCACCTCACTAGGTGAAAATTGGTTTCTGAATATCAGACGATGACTCAGCATAAGAAAGCCAAGTCACAACAAGATTGCTAAGTGAGCTAGGAGCATCTCTCAGAAGCTAAGTAGATCATTCAGTAACATCAGCTTGCCTACACCTAATATATTCAACTGTATGAATCAGTCAAATTTGAAAGTCTTTCAAGTTACAAACGAGGTTTCCATTTAAACCTCACAGATGATTAAAACCATGAATTTTAAATCCAAGAATGTTTAAGTTGATCACATCCAGTTTCTGCTAATTTGTTTTACATCCTGTATGCTATCCATGAAATTGTATGCTCTGAGACTTCTCCCCTTATGCCCTGTGGTAATGCAAAGCTTCCCCTGCCTACTTTTTTTGTTTGTTTGTTTTTGTTTTGTTTTGCGGTACACAGGCCTCTCACTGTTGTGGCCTCTCCCATTGCAGAGCACAGGCTCCGGACGCGCAGGATCAGCGGCCATGGCTCACGGGCCCAGCCGCTCCGCGGCATGTGGGGTCTTCCCAGACCGGGGCACGAACCCGCGTCCCCTGCATCGGCAGGCGGACTCTCAACCACTGCGCCACCAGGGAAGCCCCCCCTGCCTACTTTTAAGAATTTGTTAAGACCTCAATAAAGCTTTAGATATCCTAAAGAAAATACGTTTGAACGGAAACAGAAAGACTTTGGTTCAAGTTCTATCTCAACCATTTACAAGCTGTGTGACTTCTGGAAATTTGCTTAGCCTCTCTGAGCATGTTTCTCCATCTTTCAGTGGGGATAATGACACCTACTGTGTGAGGTTCTTGAAAATGGTCTAGAGTAAGTGCCTGTGGTGGTCATGGAGATGCACCATGCAGACTGCCCTTCAAGAGATGCAGCCGTGGGCTTCCCTGGTGGCGCAGTGGTTGAGAGTCCGCCTGCCGATGCAGGGGACACGGGTTCGTGCCCCGGGTCCGGGAAGATCCCACATGCCGCGGAGCGGCTGGGCCCGTGAGCCACGGCCGCTGAGCCTGCGCGTCTGGAGCCTGTGCTCCGCAACGGGAGAGGCCACAACAGTGAGAGGCCTGCGTAGCACAAAAAAAAAAAAAAAAAAGAGATGCAGCCATGAGGAGGTCGGTGTGCCAGGGCTCTGGCTGCCACACCTTTGGATTTGCTGTGGCATTTACATAGAGGCCATTCCTCCCAAGCCAAGACATGGCAGGGGTATTAGCGCTGTGCCATTTGGCGTCTAAAGGTCAAACTCTGCTGTGGATTCCCATTGGCCTGGTTGAGATTTTTCTCAGAGCTGCTCTGAACAACCTATGACTGTTTCTACCCAGTCATCTTTCCTTTTCTGTCTCCACGCACAAGAGTCAGACTGCATCACAGGCTGAAGAAGCTCCCTGTCCCCACCTGCTCTCTAGCCCTTCATCCTTCACACGTGTTTCCCTCAATATACCTCTTGCATGTCTGATTGTGTCTTAGTGTCTGTCTCTCGTGGGACCCTAACTGACATGCAACCTTTAATGGAGACAAGTAGGACCTTGGACAGGGGTCCTGAGTGGTCCCGCATTTCTTCTCACCAGGACATAGACCACATGGCTGCTTCTCTGAAAGGTTACTTGTGAACAGCTAGTTCAACATTAGCCATGCTTGAAAATTTCTGTTGCTTTACTGCTCTTAACTTATGACCTCCGAAGCACATATATCAACTTCCTAGCATGGTTTTGTCTGTTCTCTTCAGAACTCTTAACTCCACCTTTGTGTCAGGTCCATTATCACCCCACCCGATCCCGTCCCATCGCTATTCCAGCTCCTTAAAATTTCCAAGCTCTTGGAAATACATATACAGATAACCTCAGGAACTGGCTCATAATCCCCCTATATTAACATTACCAAGGAAACAAGAACTTAACTGTGCAACTACCCAGACTGCCTCCAAGTTTGGGTCATAATCATTAGTGTAGCGTGGAGGGCAAAGCTTGTACTCTAGAGCCAGACTGCCAGGGCGCAGATCCTGAACCTGCCACTTATTAGATATGTGGTCCTGACTCTGAGAGTGTGACTTTGAGTAATTGGTACCTCAGTTCCTTTGTTTTGTAAAAATCAGGTAACAATCACATAGTGAATGTTCATTCCTCATTAATGTCTGCTATTATAGGTATAACCATAAAATGTTTTTCCAATAAACTAGGATGCTGTTATGAATTTGGTTTCTAAATATGGATTTTGTTTTAGAGAATAAAGTTAAGGGATTGTGTTTCCTACATCTGTTCATTTACATAAGTTTTGCAGTATTAGTTAAGCCATATCACAGTGCATAGTGCCTGAACATAAGTAGTTCACTAACAACAAATTAGCCTTCATAGATTGTAATGGTTGGATGGTAGGAAAAAAGAATTAAAGAGAAAATGGAGAATAAATGGAAAGAAAGAAAGGTAGACAATAAAATAATATCCAGGACCAAGGAGTAAAGATGAGGTTTCAATGTAGCAGGGTCTTTATTTCTCAGTTTGTGATGCAAAGTAGCAGAAAGAACAGTAGAAAGGATGTAAGGCAGTGTTTCTCAACATTTTCTAACAGCTTTACTGAAGTGTAAATATGTTAAAACCTGCATTTATTTAATATATACAATTTCATGAGTTTTGACTTAATATCCATGAAACCACCACAGTGAAGTCAACTTTTAAAAATAACCATTGTCCCCTACCCTGTGAGAAGCCTTTTTAGATATTTTTCTGTAACCATCCCTCCACCCCATGAAAATTTAATGCCACAGATATGTGTTTATGTAGTATGGCCCTTTGGAGATGACCACTGTAATATCTAAAAATTTTTTGCCCCCAGGAACCAATTTCCCCCTCATTGGAGGCAACACTGCCCTTGCTGAGAAGGGATGCTGTAATGCTCCCTGAGTTCTAGTCCTGTGTTAACTGATTATTCAACATTTGCAAATCACTCTCACTTTTTGAGACTCAATTTTCTCATTTGTAAAATGAAGAGGTTGAACAATATGCTCTTGAAGACACCTGCAGCCCTGGAGTCCTGACCTCTCTGTGGTTCGCATGGACCCCCGGTAGCTGATCCATCCTGCCCTCCCTGCCTGCTTGTCTACCCATCTTTTCAGGCAGAAGAAGAAGGCAGCACACTCTGTTGTGATTGTCAATGTGTGTGCCGCTCTCCCTCCAAAACCACACAAGCTCTTTTAAGACCAAGTCCATGTGCATTTGGTATAGTAACTGGCAGGAACTGGGCACTCGGTTGACTCTGTAGAATGGGCTGCACAGTGTACGTACAGGTGGAAGTACATGAAATCGCCAACGTTAGACCTTTTGGACGTCAAAATATAGGCTAACTCAGGCACTAGGGAATTAAATAACCCCGGCTTTGTACTGTAGCTCCCAGAGTGGTATCTGGCATTTCAAGAGGTCAAGAAACGTTTAAACAAGGAAAGAAGTCCACAGTGGGACAAAAGCACAGAAGTCATACTGTTACCGATTTTATATTTCTTCAAAAGTGCCTGGTAACATTGAGCTAGAGCGGATGATTTTCCCCTAGATCCAGCAGGTTAGTTAATGAGCTTGGCCGAAGTTGGGCACACAGGGATATTGCTATTGCAAAATTTTATGCTCTTCATCGTATAAATCTGTCATAAAAAATGAAAAGGAAACAATTGCTTACATTTGTAAAGCACTTTCTAGTTTCCAAGGGACTTTCTCATTAAGTATCTCATTGCAGGCTCCAGAAAAGTTTCATCTAGTGCAAAAGGCAGTCGAACTAAGTAAATCCACTGAACCAGTAATTGGATCCTTCCACTGTCAACCACATGTTTATCTTATGTAGATGTCTTAAGCATTATCTTCACAGACTAGTTGAGAGTATTCACAGTTGCCATGGATACAAGATGCCATTTCGCATCCTCAGCCATCAACCCTGTGAATAGACTAAGAAAATGTAAGAAACCAGTTCCACTAGCAGCTCCCAAGGCTTAACATCATAGAAAGCAAGAGGTAAAAGGATCTTTAACTGTCCGTGCAGTTATTCTTAACCTTAGGTACATCAATCCCTAAAATTGACTAGAAAACTTTATGGCTATGAGAATGTTTCGGATGAAATTCCATAGCTTTCATCAGATGATGAAGGTGGACAGGCTTCATGATGACAGCCTACCATTTACATATGAGATAATGGAGCCTGGAGAGGCCAAGGGAATTTCTTGGGGTTCCACAGCACTAGTTAGAGGCAGAACTGGACTTGTGGCACTCCTAGTTAAATGTTCTTTTCCCTTGTCACTCAAATGTCTTCAGGAGCCATAAATTTTTGACTTCAATCAGGGAAGAGATATATCTGTGTGTTTCAGAATTAGACTATGAAAGGGTTTTGCACAAGCCTGTCTCCTTTATCCTAAGCTTCCAGCCTTTAATTGGGATGAGTCAGCATTTCCTGGGATGAGTCAGCGGTAAAGTATACAGAAAAGGAGTCATTTCACAAGGTGAAATTTGGTAGGTACACATTAAAATTTTGAACAGAACTGTTAATATTCTGTGATTATAGATGAACACATTCAGTCTCCTTGGAAATGGTTAGGGCCGATGCCATTATTTAAGAATTAAGAAACTGGGAGCAAATCTCATTTGTAACGTGAACAGCCTTAATTCGTACAAAAAGCAGCAATGAAGATGGTGGAAAAGCTTATTCATGTAAATGTCAAGGACAAAATTTTAAAAGGCCACAATGCCAAAGTGACAAGTGAGAAGATAAGAAATGTTAGTAGAATTTAGGAAATAAGATTTCCCTTAGTTTTTGAATGTGGGAAGTTTCTCAAATTATCTGAAGAGTACATTAAAAAAATATAGTTATCTCATCAATATCCTGAAAACTAGTCATTTAAGTAGTACTTTAAAAATATAGTTATCTTTTATAAGATAACTATATAGTTAACTATATAACAGTTTATAACTATAAAATACAGTATAAACTATACCGTTTATAGCTATAAAAATATAACTATATTTTATAACTACATTTTTAAAAAATATAGTTATCTTATAAAAAATATACTTTTCTTAGTCTAAGGACAATCAATTAATTGGATGCTTAACTTATGTAAGAATAGGGAAACAGTTACTGCTGTTTACAAAAGAATAGCATTTTCCACCGCATCTGTCCTTGACCCATTATTCTAGCGCCTTCCTCCACGCAGATCTTCAGATGCCATATTTTGTCCTCCCATCAAAATTAGCTTTCAAGAAAAAGGTCACAATACTAAAAGGTAAAGCCCTGACAATATTGTCAATGTCTATATGGCAAACTGCCAAAATCTCAAAAACTGCAGAGAAATAAAACCCCTGAAGCTCGTGTTACCCTATTAGCAAATGTCCAAATCTTTCCTGGCCT
This sequence comes from Leucopleurus acutus, assembly GCF_964270905.1. Taxonomy (NCBI): domain Eukaryota; kingdom Metazoa; phylum Chordata; class Mammalia; order Artiodactyla; family Delphinidae; genus Leucopleurus; species Leucopleurus acutus. The sequence goes on along the minus strand of NC_139159.1, from coordinate 8,680,455 downwards.
GTACAGTTCCGAAAATAGCAGAATGTGGATCTGAGGAACTGAAGCACCGGCTTCAAAATGAAGGACACGATGAGTGCGTTTGCTGCTCGCCAGGCAGACAACTAAGTTCCCCCAAGTGTCGTTGGAAGTCCAGCTCCCCATTCTTCCAAAGCCTGGAGGTCACCCAGGAGGGGACGGCGGAGAGAGGAAGGCCTTGGATGCCAAGATCCCCATCTCCAGGAGAGCGCGCTGGGGATGCAGAGGTGGGCCGGAGGCTCTGGCCTCGGGACTCTCGTGGCTCCGTCCCTGTTATCTTAGAAGAAAAGGACTGATAGTGGCTGTGGCCCAAAGATGGTGAAGACGTGAACCTTAGAGACCCTCTTTATAGCACTTCTAACTGTACGGGGCTCTCTGAGTGGGATGGGGAATTAAGCAAATGGTGGGGGAGGGACAGACACCGCGTGGGGAAACCATCCATCAGTCACCGTCACGGGACTGATTCCGCAAAGGGTAGGGAAGATGCTACTTCCCTCTCCAGGTTCTGGTCCAGCTTTTGGCCGTCTAGGAGACAACTGAAAACTGTTCAGAGCAGCTGCAGAATTACGGCCTTGGGGGCCGGTAATCCTTTTGGAGCATGGAAGCTTAGAGAAGGTATCACAAAATGCTGTTCCATTAGCCCCCAATGACCCGACGGCCAGCCTACTATGTGTAGGCCCCTGTGGTCCAGTGTAGAGATGGGAACACAACCTGATTACAACCTGCTTATGGTGACGACTGAAAGAAGCCCCCCTCCACTCCTGCTAGAATAACTGAAAAGAGGGATCCCTGGCCTGGAGTGAGGGCTTCTAAGTGGGGAGAGCAATGGGCCCCAGAGATGGATTGCATCAGTCATGCTTCCCTGGCACTGCTGACTGCTGTAAGGCTCCGTGCCCCTGACTCCCAGTAGAAAATATTTTTGGCCAGTCTCTGGCATCGTGCCTTATGTATTTGCGGAGCTGTTATTCTATAAGATCTGAGCCAGAGGCACGCCAGTTTTTTGCCAGTCATGCTGAATCTGCCATCCTTCCACCCTTCCACCTTGTATTTTTACTCGGAGTCCCAAGTGTGGGTCCAGGAAGAAGGGCTTTTGGTTCCTCCGTGGAGCAACAAATACATCTGCTTTATGTAGCTAGACTTGATGAAATTGGAGGACCCTAGAAACTAGTTTCAGGATACTTTTCTTTGAATAAGGGACCTGATTCCAGCTCAAGAGAATGGTTTTCATGAAAGACATAGAAATTATTATATTAGTTATACACACACACACACACACACACACGCTATTAGATCCTTCAGGCAAATATAGTTTAAGTAAAATTACCTTGCAGAGAAATTGAATCCTTGAGATTCTTCCACTTTCTTTTTCTTTTCTTCACTTCTCCAATGCTTTCTAAAGACTCCTAAATCACATTAATATTTCCTTTTATATACCGTAGAATTGCCATACGTATAATCAGTAGTTATTCTCTAATTATTTGATTTTTCTCCATGCTTAGTTTCTTTCTGGCATTAATTTTGAGATATAAGAAGACTCAATTAGTTCTATGAGTTCCCTAGACTAGGAAACTTAAGACCTAGCAACAGCTATTACTTAAACGCTATTTTTTACGAAGAGAATTTGGCAACAAGTACAACCAATCCTGATAGAAAATGTAAAGAATTGAAATGAAAAAAGGAACTATAAGTTTCTTAGCTAATATGTTTTCAGATTATTTTTCCATATTATAACACAGTATTTCCAATTCTAATCTATTTTTGACTAGATTTTAAAATTACTTCTTCTTATATGAATTCATTCTATGTATTTATGATACAGATACTAGCCAGGTTTATTTTTTCTCTAGTAATATAAAGTCAAGCTGTTTGATGAAAATGCCAGTTCCTTTACTTGTTGAGATACAACTCATACGGGAATAATTGCTTTGGGAACCCTTTGAGTACAGAATGCTTTAAAAGTGTTCTTGTATTTACCGACATGGCCCTCATTGCAACACATTCTACTAATGTAAAATGAAAACACACAACTGAATCATCAGGATCAGTTGAAATTCACTTTTTCCTCTAGAGAAGAATTTACTATGAAAAATAAAAACAGGGAAATACTCATTTTTAGTTTGCAATAATACAATTTCATTTAGGAAGACCGCTTACAAATGAGAGCCACTTTCTAGGAAGCAGGTAAAATGCGACTTTAAAACAGTGTTTTAGTAGGTATACACAAGTCTGGAAATACTTAATTTGGAAAGCATTTAACTGGAGGTTGCGAAGGGTCAACACGAGGGGAAAAAAAACCAACTAGGACAAATCTTGTCCTCAGGTTCTCACTTGCAAATCCCAGTGGTGAAGCCAATGGAAAGTTTATGGAAATATCTGAAAGGCACATTTGGCCTAGTTCAAAAGCTCTCTTAAATTAGTATTTTAATACATTGTCCTAGTTAAGTCTTGTCTTTATGATCCTTTTAACATTGCTTCACCCAGGGTTCATTCATAGCTGACTCAGAAATCACAAAAATGAGGATAGGCTAACAAGAGACCTTTGACCTTTTGTTTACTTTCGGAGGTAACTTGACTTCCTAATCTTCTCCACCCCAATGCTGAGAAAAGGCCCTATGTAAAGAGATTCATGGATCCAAGGTAAGCTTTGCGGTTTTTTTTGTTTGTTTTTTGTTTTGTTTTTTTGTGGTACGTGGGCCTCTCACTGCCGTGGCCTCTCCCGTTGCAAAGCACAGGCTCCGGACACGCAGGCTCAGCGGCCATGGCTCACGGGCCCAGCCACTCCACGACATGTGGGATCTTCCCGGACCGGGGCACGAACCCATGTCCCCTGCATCGGCAGGCGGACTCTCAACCACTGCGCCACTAGGGAAGCCCAGCTTTGTGTTTTTTAATGCTCATAAAAAGGGGAGTAAAAACAGATGTAAAATGTATAATACTGGCACTTAGCTTGGGAGAGTTTAGTCCCTGAAACTAAATTGTGTGTAACTGACAGTATCTAATGTCATGAATATTGTCATAAGTTTTATTTTATAATACTGAGTATATAAATATCATTGTAACTGTTTCTTGCATTAGAAGGAGGAAGTGAGGAAACCTCTAACTTCCTGTTATCTGTATTTACAAAGCTTCTATTTTGTCCTTGTAAGATACACAGCTATGTATCTTCTCAATGGTACTAAATTTCGTTTCTGGAAATGCAGGAGCAAAACATCACCTCACGACATTGTGGAGTCAGTTACCAATGAAACTTGATTTCCTCAGAGAGGTAGACCTTGTTAAGTACCCACCATCAGGTTTTTTTCAGACCTATCTTTGCAGGTAGGACCAAAGCAGCTTCTGGGAGAAATCTGCTAAGAGAAGAAGGAGCCGGCGAGACATTCTCTGCTCAAAACTAAGCCTTGTCCTGGAAGGATAATTTGGACCATACACTCTGGAGCCAGATGGACCGAGTTCATATCCCTGCTCCATCATTTACGAGCTCTGTGATATCCTTACTTTATGTAACCTCTCTGGGCCTGAGTTACCTCATCCCTAAAAAAGGTACACAACGAAAGGGTTTTATCAGAATTTGAGTTCAAATATCTTGAGCATTGTTTTCTCAACTTAGTTCTCATTATGATTTTATATTAAGTTCTTTCACTTAGATTTGTCTCTTAGCCCAACTCTCCCCTCCCATTGATAAGGGGGCCTGTAGGGGGAAAAGCTGTGTGAAGGCAGAAGGAGACGGTAAGCTAAAAGCTGAAAGAGCTGCTTTAGTAAAAGTCTGTGAGCTTCCCTGCCCCTGCTCTACCTTGGTAACTATCTAGCATTATTTCACAAAAAGGAGAGAGAGGCCTTCTCCTCATGATGCAACACAACCCTCGGTGGGCTTCTGTGAATCAGAAGAGGCGGATGAGGCCAGGGACCTGCCAATGCGGGGTGGCAGGGCTAGAGAAGAGGAATAAAAGCAGATGCTACTCTGCAACCATGTCTCTAGTTCCTCTGCCCTCTCGAGACACTCCCAGGCGGTGCTCGGAAACATGGTCAAGAATTGGGGCAAGGTGTTAAGCAGTTACCAGAAATGTATCAAATCACCAAGCATGTCTGGCTTCTCTGTTACACACCAGGCATTGTGCTGGCAACTGGCGACACTAAAAGATGATGACGATGTCCCTGACCTCAAATCCCCGTCTGGCTCATCCAGGGACCCAGATATTTTAAAGACCATGTGTGGAATTCAGAAGCAGCTGAAGGCCCAGGAAATGTGCGACTGCACGGGGGACCCACGGTTGGCGGCATCAAGGGAAGAGAAACGTAGACGGCAGCTCGGAGGAGAGAGATTTCAGACAGAGGGTGCCCTGCAGGGCAAGAAAATGAATTTTTGCTTTACATTTACATTTGCACCTCTTAACTAAGATCGTCTGAAAATGTTGATGGCACAAACGAAGTGAAGTCCTGCTTTAAAACCGAACAGATCAACTGCTTATGGCTTAAGCATGTAATTAGTCCTAACATCACCATTTCAGAAATGTCCTGACATTAATACTGACGAAATACAATTTTTTTCGCAAGAAGGGTGGGTTGCATCCCTTGGCGTCTGTGTGCACAGAGACGTGGGACAGGAACAAAATTCCAGGAGAAAGGCCAGGAGGAGGTGGGCTCCGTCCAGACGTTGCACACGTGTCGCCAGTCCCGCCCCCGGCGCCCCGCCCCCGCGCCCCGCCCCATCCCGATCGTACAGGGTCCGCCAACGCTCGCGAGAGCCCTCTCGCCTTCCACGTCTGCCACGTTCCAAAGGACCGGGACAGACTGGAAAGTCGAAAGCAGCTCGCGCTCGCAGGCGGCTGCGTCGCGCCAGAACAGCCCTAAATCTGTAGGGGGTGGGGGAGCGCGGCCGGGTTCCGTCCCCCTCAGAGGAGCCCTTGTGATTGGCTTCATGTCCCGTCACTCAGCTTTCCGCGGGCGGGGAGGAGGCGGGGCTCAGGCGAGAAGGGGCGAGGCCTCGGGCGGGAGAGCGGCGCGCTCTCGCGTCGGGAGGGCAGTCACCGGCTCGGCGCACGCGAGGGTCGGGCGCGCGCAGGAGGCACGCGGGCCAAAGTCCTCAGAGGCGCTGCGGGCGGTGCCGAGACACCCGCGCGGCTGCAGGAGCCGCAGCTCGCACCCGCTGCAGCGCCCGCCGCAGTCAGCGCGCCCCGCGCCGCCCGCGTCCCCCACGCCCTGAGGGAGACCCCCACCCCTCGCCTGCTCCAGCGGTGCGCGCCATGGCCCCGCGCAAGAATGCCAAGGGCGGCGGCGGCAACAGCAGCAGCAGCAGCAGTTCCAGCAGCCCGAGCAGTTGCACCAGCGGCGGCAGCAGCAGCCCCGGGGCCCGGAAAGGTCAGAGGCGCTTCGGGGCCGGGGTCCGGGACCGGCCCTGGGGATGAGGCCCGGGCGGCGGGCGCTGCGGGTCCACCGCACGAGATGCCGCGGAGCGTCTCCTCCATCCTCCGCGTCGTTCCTCCTTTGGCCGCGGGGCGGAGGCCGCGCTCGGTGGGCCTGGCGGGCGGGTTGGAGGGGCCGGGCCGAGCGGGGTCCGCGGCCTCGGGTTGGTCACGCCGGGGAGCCCCTTCCCGGCCGATCCTTCACCTGCAGTGCGCAGCCGAGATGGAGATCGTATTGATCTACTCTTTCTTGGCTTGCCGTGTAATTGGTGATGGGAGTAAGAGAAACAATTTACCTTTGCCGTACATATTTTGGGGAGTTTGGAAATGAGCCAAAGTCAGAGAAAATAAGTTCCTGCCAAACCAGCAGCTTTTAAGAGCAACTCAAAGGAGAATATTCAATGAGGGCTGCAGGGGTGAGTGTGTGGGAGTGATCTGAATGTTCTCGAAGATTATCTTAGATACTTTTGCTTTTATGTAGCTTTCTTATGGTGCGAATACTGGGCGAGCTTCTCTGTTTTTTCCCTTTGTCTTTTAAAAGAATCTATTGGATATTCACCTTTCTCTTCCATGTGCTTATCCAGGAAAGTGGGAGAACAGATGTTTTAAATCTGTTTCATCTCATATTTCAGTGGTTCTCGGTTTCTTTTATACGTCCTTTGACTCATATTTAGGATATTGAAACTGCAGTACACATGTGTATTGAATGTGAGCTGTAAACTTTCTTCTTTGAAATGATTTTAGATTCTTTGTTTCCTGAGGTCTACAAGTAATGTATTTATATGTATCAAGAAAGTAAATCAGAATACTATAGTCATACTTTTTTTTTTTTTTTTGCGGTACACGAGCCTCTCACTGCTGTGGCCTCTCCCGTTGTGGAGCACAGGCTCCGGACGCGCAGGCTCAGCGGCCATGGCTCACGGGCCCAGCCGCTCCGCGGCGTGTGGGATCTTCCCGGACCGGGGCACGAACCCTTGTCCCCTGCATCGGCAGGCGGACTCTCAACCACTGCGCCACCAGGGAAGCCTTATAGTCATACTTTAAAGAACTGTTTTTTAAATGGCACTTACCACTATCCGACATTATTTAATTTCACGTGTATTGCCTTCCTGTCTCACCCACTCCTTGTTCACCCCTATTCCCAGCTCCTAGAGTGCGTCTGGCCCTTAATAGTTGCTCAATAAATTATTTGATTAGTGGATGAATAACTTTAAATGGTAGTGCAATTAAAATCATTGCATAAATTTACACTCTGAGAACTAATATTTGTAGAGAAAAAGTACAGTTTGAATTTCAAAACAAGCATGTTAATTTACCTTTGGCGTAAGTGAAAGTTTGTGTTCCTTTGCCACTTGCCCTTAAATGCCAGTCAGTTGACTTAAACAGGCAGACGGGTAGATGCACTGTCTCAGGCAGCTCTGGCTACCCTTTTTTTTTTTTGAGTTCAGTTATATTTTATTTTTTATTTTTATTTTTTTTGTGGTATGTGGGCTTCCCACTGTTGTGGCCTCTCCCGTTGTGGAGCACAGGCTCCGGACGCGCAGGCTCAGCGGCCATGGCTCACGGGCCCAGCGGCTCCGCGGCACGTGGGATCTTCCCGGACAGGGGCACGAACCCGTGTCCCCTGCATAGGCAGGCGGACTCTCAACCACTGCGCCGCCAGGGAAGCCCTGGCTACCCTTTTTAAAGTTTCTAAATGAGAAGAGCCCATTGGGCAGCTTAAGCACCAAGCAGAGAAAGCTGATAAGACTTTAGTGTTAATTGTTTTCAAAAGTTTTCTGTAGCTGTTTACAAGGAAAGCACATCTTTGTTCCATTTTGTCCTTTGCAGTCGTGGGTAGAGTGGGTTAACTATCTGAAGCAGTTGCTTCATTATATGGCCTGTTGTTGGTGGGAATTAGTATTAGGAAGTGTGTATTATATTCCCACCTCCAGTGGTTCAAGAACTAAACCAGTTTTAAAAGGTAGGTAATACATTTAGGAAATGTTAGGACCTAAATGAATATATTCCAGCTTTCATATTCAGGCATTTTAGAGCAAGTTCTGTCTGTATTTGAGGATCTACAGCCTTTTAAGTATTTTACACATCGATTCTATAATTGTTATGAAACAGACATAGTGTATAAAAGAGAACATGTAAAAGAGAGAAATATCTGTATTACCAGAAAAATCCCCAAACAGAGAGTTGGTATTGGAGTGTTGCGTGTTACATAATGAGCATTCTTTTTCTGCAGCATTTTTTTGAGTAAATGGTGAGTTCTGACTGTGTGCCAGGCGGAAGGCACTGAAGATGGTGAGGATTCTCTCAGTTGTGAGCAGTAACACTGCAGTGTGAATCTTTTTATATTGGTTTCTTATAGTAGGGTGTACCGGAAAGATCGAGCCACTTCTCTTTCGTTGCTATGTTTATTGGGTCACTGATGTGTAGACATTGATGCCCAAGTCAATCCCATGTGCTGGGGAAATCATAGAAGCTGAAGAAATTTTAGCTGTGGTGTTACGGTGAGGCCCAGAAAGATTGTCTGGCTCATTAAAGGTTATGTACTTCTTGGAAACTGAACTAGTTAATGGGTGACCCAAGACTAAACCCAGGTTTTCTCTTATTCGATCATTATATTATAGTACTGGACTTTAGGTTCTCTAATTTTATAAGATTTTATGGAAATCTTAAAGTAGATTATCTATTAAGTTTCCTTCTGGCTCTCTGTGTCATGTTACACCTAGTTATTTAAGAAAAGTGTTCTTTTTGTCATACCACTGATTAACTTTTCTTTTACTAAAATTATGTGTGAAACAGTATATTTGAAAATCTTAGTTTGAGAAGAAGTACATGGGCTCAAATAGTGTGTTTTTTGAGATGTTTTGCATTGAGAGTTTGAAGTTGATGTTGGTCACATTAAACATTATTATTTCTTAAATCTGTGCATGAAAGTACAGTGGAAAAAGGACCCAGTCCTTAGAAGCATGCATTTTAGGGAAAATGTGGTTATCTGGACTTCTGTTTACCTTGGTGGTCATTTTTTTCAAAAGTGGTGCTTTGAAACTGTGACTTTGGGGATTTACATAACACTTGGATTTTTAAAGCAGGTGTCTGTTTTTTGTTTAACTCTTCAACTTAAATTGAGAACATTAAATATCTAGTTTTTTGCAGAGCTGTTTTACCTTTTCCAGTTTTATTCTTTAAAATATAAAACAAACATGAGTAAATTGGACATTTTACCTTTAACTTGCATATAAAATCTTGACTTGCATGGCCAGTTGAGGCCAAGGGAAACCTCTTTCAGATTCATTGATTTGAAAATCTTGGTTAAAAAGGATAATGATGTGCTTTGGGACTTATTTTGTAGTTACAGACACTGGTATGTATAATGTTTTTGTTTAGCTTTTCCCTTTGGAATATCAATCAGTCTTTCCCTGTAGCTTCTAACTTGCTACAGGAATGGAAACATCTGTTTATTTTGTCTAATAGTGTCGTGCTACTACATCATGCTTTACCAGTAGGTGTCACTGTAGAACAATTTTTCCTCTTTCAATTTGAAGCTTCAGGTTATGTAACACCAACTCGTTTTTAAAATTTAATCAGCCCTGTACATACTCAAAACCATTGATGGACATTACTTAAAAAATGCTCAGCCACTGCTGTTTAATTCTCTAAAAATCTCTAACAAAAGGTTTTGGATTTAGTAGCAAGAGTTGGCCGCTAGCAGTCTTATTTCTTTAGGCTTACTGTATTCAGAATTAAGTGCATTGATAGACTGTAAAATTTATACATTTGCAGATATTTGATGGGTGTTAATCACTTAGAATTCTTTTCCTTCCTTTTTACTTTCAGTATTTCTTAGACTACTTAGTAATTAACAGATACAGTACATTGCTGATGGCGCCCTTGAATGAGGAGGCCTTGGTGAAATTCCTTCTTTAGCCAAAGAATGTCAGTTAGGGCCAGTTGCTTAATCCTCCACCAGTCATTCTAGAATGAAAACATAGGAGCGCCATAATTCTTCCACTGTAAGAACTGTGTGCTGTTTTGTGTTCAGATGAACAGCGTTTTGACCACCTGGCCAGATTGTATGAAACCAAGGGCTAAAAAATGTTCTGAGGGAATTCTTGAACACAATTTTAACAACCTGTTTTTGGCTTAAGAAGTAAAAGGAGAGTTCCATACTTTAGCTTTGCTCTAAAATCGTGTGTCTCAGAGAGATTACTAGGAAATGAGAGGTTCTGATTTTCAGCAGATTACCAACAGGGTAAGTTGGATAAAGGGTCATGTGGGCTCTCCACTCTATTTTTAGTTAGTATTGGCAATTTAGCCCCTGCATTCTCTGGTCCCAGTAGAATAAACCTTATTTTCTCCAGAAAGGCAATGCAGTGTAGTTTGGGAAAGTCTGATGACCTGGATTCGCATCCATTTAAGAATCGTGTGGCAGGTCACTCAAAATTTCTAATCCTGGTCTCCAATGGAAAGAATTATTCAGAGCTGTGATAGCACTAAAATCAATTTTACATGCCTTCCTGTTCCTCAGATTTTTCATTAAAGTACCTCTAATGGTAAAGGTGAGTATAAAACTTTGGAGAATATATAAGGCTGTAGAGCGAAGCAGGCTACTGCATGCTTGAAACTTTATGATTTATTTAAAGAAATCATTTTCTGTTATATTGTGTAGCATCTGTTTAAGTGAAGTGGATGTTCTAGAGGTCATGTTTATACTGGGCTCTGAGTATCACTTGACACATTTCTGTCTACCTCTGGGGGTGTACGTATCCCATCTGCACATCACCCTTTGAGTTGCTGATTTACCCTCTAACCCCTCCCAGATCTGTGCTATCTTCTGTTACTGGAGCTCAGATATATTTCAGTCTTTTGATGCTACTCGTGCCTACTGTTTTAATATCATGAAAATATGCAACTTAGTTTGTGTCTTGGGTACTTCTGCATCTCCCACGTGGTTTGACTTCATTCTGTACTAAGATACAGAACATTTTAAAATTCACTTCCTTTAATAAATCTTGTATGTACATAGAACCCATCTGCAGTTTACCCAGATCTCTGGGGAAAGCCTCAGCCATCTGTCAGGAGACGTGAGTGTGCTCAGGCTGGCTCCTGTGTTTCCTGCCCCAGCGTCCGTGCCTGTTAGGATGTTCATTTCTTCCTGTCTTCATCTCTGTGTGCCGCTGTAGGGGCACCTATTCCAGAGGCGAGCGCTTTAGCCATTTCACTTCCTCCCGGTAGTGCTGGGAGTCAAGGGGGTATTTCCTCGAGAGTCATCATTATTTTTTAATGAGGGTGCTTCAGGCATTTGGTCGGCATTTAATATTTGTTTTTCAGGGGTGTGTCTTGCTTACCTCTGGCTGATGTGGATATCTTTTAATGGCAAATCAGTGAGTGTAATTTAGTTCTCATCAGATTGATGACACCTGAGGACAGATTTGCTGTAGATAACCCGTTAGACTCAAAGGAAATTTTGAGCTTACTTGGTGAATAAATCTTTTTTTTTAACATCTTTATTGGAGTATAATTGCTTTACAATGTTGTGTTAGTTTCTGCTGTATTACACGGTGAATCAGCTATGTGTATACATATATCCCCATATCTCCCCCCTCTTGCGTCTCCCTCCCACCCCTCTAGGTGGTCACAAAGCACCCAGCTGATCTCCCTGTGCTATGCGGCTGCTTCCCACTAGCCATCTATTTTACATTTGGTCGTGTATATATGTCCATGCCACTCTCACTTCGTCCCAGCTTACCCTGCCCCCTCCCCGTGTCCTTAAGTCCATTCTCTACGTGTGCGTCTTTATTCCTGTCCTGCCCCTAGGTTCTTCAGAACCAATTTTTTTTTTTTTTTTAGATTCCATATATATGTGTTAGCATGTGGTATTTGTTTTTCTCTTTCTGACTGACTTCACTCTGTATGACAGACTCTAGGTCCATCCATCCACCTCACTACAAATAACTCAATTTCGTTTCTTTTTATGGCTGAGTAATATTCCATTGTATATACGTGCCACATCTTCTTTATCCATTCATCTGTCGATGGACACTTAGGTTGCTTCCATGTCCTGGCTATTGTAAATAGAGCTGCAATGAACACTGTGGTACATGACTCTTTTTGAATTATTGTTTTCTCAGGTATATGCCCAGTAGTGGGACTGCTGGGTCATATGGTAATTCTATTTTCAGTTTTTTAAGGAACCTCCATACTCTTCTCCATAGTGGCTGTGTCGATTTACGTTCCCACCAACAGTGCAAGAGGGTTCCCTTTTCTCCACACCCTCTCCAGCATTTTTACTTGGTGAATAAATCTTTAGAAAAGATATTTACATAAGATCTTTTGAAGGACTGGGGCTGTTCTTTGGCCCCCTGCGAGTTCCAGGTGGCTTGCCTAGTCGTTCTGGCTGTAGCACGACTGCTCTCATGTGCCATAGAGGCTCTCTGTGCTCTAACGCAGGTGGGACTGGGGGTGGTGGGCGGGAGGGTGTCTGGTTAGAGTGGAAACCATTATTGCTGTACTTGGAGAGGTGCCAGCGTTTCTCTCCTGCATGTGTTCCTACAGATTTAACCCTGTGACTCATTCTGTAAGGAAGCCAGCAAGCAAGTCTTAATTTTGAGTAAGAAAATATGACTTGAGAAAATAATTTTATTCTGTCACCAGTATTGTATAGCTGCCATTTCTCATATCTTATATAGGTTTCACAGCCTTTGCTGTCCTTCCCTAGTGCAGACTTGGTGCTGTCTTGTTCTCTCCTGTCTCTAACTTCTGGTTCTTGTTTATTATATTGCTAATACACAGTTTCTGACACTATCTTTCACACTCTGTTTTAATTCAGTTTTCCTGAATGGGTCTCCTGGAAAGTCTTTGATTGGTCTTAGGTTCACAGGTAAATTTTATTTAGAAGTTAATTTCTTTCCCTTACATGAAAATAAAAATCTGTGTTGTGAGTGTTGATTGAAAGAATACCTAACATTTAACTTTTCCATTCTTTGAATCAAATCAATTTGAATAAGATGGCTGTCACTTACTGAATTTTATAAAGTATTTATAAGTTGTTTCATGCTTTACGCTTTTTGGTAGCGTGCCATCTCTCTAACTTTCAGAATACAAATATTTCTATGTCCTGCTCTTTAAAACTGTATCTATTTGAAATATTACATATTAAGACGTTTACAGAGATATAAAGAGCAATGCAGTGGTTACCACGTATCCACCATACAGATGAGGAGGTAGAATGTTACCAAATTCTTGGTTTCTCCTGTCCTGTGTTATCCCTTTCCAACCGCTCTTAAATATTTTGTGATAATCATTGTCATGCATTTCTTTGCAATATGTAATATATGTTGTATAATGTTATGTTGCATATTATATATTGTATATCCATTTGCATAAAATATATCTGCTGTTAAATGCCATATATATGAAAATTGCTTAGGAAGTATACCTATATCCCTATGTATAGAAACAAATATATACATATATATATACATACATACATATACACTTGTTTAGCACATGTTAAAAGTTTTATGAATAGGTTCATACTTGGCCCATTAATTCGACACTGTTTGAGATTGTACCAAACTGGCTCTTTGTTTTCATATATATAGTTCTTCACTGTATGAATGTGCTGCTTTTTCTTTAGCCATTTTGGAGTCCAAGACCACTTTGTTTTCATTTTTCTTCTTTCAAAAACTGCTGCTCTGAACACTCTTAGAGCTATCCATCCTATAAATGTCTAAGTGTTTTTCTAGAGCAGCGGTCCCCAACCTTTTTGGCACCAGGGACCGGTTTCATGGAAGACAATTTTTCCACAGACGCGGGGTGTGGGGGCAGGGGGATGGTTTGGGGATGGTTCAGGCACATTACATTTACTGTGCACTTTATTTCTATCGTTATTACATTGTAATATATAATGAAATAATTATGCAACTCACCATAATGCAGAGTCAGTGGGAGCCCTGAACTTGTTTTCCTGCAACTAGATGGTCCCATCTGGGGTGATGGGAGACAGTGACACCTGAAGTGTGTCACTTGTGTCTAGTCCACTCCGCGATCTCGTTTTGGTCTCTGTCACCGCAGAAAACCCTGCTTCACGAAGATAGGACACTGGAAACGGAAGCAGGCTTTTCAGTGCTTACGTGGCAATCTCAGGATGTTCCGTCTTGACTTTAATCCAGACATATGGAGATTTGAAGTTGTCTCAAGCATACCTTTAAGGCCACCGTCATTTGTGATCTCAAGCAGTTGATCCTCTTCTAGCACGGAAGTCTGTTCACCTGGCTTATTCACAAAGGGGGTGCGGATCCATTCCTTCCCAGTTCGGGGGTCTTTTGTGGTTGGGAAGTAATGCTCAGAGTCTTTTGAAAGCTGAGATAGGGGATCATACACCAGCTGGGAGAAGGAAGGCCCTGGCTCAGTCTCTTTCAAAATCTCTGCTAATATTTGAAACATGTCAAAAATCCCAATGTTCACTCATCGCCCCCATAATTCCAGTTTGGCTTTGAATGCAGCCACTTTATCTGCCGCCTTGAACACAGTTGTCATTCTCCCCTGAAGTGACAGATTGAGTTCGTTGAGCAGGTGGAATGTGTCACACAAGTAAGCAAGTTTTGTGACCCATTCTGTGTCACTGAAATGTGCTGCCAGTGGTGACTGTTTTTCTAAAAGAAATCTCTGGAGTGGCTCTCATAACTCAGAAACTCTGGCCAGTGATCTGCCTTTAGAAGCCATGTCACTTCTGTGTATAAGAGATGACGTGTGTGCTCTGCACCTATCTCCTCACGGAGCTGCGCAAACAGACGTGCAGTTAAGGGCATGTACTTTAATGGGCTTGATAATTTTAATCACATCCTGCAAACGTTGTTAAGTTCAGGTGACATTTTTCAGCCTGCCATCATTTCTCTGTGGATGACACAGTGCGTGGACTCACATTCAGAAGCTACTTCTTTGACCCGAGTAGTGAAACCAGAAAGCCGTCCAGTCATGGCAGCCGCCGTCTGTGCATATACCGACACAAAATGACCAATTCAGTTTTCCTGATACGTAATCATTCAAAGACTTGAATAGTTCTGCAGCTGTGGTGTTGGTTGGCAACAGAAGTGCACGTAACATGACCTCGTGCACATCCTTCTGAAAAATATATCACACAGAATCGAGCACTGTTGCCTTGTCGTCAGCATCAGCAGACTCGTCAACCTGGATTGCGTACCACGGTGACTCATTAATCCTCTCGAACAATTGTGTCTCAGTATCCTCTGCTGTTTCATCAATTCGTCTAGTTACGGTGCTAGCCAAAAGAGGAACTCGTGCCACCTTTTGAACTGCAGCCTTTCCTCAAAGTTCACGGCAAACGTCCTTAGCAGCAGGCAGGATCAACTCTTCACCAATAGTAAAGGGCTTCTTAGCTTTAGCAATGCGGTTAGCCACTAAGAACGATGCTCTCAGTGCAGACACTGAGAGCATGAAGTAGTGGCTGTTAATAATTGCTTCCGTTCTTCGTGTTCACGTTTTTTTCTTTTGAAAAACTCCAAAGGCTTGTCTTTTAATGCACGGTGCTTGGTCTCCATTGGCGAAGCAGTTCTGAAGGTTTCATGGCTTCGTTGGATAGCAGGTCACCACGTATAATACAAAGCAGGCTTGGAGAATGTGAATCACCTGTTGCAGTGAACCCGTCATTTAAGTAGGACTCTTGGTATTTTCTTTTTTTGTGGTACGCGGGCCTCTCACTGTTGTGGCCTCTCCCGTTGCGGAGCACAGGCTCCAGACGCGCAGGCTCAGCGGCCATGGCTCACGGGCCCAGCCGCTCCGCAGCATGTGGGATCTTCCCGGACCGGGGCATGAACCCATGTCCCCTGCATCGGCAGGCGGACTCTTGACCACTGCGCCACCAGGGAAGCCCCTGATTCAATATTTTTAAAGAATGGATAATGAAAATTTCCTGTGCCATTAATTGAAATGTCTTCTTTCTACACTAATCTGCTGTGTCACCTCTTGTGTGTAGATACCTGTGGCTCTGTTTTGTTCCTGGCACGTGGAATTGGGCAAGTCCATCCCTGTCTTTTTCATCATTATCCTGGATGTTTTTGGACATGTCCTTGCCTGTGTCCTTTTAGAATCTGCTCAAGTTAAGTGTCATGAAAAAATTTCAGGATTTTGACTGGGATTGTATTGAATTTATAGAACAGTTTGGGACAAATACACATTTATATAGAGTCTTCCTGTACATGAACATAGTGTAACTTCCTACTTATTTAAGTCTTACAATGAATTGTTATAATTTTATCCAAAAGTGATATGCCTCTTTTATTAGATTTAACCTAAGTACTTTATTACTTTGTGTTTTTTTAAACTAACATTTTATTAGGAAAAATTTAAAATATACACCAAAGCTAAAAGAATTGTATGATGATCCCATCCAGATTTTACAGTGGTTAACATTTCATATATTTGCTTTATATCATACTCATCAATTAATCTATTCTTTTATGCATTTCAAAGTAAGATGTAGACATCAGTATACCTCATTCCTAAACATGTATGCATGCCTGTTATTAGAGCTCAACATTTGTTATGGTCCCCTGCCCCCTTCCCCCACTGAGGTAATATTATCATACAGTAAATTGCACAAATCTTAGTGTATGATTTGAGGAGTCTTTATAAATGTATACATCTGTGTGACCCAACCTAAGATGGAGAATATTTCCATGGTTCCAGGAAATTCTCTCAACCCTCTTCATTGCTACCACCTCAGCCCTCAGAGGCAACCATTGTGCTAACTTTTCTCACTGTAGATTGGTATTGTCTGTTCTAGAACTTCATTTTGTCAGTACTTTTTGTGTCAGCCTTCTTTGACTCAGCATATTTTTGAGGCTTATCCATGTTGCTGGTATGAGTACCTTGTTCCTTTTCATTGCCAGGTAGTTCATTGTGTGACCATAGCACAACGTGTGATCCATTCTTTTATTGATGGACCCTTGACCTTTTCCTAGTTTGGGCTAATATGAAGAAAAGTCTATGAATATTGTACTCTTGGAGAAGTAGTTTTTCTTTTTTTTGGTGGACATATTTCTTCATTTCTCTTGAGCAAATACCCAGGAGAGGAATTAGTGGGTTACAGGGTAGGTGTATATTTAGTTTTATTAAAAAAATAGAAATAAAAACCTGCCAAAGTGTTTCCAGAGTGGTTATACAATTTAATTTAACTCTCACCAACACTGTGTGGGAATTTTAGTAGTTCTATATCTACCAGCATTTGGGATTGTCAGTCTTCTTAATTTTAGCCATTCTGGTGGGTGTTCAGTGGCTTCTCATTGTAGTTTAAAATTGTCTTTCCCTCGTGACTCTGATGTCATGTACTTTTTCTTGTGCTTATTGGCCATATACATTGTTAGCTTCCTTTGTGAAGTTTCTGTTTAGGTTTTTTTGACCATTTTTATTGCTTTTCTGTCCTTTTGTTATTGAGCTGGAATTTTTATATATTCTCGATAGAAGTTTTTTCAGGTATATGTATTGCAAATATTTTTCCCAGTCTATAGCTTGCCTTTTCATTTTTTAAATAAAATATTTTGAAGAGCGAGTATTTCTAATGTTGATTTTTTTTTTTTTTTATGGTTCTGTTTTCTGTATCTTGTCTAATAAGCTTTTCCTATTCCCAGGTCACAAAGCTATCCTCCCATATTTTCTTTTAGAAATTTTGTAGTTTTAGTTTTTGTGTTTAGGTCTATGATCCATCTCAAATCAATTTTGGATTCGTGTTTTGTTTTTCCCTATGGTATCCCCTTGTTATGGTACCATGTGTCGAAAAGACTTGGCTTTCATCAGTGGATTGCTTTTGGTGCCTTTGTCAAAAACCATATGACAATATAATTGTAGACCTATGTCTGCACTCTCTATTTTCTGGCACTTTCAGATTTATTTGATTATTTTATGGGTTTTAGCTACTCCGTCTATTTAGTTGTTAACCAGTAAATACACTTGGAGGCCTCGAGGGCTGACATAGATCTAAGATACAGTTACTGAGGACCTCTGTGGTACTAGTCGATTTATGTGTGAAACAAAATTACCCTTTTGCTCTGTAAGGTTATGTAGAGTAGGACATTTTTAAGGTGAAATTAATGTATGTGAAGGTGCAAAGCTTATAAGCAACTTGTATTTATTTTTTCTTCCAGAGGTAGTGCAGTATTTGTGTTAGTAAGTCAGTTGTTGGAATGGTCTTGTGCTCCGTGAGACATTTGAGATGATGAATAAGGATAGAATGAGATTGAGTAAGACAGCGCTGCTCACCAGCTTAAGTAAGTACTGATTTGGAATAAATTATGTACATTCAAGACCTTCCGTCTCCCTGGCCCCTCAACAGTACCCTGCAGGCTCTCTGCGGTTTCTTAGTTGATGTTTACTGGTGTTTTCAGCCCCAGCTATTTAAATCTTCAACTTTCTGAGCTCAGGACCTACTACTTTCCATTCAGTTCTGGCATGTGGCTTCCTCCCGTTGTGCAGGGAAACCAGAGGACATCCTGAGGGGAGTACTCATCGCTTCAGTGGTGGGTGGGGTTGGCCTTTGAGTTGCATGGCATTGGGGGGCAACTGATGTGAGGCTGATAAGGAGGCATGGCCTAGGACCCATGGTGGCTGCAAAAGCCAGACCAGTTGAGAATCTCAGCAAGCTATTGCTCTGATTTGGGCATGGAAGTACCCAGCAACTGAAGTAGGTCTTGAACGCGTAGTTCAGTAAAGCTCCTTTTCTTTCTTCAGACTGAGGTGCAAGCCCAGCGGGGTGGTGGGCGAGTGAAGGTGAGCCAGCACCACAATTAGGATTTAAAATCTTGGCAGTCACAGCTCTCCTGGACCTTCGGCCCCCACCCACCTAAGAGGGAAGCCAAGGCTATGGTCGGAGTCCTGGGTCTCTCTCGAGGACCCTTAGTGGGCACCACTTTCTCAGAGACCTGAACCGTCACTTACCTTCTCCCTGAGAACTCTCCTCCACCCCCTCCCACAGCCTGGACCCCCTTCTTTAGTCCTTCTCATTACATGAAAAAGAAGACAGAAGACACAAAGATCTTGTACTCTCCCTCCTCTAACCAGCCAGATTCTGCAGGTGAGTAGTATGGCTCCTTGCCTTCTCTCCCTCAGGTCTTTCTGGAATCAGCAGAGACTAAGCCCAAATCCACTGAGCTCTTCTTGTTCCTTTTCTTTATCTGCTTCCTGCAGGATAATCTTCCTGAGGATTCTTCGCTGGGCACGGTTCTAATCCCGTGCCACACACTCTTCACTTAATAACAGTAGTGACAGAGGAAAAACAGCACCTGTTACTAACCGCTAACTATGTGTCAGACACTGTGTACTTCTATATATGTCAGCACTGAATTCCCACAGTAATCCTCTAAATTCCCTTTTTGTAGATGAAGAAATGGAAGCTTAGATCAGTTTGCCGAAGATCATGGAGCTTGTAAAAGTCGGAGCTGGAGTCAAGATCCCAATTCTGACTCCAAAGCTACTTTAGTTGAATGTTTTAGATCTCCGGTAGTTGTTGCTTCGATTACTCATAACTGCTCCTATTTCATCCTTCTGTCATTGTCACCTTCATTATTTGGAAGTTAGATCATGTCCCTTCCTTATTTGAAAACCTTGAGTAGTTCCCCCGGGTACTCAAGGTGTAGTTTAGATTTCTTAGCACCATCTGGGAGGCCCTTCATGGTCTTGCCTCTCTTACCCTCTCTAGCCATTCCCAGCCTTGCTCTCTTTATATTTATATTAATTAAGCCATATTTAGTCGCTCTCTGTAGTCTCTGCATGTGCACTTGCTGTTTCTTCCGTGACAGCTCCTCGCTTTCTCTTTCCCTGTGTGGCTCCTGTACGTCCTTCAAGATGCAGCTCCTCCATCAGTTCTTCTTACTCTCCCTTCATCGTCTCCCCAGAGACTGGGTTTTGCAACCCACTTCCCCCTCCCCCAGCACGAGCTTCTGTAGCGCCCTCTGCAGTCAACTGTTTTAGCATCCTCATTGATTCACGGGTTCCTTCAGCAGATGAAAGTGTGACCCAATCATTGACAACAAACTATCAGACTGAACTGGACCCAAGTACTAGCGCCGCCACTCAGTTTTAACCTTTAGTACGTCAACAGACCTCTCGAAGCACCTTTAAATAGTTCTCCATCTTTCAAATGGAGATAATAATGCTCATATCATACTTACGAAGATTGGCTGCAAAGTGACACGTAGTAAGCGTTTCCTAACTACACTTATTCTATATGGGTGATACCACCACGACCAAAACAGCCATTTTCTTTTGTACCGTGATGATCTGTTTTCTTTCATTCTTGCTTGATTGTAAGGGCAGCTCTGTGTTAGGAACAGACATCAGATGCAAACTCCCGTAAAGAGTTTAGGAATTGATTTCATTTAAAAAGATGCGATGTGATCATACCAAATGTGGTAGGATCAGTGGCTCAAAGTGTCCTCAGGGCACGTGCCCTCTCAGCGTAGGTGCCTGCCATCCTGAGGCTGGCCACTCCGGGATTCAGGATGGCAGCCGGCGGCCGTTGGGATTGCTTGCCTCCCTGTTCACGCTCAGCAGAAGAAGGGGGCTTTTTCCCTTTTGCTTAGAGCAGGGCTCCTTGGCTCAGTCCTACCTGTCTCACCATCGCTGGCTGCCGAGGGGTTGCCACAGTTGTTCTGATCAGGGGTCAGCATTGTGGTCACATGATCGTGTTATTACATTTTTCTTTTGATTTCTTTTCAACTGATTTAAGAAGTGAAAACCATTCTTAGCTCCTGGTTCGTACAAAAGTAGGAGGTGGGTCACAGTTTACTCACCCTGGTCTAGAGTAATTGTTAGGGTTGGGAGAGTTACTCCTAATGTTTGGTGTAGGTAAACACCACGTTTCGTTTTCTTTTTATCTCCAGGGCTTAAATGATTGGGTGTAGTAGGTGCTCAGTAAATATTAGAATGAACAAATACAGGGGAAAGTCTTACTTCCCTCTCATAGATCAAAAGGGCACTGAGAATATGTAGGCTGCGTTTTTGTGTCTTCTACGCTGCCTTGAATGTAATAAGTGCTCCAAAATTGTGTGTTGCATAGGTGGATTTTATTTTTTAGGTTTATGGTATGGGCCATAAGACAGATCACAAAGTCCTCTTGATGTTTATAAGTGTTGGAGCTAAAGAAATTAAAATTATTAAGATGTGGAGAATTGTTTAAATCGATCAAGTCCTTGCTGGTAGTTTCAACATGGTGGTGCTTCGGCCAGTAGGAAGCATTCAGAGTTTGTACCTTCTGACTGGGAGGAGGGTTGGACCAAAGCAGACATTTATTTGTTCTGAATTTTGTGAAATTAGAAAAGCTCTGCTTACTTTACAAGATTTTGATTTCCCCTCACTTTATTCTTAAATATGGCTCATAGATAGACTAAAATTATTTATGTGAATACCAAAATACTGCTACGTTTTTGTTCCCTTTATTTTTCGGTTTTGGCTTTTAAAATTCTTTTGTAAGAATTATCAATATTTCCTTCTTGACTTAAGATTAAAGTTTGTCAATTTTAATTAAAAAATAAAAAATATGAACAATGCTAACATTTATAAAGAAGATTGTCCCTTAAAATGCTATATATCTTTGAATTCAAGAGGATGGTTCTTCCCAAGTGATTATTTTCATCCACATTGTCCCATATACTCTTTTTTCTTTAACATCTTTATTGGCGTATAATTGCTTTACAGTGGTGTGCTAGTTTCTGCTTTATAACAAGGTGAATCAGCTATACGTATACGTATATCCCCATATCTTCTCCCTCTTGCATCCATATACTCTTTTACCCTAATATAGTACTTACCAAAATGAATTTTTAATTTATTTTTATTTGTTTTTCTCCTCCACAGGACTGTAAGCTAAGTGGCCTCTCTTGTTCATTGCTATAGTGCAGGGCAGGGATTTCAAGAGTATTTGTTGAATGAATGCATATTCAGGTGCATGGAGAAAATTGTGGAAGCCTTTTAAAATTTACCATCCTGTGATTTTGATTACTTTGTGTCTTAAAATCTTTACATTCGTTTATAAAGCTGAGAGAAGCTTATTCTGCTGATCCGAATTACATGTTGAGCAGAAATGTTCTATTTAGAACAAGACTTTTATCCGAGATGGTATTACAAATATTTAGCCACTGCTAGGGAAGGGACCCCAGTCAGGACAGCACCTGTAAAACATACCTGTGCTGTATAGCTGATTCACTTTGTTATAAAGCAGAAACTATCACACCATTGTAAAGCAATTTTACTCCAATAAAGATTTTTTTTTTTTTTTTAAAAAAAGCATACCTGTGCTTTCTGCCTGAACATTAGCTTCTCGGGAACTGGCGTAACGCTTTGAGACGTCAGCCTTTTTAGCCGGTCAGATTTCATTGGTTCATACTCCTAGGAACTTTGGCAGCAGCCTAGCTGGGTTATTCGGGAACACAGCCAAGAGACCAGTATTTGCAATAGTTTGCTGCAGTGCAGCCTGAGCGCAGGATGGCAAGCGGGGTGTATGGTGACTTTTGTTCCCCGTGACCTCAGCCAGAGAGGGAGGTTGTGAGTTTGGTGAAGCTGGAGCTGGGGCAGGGGTCAGGGAGGGAGGTTAGAGTAAAAATGAGTCAGTGAGAGCAGAGTTAGGGGGCACCTGAACAGAACAGGTGGCCACATTGACCATCACTTGGGTTTTGAACTGGGGCAGGATTGGGAGGAAAGGGACAGACTTGGGGTGTGGGGCAGGGCAGCCGAGTCGACGAAGCCGATGAGGTTCTAGCTGGACCTGCCCTGGCCATTCCTGTCCCTCACCCAGAGCCAGACTGTGGTCCGGTTTTGTTTTCAGAATACTCCATGTATGTTATATTTGCTTTACCATCTAGATGGCCCCCAAAATATTTATATTTGCATTGTTTTTTTGTGGGAATACCATGTAAATTGTCCAGTGAAGTTAATGAGGTTTACTATGTCCCGGGTCCTGTGCTCCGTGGGAAGGGGATACAGCAGTCAAATCTAACACCAGCCTCTGGGAAGGTCACTGTCCTATGGGCTGCAGAGCAGTAAATACTCCGATGAACGAAGTGTGCATGGTTCAGGGAGTAGGGAAAGGAAGACTAAAATGGGAACCCGCTAAGCCTTTTCAGGACTCTCAAAACTACAGCCCCAGCTAACGTCTTCTGGGCAGTTAAACTCTGTGGAATTAGAAGAGGTGACAAAGACACTCGAGGGACAAATGGCCCATTTGTATTGAAGAAAGAAAAGTAGATTCAGGGCAATTCTAAACTGATGTCTCATGACAATCCTAGACAAATTCTAGAATTAAAAATTTTAGGGTGGGAGGGAGGGAGACACAAGAGGGAGGAGATATGGGGATATATGTATATGTCTAGCTGATTCACTTTGTTATAAAGCAGAAACCAACACACCATTGTAAAGCAATTACACTCCAATAAAGATGTTTGAAAAAAGGAGCAAAACTTTTATCTTTCAGTGGCTAGAAAGGACACTGCGGGGTTACTAAGTGTAGGTTCTCGCTGTGCATTCTGGTAAGCTTTCTGGACAAGTGATCGGGATACAATCTTGTAGTTTTTCCGGACTTCACCAAGGTGTTCAACACCATCTTTGAGAATCCCCCTGGGCCTCGGATGGTAGAGCATCCGTCTCGTGACAGTGTGGATCCCAGCTGACTGCGGCACTGGACCCACAGAGCGCTGATTTCGTGGGTGGATGTCAGTTTTCAGAGCGTCCGGCCCAGCTAGTGTCTCTTAAAGTAGTGTGTGGCGCACAGGTGAGGGCGGCTAGTCCCGGGAGGGAGAGAGACACCACGCAGGCAACCTGGCTGGGAAGGCGGACTTTGACGTGGTTGCACACTTCTGCAAAATGAACTCCTTGCTGCGGATAAGCTGGGACAGGCTTGAAGCAGGAGGTGTCTTTTCCAGAAGGCCTAGTGTTTTGTTTTGCTGGGGTTGGGGTTTTTAATTGCTCGCGGTCTCAGAGGGTGCTGCCTGCCTGATGTGTCTGACAAGGAATCCCCTTGCACGTGAGTGTAATCGGCGGCCAGGTGAGGGAGGGGAACCTCCCACCCTACACAGGGCGGGCTGCCTCCGGAATTGCAGGGCCTGCATATTGGGGGCGGGGGTGGAGGCGGCGGGGTGTGGGGAGCGCCTTTCCGATGAGGCCCTGGGCTGAGGGTGTCGTGTTAGCCCGGTGTGGGGAGGGGTGAGCACCCTGGGACGCTGGCCCCCATGGAGCCCTCCCCGCGCCCCCGTCAGCGCAGAGGAGTTAGGCTTGTACTCCCAGGTGAACGGGAGGCACAGCTCAGGGCATTCGGTGGAGATGTCCAGCCAGCAGATGGAGGTCTGTGGGCAGAACTTGCCTGGAGGAGACCGTTTCCCCTTTGGTTTGTCATAAGTTGGAGGCCAGAGGCAGAATCGGTGTCCTTTTCATTACTGCTGGGTTTAGGACTGACTCGATCCTTGATTTCTCTTATTTATTTATTTTAAAATCAGTTTAATTTTGTTTTTATTTTTATGTTTATCCCACCTTTTGTTTTGAAACTTTTAAACCTATTTAACAGCAAAAAGATTTGTACCTTGAAAGGCTCGTGTACTCGTCACCGGGATTAGCAGCTGCTGGCAATTGGTCACGTTTGCTGTTTGTGTATCTTCCTTCCTTGCTTCCTTGCTTCCTTCCTTCCTTCCTTCCTTCCTTCCTCCCTCCCTCCCTCCCTCCCTCCCTTCCTCCCTCCCTCCCTTCCTCCCTCCCTTCCTTCCTCTCTGTCTCTCTCTCTCTCTTTGGGACCTCTTTGAAGGTAACCTGTTAGTCATCATGACATTTTAACTGGCTTAACTACTACTTCCTTCCCCATATGCATCTCCTAAGGACACAGTAGGGTTCTCAAACCTAAGGATTGCAACACTGATGCGGTATTATCTAACTGCATTCCCTGTTGAGATTCCTCTAAGAGTCTCCAGAAGCATCCTTAAAACTTGAAGTTTTGAAATTTTAAACTTTTTTACTTATCCAGATTCCAATCATGAATTAACCTGGGAGATTTTAGCATTTCAGATTTTTAACCCTTACTCTCTGGAGTACCTGATTCTTTTTAGGACTAGAATGAGCCTGGAAATCTGGATTTTCCCAACTTTTTAGGGTGAAAAAATTCAAACCTTCAAGACAGTTATGAGAAAATTCGTTTAGATTCACTAGTTGTTTTGATGCCTTTGCCTTTTCTGTTGGTCTCTCTAGACGCACACACACCATTTTATTTATTTATTCATTTTTCTGCTGAACCACTTAATTAAATCATGATACTCTACCCCTGAATTCTTCAGCACGTTTTTCCTAAGAACAAGGATATGCTGCTATATAACCGCAATGTAATTATCACACACAGAAAGTTTAACACTACTCACAGCACTGTTAACTAAAGTCCGTAGTCAAATCTTCCTAATTCACTCCAATGGTACCCTTTAAACAGCCACCTCCACCTTTGAATTGTTGGTCTCTCTTTTATTTAAAGATTTTTTTTATTATTAAAATAGATTTTTCTCCCACAAAGTCTCGTGAGTAAACCAGATGCCTTTCCTCTAAAATATGTTGCTTTTTGTGATATTCTGTAGCTCTTATGAGGTACGGATAAGGTGAAAATCACAGTAAAGAGACACTTTTTGATTTCTTCCTTTACAACAGACCGGTAATTTAAATGCGCGAGTCATGGGAAGTTGGGGGAAAACATGCCGATAAAAACACAAGTACACTGGTTTTTGAAAGAAGAGGTTGAAGTCTTGGCAGGGCTGTTGGGTGGCAGAGGCATTAGATTTATTCCATGCAGTCGAATTTGAGGGGAACATAACTAGCTGGGAAACTTTGTGACTCATGGGAGCTAATGAAAATAGTCCTTCAAGTAATCAAAGTTATCTTGCTTTTCCCCTGTGATGTCTGCCACTAACAGACATTGAGTTGACATCCTGGACTTTGATTTCATGACTGTCCTTTTTACTGGCACAGTGCTTGAGCCAGTGACGTGGCTTCTGTGAATGGTTGTGTCGCAGGTCCAGTGATTGTGTAAAAGTGCTGAAGTAGACGTCACACTTCAGGATGTAAAGCATGGAAACCCTGTCAAGGTTCAGCATTTTCCGATTTGGTGATATATTTAAAAATATATAAAAGTAATACATTTTTATGACATTTCAAGAACTGGCAAAACTAACCTACGGTGGAAAAAAAGCACAACAGTGGGGCTGTCCCTGCATTTGGGGTTGGTGTGGAATGTGGATGGTAAGGGCCGTGAGAGCACTTAGGGGTGGCCTTAGTGTTCTGTGTCTTGATAGGGATTTGGGTTACACAGTATATATTTTTGTGATAGCTAAGGGAACGTACACTTAAAATTAGGGCATTTCATTTTATGTACATTGTATGTAAAAATGATAAATGTTGGACTGTGGTTTACGATATAGAAGCTAAAGTACTTAGGGGACGTGTGTTAATGTCTATCGTTTAGTTTGAAATGTATTAGATGTATAAAATGGATTACCGGATGGATATGGAGGGATGAATAGACATGCCATAAGCCAGATAATAAAACGTCAATTGTAGCATCTGAGTGATGCATACACGGATATCCTACGTAACATTCTTTCACCTTTGTTGTGTGTTGGAACTTTCTGTAATCAAATATCTTGAAACTAGTCATGCATTGTTTTTTGATCCTGTGAAATGGCCATTTCTGTGGGCTCCGTATGGTCAAGGGCTGGCAGTGTCTTACGGGTCAGCCCGCGTTTTGTGGCTGCTTTACTTAGCAGGCTTTGTCCGGCGGGGTACCGGCATGAAGCTTCATTCTCCTCCAGTCATTGTGGTTAGTCGGACTAGATTAATCTCTGGGTAGCAGAGGCTCTTGACCATCCCTGGGACAGATTCCTTAACACCTGAGTCACTCTCTGTTTCTAAAAGCCTGTCTGCTTTAAATAAGATCTTGTTTTCAATGCAGAATTTCTCGTCTCCCGTTGGCAGGAAGGCAGGAGGGCCTGCAGTGGGGAAGTGGTATTTGTGTCCTCTCCACGTGGTCTGCTTTGGGGCAGTGCCCTTCTTGCCTCTTCCAGGCTCTAGCTTGTCAGGGGTGCTAGGGAAGGGAGACGGAGAGAGGGAAAGGCCTCTGTCCCCTCGCTGGGCCCTATCGGAGTCTCCTGCTAGTTGATAAGATCACCTGGCCCCCATTGCCCACAAGTGGCAGGCGCCCAAACGCTTCCTCTGTGAGTTCCTTGGAAGGCCTGGTGGGACCTTCCCAGGGTATACGATGTCTCCCAGCCCTCCTGGGCATCCACTCCTGGCAGAACACTTCACCCTCTCTTGCTCTGGGAAGTCACATGCTTGGCAGTCAGCGCTTTGGGGCGCGATGCTGGCGAGATGGTACAAACCCCTGCTCTCCCTTGCTGCCCTCTTCGGGCCAGGGGAAGCTGACACCTTGCGGGGGTGCAGACTTCTTGGTAGCCGCTGCCTTTCCTTTGCAGCCATTCCTCCCTGGTTTTCCCTGCTCCTGATCAGCTCTGCTGCGGGCGGGCCAGTCCCCAGGGCTGCCATCACTTCAGACCAGCTGGCTACAAATTTGAAGGTCCTCACAGCCACCCTCAGGTTTGATAATTCCTGGGAATGACTCAGAATTCAGGAAAGTGCTCTGTTCATCACTGCAGTTGCATTACAGTGAAAGGATACAAATTAGAACTAGCTAAAGGACGAGACTCAGGACAAAGTAGGAAGGTTCCGAACACAGAGCTCCCATCGTCCTCAGGGACATAAGTATTGCCTAATATGCACGGAGTATTGCCAACTAAGGGAGCTCATCCGAGCCTTTGGTACCCAGAGGTATTTACTGGGGCTCCATCGAGCATGGCTGCCATTAAGCGATACAGCCACACAGCCTGTCCCAAAGCTTCATCGTAAATCACATTGTTAAGACTGTCCGGTGACCAAAGACCCCAAGCAAACAAATCACTCCTGTCAGGCAGGACGTGCCAGGGACCTCCAAGCAGGCAAGGGCAAGAGCCAGAGCTCTCTTTGGCTGAAGTTTAATTCTTCACTATGCAATTCACAGTTGCAGCTATTCTTGCTTTTTATTATTTTTAAAATCAGGTTCATCATTATAAGCGTTGTTGGCTGTCCCCCAAAAATGTAGTATGATGCATAATTGCATCAGCTTTGTGCCCTATAGTTTTTAAGACCCGTATGTTTTGTAATTTATGTGTGAATTTTCCCTATATTTTGTGCTAATGCTTTTATTTACTCCGTCTTCCCGCCCTATTTGCATCTATAGGGCACTTTGTTGTAAACGCTGAATTCTTTTGCCCTAGAAAGTGGGGACTGGTGGGAAGGATGGGGACTGGTGGGGAACCCATCTTTTGCTGTCTAGATGGGTTAAGGTGGAAGTGGGACGCAGCAGCAAATTGGTGGTGGTCACACATAATGGCTTTGTGACCTAGTCTCATTGCTTTGGGATTAGAGCTGAAAGGGTAGGCTAGGCTTTTCTGTTGTTTTTAGTTTTGAAAAAAAGAACTTTTTTTTTTTGTTGTTGTTTTTTAACAACTTTTCACCTCACCACCTCAGTTTCTGAATGGACACCACAACTTACTTTTTTGTTTTTAAAAATACATTTTTCCACTCTAGGTTCAGCAGGAGACTCTCTGAATTTCAATACCGTGCTAATAGCCATCCACACAGATGAATGATTGACTAGGTTGGGGGTGTTTTTTCCTGTGAGACTAAGTCTTCTTTCTTTATTAAATTCTCTCTAGAAGGAATAACGGAGTTTAAAGAACTCTCTCATTAGGCCTGGCGTGAGCTTTTGGAATTAACTCCCATTTCTATTATGTTTTTAGCATCTTACCGGTGGAGTTTTGGCCCATCACAGATTCATAAGGTGGGGTTGATGGACCCGTGTTCCGATTCAGGTGTTCCCTTCTGCAGTGAAGCAGAGGGGATACAGATTCATAAGGTGGGGTTGATGGACCCGTGTTCCGATTCAGGTGTTCCCTTCTGCAGTGAAGCAGAGGGGATACAGATTCATAAGGTGGGGTTGATGGACCCGTGTTCCGATTCAGGTGTTCCCTTCTGCAGTGAAGCAGAGGGGATACAGATTCATAAGGTGGGGTTGATGGACCCGTGCTCCGATTCAGGTGTTCCCTTCTGCAGTGAAGCAGAGGGGATACAGATTCATAAGGTGGGGTTGATGGACCCGTGCTCCGATTCAGGTGTTCCCTTCTGCAGTGAAGCAGAGGGGATACAGAGAGGCACAAGCTGGGGCACTGGCTCCCCAGCTTGGGGCTCCAAAGAATAATAAAGATTCCAAAAAGTATCTGGAGGCTGATTTAGATAGCTGTTGCTAATATTTCTCTTTCCCTTATTTGTCCTGATACGAATGGAAATGGCTTTCTCAATTTTGTTTTACTAAATTCTAAAACCCAGGGCAGCCCCTTGTCACTCCTCTAGCCACTCATGCCTTTTCCACACAGGACCATTCAGGAGAGGTGTTAGGAGCGTCAGGTGTCTGGCTGTTGGACCTGATGAATGGGCTACAACATCTCCTTTGTGCTCAGGCCTTCTTATGTTCAAGCTGGGTGTCATTCACCCAAGATTGATCAATGAGGAATTTATCTGACACAGAGCAATGAAGACTTGGTCATGGACCGATTTGGGTTCATCACCAGTATTTGGGAGGCACTGGGCTTCTTTTTTGAAATATCTCATTCTTAATGATTTATAGGTCTTTTCCTCTTATGAATGAATTTTAGGATCATTAAATTCCTGGAGATGAGGAAACCTGAAGTGACTTGGCATTTGTTGGATCATTTTTTGTGTCCCTTTGCTCTCTTATTTCTGAAGTGTAGGCAGGAAGAGGTTTGATTACTCATATAATATCAAGGACTTGAGAAAGAATTTACCTACTTATTTAACAATTAGGTGCAGGGCAAATGTACATTAATGAACAAGGCAGGTTCAGTCCCTGGCTTCATGAAACTTGCATTCTGGAGTTAGAAAGAATTTAAGAAATTAATTATTGTAGTTGTCTAATTACCAATGAAAGAACACTCTGAAGAGTACATTCTACAATGAGAGTATATTAGAAAATGTTTCCATTTAAGCCAAGTGGGAGGAGATAGCTAGGCTGGGACCACAGTGCTGCCATCCCAGGAAGAGGGAATGGTGTGTGCAGAGAGCCTGAGACTGGAAAGGGCATGGTGAGTTTTTTGTGGCTGGAGTATAGACAGCTTGGGGAAAGGACACGAAACTAAAGCTGGAGTGATAGACTGGGGCCATGTTGAGTAGGGTCTTAAAGGCCACATTGTAGATTTTAATATTATCCTAAGAATACTGTAAAGCCGTTGAGGGATTTTTAACAGGGTAGTGATAAAATCAGATTTTAAAAATTACACTGGCTGCTGTGTGGGCCACTAAAGGTTATGTTAAGGTATTGTAGTCGTCTAGGAAATGATGCTAACTTGGATTTAGATGATTGTAGGAAAGAGGCAGAAATATGGGTCATTTGAGACAACTTCCCACTTTTTCATGGCATGGCGCATACAAAAAAAAGTTTTAAAAATATCATGCTGGGGTACATACAGGCAAGGGTGACCCAAGTACTGAGGAGAATTCAAATCTTGGCATAGTTGTAATCCATTGGCCTGATGTAGAAACTGATTTGGGAGATGGGTGTTTGGGAAACAGGAGAGAATAAAATCTAGGATGAATCCCAGGGTTTTGGTTTAAGCCACTGGCTTGATGGAAGTGCTTATGAGATTTAGAACACTGGAGAGGAGGTGGGAAAGATGATGGGTCCAGTCTTGTATAAGTTGAGTTTGGGGTGTCCTTAAGTCACTCACATGGGGTATTGAGTAGACAGGTATGTGAGCTTGAAGGAGAGAAAAAATTAAGCTATCTAGAAAAGGTGGTAGCTAAAATAAACTAGGGAAAGGCCATAGGACCAAGGCTTCTGGAATTTCCATGTTTAAAAGTCAACTAGAGGAGGGGTGAGATAGCAAAGGAGATTGGGAACTAGAATTCCACAAAGGTCGAAGATGATTCTCGAGTAATGAAGGTCAAGGGAAGAGAATGTTTAAGAAGGAGGGAGAATTCTTCTGAGAGGACAAATTAGATGAGGACTGAAAATTTTCGATTCGCTTTAGTGACGTGGATGTCATTGGTGTGACATTGGTGCCACTACACTGGAGGCCCGTGCAGAAGCCAGATTGCAGCCTCCAGGTTCTAAGGGGTGAATAGGGGGTTGGAGAGTGAAAGCAGTGACATGATGGCCCTGCTGAGAATTTCACCTGTGACAGGGAGGTGGAAGGGCAGGGGCTATAGCTGTGGGGCTGAGGGGAGATGCCGTAAAGGCAGGGAGCTGGTGGAATAGGACAGGGAAAAGGTAGAGTATAAGGTGGCTGAGGAGGGAAGGGGCCCGGAGGGCTTAGGAGGGAAGCAGAGAATGAATGCACGCGAATTTCGGCTTGTAATGGTTGGTAGAGCACAGCCATTGCAGACAGCTTCCGGCTGATGGCTCTGTCTTCTCTGTGAGGTAAGAGCTATGGCATTTTTTTTTTTTTTTTTGAGTTTGCAAAGATAGACTACTTTAGAGGCAGATAAGTTTGACGTAGTCATTGTGGAATAGCTGTGTTTGTCCGGGGAGCCAATGATGGCAGATTGATACAGTGAAAGGATAGAGCAGCAGGGAGCTTAGTGAGGCTAGGAGTGATTTAAATAACGAATTATGGGCTCTTAAGGTGGATTTAGAAAGATGTGAAGGCAGGAGGGGAATGAAGAGGGGTGGGAAAAAAGGAGAAGCAAGAGACCTACAGGACCTAAGAAGGAATCGTTGAGTAAACAGGCTGGAACAACGGGAAAGTCGTGATCAGAGTGGTTGCTTACGTGTTCAATAGAACCTACACCTTTGCCTGTAGAGGTAGTGTTCCTTCTACCTGGGAACAGCGGAGCTGGTGTGTTTGAGGAGATTTCACCCAATGTCTGCTGAGTTGCCTTTTGTTACTTCTGTGATACTGGCTGTTTAATATTGGGTTTAGAATGGTAAGACATGCTCATGTTTACTTTGGAGACTATATGTAGATGAAAGGGTTTTAGTTTTTGTTTTAAAGAACTGTATTTTCGCTGTCTCATGGTATCCTGCAGTCCTCATGATGCACCCGAACAAGCAGAGCTTTCTTAGCAGAATCTGTTAGGACGGTTGTGCTAGGAGAGCTGCAGAGATATTTCAGCAAGAACGAAGATGTGATTAGGAGGGTGAGTTAGGTTGGGTTTGTGGTAAGGTCCATGGTGAGAATGTAAGGACTAGTGTGGATATAGAACGGAAGGGAACAAGGTCACTGGATGGATAAAGAAATGACGGAAAGAGAACCTGACATGCTGGCCACACAGCTGGACATGAAATCCCATGGTTATGGCTGGAATCGAGGTGAAGAAGGTTTCACTGAGAGGAGAGGTCACCGCACATGGGTGATGACAGTGATGGGGCAGGTGGAGGGTAGTATAATTGGGCAGCATGGACCTTGGGGGAACAGGGTTCTGTTGTTTTTTTCTTTTTTAGGTGGTAAGGAATGATGGTCTGGAACTTGGTAAAAGCAAGAGCTCCTTTCCCCTGCTCCAGACCCTGAGAATTAGGGATGGCTAGTGCAGGCAGTAGTGCAGTGATTCTCTTTCTGTGTGGTCCCTAGACCAGCAGCATCAGATTACCCGGAAACTTATTGGAAGTAAACATTCTCAGGCCCCTCTGCAGACCTACAGAATCAAAATCTCTGGGGTGGACTCAGCATCTGTTTTGACCAGTCCTCCAGGTGACTCTAAAGTTCGAGCAGCACTTTTGATTGAGTGATTGGGGGAGTGGAGGGAGTCATCACTGTCACCCCATGAGAACTCTGATGGGTTTTCACCCGGTCAGTTTGGGAGGCAGGGAGAGCGCTGGACTCCGTGGACATAGATCTTGACTCTTGTGGTCTCCAGTGGTGTCAGGTTGAGAGTAGTAGAGCACATTGCAGAAGTTTGGTCTTTGCTTGGACCTGGGAGTTTGCTATTAGTGTCAGCAGCTACTACAAGGAATAGTTAATACTACTGTAGTTCTCTTTGCTAGGGTTTTAAAAATATGATTGCAATATGCAAATTTTAGTTAAAAGCCTTTATAAACATTTCCCATCATAAAAATGAATTGTTATTGTAAGAAATAGTTACTTGCAAATCAGGATTTCTTTTTCCTTAAGCACTGTGATGGATTAAATGTTATTTCAGAGAGATTCATTCATCCTAATCACCCTATCCAGAATAACAGGTATGCCATTATGGCAAAATTGAGGAGGGAAGAGATTTGATTGAAATAACTGTAAAATTGTTGCAAAAAACAAAGGAGTAGGTTAACTCTAGGATGTGTGAATATGTGTGATAAAAGATTTGTGGAGGAGGAATAATTGCAGCTGTGTGGAAGGAGCCTCAGTGGTGAGGCATACCCGTACTTAGTAGCTGTGATTCTTGTCTCAGTTCAGTGTTTGGCCCCAGACCCAGAATTTAGGGTGCAGCTGGCCTTGTACAGGCCCATAAAGGGAAAGAGGAAACCCTAGCAGCCCCTGCAGTCTTGGTGGCAGGCTAGGATCATGAAAAGAGCTGTGAATTGGAGATGAGGAGACTCATGCACGAGTCCAGATGGATTCAATCAAAATGTGTTGCATGCATGACTTCAACAAATATTTGCACACCTCATTTGTGCCAAGACACTTTTTTTTTTTTTCGCGGTACGCGGGCCTCTCACTGTTGCGGCCTCTCCCATTGTGGAGCACAGGCTCCGGACGCGCAGGCTCAGCGGCCATGGCTCACGGGCCTAGCCGCTCCGTGGCATGTGGGATCTTCCCGGACCGGAGCACGAACCCGTGTCCCCTGCATCGGCAGGCGGACTCTCAACCACTGCGCCACCAGGGAAGTCCTCAAGACATTTTTTATAGGCAAGGAAGTCGAGGCCCAGAAGTTTGATGACTTCCTTAAAATCAAAGGTAATGAAGCAGCTGGAATTGAATCCAGGTCTCCTAAGTCTGAAGCCGGCTACCCGCCGTGTAAGTGTGGTGGCTTGGTTTCCAGTGCTCTCAAGAAGGGCCTCTTGCCACTTTCCCTCTCCCTCTGAAAACAACAAAAGAAGCTTCTGAAATATTTGTCTAGTAAACTTGTGTGCTGGTTGGTCATCTATCTTAAACCCCTGTCAACAGATGATTCATTACTCAACATTGTAGCAGGCACCGACTTCAGTGGGACAGCTCCTTGAGGAAAGGAATGGCTCTTGGTCAGAACACCTAAGACCCTGGTCAGTTTTGATTAGTTGTCCCAGTTGCCCTGTTCACTCTGTCCCAGCTCTGAGCCATCAGATACTGGTATCTTAGGTTGCTGACTCCTTTTGAGAACATTTAACTGTTTCATTTGCATGTGAAGCATTGTTTGACTGAAAAAATTAAGACTCATAAAGAACTTTGAAAGGTTGCTGCCTCGCTCTGGATACAATTTGTGCTAGATTGATTTAATGTAACTGATCAGAGCTCTGATGAATTCTGTGAGCTGCCAGTCTTAAATCAGTGAATAAATTGGGCTGGTTTTATTTCCCCAAAGAGAATATTTGGAGAGGGGACTGGAGGGAAGATGAAGAAAATCAGAATACGGTTGTACAGTGGCTTTCCAGTTCCCTGAGATAGTGTTTCCTAGGTGATACTCTTACTGATGAAGAGTTCCTTCTTTCCCTGCCTCCTCACCTCATGCTTCCTTCACAGCTCTCTCTCTCTCTCCTTCTCTAGGGAAACATTTTTGTTTTCGGGGGGCCATGCCACTCGGCTTGCGGGATCTTAGTTCCCTGACCAGGCATCAAACCCGGGCCCCCGCAGCAAGTCCTAACCACGGAATTCCCTAGGGAAAAAGTTTTGGATTGTTGCTTTAGTTTTGCTGTTGAGGGAATTAGTCTGGGATGGTAATGCCTGTGAATCAGAATTCTAGAGCATTAATCCATTTCTTACCATTTAGGGTTCTGTTTCATTCAAACAAACTATGTAATGGACTTTTCATATAGGCGTTTGATTAGATTCCGAAGGGTCAATTCAAGCCGTTGCAGGGCCTGGGGCCCACATTTTATAGCAAGACTGGTTTCAGTTTTGAATGATTTGGTACTTGTGCTAAAACCATTCAAGACTGAATCCCAGAACACCCACACTGGCAGTGCATTTGTTCCTTTTTTTTTTTCAGCATGCCTGATATTTTTTAGGATTTGGAATTGGCGGATAGGACCAACCCAGAAAGGAATCCCAGCAGTCGGACTGTTAGCAGAGAGAGTATTTCAGCCGGAGTGATTAGCAGTATTTGGCCATGAGGAAGAGGCCTCTAAAAATAACTGGTGAGCAGAGTTTGCAGTCAGGTCCAATTTCAGTTCTAGAGGCCTTGCCCAAGGAGCTGTTGGCCAGTCCACAGCTCTAGTAACGAAGGGCCTGTGGTGTGCCTGATACCTACTCATAGGGCTTTGGTTTTTTTTCTTCCATATATATTATTAATGGATTGAAGAAATCAAAATGGCAGAAGGTAAAGGTATATTTTTATTGTTTGGGTTAAAAGTGACTTGGGATCTAGCCGACAGTTTTTAGCTTGGTTTTCAGTTGTGCGCTGTTCAAATATTTTTGACTAAGTGCTTTGACTGCATCTTCTACGTTTTCTATTTTGAACTTCTGGAGACCTCGATGTTTCAAAATAGTTTAATTTTTCATGGACTAATCTGTCTGTAATATGAATATTAAGTTTTAGTGTCTTAACTTAGAATATCTTTTATTGTATCGTACTACCAGAGACCACATTTTACAAACTTCAGAAAAATAAACATGTTGTCTGTCTTGGTCTTAGACATTAATTACTGTGAACGTAAAGAATTGTGTGCATTCAGATCTCATGTAAAATTATAGGAAATTTAAGGGCTTTATACGTCCCTTCTTGTATTAATGAGCACACTTAGTTGGCTCAAGCAGAGACTTACCATATGTGGAAATGGACCTAATTTTTGTGAAGCAGGCAATAAATGCAAAGAAAAGACATTGGGATTTTTTTTTGTTTTTCAAATCAAATCATTAACCTTCAAGTGTTCTTTAATGATGTGTTGGTTTACATTTTTGTATGTGTTTGTTTTTGCTTTTCTTTGTAAGTTAAGATTGTCTTTTCATTTAATTGAAGGCAAGCTATATTGGCTTATTATATTGAAAATGTATTTAAGAAAAATAAAATAGACATATTCAAGACTGCTTCCAGCTCTCAGCTGCCCCAGCAGCCGCTGGAAGGATTCTATTATTAGTATAGAGAGTATGAGTATCTCTGCTTTGAACACCGTTTTAAATAAATGGTTAGAATGGCTTCCTTGACTTTTCTGATAAAGTGGCCCATGGAGCCGTGAAGAAGAATAGGAGATATCTAGCGGACTTTCAGTTCTCTTAGAAGGCGTTTCTCCTCTTCTGCATGGATTGCTTAACGTACATAGTGAGGCAAAGTCAGCTGTTACTTCTGACCCACTTTTAACAGTTCATGGCTCCTAAAGGGGGACATTTTGTAATGTAGGAAAGTAACCAGTTTGGTGAATTGCTTTTATGTTAACTTTAAATGAGTAGAATTTGTGTATAAATATGAAATCACCAGCATAATGCTTACCAAATCTCATAAATGGTTATTTGTAATTCACTTAGTTGTACTTCCAGTTAAGTAACTGACTTGTGCTCAGGTGCTGGGGGGGCATCTTCTATTTTCCCTTTTCTAACCAAATAAATAAAATTTCCGATGGTCCCTAGCCCAGGCTTCATTCTGGGGAGACTCATTTCATTGATCACCATGGTAATTTTCTGTGTTCGGTAGTATGTGAGAGCGTTTTCTGATTTGATGGGTCAATGTGGAAAAAAAGTGAATCACATAGTTCTTGCCATATTCTTAACCCTCATTAAAAAAAAATCTTTTTGATTAATCCCTGGGACTATATAGGTTGACTATGGAGCCAGAAATCAAATGAAAATTCTTCGATTTATTCTGATTTTAGAAAAGAGGGACAACTACTAGATGTTCTTCCAGAATATGTTTGGAACACAGTACTGGTTTCAGGTGTGCTTGGGGAGTTTTAAACTCTCTCGAAGGGTTTATCTTACTCTGCTTTTTTCAGTTTAGTTGGACAGAAACTTATCTGCCCTTTGGGACTAGGTACACCATATTTACAAAGTGACATACCAAGAGTGTGCTGTTTAGTGTCAATTAAAAAGTTTCCCCTAGAAAAGATGTCTCAAGAAAGACTCGTTTCTATAATTTACTGTTTTGTTCCTTTATGGAATTGGTAAATATTAACAGTAAAAAGATTAATACTACTGGAGTAACACCTCATGTATTTGACATTATAAAGGGATGGATAAAATAATGCTAATTATTTCATGTTCTAGCTAAATAACATTTACTCTTTTTTTTTGATGTTTACCTTTTAAGCGATAAATCCATTTAATAAAAAAATATTTTGAATGAAAATCTTTCCAGAATTTATTGTACATTTCTTGCATTCTTAAACAGTTTTAAAACAATAGTATAATGACAGAATGAATATGATGTCATGATTACCTTGTACTAAAGATTACTTTAATAGTTAAGGACTGTAAGTTTAATAGTTAAGGACTAGTCAGGGTTGCCAGTGAGCATCAATCGTAAATGGCCTCCTGCCACTCTTCAGGTTCTTGTGTCTTGTCTGCTCGTGCTGTATTCAGACATTTTATAGGCCTGCCCTCCATCAGCACTTGTTGCTTTAACTCCTTTGGGGGAGGCTGTCTCTAAGGTCTATTCTTTAGTTTTGTGCAGTGAGTTAGGAAACTTGATTGAAGTTGTTAGCATCATGTCTAAAATAAATGGGAATAGATTCTAGGTAAAGGTGTATTCTTTACTGTCTTTGGTTTTCTCTCTCTTTACCCTCCTAATCCCTTCTCTCTGTTTTGGTATATGCATTTATATAATTTTTTTTAAAACTCATTTCCACTTTTTACTTGTATTTGGTGTTGCAGGTCAATAACTTAGACGAGTATTACGAATCAACTTGGATAAATGATACTTTCCTTTTGAGAATCTCAGGAATTTTCCCCCTCTGTTTCTGCTTTAAGAAAGAGATAGAAATGGAGAAAGAATTGGACTTGGAATTCAAATGATTATTTTGTTTTACTAGCTATTTCTTTATAAGCTTATTTCAAATAGCATCGTCTGAGGTGTACTTTTATTGAGGTACACATTTTGAAAACTTAATTATTGAGTAAACAACTGAGTCATGTCTGGCACATATGTGCTGAATAAATACATTAAATGAATGAATAAAATGTTGAACTATATTTATTTGGCCTTATTATTTTCTAGTTAATCAGGAACAGTACAAGAGACTGGTAATCAGTTACAAAATGTCCAAGAGGAGATAAGACAAGACCCCAGTTTTCCTGCCATTTTAGCACTTATTTTAAGTTTGATTCTTAGGTAATAAGTAGCCAAGGGAGGAACATCGTTAGTCACTATTATAGTTCCATATTTAGAAGGCATTATTCTTTTTTTTTTTTTTTGCGGTGCACGGGCCTCTCACTGCCGTGGCCTCCCCCGTTGCGGAGCGCAGGCTCCGGACGCGCAGGCTTAGCGGCCATGGCTCACGGGCCCAGCCGCTCCGCGGCATGTGGGATCTTCCCGAACCGGGGCACAAACCCGCGTCCCCTGCATCGGCAGGCGGCCTCTCAGCCACTGAGCCACCAGGGAAGCCCCATTATTCTTTTTATAGTTAGTATTCTATACAAATGGGTAATGTGCATATATTGATTTGTTGTATAGAAATAAAGGTTTTTCCAAATACAGTCTTAAAAAATGTCTTCATGTTTGTAGAAGTTCAGTAAATTAAACATACAACACTGTTACTGAATCTGTGGCGCTCCCCTTCCCACAGAAGCTATTTCTTTTCTTTTTAAAAATTATAGTGGTGCTTTATTTTATATTGTTCTTCGTATAACTTCTATCCTTAAGACACATAAAATTTTGGAAATCATCATTTTCCCTCACCAGCACTGCAGACAATTTTCACCCAGTCTCCACTCCGGTGACTATGTTCAGATAATAAAACAGTGGAGCCTATTTTAAGTGGATTTAATAAGTAACATTGTGATCTGTGCCCAGCAGGTATTTTTTTAAATGTGTAAGTTATGTTTTTATATAGCCAGCTTTTAGGAGACTTTTAATAGATCATGTGAGGAAAAAGAAAAAGAAACAAATCAGGTGGCCGGATCTTATTTGGTAAAGCATAGTTTTGTAAGTTCACCATGTGATTATTTATAGATCTGGCCCTTATTGATGGGTCTGTTAATATTTAAAGAACACTAGAAAAGGATATTGACTTTTTCTTTAAGAAGGAATTTTGTTTTATTTTAGTTCACCAATTTATATACTTAAATATAGGTATATAAGTAAATATGTGTATGTTTGAGTGTGTATATTCACAAACATAACGTACACACTCTAAGACTGATTCAGTTTTTATGACCCCTTTTGAAAAGTTGATCTAGTGGTTGGTTTAAAAAATATGTATATCTTTTTAACAAGAAGAATTGATAGTATGTTCTTGATTTAAGCCACTGGAAAATTACTACCAGTATTCCCTAATTAGAACTGGATTTAGGAATCAGGAAGCAGGTTTTAGATGAGAGCTAGTGAGGTATCTGAAATCATGTAATTTGGCCCATTCATATGGAGCAAGGAATTCAGGACCATAGAAGTCAGGGCTTATTCCTTGCTCGACCCACCTTATGCTGGTGGCTTTGGGTGAACCATTTCATCATTTTTCTGTAAAACAGAGATGATTATTCCCATCTTTACCCCCAGTGTTGTAGTGGACACTTGGAAATATTTGGGGGTGTTTTTGTTTGTCATAATCGCTGGGAGCTACTTACCTGTGGGACCAGAGGAAACCAGGAATGCCAGCTGCCCTGCAGTGTGAGGAACAGTCGCACAGGATGAAGAATTGTCCTGTTTAAACCCAGAAACACCCTCTTGAGAAACACTGACAGGACCCTTGTGAGAATGGCATGCACGTAGAGGAGGTAATGTGCTCCACCAGCGGAAGATAGCATCCTACTTTCCTACTTGCTTGATAAATTTTTCCTTTTCCCAAAGGGCATGTTGAGATATGACATATTCTTCTAATTTATTTATTAATATTTAATATTTATCACATTCCTTTTTAAGAGAAATTTGAGTTTTATGGTCCTTTTAAGGACAGTGTTGACCATTTTCTCTTAATATTACTTGGCTATCATTATTTTCGTTTATTTTTGGCCGTACGAGTATTTCCAGAAGAGTATAAAGTATATTAAACATATCAAATGTGATATATGACACTTCTGGTGGACAGCACTTTACAAAACTGTATCCTACGTCGAGACCAATTATGAAAACCTTTCCCTTTTTCCCTGGGTCCCAGTGGATCTTGTGGAGGTGGACTGAATTGCACTGTTGGGCTTCTCTTCTTCCCTGACCTCTGTTTCCTATAAATAGTTTCCTTCCTTTATCTCTGTGTCTCTGGCTAAGAATATGAAGCGTTTTGCGGGGAGCTTCTTCTATGGCAGTTACAGTTTTCAAGATTCTACAGAAACTAAATGCGACAGGAAAAATAAAGGCTTTGGCTACAGTTATGATCTCTTTAAGTTGTTGATATGCTCTGAACTTTGAAGGAGGTTATATTTAGGTCGTTTAGATAAAGAACTTGGAAGGAATACACATATCAATTTTTATTTTAAAAAAATCGCTAGCCCATTAGTAGTTTATTTCTCTCGTTACTTAGAAGTTAGGGTCATACATATGTGGTATTGAGGCTAAGCATAGTCTTTTCCATTTTTAAAATCTTTATTTTGTGGAACATGATTTAAGAATTTAAGTGAAAACTATTGATAGTTTTGAAGTGATTTACCATTGGAAGTACTCTCAAATTCCTGGAGAAATATTTCAGTGAAAAGAGGTTCAATAAAGTGTTTTCTTCTTATATAATGACATTGTCCGTCTGTTTTATTTTTTTAACAGAGACAAAGCATGGAGGACACAAGAATGGGAGGAAAGGAGGACTTTCTGGAAGTTCGTTTTTCACGTGGTTTATGGTCATTGCATTGCTCGGAGTCTGGACATCGGTAGCTGTGGTCTGGTTTGATCTTGTTGATTACGAGGAAGTGCTAGGTAAGGATTTTCATATTGTTTCTTATTGGTACTGTCAATTCTGTAGCCTCTCAGTGGTTCTCAGTAGGGAAGGAACAAAAGGGGATGTTATCAGGGTTACCTTGCTGTGGTACTTTCAACTTCTTTGAACATGATCTGTCATAGAAAAAAATAGGCTTTATATTGTCTATATATCACACCAAAAAGTTTTAACAGTACGTACTCTCGCGACATGCAGTACTCTGTAATTTCTATTCTATTTTGTTGTATTATGAATTTTTAAAATACTGGTCAGGAGCCACTGAATTTATTTAGGGACCCATGAATGGATCATAAACACAATTTGCAAGACCCTGCCTTAAAGAGAGCATTTCCAAGCACACGCCTCTGTGTCCTTGTTGGAACTGTTGTGTGTGGATGTGAGTGTGTGTATGAGTGCATGTGCATGTGTAGGTGTGGCCTGTAGGATGTTCTGAGGAAGTTGCTGTGTTATTTCTGATAGTTGTCTTCCTTTCCTCTCCATTTCCTTTTCTCTCCCCATAATCACTGCAGTTTTTTCCCGGTTTTTACGTTAATGATTCTTTATAATTTTTGGAGTCATACTTTTTTTTTGTTTCACCTGACCAAGTCTCTTTTTGTAATTGAGATAAAATTCAATATTGTAAATATGTAAAAATGTACAGTTCACTGTTTTTTAACATATAATTTTGTGCTGTCATCATTATTAATTTCAGAATATTTCCATCCCCCTCTCCTTCTTGTCTCCTGGCAAGCACTGATACACTTGGTGTATTTGCCTATTCCGGACATTTCACATAAATGGAATCATACAATACATGGCCCTTCGTGTCTGTTGTTTTGCATTAGTGTAATGTTTTCAGGGTTTGGTATTTACTCCATTTTATGGATGAATTATGTTCCATCGTGTGGATTCACCACATTTTGCTCATCCATTCATCATGGATGGACATAGGGGTTATTTCCACTTTCTGGCTGTTGTGAGTAAATGGCCTTCCTTTCTAATAATCCAGTGAAAGATGTGGACCTTTTCACTGAAAAAAATGCATACTTTTCTCTGTATGTACAGTGTCACAGAGAAAATCCCCTCCCTTCCAGAGACCGTTCTGCACTTTTGCTTTACTTATTAGTTTATAGCCAGCCATCTTTCCGGGGGGAAAGGCAAAGAATAACAAAACATACATGTAATCTGCCTTTTGTTAAAGCTTCTTATTTTTATTATTGTACTTCGAGGAAAGTGCCTCCGAGTAGATTGGTAAGAGTGATAGAGGAAGAATTTTAGTTTGGAGATGAACTTCTGAGTAGCTCTGTGCTTTTGTTAACTTATGTTGATGATGTTGCGAAGCAAAGCCTATCAGACAAAAGAAGAGATTTAGAAGATGTGTACATTTAAGCTCAAGTAACAATTTTCGTGTTTTTGTATGCATGCAGCCAAAGCAAAGGACTTCCGTTATAACTTATCAGAGGTACTTCAAGGTAGGCTATTGGAGATGCCTTTTAAGTCTACTTGTGTTAGTCTCTAAAACCTCATCCTTGGGCTGCTATTTTAGTTATCACCTGCATCAGAGAATGTAAGTGGTAGGACCAATTTTCCCTCTTAAATTTGTGAGAAAGTATAGTATTTTCTGTCTTTTTATTGTTATTTGAACTCTGTGCTATACGTAGCCTCAACTGCAGACCAGCGCTTTTCACTTATATTTTCTTAGCTATAGAAATGATAACTTCCTTATGTCTACATTATTATTGTTATTGTCACTTTCAACGTGTATGTGCTTTGTCAATCAGACTTCTACATAGCAGATTAACTATTTTCCTAAGTGGAACAGGGCTCTGGGAGGGTCTAGGTTGGTCATAGCAACTCTACTCCCAAAGATCTTCCTGCTGTTGTGCAATGTTTTAACTTCTTTTTTTTTTTTTTAACATCTTTATTGGAGTTAACTTAGTTTTTATTTTAAAATGGTGGCAGTAAGGAGGGAAAGTGGCGGGGGATGGTGGTGGTGGGATGAACTGGGAGATCGGAATTGACATATATACACTAACATGTATAAAATAGATAACTAATAAGAACCTGCTGTATAAAAAAATAAATAAAATTCAAAAAAATAAGTAAAAATAAAAGCATTGCTTAAACAAACAAAAATGGTGGCAGTGCTGCCAACTGGTGTTTTAGTACTGATGCTGTATTTGTAAATGTGGTTTAAATATTGCTATTTAAAATATTGTTGTTTAAAATATTAAATTAATAAGTCTCTTCACAGCCATTGTCCAATGATGAATTATAAACTGTGTTGATTTTAGGATGTTTTTAGGGAACTGAATGTATTTGACTTATATTTGAAATGCTGAATAGTGCTCTGAGATGATAAAGTTAAAATACACAGTTACTGTTCTTGAAGGAGGAAGTCTGCTGTATTGTCTTCTCAGCTTGTCTGTTCTAAGCCTTATTTTTTTTCTTAGTAGTAGGTGGCCAGTGCTAATTACATTTTTAAGTAGGATGAGTGTAAGTTTTCCTTTGTAGTTTCAAAAAGCCAGTTTTACATACTTTATTTCCAGAAGTCTGTTTTTAAAGGTTGATTCATGATGCTTCTGTCATAAATCATTATTATGAAACGTAAAATTAATCATCCTCTTATTTTTAGTACTTATACTCGATGTTATATATGGTCTTTATTTGAGGCTCAGTGGGTGTTCTTTTGTTTTGAATATTAATGGTGTGAGGAACTTCTATACTTTAGAAACATTAAATTTCATGTAACTGTTAGAAATGGATCTGTATTATTCCTTATGTATGTTGAAAATTTTACCTAAAATATTTTTAGCAGTAAAGTTAAAAAAAACTACTCTGAAATGATTAAATCTCAGGGTATTGTTAAGCCCTTAAAGAAAATATTATCTGAGTTATATTTCTTAGATTTGTTAGGTGAATATTTCCTCAATCTCTAAGTGAACTGCCTTCATTTTTAAGTGAGGTTATCATTAGCACGGCTTTTAAGGATGAAAGGAGCAAAGAGTTGCATTGATTGGTTGCATTAATGGCCGATATGCAGGACTGTAAGAAATAGTAACACCTTATTAAATTTGTTTTTCCTTTTGTTCCCATATCCGTCTTTCCTTCCCCTCTTGTAGGAAAACTGGGAATCTATGATGCTGATGGTGATGGAGATTTTGATGTAGACGATGCCAAAGTTTTATTAGGCAAGTACACATTTTTTTTTTTTTTTTAATTAGTGGTGCTAAAATGTTGGAAGAAAAATAATATCGGGTTGGCCAAATGAACCTTTTGGCCAACCCAGTATTTTAGCTTTAGTAATGTTTGTGTCAGTCATTTCCATTTTATGAAAGATATTTTCCCACTTAAATCATTTATTTTATTCTTGTTGGGATGTTGAATGACTTAATTATTTTTCTATAAACTCTCACATTTCAATTTACTGTTACAAATGGATAACTGTATAGCTCCTGCACAGATATAAGTAATATAATTTCATATGTGTTTTTAGATTTAAAGCACTTTATATTCTGAACATAACATTTGAACATGTAGATAATGTCCTAGTCTACTTTCACATAGGGTAATGGCGACCATTCTTTAGCATCATTTGACATAATTCAATGTCCATTTGAAAATGTAAATTTCTG
The DNA here is from genome assembly GCF_964270905.1 of Leucopleurus acutus. Classification (NCBI taxonomy): domain Eukaryota; kingdom Metazoa; phylum Chordata; class Mammalia; order Artiodactyla; family Delphinidae; genus Leucopleurus; species Leucopleurus acutus. The sequence goes on along the minus strand of NC_139159.1, from coordinate 8,636,161 downwards.
AAGGCTTACATAAATTCATTCTGAAATAAAATAGTGGTAGTAAACATCTTATAATGTCCTATGACTATTTGAAAGGTAACATTAAAATATAAACTAGTAGTCTTTGGCCAGGTTTCTTGATTTTTTTTAAGTCTTGGACCCTTCTCTTATCACCAGAATTACCCATCTTTATCATGGAGATTTTTTAAATAATAGATAAAGATGTGATATTCCTTCATTTAATTTTAAAATACTCTCATACTAGAAAGGTTGGTGCTAATTTTAATATGGAAATTTTATATAATCTGGCCTGGTGAGATATTATTTCTGCTTGTTAAACAGCATCCTTTCCTTTGTTGTAGTATGTAGCGTAATATACATTAAAACATTTCATACTAAAGTCTTTAGAAAAATAACAAATATGGCAAGGTTTACATACTAAGCTTAATAGAATAATGACACAGATTCTTCCTAGACACACAATTTTGTGTATATTTTATGGATATGAAAAAAATGGGAGATACATCTGTATTGAAGTGTAATAAAACGTCTTAATTTTGACATTGTTTTCTTGTTACTGCTCAGTGAGAACTATATTTGCTACTTAACAGCGAAAGCTTCCTATACCCATGAAATTTCTTTTCCTGTCTTAACCGTAATAGAATTTTCTATACAATTTTGTCATTATATATCTAAATTTGGGTTTCTATAAATATGGTCAATTCTCAGAAGACTATAATCCTAGGCATGCGTAAGAAAGAAGATTACATAGACCTTATTTCAGAATGATGCTAATTTGCATGCTTGTAAATGGTTTATTACTTCATTTTGTTACTTTTCTTTAAATGACAGATTCTGAATAGCAAAGCTTTTTATTTAAAAAATTAACTTCATGTGAGCCGTTGCCTCATTTTTAGAAATAATATTACTTATCTACTGTATTTGTTGATTTTTTTAAGGGGGCAGGTGCTTAAAATCAGCTATCTTGGTCTGTCAGGAAATGTCAACTATTAAAAATTAAAACATGTTATTTCTTCTACAGCACACATTGATTTCTATTGCAAACTTACATTAATAACTTGATTTTTAGTATTTTAGATTTCAAAAATGTATTCCCCTTAATATTTTTAAGCAACCGTTAAGAGTTTAATTAATTGTAATTTAGAACATTGCCATTTGTGGGTAGCCACATATGTGGTATGGGCAAATGGTAACTTGTTCCTTTTGCAAGAATCATATACTTGGAGACAGAACTCAGTTGGTGAATCTGAGTGTTCATTTGGTCATTTGACTATTAAATGCGCAAAGGCTAAGATAAACTATTTTACTGTATGTACAAATTCGCAGTTGGCTTGTGGCTTTGGTAAAGATGAAAGAAACTAATGTAAGCTGTTTGTCCTCTGACCTTATTCTGTAGTGTTTGAATTCTCTGCATGAAATACAACCTTGATGGGAATTGAATTTTATGACTAAGGTTCTTTTCTACTTCGTGAGGTTATTGTAGCCTAGTTGTGCCTCTATTACTGGTGGATGGTTGCAAGAACCAGGTGAAATTCTGGCCTTGCTGGGCTCTGTATGTTCAGGGAGAGATTACGGGGGAGCAGATTCAGTGAGTGTGTACCCTATAAGGAGCCAGATCTCTGGGGTACGTTCTCATTGGAGAAGCAGTTCAAGGTTAAGGGCCTTGGATTAAGGCAGAGGGAATCCCTGGGGAGGGATGAAAGTAGAAAGTCAGAGATTGGGTGAGAGCTTGGCATGGCAGGTGTGGTAATAGTTATGCTGAACTTCCATAGGTTTGGATTTCTCTCATTAGTATTTCTTTCTGGAGTCTTAAATTTGCATATATCTAAATTTGATCAATTTGAGGAAATGTACACATTCATGTTTACATTTCCTTTACATTTCAAAGTTTGCTTTTCTTATGAACTATAAAGAGAATGAAATATGGGAGTAAATCAAGATCAATAGGCATCATTAAGTTTATTACTTCTGGCCACGGCCCTGACAGTATACTTTGAAAATATTCTAAGCCTGGTCTTGTTTACATTCCTTCCTACTTTTGTGGCCCAATTATCTAAACTAAAATGTCTTTGATTTTGGTTTGGATGATTGAAAGCTACATTGTCTCATCATGTATTCTTTGAAAACTTGTTTCCCAAATAAATCCATAGGAAAGAGGACTAAATTCTGAGTAGCATTTTCTTAGAGTAACACCACCTGTGGATTACATAGTTATCCTTTTCCACCTAGCTGGCACCAGCTATGGCCAGAGAACAAAAGGGAAGGCAGTCCCTGGAGCCTTGACAAGCATTTGTGGACTTGACAGATGCCTGAGTGAGCAGTAGGGAAGGGAGGGCTGGATCTTGCCCAAAGGCAGGCACATGTTGCTCTTTGGTTCAGGCCTTTTCTTAGAGGATAAGGAATTATAAACCCAGAACATATTTTCTTTTTCTCTTTGGACTAGTACTTCTGTCTTAAGAACCACAAAAATGTTGCATAGTTGGGTAATCAGTTTTGCTCAAATACTTTTGCATATTCGTTGCATACTTCATCCTGTCATGCTGAAGGGTGGTAAAGTTTTGTATTTTATATTCAATACTTGGAAGTACTTGTATCGGAAAATGGAGAAAAAGAAAAATGTTTATTTTAAGTATACAGCTGTAGAGTTTTTGGACAAGGAGAAGAAATAGTGTTATTCCCACAGGGGCTTGGGTGGGAATACAGATCTCTGTTCACAGCACTTGTCAACTGTTCAGTTCAGTGAAGAAACATGCTGGGTTGGTCAAAAAATAATTTAAATACCGACTGAAGTTTGTGGGGTTTTCCCCCCCCCAACGCATGAAGAATGGCGCAATGTAGTTCTTCTATGGACTAATGTGGGGAAAATTCACTATCATCTTTAACATTAAACTAGTTGTCTTATTATTATCCCTTACCTGCCAATCTTGATTGCTGGTAGTTATGCTGTGTGGACAAATTCTGTGTTGTCAAAGCCAGAAATACCAGATTAGGTGGTTATAATCCGAACAGCTCTAAAATCGTAGATGTGCATATTTCTCACAGCCTGTCTTTTTTTTTTTTCTCCTCAAAATTATGGAACTTACTGTATAGAACTTGACAGTTCTACTGGTGGACTTTGATACCTACTGGACCCAAGAGACCAGTCTTACCCAAAGCCAGTTCTTCACAGGGAAGAAACAAATGATAAAAACGATATATACACTGCTTTCTTTCCATATGGGGGTCTGGGATCTTTGCAGTAGAAGCTAATTCCGTGAGCTGATAGGGAGAGAACTCTGGAATGTTCCTGTTGGCAGGTGACTGGCCTTGATCACATCTCATATTGGTAGGCTGAGCGAATTGTTATTAATAGCTGACTCTTATTATTGGTCAGAATGACAGGACCACAAGTCAGTAACCAGAACATTGTATAGCTAACATTTTCTAGTTTTAAAATTTAAGTTGTTTATCTGGTATAATTTGAGCACGTTGGTGCCCATCTGTGGAGGCTGAACAGTTAACCCTGCTAGTCATATCAATTCCAGAGTTTCCTAAACTAACTGCAGCTCCTAAAGGGAAAAGTTTGAGGAAATGAACATTTCTGTTTTCAGTGAATATTTATTGATATATGTAAGTGTTTGTATAATCAACTCTCGATAATATCTGGGTGCTACACGGGCAAATGTGGGGCTTGTCGGAAGTGTCTTTTTATCCTCATACGACCTTCACTCACTTTTCCCGTTGAAGTTGGTCAGTCTGTTTTGGCTGATACAATTTTGTGTTTTTTTTGGCTCTCAATTCTCTGATGAGAGAAAGGCAAACCCGGTTAGGGGCTGGTAGGAAGGGTGAGGATTGGTCAAATTGCTTTTCCTTTAGTCCATATGATTGAGAGTTGATTGTAAGGTGTGCATCTTAACCGATTTCTTTATTTTCCAAAATACCTTTTCTGTAAACTTCCTTGACCATGATGCACATCCTTTTTGAGATCACTCTTCCTCAACTTCTTTTTTCCACCTAACTGCTCTCCTTATTTTCTCTTTCTCTCTTCCTTTATTCTTATGTAGGCCTGACCAAAGATGGCAGTAATGAAAATATTGATTCTCTTGAGGAAGTCCTTAATATTTTAGCAGAGGAAAGTTCAGATTGGTTTTATGGTTTCCTCTCATTTCTCTATGATATAATGACTCCTTTTGAAATGCTAGAAGAAGAAGAAGAAGAAAGCGAGACCACAGATGGCGTTGATGGTACGTCACAGAATGAAGGGGTTCAGGGAAAGACTTGCGTCATCTTGGATTTACATAACCAGTAACTTTGATGCAGGGACTGAAGTCACTGGCTTGTGAACCCCCGAAGCAAAATCTCCTTTTTCTTTCTTTCCTTTGCTCATCCAGGGCTTAACATGCAGTGGGGCAGCTGCGATCGGACAATACAAGGCAACTGTGTCATCTTTTCCCCAGTACAGCGCCTAGCTAGTCCCTTGCTTGGCTTTCCCACTTGAGGAAAGCGGTACCCCCTCCTTCTCCTACTGGTCCACAAAGTGCATTGAGAATGATGTTCTTGGTAGTATAATTGGTTTCTGTATCGTTTTGTTTCAACTCATGTACTTGCTGAACTAAATTCAGAAACTTAATAGCACATTGTTTTGTGTTTAACCCTTGCTGCTTGTCCTTCTAACACGCTATTCATTAAGATGATTATAGTGGAATTAATTATAAAAATATTTCTAGCATGATACATAAATTCAGTGCTTCTCTGTTGTTCTTTAACATGACTGATGTGTAAAACGATGGTCCTTTAAAAGGCTGATTTTTTTCTTTAATTGTAATTTGTTTAGGTCGATTTGTCAGACAGGTTAATACAAATTTCAGTGTAAAATTCTGTATTAATGGTGCTTTTAAAATAATTTGAAAATAACCTCATATTTTTGCCTTAGGGTAGTTCAGTTACTGTATTCAGATAGTAGTGTGTCTGAATCTTTCTGTCTGTGAAAGCAAAATTTATTTTAAATTTCATTTCCAAATAGACATCCAGAGAAAGTAATTTGTATTTTTTTTAAAGGAGGCATATTACACAGGAAGGAAAATGTCAATATGTTATCTTAAATAATGTTGTACATATTAAAATTATTCATCCTAAATAATGGTCTTTTTCCATTTTTTCCTGTATTACCTTATTAATTGACCATCAACTTTGGCTTAGGTATATATGGTTTTTATATTTGTAAATTAAATTTATTAAAGTGGTAATTCTTTTTAGGAGAATCAGTTTTTGCCATTAGAAAACCTTAAAAACACCTTTGAATCAATTCATTTAAAATGAGTTTGCTTCAGTGATAGCAAAAACAATTGTATTAGACATATGTAACATGCCTTTCTTAAAATGAGATTTCATTCATTTCCCACCTCAAACAGAGCTCTTATAGCTTAAGAGTGATAAGATCCAAGACCTTTGATTTCTTTTACCCTTTTTGGGAGTGGTGTTTCATGTTTTTACATCTCTTTGAGCCTCTGTGAAACTTAGCCTAGCTTTGGTTCTTTATAGAGCTTAAAATTGGAAAATATTTGCATTTTTTAACATTTTATTTAACTACGATAATTTCTACTTTTCAAATATTTATTCCTATTTTTTCCCATTTAATCAAGTTGCTTTCAGAAAGTAGATTATTCACCCATTTTTTCAGAAGGGAATATGACAAATTTAGTTTCTTTTTTAGAGCTCGCTCTTGCAGGCTTATCAAAATGAGAGCCTTAAAGTAAAAGTCTCGAATCAGAACCCTGGAAGCACATCAACTTCCCCCTTGACTCAGCACTTACATGTGTCGGGAAGACTGTCCAATTTGCTAATCTTAGTTTAAAAAAGCATTATTCAGTAGCTACTTTTGGAAATAAGATACATGTGTTGTACATTGGACAGTGATCTCATAACGCTTAAATGACTATTATAACCCTAGTTTGTCTTTTCCTGATTATTCAGGGACTATGTTTCATTCTGTTAATGTTTCTGACAGTCCAAAGCTTCTGATTTTGGAGTGTTAATATTTTGGAACAAATGAGTATGATTTAATAATGTTCTTTCTGAAAGCTTATGCAGTCTTTGCCTGTATTTATCATGTCTTGCACTTTGAATTTGAGTACTGTGACATATCAGAGCTCATTAGGTTTAAATTCAAAAGCAGTCTGAAGTCTCACTCAGAGAAATTCTCTTAGACAGATGTCTGAGATTTGTTTTTTAAGGCAGTCTTGTTTCTTCATGCTTCATTGTTACTAACCCTAGAAGATGTTTGATCAGTTTATGAGAAGTAAATAATTAAATTTGTGTATTAAAAATGTTTGGAATCATTAATTTCTCATCAGGCTCTGCTTTTTTGTCATGCTACTAATGCACATTTTATGTACAGAAATTAATTATGCTGTATTCTTGTAAGTGAAAAATAAGGATGTGAGATTATAATTTGCCATTTCTTTGGTATCCCTTCTGATCAGCCCTTTTGAAAAGCCTCTGATGAAGGTAAAATCCAGGTAGCTGGTGAACCCCTGACTTCTGTGACTGCCTTCAACTTGTGCCTAAGGCTTGCTTTGGTGAGAAAATAAAGTTATTTGCAAAACTGGTATAGAGTACTTTGAAGCTGAACAAAGTTGCTTTGCTTACATTTTGTTTATTATGTATGTTACAATTCTTAATCTTCTAAGGCTTTATTGTGTAATTTTCTGTTCGATCATAGAAATATTTTCCTAGCTTGTGTCTTTTAAGCTTAGGAACTTAGTTAAAAAGGCAAAAATGTAATCTGTATGTTTGAATGTTTATTTATGGTGAATTTTACATTGTACTGTATTTACTCTGCATTTCCACTTTGGAACAACCAAAGGCACTTTGAGGAATGTGCTCTGAGTTCAGATGCCCTTATCTCCTCCGAGCTGCCCTTCCTCAGAGGAAAGTGCCGTTTGTCCAACTGAAAAGGCGCCGGGTTCTCTGGAATTTGGTACCAAAACAAGGAAGTGGCACTCAGGGGACTTGTTTTCTGCACTTTAGTTTCTTTCAGCTCTTATTTTCCCTGGGATGTGAGGGGTGACGTGTAAGTCAGTTGGAGAGGTGTCTTCTGGGTGCTGATCTTATTAAATCCCTGAGGCCCAGCTGCCGGCTCACTGCGTCATGCAGATGCCTTGGACTTAACGTGCTGGGTGATATCCTGCTTTTTCACCTTTTTCACTTGATTCTTCATTCTAGAAATTACCTCCCTGTCTTATAGAGCTGTATCCAGGCGTGTAAGAAAAACTGTTTTCTCTGCTTGAATTCTGGTTTGCTTTCATTTACAGTTAGCTAGATGGGGCAAAATGTTTCCTCGTTTGGCCTGATGTTTATAACTTTGGAGTATTAGTAAAGGCAGATAGAAGCATAGACAGTGATGGATTTGAACACCTGGCAGTTATACCTTTGGGGGCTCGATACTCAGCAACCCTTTCGAAATCAGATTCTGGTCTATAAAACAAGTAAAACGTTTTCTGTGTTTTGAGCTGTGGAAATGTCTTTGATCACCATGCCTATTTGGAGCACTTTTATAAAATCCAGTGATGCAGACTTTATTATCACAAGTCGATAGATGGAACACTGTGCTGAATTCTCTGCCTGTTATTTGTTGCCATAACTCTGTAATACACAGGAGTAGATATTAACTAAACTGTGAACTGTCTGAAGTTGGGAGTCAGGTTAGGCTGCATTTGAATCCCTCTTCAAAGCTGAGCCCAACATAGGTTATTTATTAAATATTTGCTGGGGTTAGTCCTGGTGAGTGAGAACGTCAGGAGTTACCCATTGCATAATAAAACGCCGATTATTTTTTTAAACAGCTTAAATAAGTGAAAAAAATTATTGGATGTATTTTGTTTTCCAAGAGAAATGACACTTTGGAGTTCAGACAATAAACTGACCTGTGCTAGCTGAGGTCTTCGCATGATCTTTCTGCTATCTCATTCGTAGTTGTGTCTGGATTTTATCTTTATTCAAGCTCTCAGTCTCTGGATGTAATCCCTTCTTAAACTTTTAGTCTTTCAGTCCTCTGATGTTCTGATCTTCCCTCATCCCAGAGGGTTGGAAGGTTTGTAGCTTCCTTTTTTCAAAAACGTCTGTGATAATATTGTTACGCCATCTATTTAAAAATAAAAAGGAAAATGGTGTAGCGTCTTGACTTGCGTTTTGCCAAGACTAGACTTATGTTCTAGAGCAAGTCTGCCTAGCTCGCAGAATCTTCTCTTAGGCGTTCAGGGCCTCATCTCTAGTCAGTGTTGAAATAAATTATGATGCTTCGTACAGGGCAGCAGGCAGCTTCGAAACTGAGGCTCAGAGTGACTCATTGGTCTCACCAGGGATGGTGGGAGTGACTGGGATGACCTAAGTATGACATGATACTCAGCTGACCAATTCTGTGCCCGACTTCCTGAAAGCCTGCAGCAGCTATAGTACTTGGGCTTCTGTAACGGAGCCAGTCTTCTAAAATTGTGGTGAAACCGCAGGTCCAACCGTGATGCAGCGTTTTAATTACACACAGAACATTTCACTTTGAAAATGTGTGTGGGATAGTGGCCCTGAGGCAGTTGCCAAAATAATGTCAATTACCTTAGGCAGCACCCTCAGGCTCTAAGGAGGTATATAAGACCTGCTTTTTCCAAATTTCTGTATAAGGATTACCAAATAGTCAACTTAGCTATTAGCAGTAATCACCTTAAAACCATCAGAATAAACGCACAGGGCAAAAAAGAAGTAAACAACATGGTGATTACTTTTTTTTTTTTTTGCCATTCTCTTTGACCGTAGCCACATCCTAATGGCTTGGGTTCCATTATCATTTCTCTACTCTGCACAGCATTTCTTTACTCTGAGAAGTGTTTTTGAATCGTTGTTTCCGCTCTCATTGGTCATTTTTTTAGCAGTTGACCTTTGCCCTGTGTCTGCACCTCCTGCTTCTGGCCTCCTCCTTTCTCTCCTGCTGACTCAGTTTCTCTACCCTTAGACATGCCTTTGTTTCCTAGCCCTCAAAACATACGAATGCAGATCAAATTCTTCAAACTCTTATTCCTTTCCTGCCCACTGAGAATCTTGGGAAACCCCATAGATGATCAGTTTTCTTCTAAGGAGGGAAGAGAGGCGGTGATGAGCAACCCTGGGGTTTTGCTCACCCTTCTTTCTACCTGTTTTCTCATTGTAACGTGACCGCCTCTTATACTCCTAACTGTATATGGGACATTTACTAATAAACAGAATTCAGTAGTGTCCTCATCCTAACCCTTTGTTCATTCCTTCCTTTCTACAACCACTACTTTGACTTTTAGAATCCTGCATTTTCTATTCATTCATTCATTCCCTGCGTTTTCTTGACTCTCCCCTCTTTTTGTTACTTACAGGCTCCTGTATTACCTTCTGTTTTCCAAGTGCTGTGCTTTCTTTCATGTTTATACTCTTTCCTTCAGAGACTGAATATGATGATTGTTGTTTAAATTATTAGTTCGGTCTTTGTCATGTCAAAAATATTGAAAAATGATTGAATATATTCTTTAAGTTCAGAAAAGACAGCTTAGGTTGATACTTTGGCATTTTATACAGTACAGTGGCACATTGTTAATTTGTATCACTTTAGGGATTTATACCCAAACTGGAAAAGTTTTAAATCAAGTACTTATTATATTTTCATGTTTCTGATCAGCTAATCTGATGTTGATCTAATATGTTGGCTTATTTATGGTAACTCTAGCCTTTTCATCAACATAGCTCTTTTGACTATATCATAATAGTGGAGGGGTAGGGGGATAGTCTGATTCCCACCATTCTGCTTTTTAAGGGAAAATCCAGGCCTCCCCAGTCAAGAACATGCAGGAATCAGGAGGGGACATTAGCACCATTAAAAGTGTATTTTAATGCGTTACGCTAATTTCTCTTGCACATTGGATAATACCCATCAGGAAGGGACATTAGCACCATTAAAATTGTATTTTAATGCGTTACGCTAATTTCTTTTGCACATTGGATAATACCCATGTATTTAAAAGTTGTCATTGCAAGAATAAGTTTGACATTTTACCTAAATAAACTTTCTTGGGGAGTGGTCCAAGATAGCGTTCGGTATTACACGGTGGTGTGCTGTTTTTGCTAGAGTTTAAGAAAGAACTGGGCTTTGTCTGTGAAAAATAGTTGTTAGACACACACACTGGTTTTGGTTATGTATGCATGTCAAGTAACTGGATAGATACGGACAGCCGCATGGAACAGTTAATTCACGTTTCTGTTTTTAATGTAGTCATTGGTAAGATACGCTAACACTTTTTTTCCAGAATGACAATGATGATATCTCAACCAAAATAAGTTGCCATTCTCAAATGAACTGTCTCATATGATGGAAACAACTTGCCATGAACAGAGAGAGGGGAGGAGATTTAGGAGTGGAGGGTGATTCAAACAACAGAACAGGAGTAAAAATCTCATCCTGGCAGTGGGAGTGTGATTATGGTTTTGAGAAACATACCGAGGGGGTTCCACAGTTTCCAGCAGGACTATGTGTGAAAGGGCTGAGGGGCTTTCCTGGGACACTTCAGACCTTAGTTGTAGGGTGACAGGTTGTACATGGTCCTGCCTCCACAGGGGATGAGCAGAAATCACCCTACCTCCTACCCTGGTGTCCCCAGGAAATGGATTGGCAACCTGGAATGCCACTTTGGAAAGTTTGCTGATGCGTGAGTGTAAAATAACATTTATGTGACCAGGAGATAGAATTGGGAACATCAGTGGGTTGGGATGCTAAGTACAGGCTGGCTGGAAAAAGTGTACGGCGAGGTATGTGGTACTGATACTTGTTAGAAGGTTAAAAATAAACACATCAGAACTTTCATTTGCCTAGAGAAGAAAGAGAAAGCCTTTGCAGAGTTTTTAGATGAAGAGTAAAAAAGTTAGTATATACCTCCATAATGGTATAATTCTTATTTATGTAATTTTTTATAAAGAAAGTTTGAAACTATGGGAGAAAAGCCATGATTATTCAAACAGTAAAGAGTAAAATTCTATCAAAATATGCTATCCTTTTTTTGAGTGGCGGTGATAATTGAGTAGGGAAATAAGGTCCCCAGGTCCTTTCACCCCTGGTGCTTGTAATTGACCGTCTGTGTCCAAGCAGAAGTCCACTGACATCCAGGTACCACTGAGAGGGAAATGCCATTTCCTGTGGTAATTAGACATTTCTAAAGCCATCAATTCTTTCAGACCTAAGGCAGGTTGTGAAGTTGATTAAATCAATGATGTTTTTAAGATGCATTTTTCGGTTATAGGTAGTGAAAGTAAGGTTCTAAAATGACGTATGAATGATAGATATTTGTGTGTTGCAGGAATGTATTTTTTTAATGGTGAATTTAAGTAAATTTGTTCAATAGTTGCATCAATTTAAACTATTTTATAGATACTGATTTTTTAATTACCTTAATAGTTTCTGTTTGTAACATATTTTCATCTTGTAAACACCAACAGAAGGACCTGGTGGGGTAGCCAAGAGAAAAACCAAGGCTAAAGGTATTTCCTGTCTTTCAAATTAGCCTTGAGTGAACCAAGTTTAATGCTTGAAAATGCGTGACAGTTTACAGATAATGCTTTGTAGATGCAGCTACTAATGCCAAACATTACTGCTTTGTGGTTTTGGGTGCACCTTTGGTTGTAAGTAGTTTTATCAAGGTTTCATTAAAGAGTTTTCTGCCTCGGGCCTATACTTTTAAGTAATTTCCTTTTTCAGATTATCAAAACCTCGGAACAGTCTTTAAACTACACATTAAATTTACAGTATATACATCCTATCTACCTTCTAAAACTTTTCCTTAGTCTAAATTTTTGAGGTACTGTCGGAAATAAAGATGAGTTCATCAATGATTGATTTCCTTTTTCCAAAAGCTCTGATGATGCTGTCTTAGAGCACAATAAAGCTAGTGGGACCAAACTCGTAGTTTTCAGTAAAATGAAAACTTCGATTTCATTATGCCCGTGTAGAATTTGCTGTGTTTGATATTTTGACTCATTAAAAATTATTACGCCTGTCAACCATTCTGTATAGGCTGACAGCTTATTATTGCAGCCTTATTTTATATTCCTTTGGTTTTTCTCGTTCACTGTAAAGATTTCTGTACTTTAGGGAGAGGGGCATGGGGAAAGTGCATGCTTTTCTTCATAAACTTCTAATACTCTTGTGTTCAAGTGCTTGGCACATTGTATGTAGTTGGATTTTGGTGAAACATTAACAGGTGAGACTTTTACTATGTGATTTACAGGGTTTTGTGATTTGTATTTTAACTTTAAGATTAGGAACTTTTAATGTTTCAACTTTGATATCCCGCCTGAATAATTCCCGGGAAGAAAACCAGAATTTTTACCATTTTATTCTTATGTAAGTAATTATGAAATAAATGGCCAATAAAGTATAATTTGACTCCTTGATCTAGAGAGGCAAATTCAACATTAAAGATTTAATATTTTAAACTGTGTGCAAAGTAACACGTGCCAGCATCGCACCAGCCTTCTGCTCTTGCAGTGTTACTTATCTATGTTACTCTGAACGGCGTTGGAGAAGAATGAGGACTTTGAGGATGGTTGATGATTTATGAATTCTATTCTGTATTTTTACAAGGTTTTAATAAAATTGTCAGGAAGAATCGAATAACATTTTGTACTCTGAGTTTTACATGATTCTGATGGGCAGAAATATCTTCCACGTTTTATTATATTAAAGAAATCTTTCTCTTTTTTGTTTCTGCTTAAATGCTACATTATACAGTAAACACCTTGCTTCTCGTATGATTTCTTAATGAGGAATCAAGGAGGTGAAATTCAAAGCTTTTGCTAGCAGCACTGTTCAACTTTATTTAAAGCAGGTTGAAAGCAGCACCTCACGTGAGATTTGGAATCACCTGTATATTCCGTTTAATTGTTCTCTCTTCTGTGAGCATGGACAGCATAGATGTTGGCTTGGAGTGGCTCTACGTAAAATAACGGGAAATATACTTAAAGGAATACTGATTTCATAATGTTGAATAGAAGCAGAGAAGAAGTTCTTGTCATCTTAGACACTGTAGATAACAAACTTAAAATTTTGTACTCATGGAAATTGTATTTTTCTAAACTAAGAAAATTAAATGGTATTTAACTTTTCATTTGTGCGTTATATTTGTTTCCAAGGAATGCAAGCATAGATATTTTAAGGACATACTTTTTTTGTTAGAGCTAAAGACTTTTAAATTATCTTTGTACAAATACTTGCAAGCTATGGAAAATTTGTTCCTACGTTGTCAGTGTTCCTTTAATTATGTTGTCATAGCTGTGACATGTGAGTTGTTAACGCTCTGTGTAAAGTGCTGCCTTTATGGCTGGACTCATTTTATTAATATTGCATGTTAACCTTGTTTTGAGGCAAATCATACTATATTGCCAGCTGGGAAAGTGATGGCAAGTTTCTAGCATTTCTTTTATAGCTGATACTTCATAGAGGTTTGCAGCTGTTTTTAGCCAATTTAAAACTAGTGGATGAAAGTCAGTTTTTGAATGATCATTTCATGTGTGTGGGGAGATAGAAAAAAAGACAATACTTTTGCACTAAGTTGCTGTCTATGAATTAAGAGATGACTTTCAATAAACATTTTTCCCTTTAATCGGAAAACCGGAAAGTTAAAGAACTCACTAAAGAAGAGCTCAAGAAGGAAAAAGAGACGCTTGAGTCAAGGAGGGAAAGTAAGCATGAAGAGAGAAAAAGGGGCAAGAAAGAAAAGGAGGATGACCGGAAGGAGAAGAAAATTGCGGATTCAGTTGTCTCCAGGAAAGAGTCTCCTAGGGTTAAAAAGGACAAAGACAAGGAGAAAGCGGGACTAGGTAAAGGTACTAAAGCCAAGGAAAATAGGAAAAAATCAACGAATATCAAGGATTCTTCTGGTAAAGTGGCACCCAAAGACAAAGATGATAGAAAAGCAGGGAGAAGTCCTGCCAAACAGGCACACTTAGCAAAGGGGAGCAACGAGAAGAGAAAGAACTGAAGCTGCAGCAGCATCCCAGGAAATGGTAACATTCTTCATCGTGATTTGCTGCTGAAGGGCATAGAAAACTTGGTATTGCTCTGGTTGGGGAAGATGTGTCATTTAGCCATTGACTGTATTTATTGGTGCTCAACCAAGTAAATTCTTTGAAATTGAGGTACCCGTCTCATGCTTCGAAATTTAAAAGATGAAGCTTTAAAACAATATGTAATAAAAATATGATGTAATAACGTCTGTTTTTATTAACTTATTGATCGTGTATCAGGTAAATGTATATGTGTAATATGAATTGTAATGATTTATTAATACAGAATATTTTCACTGGAGTTCAGCAAGAATATGAAAATTTTAAATAGTATTTATATGCAGAGTGATTTGTAAGTTTCAGGAATGATAAATACTCAGGTAGGTAGGAGGTTACCTTCTTCTCTGTTAGCTGTTGTCTTTCTTCCCTCCTTCGCCTTCCTGCTTTCCTGCTTCCCATTCTTCTTCAACTACCCTTTTCCTTCTCCACTTCCTTTCTCCATACCCTTTTCCTTCCCCCAGCTCTTCCCAGGGCATCTCCTCGGGCTCTTGTGAAGTTGCCTTCGAGTCTCTGTCCCCAGGCCCAGCCAGCACCATCCCCCTCCCCCCTCCCCCCGCCCCCCTCTCAGGGGGCTGCTCCTTCCTCAGGCCCTTCCCCATTCAACTCCTTTTCATCTCTCCTCCTGGTCTTTTACCATCTGCTTTACCTCCTTTTTCACCCCGCTGTGCTGCCTCACTCCTCACCCTGCCTCACCCGCTCCAACCATCCCTCCCCCACCTTCTCCTGTTGCCCAGTACTTAGTGTTCACTGTGTTCTGAGAATTCTAGAAACAGTCCTGGATAAAAGAGAGAATTTTATGTAGAAGAACAATTTTAGAATGCTTATTTATGACATCTTTACAGACTCAGAATAGTTATAGAAAGGCTTTAATTATTTCAGATTAGGATATACTTTCATTTTATATCACAATTTTTCAGTTATATTGGTGGAATGGCATATATTTTTCATATTTGATTGTATCATACTTGTTTACAGTTTCTAAGGAGTTGCAAATTTGAGATCAAAACTGAGTTCAGAAAACATTTAATAAAATGAAATTTCTATAAGAAATATATTTCTACAAATGGTCTGTGCTGTTCTACATGAAGTCTTAATTCTGTAACCATGACTGCTGGTGAAATTCAGTTACTGAATTTGAGAAGAATAACCTGATTTGTTGTAACTGCATCGTAAGTGCTGTCACAAAATTTTTATTTTATTTTTAAAATAATTCTTCACCTTTTTCTTTGAAGAGCCTTTAAAAACAGAGATTTTGGCCTAATTAAAGATATTTCAAATCAGAAGTGAGTGAGTGTTAAGTGCAAATTTTCTAAAAGTATTTGTGTTTTTTGTTTTTTTAATATGCTGGCACCTTTTACTGCTTAAAATCAAGCACCTGTACATTTAGTTGACAAAAATTCCAACAGACATAATAAAATTATCCAGCAAGGGGGCAGGCCTAGAGAATATCTAGTCTAATATCTCTAATCCAATCCTATCATTCTGTTGTTTAAAAACTGAGTCCCAAAGAAATTGTCACATGGGTTAACTTGGGGCTTCCTATGTTGATCAGTCCGGATTTTATTATTTTTATAGTTTGATTATAGGAGCACAGTAAACCACAGTGAATTTTATGGCTCATTTGGTGGCAAATACAGGGGCACTGGCTTGAGGTGAGTAGATCCCAAGTACAGACCTGTAATCAGCTGTTTCCTCCTAGCTCTCTTGTCAGGTCTTGACCCTGCTGATTTCTACTTGACTTTATTCTATATGGAGGTGCTACCACTTGATGAGGAAGGTGGCCCTCCGGGGGCTCCAGACACATTTTTCTAGTTTAGCCATCCTTGTATGAAGATGCAGTTTTCTGGGCTGGCCCTGGGAGAAAAGTCCTGGGAGATTCTGGCTGTCCTGGTTAGGCCTGGAAGCATCTGTGACCATTCCTGTAGTCGGGGGACAGGCTGGCTCCTGTGCACAAAGCTTTGGGTGTGGGTTGAGGGATTCCCTCTCAAACCACATGAAATGCTTCCTGCAGGAAAGAGTTTCTGGGAGAAGAAGAGGGAGACTCTGAGAACTGGACAGAACGAGAAGCAAAACTATGTCCACCGACCACATAAAATTACAATCTTTAAAAAATATATACTGATGTTAGGTCTTGCTGAGATAAATAGATTGAGTTTTTAAATTTATGTATCAAATTTTAAGTGTTAATTTCTGTACAGATGACTTTTTTTTTTTCTCCGTTGTAGAGAAGGGCAGCAAATTATAATAACCTTTACTGAGGGCATTCTAATAATTTTTACCTTGGTTTTTGAAGGACAGTCAATGGCTGTGGGGCATAAAGTACATAAATGCTAAATTCTAAGAAATTAGTAAAAAAATTTAGACTAACCCTAATCAGCATAAGCATATAAGCATTATCTGTTGCTATTTAATAAAGCACCTGGAAATATTTTAGTTCTATCATTGAGTTTCCTTTTGAATAACAACTCAAGAATTGAATTGAAACTTCTGTCCTAAAATATTAAAAATATTTCAAGAGCTCTTGAGAACTGGGAATTGGCTTTCTTTTTTTCTTTCCTTCCATTTTCTTCAGTAAATAAAGGTTTCAACTGAATTTTATTGAAATTGAGGTGACACTTTACTCAGATGCATTGGCCCTTACTGTTCACCTAAAAAACTTAGTGGAAATACGCTTTTGGTCATGATTAATGGGTTAAAATTATGCTTGCTTTCTCAGTTTTACTTACTTTTTTATTCAGTATGTAGTTATTTCTATATTCTGCTTCATATTTTTATGTAAGGATAATTAAAACCAGAAAGGTCACCTTTTTGAAATGTCAACTAAAAACAGGGACAAAAATTATATAACTTGAAGTAGTTGGGAGTCAGAAAAAGTCCTGAAAAGTGAAAATTAAATACTGAGTAAAAATGTATTTTGTTATATCACTAACATTACTTAAGCTACACTAAGAGATGATGCATAGAATTCTAAAAAATGACATTCTTGGCCTAATTTTCCTTTGTATGATAACATTTCCCATGTGAGTAGCGGTCATCGTAAAGACGGTCAGTTTTACAAAAATATTTGAGAGCTTATCAGTTTTTCCAGGAATCTATTATCCTATAGTGTTCAGAATACTTTCTTTGGAAGAACTTTATAATCATTGATATTTTTCCTTCAGTTGTGATGTGTAATTTCTGTGTTTTCATTGGTTAATGGCTTTGTGTGTGAATTTCAGTTATTTCTAACATCGCTTGTAATCAACTATTTGCAATCTTATTTTTTTCAAGATTTTCAGTTTTACTTTATGGGTGATTTGCATTGTGTATAGGCGGTCCCAGAGCATTTCAAAATGAGGGAGAGACTGGTAAAGAAATTGACATAAATCTGTTAGCATGAAAGTTTGAATTAATCCCGGGGAATTAATTCTGCCAGAGATTGGCTCATAGAGAGTATTTTGTAGTGTTATGGCCTGTGTAGCCATCCAACTTTGTAACTTCAGAGGTTCTCATAATGATTACTTGGGTAATAGGGACTCCCTGTATATACTTCCATTAGAAAACAAAGAAAGATAGCAAACAAGTATGATTTTAAATGTTAACGGTTTGGGAATTCCCTGGCGGTCCGGTGGTTAGGACTCTGTGCTTCAGTGCAGGGGGCACAGGTTCCATCCCTGGATGGGGAAGTGAGGTCCCACATGCTGCACGGCCAAAGGAAACAAAATTTTTTTAGTGATTTAAGTTAACTGTAAATGTCATTTTCCATGAAATGGGTGGGTCTGCTGATTTAGTCTGTGTCTCCAGACTTTTATTCCTTTCTCCTGTGTCTTCCACTGTTCCTTCTGTTAATGCCCATTGGTAACAATTCTCCAAATCGGTTACTCAGTTCACTATAAAATGCATCTTGGAAATGCTGGTTTTTCTCTCCTTTCCCTCGAGGTGATTGTGCGTGAGTGGCTGGTACGTTGTTAGCACTCGTGCTTCCCTTTCTTTTGTCAGAATAATGGTAATAATTCTACCAAGTTGTTTCAGTCAGTTGTTAAAAGTTTGGAAGCACTGTGGCTATGATTCTCATTCCTTTTATCAACAGATTGTGAGACAAATAGTTAAGTTCTTTATTCTTTGTAACTAACATATCATTGTAAAATGGGTGTACTGGGTCCTACTTTGTTTTACTGAGATCATTGAACGGGCAAATAAAAGTAATTCTAAATGTTACATATGTATAAAACTGCAAGAATGCTTAGTTATTTAAAGGATACTGCTACAACATGGAAACACAAGATGTGAAATGTAAAGCCTAGAAAAAAGTTATGAAGAAATAAAGTGTAGTCTTAAGTATATCGTATAATTGAGAAATTTCATACCCAGTCTAAGTGTGAAAAACTTATTTATAAGTTTGCTTTGTACCCACAACACATTTTTCCATAGAAGCGATTTTATTGTCTTTAGAGGTTTTTCCATCCAGTCCACAAAAACCTATTCAATTCCTAATTTCCAGTTCTGCAAGTCTCGGTGTAACTATGTTTCTATGGAAAAAGCATTCATCATTCTTCCTCAGGATATTAGGAACACGTTTAGATTTACTTCTAAGTATTTTCCAGAATTCTTTTGGTTACGTGTGTGAATCCATTCCAGTTAGCTTACGTGGACCAAAAACACTGATTGGCTCACATGACCGTAAAGCCCAGGGGTAGTTGTGCTTTTTGTCTTTTGGTTCTGCTAGCTCTGGGTGCTCAGACAGTGGTCTGGACCTCTCCATCTTTGGGCTCTCTCAGGAGGTGGCCTTCCTTCTCAGGCAGCCTGGAGTCCCCAGTGCTCATATTTATTCCTAATTCTTACAGAATGGGGGATGGGGTAACCAAGCTGTGACTGCAAGACCAAGGGCATGCGAGTGCCACCCTGAAAACTGGGATGATGGAGAACCAGTCCCTCAACGAAATCAGTGCGCTTTTACCGGGAGAAGGGGGGCTGGGTGCGGGGCAGGCCACACGGTGAATATTTATACCCTGTATTTCATCCGCACCAAAGGCAGGCACTTTCTGGAACTGTTTTCCCCTTCTCTCCTCCTCACCCAATGCCTCCTGCTGCCGCCCAGATATGAAGGGTTGAATGGGATGAGCCTGAATGGGTATCTCAGAGTTAGAGCCCTGGGAATAGAGAGAACTCATCCCAACCCTTGGTCAACAATAACTTTAGGCAGTTAGAGGAATGTAAGAGAATATGCCATTTGATAAATACTGCCATTTAGTTATCAGGTGAGTTAGGTTTATTTTGTTAAGCTCTTTACATTTTCCCCTGGTTCTGTCTAAAGAGAAAGTGTTTGTTCTTAGGAAACTGAAGGGTGAGTATTATATAGCAGACCCAGAAGGCTTATTCTCATGCAAATCTTGTTCGGGGTACTTGGAAAAAATCCTCAGTAACAATCTTTAGTGTCAGGCCCTACCTTCTCCATTTGCCTGAGGATAAAACCACATGAACTAGATGTTCATTACTGGTTTGGGATGTCATTTTTACGTAGAAATCAATTTCTGCAAAAGCTTCCATTTTCTAAGCCCTACAGAGCAGAAAATCATCTATTTTTCTTTGTTCTCATTTCATACCTCATTTGATTTCACTTCATGTATGTATTTATCACTCTTTATTAGCATCTCTACATCGTAGAGGTCTGTCACTTACTTCTTCCTTGCCTCAAATATTTCTTCTCTAAGATTAGAGGAAAGCATATACTTAAAGTTTCTGTGTTGTTTTTGATAATGAAATAAAGACCCACATGCTGTGTCATCTCTATTTCCCATTTATTGGTTCGTTGAAGAAATATTCAGAGTATCTGCAGTGTATTGGGGGCTGTTCTAGGCCCTGCGGATACAGTCTCTACAATGAAATGCTCTGAGATAAACAGGGGATGGAGAAAAAATAAACTGGACTATTGTCTGTCCTGCCCACTTCCCCTCTGTGTACAACACACTCCCACTGTGGTGGGCTGCCTTCTGCCTCTCTTGCACTATCCAGCTAAGTCATCACATCTGTCCTCACATTCTCTGATCCTCCCAGGTGGTTGGATTGTGTGCCTTGCAATTATCATGCTCTTCACTTTGCTTCTTTCTGGGACTTTGTTATTAGACTATGATTTATGTCCAGTACCTATCATAGTAACTGACATTAACAGGCATTCAATGGATGTTTATTGAATGGTTAACATATAAAGTAGATAATTAAAATATATTTCAGGTCTGTATACACTGTTAGTAATATTAGAAAGGTGAAAATGTTTAAAAAAATATTGTTAAGGAAAAACCCAGAAGCTTTTTCATTAATTGTTTTAACCACCTTGTAAGTTGCCTCAAGCTTTGTTCATGTTGTTGTGAGTATGTGTGCAAGGCAGGCGGGAGGGAGAGGTAGATTTGTTTCTTTAGAAGAAATAAAGGAAAACATTAACTGATGGGGAAGATGTGTATTTTCTGGGTTTAAATTATCTCATTTAATTCTTAAAAGCCTTCTAATGAGTTACTATTTTATCCGCTTTCCATACTTGTGTAGACCAAAGTTGTAGCAGTGGTAATGTGTTCAAGATGGGATTCAAATGGATTCAAAGGCAGTGCTCTTGACTGGTGTTCCTAAGCTCCTACACATGGTCTCCTGTTGTGAGATGTTAAACTGAGTCCACTCCAACCCCATCTTTGTGGAGTCCCTCCATTGGTCCTGAAACCAGGCTCTTAGGAATCTTTCTGGCAGTGTTTAATTCTTTTGAGATTTATGTCATCCTTTTCCTAAAGCCTTTCTGTCCACCTTGGGTCACGTGAAAATGATTTAAATCTGGAATGCCTTTTACTGTGTGTCAGGGAAGCTCTTATAGTTCCTGGCAGTAGGGCTGCTCTTGGGATACCTGCCAGGATTGTACCTGCTGATTATACAAGCCAAGAACAACAGCAAGGATTAGCATGGCCAGTTAGTACGGGTGCCTTTGTGGTTTATTGATTTCCCAGAATGGGAAGAAAATCCACTTATTCTTTCCCATTATGGTCAGGTGTAGTTGGGTAGTAGTGAATGAAGTAAGCTGATACTAGGCTACAGTAATTGTATCAGGTAATTAAATTTGCTATGAATGGTTGATTTAAAGTGCTCACTTCATTTACTTTTTATAACTTACTCCATTTTTTAATTACAATTGGAAGAAAATTTATATATTTATTAAATGTAAACATTTAAAAAAATTTTTCCTAATTTGTCTCATGTGCTCAAAGAGCTGAAAACAAGGTGTGTTTTAAGGGAACTAGTTGGTTTTCCAAATCACGCAGGAGCTGTCGTGGTTGACGTGCAACGTTCGTTCAACCCTAGATAATTACTGTCAAACAGTTGTGGTCATCCTGCTGCTCTTGCCAGTTTAGGAATGGAAGTGGGTTCTGGTTCTGACTGTTAAAACTGAAAGGGAAGAATGGTGAGAAGTTCCAGGAAGGATTTCCTCAAGCCTAAGAGAAGCAGAACAAGAGGTGGTCCTTTGCTTCTGGACATCATCTTGTCTGAAAGAGGAGCTTGCAGCTGGGAGAGCCCGGATTGCCACCCTGAAGATGAAGCCAGGGCTGAGAGCCAGCCCACCTGCTGTTAAGTAATAAACTTCCCTCTTGCTCAAGCCAGTGTGAGTCGGTGTTTTGTTGTTTGCAGCCACATCAGCATCAGAACCGATACATTCATTTCATAACCTGATTTTGAAGATTCATTTCAGAGCTGTATCCTTGCCATGTGTACCTCATAATAAATCCAATTTGAAAACCTTTCATTTGCCTTATTTTATTTATTTTTCTTGTTTAATTTTTGTTTACTTTTTGCCTAAAATCTTGTATGAGACATGGATTTACCACTATTTTCTGGGGAATACTTCATGGATTCATGGATTAAAATGGACTTGGGTAACAGAAGAAATTTTGGAAACGTCACAGTAAAAGCTTCCACATGGGTTATCAAAACAATAAGAATTATTCTCAAATGTGTTTTTGTTAAATATTAGGAAGTTTATAAGGGTCTGGGGAAAGAGATGTGTTAATGCGATCTTCAGCTTCTTTGAAGTTTACGAAATATTTTTGCACTGATTTCACCTCTGGAAAATAGCTGTGACCAGGTATTAGTACATTTACAATTCAGCTGCTGCTTTGGACAGAAAAGAAAGCTACTCAATATTTTCTCTTGTTATGCGCTTCTGCTTTCTCCTGTTGTTTTTCACGTTTTACGATGTCAATTTTAGAGACAAATAGCTCCCAGCTGATTTAGAGAAAGCTGTTTATTAGGGGCATCGTGGGTCTGAATATTGATGTACTAGTTGTTTTCAAGCACTTTTAGGATCAAAATTTTTTTCAAATGAAACTTTTCTCAGAATCCAGTAAGAACGGGATTTTCAGGCAGCTTAAATCTTTATTGTTTGATGGGGGAATATTTAAGTGCTTATTGAACCCATGGAGCACAGTTTTGAAAGCCTGCTACAGATGGGATTCGTGAAGAATGACCCTGTAATTTTTCATCCAAACTGAGATGCTTTTGAGAGTGAAGTCATTATACCAGGACAAAAGACAAACCAGACCGTCCGGGTAAATTAGGCTTGTGGTACTGAAATGGTGGATGCTGCTAGAGCACAAATAGGCATCTCGTTGGTAAACAGTAGCAGGGAAATTGATGTGAGTCCGCCTTGCCTCCTCTACAGCCCTAAGCCTCTCTGGTGCAGCTATAGCCTTGGCCCTGCAGAGAGTCTGTAGCCCTTTAAAGAGCAGAGCAGTCACACACGGGCTGTGCTCAGCCCTTTTGCAGCAGTTTATTGAGCACCTGCTAGGTACCAGGTGTTTTCTGAGATGCTGAGAGTGCAAAGATAAATGACTTGATTCTGAAGACTCAAAGTTTAGCCTGTTCATTCAGCAGAACTTGGCCGTAAGTCCATACCTGTTCCAGTAATAGTTAAGAGACGTAAGCATGGCTTATTTAAGTGGAAAAGGACATGGGAATTTTCAGCCCTGAATTTGGAATTTGAAATGAGATGTTTTAATAAGCCTTCATCCCTTACCCCCGTGCCCTGAAAGTGAACTACAGTTAGGGTCTGTGCCTATTTGTGTATGCTTTCTCAGGAATCTATAGTTAGGAGTAGAACACGACTGTATGTATTGGTGTTTGTTTTCTAACGTTAGGTTTTTTGGATAGGTAGTATCAGAAATAAGTAACTAGAGGAAATATAAATGATGAGGTGGGATCCTGTGAATCTGTTTCAGTGTCTTTTTAGGATTTGGGAGAGGATGGTGGGAGGGTGTTTTTGTCAGTGGGAGAAAAATGAAGAGATATAGAAAAGGGAACAATAAGGGAAAATATAAAGAACCAAAACAGAAGAGTAAGTGACACTGAAATGAGGATTTTCCAGACTGCAATAGCATAACTCCAATGAGTTGTATAAAGCTGCTTAAGATTAGAAAAGACCTCTCAGTTCTGTCTTGACCTTTTCATTCCAGCTATTGACATGCAGAACACATGCTCTTTAGTAGCTACTCTTGGTACCAGATTCTCGGTGGGGTAGCGAAGAGCCCAGGGTTTGGTAAATGGAATTGTCAGGCTCATGACAGTCTAATTTAGTTTTCTAAATAGCTGTATTTAATTGAGGATGTACTTTAATGTGCTACATATAAAATATCAAAGAACTAGCAGTATAATAGATTTTAGACCAGCATTGACTTTAAAAATCATCTTTCATGTTAATTTACCCTGATGCCTTATTTTCCTTAAGACAAAAAAGGAAAAACATAACTATTTTTCCATATTTTTTATGGAATAATATTGCTCATAAATGTTACCTTTAGAAGATTGTACATAGTGACTTATGTATTATTTCCTCTCATATTTAACTATAGTTTTCAAGAAGAATAATTAATTATATATAAATCAAAATATGGAGTACATGCAAATAACAGTAGAAGGTTCCAGAGTCTCTTAATTGTCTTATTGCTGAATTCGGAGTCCAAGGGTTAGAAGCTAATTAGTCACTTACGAACACGAGAGGAGACTGAACTCACTGAATTTCTTTTGGCAAGTTCAGATATGGCTTTTTATTTTATTTTGCCTATTGTTATAGTGCCTATATTTTAGAGATTTGTGAATATTCACACAATGATTTATTATTATTTTTTAAATGAAAAGTTCATTTAGGCAAAGAGATGTTAAAGGCCCAGGTGAAGTTAGAGAACAAACTATTTCCCTACTTCAGTTTTTAAGCATATCAACATTTTCCTGTAATATAAAGTCTTGGAAACTTTGAATTACTGGCAGTATTGATGAAGTGTTTGGAAACATTATTTTACTTGGTTTAACATGTCAAAATTTTTTTAAAAAAGAAAGAAAACCTTAAGTTAACTTTGTGAATAAAAATGCAGGCTTTAAAGAAAGATCTGCTCCAAAGCCAACAGTCCCACCAGAAGAGGCCGAGCCGTACCCTTGGCTGGAGGATCAGGTCCTGGAGGGGCCAGGTAAGCTCTCCTCTACTTCTGACTGGTTGCACCTCAGCTGCCAGGTATCCCAGGTAGCAGTGTCCACAGTCATGTTATACCCACCATTGTGTTTCACAATGTTTGCAGAATAATGAAATGCTTTCTCTTCTTGTCTTCTGAAATTTTATAGTGAACTCTATTCTTTTCTAGAAAAAGTTTATACAGGATCGTTTTAATTTTTGAGCTCAAGAATCCAAGGCACAGAGGAGATTTCTCCTTGTCTGAACATAGTTAGAAACATTGTGAACTAAATGCTCTGTTTCTTGATTCCAAGTCCAGGACTACTGTGCCATATTACATTGAAAGTAAAATTACACACGTACCGTTAACACTGGTTTTGTCACATTATTTAATAGAGGAGGGCTACTGTGTTTCCAGTCTTTTTAATATGAATCTCCTGCCTGCAACAAAAGACTTCTCAGGCCTCCGTGTGATCCTCTGTGCAGCCTGTTTTACATCTGCATGAATTCATAGCTCATTTCAAGTATTTCCTCAGTCACTCAAGGGCCTGTGACCCATAGGATGAAGACTCCTGAAGTCTCTTAATAAATTGGTAAATGAAATTTGGTTCCATTACTATCATTTCCTATTCGTGCTTTGATTTTTGTTGCAAAGTACTGTTTAATTTCTGTACATTTTTCATTTACCCAGTAGTTCTCAAAAATTTGGTTTCATCTTGCCACCTATTGGAAGTGTTAGGTATGACATTGCATATTTACTGGCAACTTTATTACTGAGTCCAGGTGGTATCAATACTTGGGCTGACTTTATCACTAGGTACTGGTGGATACTGTTTGATTTACCTTCCTTCCTTTTAATAAAAATCAATATGTTGCTCTTAGTTTTTGTTATTGCTCAAATAATCCCAGGAGAATTTCCTGTCTCTCTCCCATTCCTGTAGAATTGCTGTAATCATACCATGGCTTCAGAGCAAGAGTGATTTTTTCTTTTTTTTTTTAAGGTTTATAATTTGAATGTATATTTGGATTTAGCACCTCAGTTTTACTTTGTACTAGATTAATCTATCATTTTAAAAAATCTTGGTTTTCAAAGCTGTTACTCCAAAATGTACTATTTACTTTCTCTCCTCCTTTTTTTATTCTTTGTTCATATTACTCTTTGCATATTACTGATAACTTGTCCTCCTAAGTCCTTCAGTTATCACCTCATATCCTTTTCAACTTCTTGGTGATATTTGATTTAGTTTAAATGTTGCCTTCTCAACCTTCCTCTTACCTAGGTCTTTACCTTCTGTCTTCTCTGACTACCCACCTATTCTATAAACAGAGGTACATATCTTTCATTAAAACACAATGAAATAACCACCCCTTTGATCCCCACAGTTCTCTCCATCTGCCTTCCAGTCTCTCTCCTTATACTGGCTACACTTTTGAAAGAAGAATTTGCAGTTGCTTTTTTGCCTTATTTACACTTAGTCTTTAACTCACTGCAGGCTGGGTGGTTTTTTTTTTTTTTTTGCCTTTACTCAACTTCCCCAGGGGGAAGGAGGGCATCAGAGACTCGTGGAAAGATTACACAGCATGGCGCAGTCACAAAGTTCTAAGCCGGTGCTGGTAGCAGATGATTTTAGAGAGGCATGTGAAGGCTAGATTGTGGAGGTCTTGCATTTCCTTCTGGGGCTTCAAGGAACTTAGATTTTCATCTGTTCAGGCAGAGGAAGCCGTTAAAGGGATTAAGCAGAGGAACAGAGTGCCAGTCTCTACTTCTCTTTACTCACGTTATATTTTCTGTGGCTGGTGCTGTCAGCAGTTGTAAAGCTGGGAACTCTGCTAGGAAGCTATCGTGGGCATTGTGTGAGGGAAGAACAGAGATTGGGAAGGTCTCCTATAATTCTGTGAGAATATGTGTAAAAGTAGTTTGTGAAATATCAACATCTATAAAAATAGAAGGCACTCTGTGCTTTAGAAATGGTTTTGTAGTATAATTAGCATAGTAGAGTCTTACACTTTTTTCAGTCTGAAGTTCAGATTAACTTATTCTGTTTTTGTCACTGAAGATTAGTTTGTCAGTGTAACTGATGTCGTTGGCATTATCTCATTTGATGGCATTCATGATACTAAGTCTGGTGCTACTTCTGTTTAGTGAACATAGATGACGTCTGTTAGGCGGAAAATTTATAATAGTGTCAATGTGATTATAGCTTCTTATTTGTTGTATGATATTGCAATAAACCTGATAATCCGCTAAGCACCACAGTGTAGTTGCAATGTCATTACTAATGTTGTTCACGTCTGTAATTTACATTATGACAGATGTGACTGTCAGATGAGGTTCTCCAATGCTGAGAGGATTGTCTTGTAAGGTCTTCTACTCACGCTTCCTGACACCATCTGGGAGCGGGCAGCCAACCATCCCAGCCCTCATACCAGCCAGGGAGCCCTTTCTCCTGACTATTGGGAAAGACAGTGGTTGACCATGTACTTTAATTTTATTGACCTCTTCCTCCACATTTTATCTTTATTTCCCAGTACTTCCTTTTCTGAAAGCTTTGCCCTTCCCATTTGCTTTTTCTATCGTTAGTGTGAATTTTGTTAACTAGAAACTGAAATAATTTTGCTCTGAGTGAGGTTTGTTTTTTTAAAGAGAAATCCGAACCCGAGTTAGTTTCCTGTGTTTTAAAATCTTATGAAGTTGTTTAGCATTTATATCTGCTGTCAAACCCAACTTTAAATATCTACCCTATTTGCCAACATAAAAAACGGGCTAAGCTGATCGGAAAAGGGTACACAGTTGATTAGTCCAATGTATTCATTTTAATGTGTATATGTGGAGGCCATATCTCATGTTCTACATTAATGTCTAGATTTTTTCTACTTAGTTATGTTTTAATTATTTTAGGGCTTCAGAATATTGAGGATGAAGTACAAGAACAAGTTCAGTCACTTCTTGATGAAACGGTATACGCAGAACATGGTATGAATTAAAATCTATGTTTCATGCATTACTAAAATAATGGTTAATTACCTTAAATGACTTGGACATTATTTTGAACTTTAAATAATAGTTAAGTGGGCTTTTAAAAAAGCTACTGGAGGACAAGGATTTCTAAAATAACACTACACTCATTTTATTTTACCCCATTTTATTGTTAAGAGAATAAGCAAACAGAGACCAGTGAAACATCAAGAACAAATACCTCAGCATCCGGGAGGAGGGGAATAGAACAGAACCAAGCGAGCTGTAGTGGGCTCTCCTGGAGCTGTCTTCAGCCCTCAAATTATACTGAATGCTTGGGTGGCCGCCAAAGCCAAAAAGGGGAAACTTTAAGTCTAAAAAGTTTCTTATGTTAAGTTCTGTACAGAGAATATGAAATGATACTATAGAAACCAGTGTTTTTAAGATTTTATAAGACTGTTTCTTGAAGCATCTGTTGATAAAAGCACAGAATCTAACCCCAAAATGTAACAAGGATTTTGAAGAGGGCAGAACACGTGGTGTCCTGATACTTCCAGTGGTTTGGTGTGAGCTGAAGGTAGTCCTAGAGGAAAAAAATGATGTTTCTTAAAAACAGACAGAATTCCCTGTCATTTAACTTGGGCTTTTGCAGGCCAGCTAAAGTATCTTACTCAGTCTTAGGTATTTGGGGGTTAAATGTAAAGCATCCCATCCAGCTCCATCTGTGCTCCTTTGGGGAGACCAGCTTTGGCTGCGTTGTAGGTTTTTGCCCTGGGCTGCTAGGAGGCTAGGAGCCTGTGTCCTTTTATTACCAGTTTCTTCTCAGCTAGAAAAGCTACTTCAGCTGAGCATATCTGCCTGTATAAGCAAACGCAGGCTTTCCCTTCCTATATCCTTTTTTTATTTTTTATTTTAACCTAACACAAGGATGATGCAATCTCAATACATGATTGATTTCAATATGTTGAGGTAAGTGCTGTGATGGTGAAACACGTGATGCTATGTGGGGTTAGCAGAGGCTTCCTGGGGAAAATGACATACTGATTTAGGAGCTGGAGAATGGTGTAGTGCTTTGCCAGGCAAATGCTATGAGTAAAGAGTAATGTTTAAGCAAAGGGCATGGCACGTGTGAAAGTCCAGAGGTCAAAAGGGTCTGAAGTGAGGTGGAGAGATGAAGGGAAGGGTGTTTTTACTTGATTCTAAGAGGAGTTGGAACCATTGGAGGGTGGGAAGGAGTGTTGTGTATTCTGTCAGTGTGAAAAATAAGGTGAAGGAGATGTCAGCTGGGAGATCAGATGGGAGGTGGTACCCGTGACCCAAGTGAGTCGAGATGGTTGGTCAAACTAAATTTCACCAAAGGTTCCCAAGGTAGGGGAAGAAGGAAGTGAAGGATGTGGTAGACATTTAGGTGGGTGGGTGCAGGATGCCAGACAGGAGAGAGGAAGCCAGGCTAGCATTGGATTGTGTTCCTTGGACCTCTTCTTTATCAAGACTTTCTCCTTAGAAAATCACAGGCCATGACTTTAAATATTATTTAAATATTAAATATTGCTTCTGAATGTATATCTACGGCCCTCATCGCTCATCTAAGCTCCTGGATTGTCTAACTGCATATTCTTATCTCCATTTGTATGTTTTATGGGTATCTCAGACTTAAAATGTTCCTAAAACTGAATTCGTGATTCCTTTCCATCTCACAGCTCGCCTGCTCACCTGCAACAATGTTTTACTCTTATTCTAGTCTTTAGT
Source organism: Leucopleurus acutus (assembly GCF_964270905.1). Lineage (NCBI taxonomy): Eukaryota > Metazoa > Chordata > Mammalia > Artiodactyla > Delphinidae > Leucopleurus > Leucopleurus acutus. The sequence goes on along the minus strand of NC_139159.1, from coordinate 8,606,900 downwards.
TAATGGTCTCCCTATCCACTTAGTTGCTTAAGCTAGCATCCTGGGAGTTTTCCTTGATTTCCCTCTCCTCTTCTCCCCTCATATGTAATCCATCAGCCAATCCCTTCAGCTTTGCCTCCAAAACGTATTTTGACTTCTGCCGTGTGTCAGCTACCACCATCCCCTCTTCCCATCCACTTGGGCCCCTGTTTCCATCTTTGCTCCTCTGCACCCCCCGTTTGATGTGGCCGAGCCCACTGTGCCTTGTCTGGGCCTGGTCTCTCTCCCCTTGGTCACTTTTCTCTAGCTCACCTGGCCTTCCCTTTTTTCTTGGTCATTGCCAGACCTGTCCCTACCGTGGGGCCCTTAACTTGCTCTCCCTTCTGTTAGTGTGTGCGTGTGTGTGTTCCAGTCTTCACATCTTATCAGACCAAACTTGGCCTCCCTGACACCATCTCTAGAGTAGACTCTCTGTCCCTGTTATTCTGTATCTCACTGTCAGGTTTGGGTCCTGCAGTTGCATTTATAAGCTGTGTGGCTTTAGTCAAGTTCTTCAAGCCTCTCATACTTCAAAGTGGGATAATTGCTATCTCATAGGGTTGGTGCAGCAGCTGCAGGAAGGCATGGCAGTGCCTCCGGTGAGGTCTTGCAAACTCTCAGCAGACTGTTTTCCTCACAGCAGGCTGTCCCTGGGCCGTGGAGACTCACAGACAGTGTACGGTGCTCAGTTGGTCTCCCTATGAGAGCAGGGGCTTCCATTGAGTAGATGGCTGAAAGAGCTCAGTCCCACTCACATAAAAACTGTAAAATTAGACTGAGTAAATGAGAGTAAGGGAAAAGGAACATGGCAAGAAGAAAAGAAGAAAAAGAGTTGTACGGTTAGTGACAGGAAGAATTGGTGATTGGTTTGCTGAGAAGCAGAAAATCTCAAATGAGGAGAAACAAGATAGCAGGCTGTGATGAGAAGACAGAAGACAAAAGGTACCGACAGAAAAGGGCCTAATAGTCCAGCAACACCTGAGAACATCACTGGGCCACACCAGAAGTAAAGTGACCAAGGACTCTGTCCTGCAGTGTGTGTGTGGGGTAGCTCCGTAGCAGTAGAAGTAGTAGTATTGTTATTACTGGGATGATGATGGTAAAAATATTAACGACAGCAGAAGCAGCACAGCAACAATAAAACCTAAATACTTATTATGGGCCAGGCTTTTTTCTAAGTGCTTCAGTCCTCACAACAATGCTGTGAGTAGGTACTCTTATTGTTTCTTTTTTATGGAAGAGAAATCTTAGGCACAGAGTCATTAAGTAACTCTCCCAGGGTCACACAGCTGGTCTAGGGACAGACCTGGATCTGGAGTCAGATATTCCAGATCGCATGCTCCTAGAGCAATACTGCACTGCACACCTGAGTCTGGTTCCCTTGAGTTCTCTCGTTTAAGGGCTACATCCAGAGCATCCTCTACTCGAGGCCATGGCAAGTTACTACTGGGAGAACGTCTTACACCGTGATGACAAGCTAACCCATGTGGCAGTGGAGTCATGCAGCATGTCCAACGTCTACACAAGAGAAGCAGAATGGTTCAGTGTATCGTGAAAGTCTCAGAAGAGAAAATGAGCATCTTAGCATAACTTAAAGGCTAAACGTAGGAACCTTTAGAAGCAAAGTGTAATGCAGCTGAACCAATGCGGATGACCGGGCATACGGTTTAGCTGGTGGCCTGATGTTCTTTGTAATAGAATATTTGCAGAGAGTTACTTCAGATTGTTACGTGGAATTTTACGTCAGTTCTCAGTGGAAGTTCGCAAGGTGACCTTTCCTCTGACCTAGTGATAACTGAAGAGGCAAATATAGTAAGAATTCTGAATTCATTTATTCACTTACTAAATACGTATTGAGAACTTCCTATGGCTAGTCATGGCCCCAGGGGCTGGGCATACTTAGTCACCAAAATATGTGAGGTCCCTGTCCTTGGTGAGTTTATGTTCTAGTGAGAGAAGACCTGTTACCCCTTCGGGTGCGCTAGCCCTTAGCCAGAGAGAGGACAGTTTCAGCATGTGCAGTGGCCCAGAAAAGGGGCGGGGCATGCCGAGCAGCTGAAGTGGGTATGTGGCAGCCTTTCAGTTGGGGCGTCTGTGTCTGTGTGGGCTGCTGCCTGGGGCCCTTGCTATAGACCTGTGTCACTTTGTTCATTATCATTGTTCAAGGAGAGGACCTGCACCAAGAACAGGATGGACCAGCAGGAGAACTGCAGCCCGAAGACGGTATCTTTGCAGAAAGTGATACAGATGACAGATATGAACCTGTGGGGACTGGAGCAGTGCATGAAGGTAGAACACAATTTTTTGGTTTCAGAATAAAACACAATAGGTAATTTGTAATTACGATTATTGAAGTTTTCTTAAACACCTTTAAAACCAATATTTAGCTTTTATCTAAAGTTTTTTTTTTTTAAGTTGAAAACTTCAGTTAAAATCAGTCTTTTCCCTAAAATAAATAGATATCCCAATTTTTTAACTCAAAGTACGTTAGGGGAAATTCTAAGGATATATACATTTCTTACAGGATGTAAGTGAAATCCTTCAGCACATTTACTTTTACTGTACTCTCCTTCCTAGAGTACCATTTGTTGTAAGAAATTCAAACAACTGATGAAATATTGACCTTGATAATCTATCACAGGCTCTTGTTCTAAAATAAACTCTATTACTACAGTGGGTAGAATACAGTTCATAGCCTAGGCATTGGCAAACTTTTTCTGTCAACGGCCGGCCGGTCAATATCTTAGGCTTTGCGGACCATGCAACCTCTGTCCCAACTACTCATCTCTGCTACCACGGTGCAAAAGCAGCCCTGGACAATGCCTAATTGGATAAGTGTAGCCGTGTTCCAGTCAAATTTTAATTAGAAAGTCCGGAGGCAGGCCCAATGTAGACTACATATGGACCACAGTTTGCTGACATCTGTGTATATCAATATTTTAAATTAAATGCTGGTTATTTAAATATCAGTTGAGTAGTTTACTTTGTATTATTTGCAATAGGCAAGTCAGAATTATTGCTATTCACTACTGACATATAGAAGAGTTTTTATTCGTATACTTATTGCTCTGCTCTGCTTTAATGTGAGGCTACCATGATTATTTGGAGCCCTGCTGAGTTAAGTCCACATGCTTTGTTCTTGTGGTATCTATTCTCTGTACTCTTTTCTTAAAGTAGTCCTTTAAAACCTTAGTGGTTTTAAGCCACAAGTTTTGTACTCTGACTGATTTTTGTCATTTTATTTAAAATATATAAATGATATCATTTTATACTTAAAATGAGTACTAAGGGAACCTTGTTTATTTAAGAGGGATGTTGTATTTCTAAGGAGTGATACAGGAAAACAAGCCTATGCTGAAACCAGGGGGAGTGGTTCGTGGCACCAACACAAAGTGAACAGTTACATGACGCACCCCGCTGTGTAGTAATCGTCAGAGTCTGTAGGACCCGTGTAACAACACAGCACCACCGGCCACCAAGGGTCTAGACTGGAGGTGCCTGGTAGGGTTCAAGGGTTAGCTCAGCCTAAGTTGAGTTCAGAGAGCCAGACAGAATGGTAAGAAACAGGCGGTAGATCGGATCCGCAGCGCTAGTCCAGGTAGGAAGGTCTGGAGCCATAGGGTCGTGGATTCAGAGAGACAACCTCTTATGAACATGATCCACTAAGATGGGCTGGTATCCCACCACACCACTTCAGATCCTGGCTGCATTTTAGTATCCCCTGGGGAGCTTTGAAAAGAATTCCGGTGACCCACCCTGATCAAAGTGAATCAGAGTGTTTGGGGTACGGTGCCCCCAAAATGGACGATTATAAAAGCTCTCCAGGGGATACATAATTGCTGCCAGCGTTGAGCCCAGGTATGGTTCAGCTGTTTCCTGCCTCCTGGGCCTCCCCTCACTTCCTGCTCTGCTGTGTCTGCACGGGTTAAGGCTTGTGCTCAGAGCCAGCGGGAATCAGGCAGAACACACAGGACTCGTCCCGGCCACGTAAGAATTGAGAGGTCAGGTAGCCTCAGAAGATGCAGTTGGTAAATGGTTGCAAGGACTATTTTAAAGCATAAGCATTATGGAAATGTTAAGTATGTCTACTTCTCACAATATCTAATATATTGGGGAACTACTTGAGAAGCAAACAGCTCCTAATTTATGAATGAATGTATTTCCAAAAGTTTATATTGATGCCTGTTGTTGAGAAAATGCACTTTTCCATAGAAATAACATTAAAAGAGATGGTTTGGTTTCCATACGAACCTACAGAATTGTATATAATGCATAATTTGGGGGAGAAAATGTAAGTTCAAAATGCTTTTGAACTTGTGTTTGATTCCAGTTCGATTGTGCATTGAAAATAGGCATTTACAGGGCTTCCCTGGTGGCGCAGTGGTTGAGAGTCCGCCTGCCGATGCAGGGGACGCGGGTTCGTGCCCTGGTCCGGGAGGATCCCACATGCCGCGGAGCGGCTGGGCCCGTGAGCCATGGCCGCTGAGCCTGCGCGTCCGGAGCCTGTGCTCTGCAACGGGAGAGGCCACAACAGTGAGAGGCCCGCGTACCGCAAAAAAAAAAAAAAAAGAAAATAGGCATTTACAGACTAGCTTTTGAACTTTAGGCCTTTAGTTATCATGCATATCATGATTTCTATGGGAAAAACTTTTCTAAGTTCTGAGTACGAATGCTGATGAAATGATTTCCACAGTTCCCTGGAATCTCTTGCTGTTTCCCATCTTCAGCCAGGATAGCTCAGGAAGATTGACAGTTGCTCAGAATTTTGGTGTCCTAGATGCTGCTTACACAAAAAATTTCAGTTAAGACCCTCAAAGAATCTGAAACATAAGGCATTTGATATTTTTGAGGCTAGGAGTTATAGACTGGGAGTAGGAAGAAACACTTCTAAAAAGTTCATAAATTGAAGAAACCTTATTTTCTGACCTAATTTTTAATTGGGACATAGATTCAGTTTGAACATAAAAGTTGCTTGTTAAAAGTCTTCAGAAATTAGGACTTCCCTGGTGGTGCAGTGGTTAAGAATCCGCCTGCCAGTGCAGGGGACATGGGTTTGAGCCCTGGTCCGGGAGGATCCGGCGTGCCGTGAAGCAACTAAGCCCGTGTGCCACAACTACTGAGGCTGCGCTCTAGAGCCCGCGAGCACAACTACTGAGCCCACGAGCCACAACTACTGAAACCTGCATGCCTAGAGCCCGTGCTCCGCAACAAGAGAAGCCACCGCAATGAGTAGCCCCTGCTCGCCGCAACTAGGGGAAGCCCGCGTGCAGCAACAAAGATCCAATGCAGCCAAAAAATAAATTAAAAAAAAAAAGTCTTCAGAAGTTAAAAATATTTACACTCCATGTGGCTGTTAAATAACAAGGGTCACATGAGCAGCAGCACTTTGCCATCAGCGGTATGTGGGTGAAGGTATCAACCCATTTACCTTTTAGCTCCCCAAACATATAAAGGCTCTGGGTTCTTCCTTTGTGTTCTCCTGTGGAGACAATGTGCTTTTGTGCTAGAAAATGGCAGGAGTGTCTAGAAAATAGAACAGCACAGTGGAATGTGATGGGGACATAGCTTTGTCACCACGGTGTTACTCTGTCTAAATTTTTCTCCCTCTTTATCCCACGTTATAGTATTTGTCAACCTTGTGGGGTTGTTAAGTGGATCATATAAGAGAATGTGTGAGACGTTTCTAAGCATAGTTCTAGTGAAAGATAAAGTGTTTAGCAGACATTTAATTGATATTTTCATGTTTTATTTTAATAGTTATTTGCTTTCAAAGTAAAATCAATGATAAACATTCAGAATATACATATACAATATATAAACATACCATTTTATGAAAGTAACAATATTTATTTAATGTTATGTTTTTCAGTAACTGAAGATAGCTACCATGTAGAAGAGACAGGTGAGATTTTAATTTAATACTATTATTTTTTGCTTAGAATGAGTCTTTTCCTGTAAAAGAGCATCATGATAAAGAGATAACATTATTAATTTTAATATATTTTATATCAAATATCACAATACATAATTATTATATAATACATATTATATCACAGGTTTATATATGTGTGTATATGTATGTATGTGCATACACACACACACACACACACATACATATATGAATATAGTTTTTGTGCTTTTGAAAGTCTACTTCCTGAGGATAAATTCCCAGTAGTGGGATTATTAGGTCAAAAGATAATGTGGGAGTTTGGGATTAGCAGATGCAAACTAGTATATATAGGATGGATAAAGAACAAGGTCCTACTGTAGAGCACAGGGAACTATATTCAATATCCTGTGATAAACCATAGTGGAAAAGAATACAAAAAAGAATGTATATATGTATAACTGAATCACTTTGCTGTACAGCAGAAATTAACACAACATTGTAAACCAGCTATACGTCAGTAAAAATAAATAAATAAATAAAATAGGAAAAAAATAGAAAGGTAAGAGAACAAAAGATACACTACTCTATACAAAGTAGTAACTAATAAGATCCTACTGTATAGCACAGGGAACTCTACTCAATACTCTGTAATGACCTATATGGGGAAAGAATCTAAAAAAAAGAGTGGATATATGTATACGTATAACTGATTCACTTTGCTGTACAGCAGAAACTAACACAACATTGTATTGGGTTGGCCAAAAAGTTCGTTTGGGTTTTTTCATAAGATGTTACGGAAGAACCTGAACTATAAATCAACTCTACTCCAATAAAGTTAATTTAAAAAAAGAAAAAAAAAGATACTATATAATTGCATGTTTTGTAGTCTTAAATTAGCAAGTGAGTGAATGGTCAAAATTGTGTATTGTCACATGTCACGTGTCCCCAGAAGGTATGACAACACTGGAGATGGACACACCATCTTCCCATAAGCCTGTGTTGTTGGCCGGTTTTTCTTCCAGTGTTGGAATAGATCCCTCTTTCTGTGCTTAAGGACCACAGGATATTGTTGGCTGGCATTTAGGACCTATATTATTTCAACAATAGGCATCTGTAAACACTAGAATTACATTGCAGTCTGGGGCTACTCAGGTGTTGAGTCCAAGTTACGGGCTGGGGATGTGTGTCCTCGCTCAGGCTCACTCAGGCTAGTGCCTGCTGGGTGCCTGGGAGGAGGGTTCCCCTGCACTGCTCTCTCTGTGTCTCTGCCTCACTTTTTGTTTTGTGAATATAGTTGAATTTGCATAAGCTAAATGAGAATATAGCGCCACGATTTTGTGGTTCAATTACACTGATGATGGAGACTTTCTTATTTACCTTTGTATTTGGCATTTAGCACAGTTAGTACCTGTTTGTTTCATGAATGAACGTAAGTTTGAGCATCATTTTGATTTGATTTCTCTCTTTACTAGAAATTGTGCTTGTGTAATCCTTTTCTGAGACATATTTGTAATTTCCTAATTGTTTCCTAATTTATAGCTTCACCAGCCTACAGTCAGGATATGGAAGACATAATATATGAACAGGAAAATCCAGGTTCGTGATATATGTTTCTGTTTGAGGCAGTGGCCAAGGTCATTTTCAACCAAGGTTAATGATTCACTCTGATACAACATAGAAATCTCTTTATAATACTCAGTCATTTTTGGCTGCCCATATATACATTTCTGAATATAGTTTAATATTACATGAAGAAATGGGGGAAAAGGGGATGTGTTTTTCAGACCACTGTTGGGATTTTGATCTTTGTAGAGAGGATACTGGAAAGAATATTTGGAAAATGAATGAGGCAGTATGATTTAGTAGAGCCAAACTGGGTACAAACCCTGCTCCTTCCTATCTTTGTGACTGGAGAGAAAATTATGGAATGTTATTCAGCCTAAATTTTATTAAATAATGATAATACTGTCTATCTTACACATTTGTGAGGTCTAGAATTAATTTGTAAATATTTTAGAATAGTGTCTAGCAGTGTGTTTGGTTTGTTCAGGTTTGTCAAAAATGTATGTTTTTACTTTTTAGATTCCAGTGAACCAGTGGTAGATGATGCTGGAAGAATGTATCAACAAGCAGGTATGGACATTTTCATTAGCTATTAAACATACTTCCAGCTCTATGCCTGCAATGCTCTGTTAACCTGGTGACTTTTCTTTTGATGGGTGAAAGACATAATTTTAACACCTAATACAAGACTTTCTGCTTTGCAACAAAATTAGATTATTCAAAGAATATCAGTTTTCATATTTCATCTCATCTACCACCACCTCACAACAGAAGAGGATATTAATTCCTAATGTTTCTTTTGAATGTCTTGCTTTATGCCAATCTGAGGAATTTTTTTTGTTTTTGACAACAATGCCTCAGTTTTATTTTATTTTATTTTATTTTATTTTTTAACGACTCTATGGGGGTGTAATTCCTTTACAGTGCTGTGTTAGGTTCTGCTTTATAACAAAGTGAATCAGCTATACATATACATATATCCCCTCCCTCTTCTGTCTCTCTCCCACCCTCCCTATCCCACCCCTCTAGGTGGTCACAAAGCACCGAGCTGATCTCCCTGTGCTATGCGGCTGCTTCCCACTAGCTATCTATTTTATATTTGGTAGTGTATATATGTCCATGCCACTCTCTCACTTTGTCCCAGCTTACCCTTCCCCCTCCCCATGTCCTCAAGTCCATTCTCTATGTCTGTATTCCTGTCCTGCCCATAGGTTCTTCAGAACCTTTTTTTTTTTTTTTTAGGTTCCATATATATATGTTAGCATATGGTATTTGTTTTTCTCTTTCTGACTTACTTCACTCTGTTTGACAGTCTCTAGGTCCATCCACCTCACTACAAATAACTCAATTTCATTTCTTTTTATGGCTGAGTAATACTGCATTGTATATATATGACACATCTTCTTTATCCATTCATTTGTCGATGGACACTTAGGTTGCTTCCATGTCCTGGCTATTGTAAATAGAGCTGCAATGAACATTGTGGTACATTACTCTTTTTGAATTATGGTTCTCTCAGGGTATATGCCCAGTAGTGGGATTGCTGGGTCGTATGGTAGTTCTATTTTTAGTTTTTTAAGGAACCTCCATACTGCTCTCCATAGTGGCTGTATCAATTTACATTCCCACCAACAGTGCAAGACGGTTCCCTTTTCTCCACACCCTCTCCAGCATTTATTGTTTGTAGGCTTTTTTTTTTTGCGGTATGCAGGCCTCTCACTGTTGTGGCCTCTCCCGTTGCGGAGTACAGGCTCCGGACGCGCAGGCTCAGCGGCCATGGCTCACGGGCCCAGCCGCTCCGCGGCATGTGGGATCTTCCCAGACCGGGGCACGAACCTGCGTCCCCTGCATCAGCAGGCGGACTCTCAACCACTGCGCCACCAGGGAAGCCCTACTCCGCCATCTTGAAGGTCCCCCTGCCAATCTGAGGAAATTTTATGAAAATAATTTACCTGCCCTTTCCTCTTGTTTTTTGGCCAGAGGCATTTCTCACTGATTGTGCAAACATTAATATTTAAAGGAACAGAATTCTGTATTTGAGATTAAGTTGTGTTTTTTAGCTAAGCAATTACACAGAATGACTCAAGTAATATTGTAATAAGCAATACTTATTAAACAACTGATACTTATTTTGGTTTTACTCTCTTTTTCGCAGATGACATCACCTACCAAGAGTATGATGAGCAAGGTCTGAAAATGCTTCTTGACCTTAAGTTACCTACTTGTTTTAAAATCTACTCAGAGTTTGACTGTGACGTATGGAGAGTAGTTATTTTAGCTATAAATATTATACCATAACTTAAAAGATCCAAATGAATGGGTAGTTCTCAAAGAGTTTACCTGGGGAGATTGTCTACCTATTCCAGTGGTTCTGCCATTGCCTAAATTGTTTCTTAAATTCTTTGCAAGGTGCCTTAGGAAGTGGTTACAAATTATTCAAGAAAACACATCTCATTACTTTATAATCATAGCTCTCTTTTAATGAAAAATAAGTCCCATGCTTGAAGGACTACTTTAGTCAGAGTTTAACTACTCTAGCTGCTTCTGCAGATTAATTTTAGTTGAATGAAGATGACTGATCTGCCAGCATGGAGAAAGGTGTAGCAGAACTTCATTCCGGGCTTCAAGGCAGCATAAAGAAAACAGTTCTGGCATCAGATTCTGATTTAGACAGTTGTAGCTCCTCTTGTTGCCCCAGCACTTCTCATGCTGTTTTATTAAACTCCGTGAAGTAGATTATGTATTCACTACTTCCCAGATGAAAGAAGTAGGGTTCAGAGAATGTAAGTAATTTTGCATAAGTCCACATGACTAAGAAATGATAAAATACCAATGGTGGATCGTTTTTATTCTTATATCTTCAAAGATGACTCTGTAGAAGGAAAGAAGCCCATTGGGTATAACTGTCTGTGAAACAAGAAGGATGAAGAAATGTGTAGTGCTTGAGTCAGATATGGAGGACTTCCTATGTGCTGGATGGTTTTAGGGCTTGACATTCAGTTATGAATAATATAGAGTCTCTACTTCCAAAACATTTGTGGTCTCATGTCAGTTGGTGAATCTCAAGTGAAGAAAATTAGGAAGGGCTGCATGTAGATCTAAGATGCTGATTTATTAATCATGTGATTTTAAAATTTTAGACCCTACCAAGATCACCATCCACAGTGGCTGTTCCTAATGGGATATGAAGGATCCCATTGGAAGAATCCTGCAGTCTATCTCTAGGGACTAATATATTTTTTTTATAACTTGGCCACTACAATTGAATTTAGATTTTTTTTTTTTCAATTTTGAATTTGAAGGAGAAAATAGGAATTTGGAATTTAGAAGTTGCATGTAGATGTGGGATTTGAGATAGTTTTCTAATTTCTGCCAGTCACTGTGGTGTTTTTCTAAATATGCTGGAAAGAACATGTTTGGAATGCAAGTTGCAGACTAGATCTAGAGAATTTTAAAATCAAATTTGCAAGAAGTGTAAAATTAGATAAAATGCTAAAAAAGATGTTGTGAAAGTAAAGGTATTTTCATAGGAAGAATGTCATAATAAATATAATTTAAAATGTTAACAGGGTAAAAATATGACCTGAGGGGTCATCAAGTTTTGATGAGATATTTTGAATTACCTTGTTATAGAACATAAACTTTTTCAAATCAAATAGATCTAAGAGAACAAAGGATTCTTCATTATGTGCTGAAAAGATACCATTGTGCAGTTCAGGAACCCAGATAGGGAAACCAAGTGACCAAATATATGTGTATTATACACACACACACACACACACACACACACACACACACACATAAAGCTGTAAGTCGGGTGAAAAGAAAACCGTTTTTCAGTCGGAGAACAGAATATATTCTGTATTAAACGTTCCAAATTCTAGGACCTGGAAAACATAAAGCTTGTTAAGGCTGTAGAGGGAACCAGCTTTCCACATAAAAAATGTCCTGGAAAGCATTAAGCCTACATTGGAAACACCTGGCAAATGACAGTGCAGTCTTAACCATCTAATTGATTTGTTTATTCATACACTACATATACTACATATGTATCATGTAGCCTGTGTCCAAAATGTAGGACACTGGGGCAGTTCCAGTGAAGAACACACATGGCTCATATTCTCATGGACTGTGTATTTTAGCAGCGGGGTAGAAATTATACAAATCATTTTAGTTTAGTATTCAGTTACAATTACATTAAGTACTGGTAATGAGTATAGTGTACAACAAGAGTATAAAGTGGCCCTACCTAGTTTGTGGACCAGGGAAGGCTGAAGTATGAGCTGAAGAGTAGAACAATTGACAAGGCCAGGGGAAAGGATGCTGGAACGTAGAATGAAGCTGCTGATGGGAAGATGTGTCTGGAGTGCTGAGCATCAGAGAGACTGGGGCTGAGATTGTGAGATGGTCTGGGTCCAGAGGTCAAGGGCGTTCATCTCCACCTTGGAACGCTGTTCTAGGGCAGTGCATTTTGTAAGGATTGATCTGTCTAAAACGTAGCAAATAGATTGGAGAGACAAGAGTAGATGTGGGGAGGGAATTGCTTGGTGGTCCAATGGTTAGGATTCCACACTTCCACTGCAGGGAAGCTAAGAATTACGCAAGCTGCGCCACGTGGCTTAAAAAAAAAAAAAATTTGTAGATGTGGGGAGACCAGTTAGGTTACTGCAGTTATCCAAACTTGATGTTCACTGAGTCACATCTCTGCCAAACGAGGCATCGGAGGAGATGAGTTTTAAGAAAGGGGTGTTCAGCCGTGTCCTGGGCTGCTGAGGACCCACCCAAGTGAGCACTGAAGGCCTGCCTTGGATCTCGTGCTATGGAGGCCTCACCGGTAACCCTGGCAAGAACTGTTTGCAGTGGACAGAAGTTGGACAGAGATGATAGTGGTTTTAAACTGGGGTGGTGGCAGTGAAGGTGCATGGAAGTGGACAAAGGGGAGAAGTAGAAGATAAAGTTGGCGGGGATGGATGTGCAAGTGTAGCTGGGGAGAGAGAGCAAGGTGTCGGGAACCACATCCACTGTTGTGCTTATGCACCCGGTGGATGGGGTGCTTTTTCCTAAAACGGTGAGACTGGAAAACAGGCTTGGGGCCAGAAGGTCACGAGTACAATCTATACACCCTGATAGTGCCTGTTGAGCCATCCAAGGGGGGATACCAGTTAGCCGATGGTTGGTGTTTGGATCTCAGAGGTCTATTCGTAGTTGAGTTTGAGAATCATCAGAATGTGCATTGTGATTGAAGCCAAAGGCTGAGATCATTGAAGGAGAGAGGAGAGAGCAGGAACAGAGGAGGATCTATGGCTGGACTTTGACAAAAAGCAACATTTAATGCCTGGTAAGAAAAAGGTGATGTGATGAAGGTTGAGAAGGAGAAAGGAAAGACTCAAAGGAGAGTATGGTCACATTGGAGTCCAAGGACAAGGAGCTGCTAGGAGACCTGATACAGTAAAGGCAGGAAGTGTCCATTGGGTTAAATGAGTGCTCGTGGGAGGTCTTAGGGGAGTATTTTCAGGGATGTGATCAGGGCCGGAAGACAGACTGGAGTGGGTTGAGGAGAGGAAGTGAGGAGACAGCATGTGCAAATGACTCTGAAGAAATTAGATTGTGAAATGGAGGAAGGAGAGGACAGGGAGAACCTATGATGGAGAAGAATCTGAAAAAGAATACACACACACACGTATAACTGAATCACTTTGCTATCCATCTGAAACACTGTAAATCAATTATACTTCAATAAAAAATAAAGGACATAATAAATAAATGAATAAAATTAAAGTAACAACAAAAAGAAAAGACTTGTTTGTTTGTTTTTCAGTTGATAGACTTGAGCATATTAAATGGCACCGTTCAGGGTGACAGAGTGAGCAAACATTCACTGCTCCTTTGTCTTCCAAATGCCACCAAAAGGATAGAAAATGATCTGTTAAAAATTATACCTTGCTCTACCCGAGCACTAGTAATAATATCTGAAACACAGTAGATGTTCAAATTTTTTTCTTTATTAAATGAACAAGGAGAATATATTTGTAACCATGCTAGAAAAACAACACAGTTTGCTCTTAGGGTAGCAGAAATTTTCAGGCATTTTGGAAGATGGAAAAATAGGGATCAGGCTGACTAGGAAAGCAGTGAGCCAGCCAGGCATGAGGGGAGACCACAGCCGAGACAAGGGCCTCTTTTGCAGCGGAGCAGAGAGAGATGAGCCTGGAATGTGGTTAAAGTAGTGGATTAAGACCTGCCCGCACAACCCTCTCTCTCCCAGGGACTGGAGGCAGGCCATTTGCCCCAGGTGAAAGATCCGAGCATTGCTCCCTAAGCAAAGTAGAGAATCTGCCCGGTAAAAACTTGGACCCAGAGTGAAAAGGGGGTTGAGCCACGGGTAACTCAGAGCCTCCACTACAGTCACGAAGCAAATAAAAAAGTGAAATTCAGTATCACCCTGGGGTAAACAAATTACTGGATCCAGGTAAAAAGTGACTGGGGAGGAACTTTAATTTTCCCCATTTTACAAGAAGGAAGCATATATAATTGCTCCTCTGGCTAAAAGTGGCTGCCCTGCAATTTGAATACCAGGCCTGTTTTACTCCAGACCAAACTCTTCCTGGCTCTACTCTGTAACCTGCCGCTTCCCAGTGACTGAGACCCAGAGGTTCAAAGATAAATTAGACATTGAACCATACCGCAAATGTTGTGTTTTAATGGGAGTTGCACGGTGCTCAAGGATTATTTTTTCTGTGTACTTTGCAGCGTTTGAGCCATCGGAAAATGAAGGGACAGAAAATTCAGGTAAGGTATTTGTCTAAGCAGATGTTTCCTGCAAGTCAGCTCCCCTTGTATTTGTGAAAATGAATATAGCTTGTGGAACAAAGGCTCCATAGCACAGGGAGATCAACTCAATGCTTGGGGACCACCTAGAGGGGTGGGATAGGGAATGTGGGAGGGAGGCTCACGAGGGAGGGGATATGGGGATATATGTATACATATAGCTGATTCACTTTGTTATACAGCAGAAACTAACACAACATTGTAAAGCATTTATACTCCAATAAAGATGTGAAATAAAAAGATTTAGTCAGAAATACAAGACATTCTCAAGTCACCAAGGAAGTAATTGGATCATGTTGATATGTTTATTCCCTGTTTATGGTGTAAGTTTTATGTCAGCAGGGATAATGCCAGCCTATTGATGTATTCTTTGAATATAATTTAGAAATTAAAGTTGATATTCTAGTGAGTGTCTCTATAAGAAGCCCCAATCTAAAAAGAGCCAAATTTAGGTCTGAGTGGAAATGTTCATTTAAGGACCTAGTGAAGATGAGTTAATGTAAGACATGTTTGCTTTTTTTTAGATAATGCTGTAGATGACTCAAACACAATTTTAGAAGGTAAGTTAATTTTATAGACATGATTTTACTTTTTATATTAAAATGATGTTCATTTCTTCAACAAGCACTTATTACACCTTACTATTTGCTGTCTTTACAGTGCTGAGGGGCTAGGAGGGCAAGAGTGAATAAGAGAGTTGGCATTCTGTTTTCACTGCAGCTGGAACCCTAGTGGCCAAAGAGATGATGAAGTCATTAAAGATGATGAGAAGTGCAGTGATGGAGATAAAACCAGGATCGTATAGTAGAAAGTAACTTGTTAGGGTGAGGAGGGCCACCCTAAATAGGAGGAGGTGGTCTTGTGAGAAGGAGTTATCCATAGGCAGAGGTGGGTTGAAATGATAGGAGTGTAAATTGATACAGCCACTATGGAAAACAGTATGGAGGTTCCTTAAAAAACTAAAAATAGAACTACCGTATGACCCAGCAGTCCCACTACTGGGCATATACCCTGAGAAAACCATAAGTCAAAAAGAGACATGAACCACAGTGTTCATAGTTGCGTCCTTTACATTGTTACTCAGCTGGAAAAACCTTTTTTTGAACCTGAAGGATTTGTTTCAGAAAAATAAAACCTGTTACATATGTTACATAGTGGTGCTTTGACACAACTTAGATTTCTGAAGTTCATAACAGTTTGCAAAGCTCGTTCCCATATACTGTTTCCATTGTTTCTCACCATAGGCACTGAAGAGGAGCCTGGGCAAATAGCATTGTACTTACTTTACAAATGAAGGGCTGAGAGCCTGAGGTGAGGTCAGGTGGCTGCCCAGGTTCCAGCTAGAGTGGCCGGGCTGGTCTTCAATCCAGCATTGGGGCCGGCAGTTGACCCTGGAGTCTGTGTGCTCACAAGGAACATGTCATGGGGAATTTTGCTCATGAGATTAATCTTAGAATTCATTTATGATCCACTGATTGTCAGTTTTCAGAATTAATGCACAGAAATCTCTTGCATTCCTATACACTAATGGTGAAAAATCTGAAAGAGAAATTAAGGAAACACTCCCATTTTCCATTGCAACAAAAAGAATAAGATACCTAGGAATAAACCTACCTAAGGAGACAAAAGACCTATATGCAGAAAACTGTAAGACACTGATGAAAGAAATTAAAGATGATACAAACAGATGGAGAGATATACCACGTTCATGGATTGGAATAATCAACATTGTGAAAATGACTATACTACCCAAAGCAATCTACAGATTCAATGCAATCCCTATCAAACTACCAATGGCATTTTTCAGAGAACTAGAACAAAAAACTTCACAATTTGTATGGAAACACAAAACACCCCGAATAGCCAAAGCAATCTTGAGAAAGAAAAACAGAGCTGGAGGAATCAGGTTCCCTAACTTCAGACTATACTACAAAGCTACAGTAATCAAGACAGTATGGTACTGGCACAAAAACAGAAATATAGGTCAGTGGAACAGGATAGAAAGCCCAGAGATAAACCCACACACATATGGTCACCTTATGATTGATAAAGGAGGCAAGAATATACAATGGAGAAAAGACAGCCTGTTCAGTAAGTGGTGCTGGGAAAACTGGACAGCTACATGTAAAAGAATGAAATTAGGTCTTCCCTGGTGGCACAGTGGTTGAGAGTCTGCCTGCCGATGCAGGGGACATGGGTTCGTGCTCTGGTCCAGGAAGATCCCACATGCCGTGGAGTGGCTGGGCCCATGAGCCATGGCTGCTGAGCCTGCATGTCCAGAGCCTGTGCTCCGCAACGGGAGAGGCCACAACAGTGAGAGGCCCGCGTACCACAAAAAAAAAAAAAAAGAATGAAATTAAAACACTCCCTAACACCATACACAAAAATAAACTCAAAATGGATTAAAGACCTAAATGTAAGGCCAGACACTATAAAACTCTTAGAGGAAAATATAGGCAGAATACTCTATGACATAAATCACAGCAAGATCCTTTTTGACCCACCTCCTAGAGAAATGGAACTAAAAACAAAAATAAACAAATGGGACCAAATGAAACTTAAAGACTTTTGCACAGCTAAGGAAGCCATAAACGAGACAAAAAGACAACCCTGTGAATGGGAGAAAATATTTGCAAATGAAGCAACTGACAAAGGATTAATCCCGCAAATACATAAGCAGCTCATGCAGCTCAATATCAAAAAAACAAACAACCCAATCCAAAAATGGGTAGAAGACCTAAACAAATATTTCTCCAAAGGAAATATACAGATTGCCAACAAACACATGAAAGGATGCTCAACATCACTAATCATTAGAGAAATGCAAATCAAAACTACAATGAGGTATCACCTCACACCAGTTAGAATGGCCATCATCAAAAAATCTACAAACAATAGGGCTTCCCTGGTGGCGCAGTGGTTGAGAGTCCGCCTGCTGATGCAGGGGACACGGGTTCGTGCTCCAGTCCGGGAAGATCCCACATGCCGTGGAGTGGCTGGGCCCGTGAGCCATGGCCGCTGAGCCTGCGTGTCCGGAGCCTGTGCTCCGCAACGGGAGAGGCCACAACAGTGAGAGGCCCGCGTACCGCAAAAAAAAAAGGGATCCTTCTTGCACTGTTGGTGGGAATGTAAATTGATACATCCACTATGGAGAACACTATGGAGGTTCCTTAAAAAACTAAGTAGAACTACCATACGACCCAGCAATCCTACTACTGGGCATATACCCTGAGAAAACCATAATTCAAAAAGAGTCACGTACCACAATGTTCACTGCAGCTCTGTTTACGATAGCCAGGACATGGAAGCAACCTAAGTGTCCATCAACAGATGAATGGATAAAGAAGATGTGGCACATATATACAATGGAATATTACTCAGCCATAAAAAGAAACGAAATTGAGTTATTTGTAGTGAGGTGGATGGACCTAGAGTCTGTCATACGGAGTGAAGTAAGTCAGAAAGAGGAAAACAAATATCGTATGCTAACACATATTTATGGAATCTAAAAAAAAAAAGGTTCTGAAGAACCTAGGAGCAGGACAGGAATAAAGATGCAGATGTAGAGAATGGACTTGATGACACGGGGAGGGGGAAGGATAAGCTGGGACGAAGTGAGAGCGGCATGGACATATATACACTACCAAATGTAAAATAGATAGCTAGTGGGAAGCAGCCGCATAGCACAGGGAGATCAGCCCAGTGCTTTGTGACCACCTAGAGGGGTGGGATAGGGAGGGTGGGAGGGAGACAGAAGAGGGAGGGGATATGGGGATATATGTATATGTATAGATGATTCACTTTATTTTTAAAGCAGGAACTAACACACCATTGTAAAGAAATTATACTCCAATAAAAATGTTAAAAAAAATCATTAGGGATGAACTGAAAAAAAAAATACAGTTTTTTCCTAAGCCTTTTGATCAGCCAGTAGAGGGCGTAAGAGAGGCTGCTCAGGGAGCTCCTTCTGCTGGGCAGCGGGGCTCTGGACTGTGCGCCTCTGGCCCAGCCCGCAGTTTCTGTGTTCCTGCGGCACTTGAGTGCACAGCGAGAGGAGACTTGTCATCGTCACTCGCCCACCAAACTTCTCTTCCCTTGTCTTCCCCCATCTTGGCTGGTTGCATCCATAAGTCCTCGGGTTCCCAAACCAGAAATGTGGGTGTTGTGTCCTCTCCCCCTCTCTCTATAGCTAATCCCAAGTCCTGTTGAATAGTCTCCTTAAACATTTCTCAAATTTATTCTTTCCTCTGAAGCTCTGGTAATCTAGTTCAGCCCCTCATCAGCTTCCTGGACAATGGCTGTAGCCTGCTAGCTAGTCTTCTTAACTCCACGCTTGTCGCCTTCAAATCCATCTTTCACAGTGTCGCTAGGATGAGCTCTTCAGAAGTACACATCTGGCTATGTCAGTCCTGTGCTTAAACCCTTCTGTGTCAGTAAGGTTACTTTCTGCTGCAGGTAACAGAAAACTGAATTTGAATTGGCTTAAGCAGTAAAGAGATGGGACAGATCATTTGGAGCCTTGGGGGACCTAGTAAGGAATTTGGATTTTTTTCTGAGTACAGTGAGAATCTATGGAAATACTTGTGAGATATGACATAATCTGATTTATGTTTTGAAAGATTACTTGTACTCTTAGAGAATGGATTGGATGGAGCAAGAAGGGAAGCAGGGACCACCCTGTTAGGAAATTATTGAGTCCTAATCCAGAGAAGGGATCATGGTGGCCTGGAGGAAGACCATGAAGTGGAAATGGAGGGGCAAGTTTTAAAGTTGAAATGTGTTTTAGAATTACAACTGATGGAACTTCCTGATGGTGGTGAAGTAAAGAGGAATAAAGGGGCCTTTGGTTTGCTTTGAATAACTGTTGGGTGTTAGAGCTGTTTACTGAGAAGAAATGATTTTCTTTCCTGGTTTAGGGAAGAAAATCAAAGATTCCATATTAGGTATTTTATGTTCAGGAATTACGTGAGATACCCAGGTGGAGGCATCAAGTAGGGAGTCGGATATGCCAATCTGAGCTCGATGGGTGAGATACCCAGGTGGAGGCGACAAGTAGGGAGTCGGATATGCCAATCTGAGCCCAATGGGTGAGATGCCCAGGTGGAGGTGTCAAGTAAGGAGTCGGATATGCCAATCTGAGCTTGATGGGTGAGATACCCAGGTAGAGGCGTCAAGTAGGGCGTCGGATATGCCAATCTGAGCCCGATGGGTGAGATACCCAGGTGGAGGCATCAAGCAGGGAGTCGGATATGCCAATCTGAGCCCGATGGGTGAGATCTGAGATGGGTGTGAATGCTTGGAGCCATCCCCATGGAGATGGTGCCAATTCCATGGAAATACATCATTTTGGAGGTGAGTGCAGAGGGAGTAGACCAGCAGTTCCAGAACTGAGCTCTAAGGAATCCCAACATTGTGATGTTTGAGGGAGCATGCATAGCCAGTGAGAAAACCAGCAGGGAAGGGTGGGAAAGAGCAGAAGGAAGGGAGAGTGTGTTCTGTGCTACTGCCATTGGAATTTCAGGACTTGCAAAGCATCGATCGCATTTGGCAATGTGGAGAATGTCGGTGATCTCAGCAAAAGCTATTTGAGTAGATTGATGGGGGTCAAAGCCATACTGAAGTGGGTTTACAAAGTCCTGGAGTAAGACAAAGTAGGCTCTATCAATAGGCAATACTTTCAGGTTGTGCTAATATAACGAATTATTTCTTTTAAAAAATCTTGTTATATCATTACCAAAATACATTTCAGATAAGTTTGTTAAATGTACATTTTTCTCAGAACAAATTTGGATGAAAATTTATCACAGTAATAATGTCTCTCTTAGTATAACATCAGGGATGAAAATAACAACGGATGTGGTTAATACTTTACGATGCATACAAGTTTTTCAAATATACCTAAAATGACAAAAGTAAAAGAAGTTCTGAGAAAAATATTGTTCAAGTTGGTAAAGTGCTAACATGTCTCTAGATTATTAAGAACCAAATAAATAGGCAAACCATGAACAAGCCAGTCACAACACCGAAAGCTAGTGAACATTCATGGTGCTGCCACTAGGAGAAGGAACTCTTCAGGAAGCTTAACAGGGGTCAGGGAGAATATGTGTGATAGTTTTCTGTTTCCTTTTTACTTTTATCTAAAATATTTCCAACTGTTTTGAGCATGTATCATTCTTAAAATTAGAAGCAAAGTAATGCAAGAAGAAGAATGATTAAAATAGCTGCATAAATATTTTGAGTTTTAGAAAATGCTAATAAAAATTCCTCCTTTTGACCAAAGCCTGTTAAAAATCTTGAGCAAAGGGAAAGCAGATACAATCATACCTCTCGATTACAGTAATGTTACAGGGGTTGGTTGGGATGAAGATGTAAATATGTGATGTAATTTTATAGAGTGAATCAAGTCAGTATATCATTATACTGTTGAGTGGTGAGGCTTACAGTTTCTTTAGTTGTAAGTAGGTTGAAGTAGCCAAGGAAAAAGACTAGATGTTAACCTTCATATCCACATTTCTGGCTACTTTTAGAATATGTTAACCTTGAGTATTATTTTTCAAAAATAAGTTTATTAAAGATAGTGATATATTTTTAAGATTCGGTTTCAATTTGACTTTTTGTGCCATTAAGAAGAAACGAGATGCTTTAAATGTCTTTCTTCAGCTTTCTTATCAAGTCTGATGCAAAATTGTGGTGAAAACTTAGGTTTTAGTTCATATCTCCTTTGCCAGACTGAGTTTTGAGGTCGGTCAGTTAGGCAGATAATGTTTTAAAGCCTGTAGTTCAGGACAGTTGAGAAGTATACAACATTTTACGAAGTTATAGCTAATTTTTCTGTGTTGGGATGGTGGAAAAACCTAATGTTTTATGATAATTGCAGTTGAACACCCAAAAAAGTCTGTAAAAATGATCACTGTAACTTAAAGATCAGTGGTCTGTATTTTAAATACTGGTCAGCAATCTGTAATGCAGTGTTTTATGATTTATTTATTTTAGAGGTGCACGTGCCCCATGCGGAGGAACAGCGAGAAGTACCACCAGGTATGGCATTTTGTCAGATGTATCGCTTTTTCCTTTTTTGTTTAAAAGATGCTGCTGATACACTAGTTGGAATAATTCTATGAAGAGTAGAATTCCTGAGAGAGGAGGATTAATTATACCTAAATTTAAAAAGAAACTGTTCCGTGTTTTCGTCAGTTGAGCCAAAGTAATGGGAAATAGACATCAGACTGAGTCTAGTACATATTTGTTGAGCTAGACTTTGAGGAGTACTCATGATCACAGTACTGTATGATTGTTGCCATTATAGATGGTGCTAGTAGTGGAAGTTAGGTAGGCTTCCATTATAGATGGTGCTAGTAGTGGAAGCTAGGCTTTTTTTTTTTTCCTTTTGTTCTGATTGACAGGCTATCTGATGGAGGATGTGGAATCAGACTTGCCTTCAGATAAAAGTTTAATAGTGTTTAAATTAGTGACATTGGCCCTCCTCCCCCCCACCCCGTCTTCCTGAGAGCACCCTTGTGCCCTGCGTGACCCAGGCAGTCCTTCCTGCCAGCCCACTGTGTTACACCGGTCCCTCTGCTTTTTCCTCCCTTCCCCCATATGTCCCTTTCATCATCAGTGAGTTTAAACTCATCACCAATGAGTTCAACCAAGGCCTGTGCTTTCTGATGCGTTTCAGAGATGACATTAACCATACCTGCAATCGGAAATTAACATAGAAACCTCCTGCTTTCAAAGTGGGAAAAAAATGTTTCATTAGGAGAGGATTTTTGTATTTCTTCTTGTCTCTCTGTTTTATTTCCATTTGTTTTCTTTCTGTGTCCTTTATTGGTTCAATTTTTACTCACGTTTTTCACATGATGCTTAATGTGAATTCTGTAGCAATGATGTACATTCGTATTACTGATTTTGGTAGAAATAATTGTGCCTTCCAAAATTTAGTGAAATACTAAATTTCAAGAGGAAAAAAACCTTTTCTAATCAGAGTGTTTTTAGTTACACCACAGCTCGTATTTGCTTATTTAACAGTTGGGATGTTTCAGATTTTGATAGTTGTGGTGTGTTGTACATTTAAAATATATACGAATACTAAAGGAGCTGCATTGTTGGTATTGTGATATGAGTGAGAAAACAAATCCATGGAGAAATTGATCTTTTACAAGATGACTGCTGGGCATATGAGTATATTTTGTGTTTAGGAAAGACGCACAGAGCAGGGAAGGTTGATGTTTCTGCCCTGCTTCTGTAATTTCCTCTTTGTTGTTGAGCAGTGTTTCACAGAGTGCCTTCTTTCTAACCTGAGGATGCAGGGCAGGTTACTGAATTTGCATTTTGATCACTGTCCATTCCTCTCAAGAAAATTGTTTTCTAAGTATTCCTAAAAATAACGAGTTTCTGCAACACTGACTTTTTTCTAGTTATAGTTGATATTTTTTAATATTTACCTGACTTGAATGAAGGTAGGAAACGTAATAATATTTTCTGACCAAAAAGTTCTGTGCTTCTACTTTGGTGTCTTATAAATGAAGTCCAAGAATTTCCTTGGAACATAAATACAAAATACTAAGTGGTTGGGGGGCTGGAATAAGGTGCCTTTTTTGATGAGATGTGTAACAGCTGAAGTAAATAAAAATGAAGATTGGATTCATATGCATGTTTCCTGACACACAATGAGCTCCCAGTAAATGGTGGCCGTGGCTCTTGTTGTTTAGTAATTAATTAGCCTGATCTCTGAGCTGGATCAAGAGAAGCTAAATTCTGAGAGCCCTGATCAAGGAGTTGTAACCTGTCAGTTGTAATGCATTTGTCTTACATTCTGGTGTCATAAAAATTTGAGTGATGCACTGCACAGCTGTAGTTTGACCTTTACCAAAGAGGATGTGAGGCGGAGAGTCAGCAATAATTATTTGTAACGATTGCACTGTGTTTGCTTATTTCCTGTTCTTAGTCTTACTTTATATTACATTTTTTAAATTATTCAATCTTACAAAAGAATAATATTCATACATCGGTCTCTATTTTGTACAATAAGGTGACTGCTTTTGCAACAGTGTTGAATTATGTGATGCAGGAACTGAGGAAACAATCGTGGGACCCATTTCCTTACTACCTTTCAATCTTTAAAATTCCTTATTCAGTGGAAAACGCAAACCGAGGCCCTCTGCAAAATGCTGGGTATCGGTTTTTCCTGGCCCTCGGAATCTAACTGATGATTACTTTGCCTTCCCCGATCTTTCTACGACTAGGTTATACAATCTTAATATTGCGTATTAAAGTTCATAGTAACATACTTACCGCTGTGATAATCCCATCCTGTGGGTGTACAGCTGGGGATAGCAACCAATACGGCGTCATTAACTTCTCAGAGTGGTACACAGGGCAGCACCCAGAGGAGGGGGAACTAACCCGACTTTGGGGCCCGGAGTATAAGCGTGAGGCAAGGCCTCCCACGTGTGGTCGTGCTGGAGCGGAGCCTTGAGGAGCTGCTGGAAGTGAAGGAGCTGGCACGTCGGGGGTGGGCACGGCAAGTGCGTGCAGCACAAAGTCCAAGGTGGTGTGCCAGGTACAGGTGTAAGTAGACAGTGTGGACAGGCAGGCGGCGCTTCTCGGAGGATCCCGTAAACGATGTTTGCGAATTTGAACGTGGGCCTGAAAGTGCAGGGAAGCAGCAGAAAAATTCCAAGGCGGGGAGTCGTGTGATCAGATCCAGATTTGAACAGAGGAGGTCCTGTGAGGAGGTGGAGACCAGTTAGGGGGCAGATGTGTTCATCTAAGCAGAAGTGGTGGGACCTGGAACTGGTGGCAGGGATGCAGAGCAGGGACGGATTTCATGGACCCTGGCGGTGGAGGTAATTTGGTGGGAGAGGGGCTGGTTGAGGGGGAAGAGTCGAGCTTGATTCCTGTGCTTCTGGCTTGAATGGATGAATGATGGAACCTTAATGGAGATACAGAAGGCGGGAGGAACAGAGGGTAGCAGAGACCACTGGCCTGAATTTGGAGACGCTGGGTTTGCAACTTGGTGGACTACTTCTGAGTGGAGACTTCTTCAAATATGTAGGGGCATAATTTGAGTCATTCAGAATTGTAACTGAGCTTTTACGATGTTTGCCTTGTTATTCTTTGAATAAGTTCCCATGGTCTCCAGGATTTTTGCTTGCACAGGTTACAGAAATGCTTATTCCTCCCAATCCAGCTAACGGTTAAATTCTAAGAGAACCTAAGGTCAAACCCATCTTTTAAAACTCTTTCTGTTGAGGTGTAATTTACACACAGGGAGGTGCTCACATGTTGAGGGTACAGTTTGATGGACTTGTACGTGTGATACATTCTTGTACCCACTACGCAGAGTTCTTCCAGCCCCTGGAGGTCTCTCCCTCTCCCCTCCCCCAGTAACGCGCCCACAAATGATAACTACTGTTCTGACCTGTGTCATCATAGATTGATCTGCCCGTCTTTGAATTTGATTGAATAGAACCGCAAGTAAACACACACACATATACATACACTGTTTTTTGTGACTGGTTTCTGTTGCTCATCATTATGACTGTGAGTTTCATCCAGTTTGATATTTATAGTTATTGGTTTTATCACTGCTATTTACTGTAATATTCCATTTAAAATTCCATTCTATGTTTATGGCTGCAGGGACTATTTCTAGTTTGGGGCTGTTATGAAGAAAGCGGCTGTGAATATTCTTATACATGTCGTTTGGTAGACAAACATTCATTTCTGTTGGATGTACAAAAGTATACATATAATTTCCAGTTACTTCTCATTAGCACCAAATAATTCTGCTTACATAAAAAGTTCTGGTTACACACACACGTGTGCACACATGTAGACAGATACATAGGGAAGGGAGGGAGGGAGGGAGGGAGGGAGGGAGGGAGGGAGGGTCACTATCCAGCTTTAGAAATTATATGGGAATTTGCCTGGGCCTTTATGTGCACAAATGCCTTTTTTACTCTAATTGTAACATGGATCCAGTGCTGTGGTAGTAAAATAAATCAGACACTAGGGCTCGGAATAAGAAAATATTTGTTGAAAGTTGGACAGGAATGAATTTTACTTCTTTTAAAATAGTGTATACGTTTTTTACCAACCACTTATATCTTCAATAACATTAAAATTGATATAAGATTATTAAAGTAATATATTTTAACTGCAACTTCAGTATCCTCTTGCCCCTTGAAAATCCTTCCTATATTTGCGTTTCAAATGCCATACTAGATTTTCCCCCCCCTCTATTGCATTTCTTTTTAATACAGTGAAAACATTGATGGGAGAAATTTAATTTAATTTGTATTTCGCAAAAGACTGACATTTTTAAATTCAGTTGTAATTCTCAGATGCTCTAGAGAACCTCTAATTTTCATTAGCTTTGCAATGAAAGCAGTAGGAACTACTTTCATAGTAGTAGGGCCCCCAGGGACTACTCTAGGTAGTGAATCATTCTGTTACCCTGTTGCTGTTAAAAACAACAACAATACAAAAAAAAAAAAAAGCATTTACTTCTGTTGCTGGGTTTTTTAAAAGTAGAGTAAAAATGAAGCAGTTTCGCAGTCTATGTCTAGTTGGTCCTTTAATTTAGATTTCCCCTTATCTTTGCAGATACTTAAAGCTTCAGAAAGACTGCCCCTACCACCACAGGAGGACCAGTTTACCCATACGCTGCAAAAGATGGCTGGGATAGATCTTGTGAAGTAATTTCTGAGCAGACCAAGATCTTTGGGAATGAACACTAAAGATGTTTTGAATGAACCATAGTCCACTGGCATTTTAGTGTATTTTTTTTTTAGAAACAAAAATCACATGTGATGTTACATTCCTGCATCCTTTTGTGATAGCCGTAGTGGATCCATTGGATTTCTTTTCTTTTTCGTTTTGTGACACAGCTTTTAGTCTTACCTGCATTTATGTGTTTTTCAGACAATAGTTAATAATCGTATTGATGATGTAGCAGCAATTGTCATGGCAGGATTTTAATATCTCTTATCCATAATTAACACTAACTGTGTTGGGCTGACTTATATACACTGTGTGAAACATGATTTAAAACCACTAAGAGTGGCTTAAAGACACTGATGGGGTCATTATTAGCTGTGAAGATTTGCGTTGTATGTATCTGCAGCAATACCTTTATAAAAAATTGCTACATTAGCTTCGAGTATTCAGGGTAAAACTCAACATTTGAGATTCCTGTAGCTTTTAGCTTGTTAATTAGAAAAATTTTAAATTTCAATAAAAGTTTAAATTATCATGGTTAATTTATTTTTCAAAATAAGGGGGGAACGTTATTGTTAGGACGCATGTTTTTGCATGTTATATCATGCAAAAATGCTTTTCCACACCTCGGAGTGATTGTAGAATAGCTGTAGTCCCGTGAGTATCTGTGTAAATTTTAGAAAGTCTCTTATCAATTACTGGTGCATAACGTAAAGGTTGTTCTGCCTTTGGCTGGTTAAGTAACGCCCGTACAACGCCGAAGCCTGCTCCGTGTATAAAAGTCCACAGGGCCTCTGGCTGGGTGATGTAGGCTGTGTGAAAAGTGCTCACAGGCCAGAGGCCCGCTGCTGTTTGACAGTGTTTGAGCCCTTTCCTTTCCACGCTGAAGCGTTTCTTCTATTTTTAGTGTGAGTAATTTGTGGCTCAGAAATAGCCGCCGTGATGAAAATACTCATTTGTTAGAAAAAAAAAGGTAGCTACACCCTCATTTTGAAAGGGCCCTGAGCTATAAAAAAAAAACTCTAAGAAGTGGTTTCATTTGTGTGTCCGGGGAGCTCTTGATCATGTTCACATTGTTTTAAGATAAAGTGGCATTTTTTTCTGCTTTTAGGGTCAAAATCAAAGAGATTTTATATTTTTCTCATTAGAGGTCATCGGTACAATGTAGTAAGCTATGCTGAACCGTAGTGTAGTGAAACCCAAAGTGATATGTTAGTAAAGAAGCAATAATTTTCTAAAGCTGTGATCTGGGTAATACAGGGTTGCTACTCAGAATCTCTTAAAGCTCTTACCCCGTATTGTGAATTATAGAAGACTACTTTTTATAAAGCCATATTTTTTTAGGGAAACTTAGGAGTGACATAGAACTGATAAATGCGTAGAATAAATTTTGCTGGATTTTTGTATATAATCATCTCTAGAACTCTGGACATTGAAGATTCCTTATGCTGTGGTCAACTTCAGATACTTTCTAATTCCAAATATCTCAATGAATGAGCCTTGTCTTTACAGATATATGCCAAGCTGGGCAGCATCAATGGATTTTCTAAAAATAATGTAATCATCTTCTGTTGAATGTTATTTGAGTGCAATAAAATGCAGAATTCTTCTCTACATTGTCCTTATTTTGAAGTATATTATTTTTTGTTTTGTTACATAACAAAATTGGTTCATTTTATACTTACTGGTATTTTAGAATATTATAGCATTTTTGATGACTAAAATCACAAAGGTGTACCTTCAACCTCTTTCTTAACCTATTTCTAGTAGGTAATGTTTATTTATTTTGTTTAACATTTACTATTATGCTACATTTTTGGGAGCAGAATGAAAATGAAATAGCCCCTGCATCCATCCTGTGTAGGTTTTTGTCCGGCACCTAGAAGTTCTGATAATTCCCTGGTGCGGCCACTCCCCTCCCCTGTACCCTCTGATCCTCTGTTGACCATCACACGGTGGGGATATTAACTTCAGCCTGGTTGAGAGGACCAAGGAGCAGCTGGAAGGCAGCATAAGGTACAGAAGGTTCTCTTCTGATCTTCATTCTGTGGGCAGAAAAGAACTAGACACATAGGGACGAAGCTTCTGGGGTTCTAGAAAGTGTTGTTTTCTCTTCCAATATGCCCAGAAGAAACTCTTAGAAAAAGACTTTCAGGCGAAGCAGACCACTTTTCCTGACTGCACTTACTCTGCTAAGTGCTGAGTTAGGGAGTCGAGTTTTCCCAGCACATGGGTGTTATTACCCTGCTTGCAGACAAGGAGACTGAGGGTCAGAGAGGCTGAAATGCCTGCTGGCTGAGGTCATTCATGGCCTAGAGTCTAGAGTGCTCTGGTGGGCACCAGGTGGAAGGCGGAAGCCATTGGAGGGCAGCCACAAGCTGGTGGAGGGCAGTTAGGTAACTAAGGAGTAATAGTCCAGGTGATGTTGTGATAAGACCTGACCTGGGGAAGCGCTATTGGAGAGAGAGGACGGGGACCATGTGACTTAGTGAAGACTGGGTCAGGGAGAAGCGGAGCCCCAGGTCTGGGTCTTGGGGGGTGAACAGATGCCAGTGTGACAAGGAACTCGGGAGGGCACACAGGCCTGGATGGAGATTAGCTTTGCCAACAAGAACTGGCCAGTAGGCAGATTAGCGCAGTAGCTGGAATATGATTGCGTTCAGAATAATTGAATATGCAAAAGTGATTTTTTTTTAATGGTTGTATGACAGTTTTTAGAAGATTAAGATCCTGTTCTTTTTAGTAAGATTTTCCTTATAATGTTAAACAGTGTTGAAAAAGAAAAAGTAGGCGGGAGCCCAGAGCGAGGCGCACAGCGGAGGAGTTGGGATCCGGCGCAAAAGTTTCCTCCTAACTGCAGCCCCGCGCGCCACCGCCAGGGCCGGGGCCGGAGCCCTAAACCTCGGCGTCCCCGGCCCCCCGCCACCTGGGGGGTCGCCCTCCCCGCTGCCGCCTCCTCTCCGATTCCTGCCTGCCCGGGGCCAAGGGGCTCTGCTGCAAGCCCCCGGCCCGGAGGGCGCCCCGGGGTCTCTGTGCCTGCCCGCGCCCGCCGGCCCAGACACCTGTTCGGCCCAGCCCGGCCCGGTCGCCGGGGGCCAGGATGAAAGTGACCGTGCGCCTCGGCAGGACCGGCACCGTGGTGCCCTGCAAGGAGGGCCAGATGCGCGTCCGCGAGCTCACACAGCAGGCGCTGCAGCGGTACCTGAAGACCCGGGAGAAGGGAAAAAGGAATCGGAAGCTCTGAGAACACGGTGCTTTACTCTCCCACATGGCAGCCATCAGCTGGAGCTGAGGACACCTCTTTAGAAGGAATCATCGTGCTGTAGTCTCCATCACCACCTTTCCCAGCCGATGAGTGTGCCCCCAATACTGCTTCCTTGTGTGCTGGCGCCTCAGGGTTCTGGCCTATCTTTCAATCGGATCTCATCCATTCCATGGCTTCAGCTACCCTCAAGCACACACCTCTAGCCTTGAACTTGCTAGAACTCAATATCCACCAGCCTGTGGACTTCACCTCCTTGATGTCCCATATACAGTTCGAGCCCAGCCTGTTCTCTGTACATCTGCTCGTCCCCATTCTCCTGTAGCCTGTTTCTCCATTTCTGATGCCACCATTCACCTGGTTATCTAGTCCAGAAACCTGGAAATCCTTCATTCCTTGATGACCTCTCATCCTCCATATTCTACCACTTGTCTAGTTGGTCAGAAAGTTCCTTTGATGCTTCCGCGCGCTCTTTGATCTGCTTCCTCTTTTCTGCGCCAAACCTTGCGTTTCTCATTCCTACCATGGGGAACTGCTGCAGACCAGTTAACTGGCCTTTCTGCCTTTTCTAGCTCCCAACTCTTCCAGACTGTTCTCCACTGGGGACTTTACAGCTGCAAATCTGATCATGTCTGGAGTATTGCTGGGAGTATTTGAATGGCTCTACATTGCTTTTAGGTGAAAACCCACTTTCCTTACCGGTCCAGTACCTTCTCTATTCCACTGTACCCTTTAAATTGGTACATGCAATGCAGTATTCTGTCACATTTTCCCCCACCCCAGGTAAATCCTGCTTATCTTTTGGGATGAGTCTCCAGTTGCCTCTCCTCTAGGAATTCCCTCCCTCCCTGCCCCCCTCACCATCACTTAGGGGCCTCATTCTCGTGTTCCTAGAGCTCCCTGTGCTGTGCTTTCATTTTGAAAACTACATTTACATTATACTGTCTATTGATCATGGTCTAGTAACTTAACAGACAGCCCCCGAAGGACAGTGGTTTATCCCAGCAAAGGGTTCTCTTTCTGGGTGGGAGGTGTGGGCTCTGACCCATACAACCACCTGTCCACTGTTCCTTTTGGCTTTGGAGTTTTCTGCAGATCCCCTGCACTGTGCTAACTGATGAACAAAGAGAGCGTGGAGGATGCCACAGGAGACGTAGGGCCTGGCCTGGAAGTGGCAGACATCACTTTTGTGTCAGCATTCTACTGGTGAAACTGGCCATGGGCCCCGTCTAGATGCAGTGGCCTGGGGAAGTAGTCCACTTGGACATAGGAGAGCGACTAGCTGGGCTCTGCCACATGGTGCAGTCATTTTGTCTCTCTTACTCTACTGTGGGCTATTCAAGAACAAAGAATGAGTCATTTATTTTCCTATCCCCATTTTTTAGCACAGTATCTGATACATAGTAGGTATACCAGAAATGCTCATTAAATTATATCCAAGTCCACATCGTTTTCTTTCATAAAAATGAAAATGACCTTGTATTCAACACAATGTTTTGTAAGTTTGAAATCTTCATATGTGGTATAGTTTTAAAAAGAAAGTCTAAATGCAACTTTTCTCGATTATCTTCAGTTACCTTATCTCATCCACGTGTGCTGTAGGCAGTAGTTTAGTGATCCGTTATATCTGCCACACGGATCGTCTTTAATAACAGCTTCAAATGCTGACACGTTGACTCACTTTGTAGATTTCTGAGAACTGAGCTCTGCAGTTGTAGATCGTCAGCAAAGGAACATCATAATGTTTTTGTTCCATGAAGATTTGTGCCGTGCTGTCCCATATATTTGAACAATGTTTGATTTTCAGCATTTTATTCATTAATTTCATGTTGATTTTAAAAATGATTCTGGACTGTCAAAAGAAAAAGTAACGTTAGTACAGTTAGAGAACGTGTAACATCGTTTTCTTTTCGTGTATGTATTTAAACACTAAATTCGAGTTACCGGTGAGATTGTAATTTTCTGGGTTGGACTGAGTGTAGAGTTCCCTTTTATGTATGGACTGCCCACTGTTGGAATATACAGAGCATGACTAACGTAGTATTGTTGTAGAGTGTGGCCTTCTGAATCGGTCTTAATTGTTCTGCAACCCTTGGCAAGATTCCTTAGCCTCTCTAAGCCAGTTGCCTGATCTACAGAATTAAAATTACCTTTCAGAGCTGATCGAGTTAAATGGGATCATCTGCATTAAGTGTTTAGAACAGTGCCTGGCAGACAGTTAAATTTTAATAAATCATTTTCCTTTTTGGCACATCGAGGGCCATTGGAGGTCTCCCAGGGAAGCCTATGTACAAAGAGTAAAGGAAAGCAAAGTTACGCTTTATTCTACGCTTTATTCTACTAGAATGCTAGTGAGGTAAGCTGAATCTCTTAGAAAACTTTACCTAAGCTAAATTTAAGCACTGCAAACCCGAGAAGCTAAAATTCCCTGCTCTGTGTATTTTCCACACCCAAACACGAGTCTCGGATCTCAGCATGCTGATGTGAGGTAGGGCAGAAGAGGACACAACCCACAGCTTTCGCCCCGGGGCCGGAATGATTGGGCTAGGCCGTCTTAGGGCAGCCTCTCCCCCGCCCTAGGTATTGCATTGCAGGAGATACAAACACGGTGGCCCTGATTCCTGGGAGCGCACCTGGCCAGGGCCCTCCCACACCTATTTAAAAGGTGACCAGTTCAATCCACTCCTCCTTCCTTGGTTTCCCCCCAGGGGCAGGAAGATTTGTGGAGAGCCCTAAACTTTTCTTCATGACCAGCACCTACCCATCTTCTCTAGTCAACTTAGAAACTGGCATTTTATGCTTGATTTTTAAAATTACACTAGCCATGTGTCAGGTAACAGATTACTGGAAGGTGTGGAGACTCCCAGCCCTCCTGCAGGCATTGCGGGTACCACAGAGAGAGAGCTCCTTGGAGGTGGAGATTTTCGATGCTTTTCTTCTATCCTGTATCCCTGATGCCTACAAGAGTGCAGCTTACTAACCGATGTACTGCCTGTACTGATAAGGACGGTATATATTAATAAGGTCAGAAATTCTAGAAAGTTCAGTAGTGATCTAGAAGTCTTTTATTTATTTATTTTGCGGTACGCGGGCCTCTCACCGTCACGGCCTCTCCTGTTGCAGAGCACAGGCTCCGGACGCGCAGTCCCAGTGGCCATGGCTCACGGGCCCAGCCGCTCCGCGGCATGTGGGATCTTCCCGGACCGGGGCACGAACCCGCGTCCCCTGCATCGGCAGGTGGACTCCCAACCACTGCGCCACCAGGGAAGCCCTAGAAGTCTTTTTTATTTTATATCCTCATACCTCCTGAAGCACTGGCTAGTGTGTATACAGCCATCGTTATAAAACCCACTCTTTGCAAAAGTCAAGACCTGCACTTCTCTTTGCCTTCGTTTCCCTTGCAACAAAAGTAGAGGCTGGCACAGGAGAAAGAGCGTGTTTTGGGATTGTGTGCACCGCTGACCTTGATGACTTGGGCCCTCTACTTTCTCAGCTTCCGCTTCCTCCTCTGCACGAAGAAGGAGATAAGACCTTCTGCGGAGGGTGTCGGGAGACGAGACGTGCCTTGTGCTTGGCACCAAGCTGGCACACTTTTAGTCAGTTTGCTTCCTCTCGCCTGGGGTCTCAAAGGAGAAAGACACTCAATGGATAAAAATCCTCCTTGCATCAGGAGCCTGCCTCAGATTTACTTCTCACCTCCAGAAAATGAAATGGTTTATATGAATGAATGTGGGAAACTGGGGATGAAAAAATCCAATGATCATGACTGCAACCCTGAACGCACCCTGCACGGCACCCGCACCCTCTCACATCTACTCTGGGGAAAGGATGGAATCTTATGACTTTTAAAAAATTAATTAATTTATTTTTGGCTGCGTTGGGTCTTCGTTGCTGCGCATGGGCTTTCTCTAGTTGCGGCGAGCGGGGGCTACTCTTTGTTGCGGTGCGCAGGCTTCTCATTGCGGTGGCTTCTCTTGTTGTGGAGCACGGACTCTAGGCGCACGGGCTTCAGTAGTTGTGGCATGCGGGCTCAGTGGTTGTGGCTTGCGGGCTCTAGAGCGCAGGCTCGGTAGTTGTGGCGCACGGGCTTAGTTGCTCCGTGGCATGTGGGATCTTCCCAGACAAGGGCTCGAACCTGTGTCCCCTGCGTTGGCAGGTAGATTCTTGACCGCTGCGCCACCAGGGAGGTCCCTGGAATCTATGATTTTTTTAATCAATCTCCCAAACTCTGCCCCATCCCCACTGGAACTCACGCATACACATCATTCCTAGGAATTCTCAAAGACTAGATAAGTACCTACTGGGACAGAAATTAACTGGTCTACCTTGAAAATTAACTAGATCCTAATCTATACTAAACAAAAGGCCAGATAGGAGGTTATAAATGCAGAAATGAGCTTGTTTGCACAGTCAGGTCATGTGCTGTTGTTCCCTGTCTGTGGTGGGTGTTCTTTGGCCTGTCCAGGTTCTTGGTGGGTTTTGCTGTGCTTGGCATCCCCATCCGTTGGTGGAGAGACACTAGCTGTGATGAACTTAGTGAGAAGCTGATACAGCCTCTCCTCAGCAGGTGAGCTATAGCACACCTGGGCTCAGTGTGGGCATCCCCACTGGGTCACCTGTGGATGTATGAAGTGCTTGAGGAGTGAGGCTAGTGTTCTCAGTAGGGTGGCATGCTGCATTCCTTGAAAGCACACAGTGCCTATTATAAAGTAGTATATGGCTTTAGGAGGCAATAAAAAATAGTGGACAGGCCTTGAGGAGGGCTTCTCCTGACCCAGTTTGCACCCACAGGGGCACTTACTGTTGGTGGAGATGACCCTCCACCCCTTATAGACCAGGAACATTCAGCCTGGTGCCCAATACCTACTTACTGCTTGGCGACTTTTATAAGTTATTCAGATTCTTAATATTTTATAACAAATTACATGTGTAAAGAATTCAGGATTTAGGAAAATTGAACTGTTTGCCCAGAAATATTTTTCTGTTTTTTTAAATTGAAGTGTAATTAATTTACAATGTCGTGTTAGTTTCAGGTGTGCAACAAAGTGCTTCAGTCATATATATAATTTTTCAGATTCTTTTCCATTGTAGGTTATTACAAGATATTGAATGTAATTCCCTGTGCTGTACAGTAGGTTCTTGTTGTTTATCTGTTTTATATACAGGAGTGTGTATCTCTTAATCCCAGAAATATTGTTCTTAAATGATATTTATTTGAATTCATTTAAAGATAGTCCTGTAATTTGAGATGTTGAATCATGACTCTCACAGTACTTATTTTGCTTTGTCTTTTCAGAAACAAATAAGAAAACAGATGATCCAGAAAAAAAAGAAAAAGGTGAGATTATCAAATCAACGTTTCAAGTATACATAGGGAAGAGTTACTGAATCAATACTATCCATGAATAACATGATTTTATTTTATATCACTAGTTAAAATAAATTGCCAGTGAGTTTTTTATTTCAATGATTTTATCAACAGACATTAATATTCTCCATAAACATTAAAAGCCAAGGCTCTGGAGAGAGATTGGCTTCTAATCCTGGTTTTGTCATTCACTGTGCATGCATCTTGAGAATTACTTAGCCTCTGTGCCACAGTTTCCTCTTCTGTGATATGGGAATAATAATAATAGTACCAACTTCCAGGAACTGTTTCCACAATAGTAATTAAGTGAAAATATATGTAAAGTTCTTAAAGCAGTGTCTAGCACAGGGAAAGCACTTAGGAAACGTTAATTACTGTCACCTTTGTTGACAAAGGTGCTAAGTAGAGAGATCCAAGGTAGAGAGATCCAAAGATTATTAGAACGTGTTCTTTTTTCAAGGAACTCTGAATTGTTGGAAAGAAAGGCATGCAAACAGTTACATCCATATAGAAAACGTCATCTCTGCCTTCTGAGAACTTATGACAGAGGCATTCTAATAAATTTAAGAATGGTGTAGAATTTTAATTCAACTCTCACAAAGGTCATTAGAGTGAGGAGCTATTAAATTTATAGTTAAATTTATAAATATTATATGGATGATCATAGAATAGTGTTTATACTTTTAGAGTCAATTGAATGATAAAATCGTCAATGATTAAACATTATTGGAGTTTCAGGAATGGCTTTAATTTGTGGTGATAAAAGAAGTGTTTACGCTTAAAAGGTACAGTTCGAGTAAGGTCCAAGATCTAACTTACTCAGTATGTAAATACTACTTGAGTATATGGAGTTACTGGCCTGTGGCCATTATTTTATAGCCCTTAGGCTGGGAACCAAGCATTTAGCTCATGCATTTTTTTTTTTTCTGACTAGTTGTTTTTAATTTTATACTAAAGTGATACACAGGTCTAATTTTTAAAGTGTGACTTATAAAGAAAAATAATATTCTTCTACCCTACTACTCCCTATCCATTTTTAGTTGTTTCTTCTAGTACTTCCTTATGCATTTCTTTTGTTTTAATTGAAATACAGTTGATTTACAATGTTGTGTTAATTTCTGCTGTACAGCAAAGTGATTCAGTTATACATTTATATATATTGTTTTTTAAATATTCTTTTCCATTATGGTTTATCATAGGATATTGAATATAGTTCTCTGTGCTATACAGTAGGACTTTGTTGTTTATTCATTCCATATATAATAGCTTAAATCTGCTAACCCCAACCTACCAATCCATCCCTCCCCCACCCCCCTTTCCCTTGGCAACCACAAGTCTGTTCTTTATGTCCGTGTCTGTTTCTGTTTCATAGATAGGTTCATTTGGGTCATATTTTAGATTCCACATTTTAGTGCTATCATATGGTATTGGTCTTTCTCTTTCTGACTTCATTTAGTATGATAATCTCTAGGTGCACCCATGTTGCTGCAAATGGCATTATTTCACTCTTTTGTATGGCTGAGTAGTATTCCACTGTGTATATGTACTACTCCATTGTACATATGTAGTACATCTTTATCCATATATCTGTCAAAGGACATTTAAGTTGTTTACACCTACACATTTCTAAATAACTTCTGAATTCCACAATTTTCTCCGCCTTGTTGGAAACCGTTGGCTGGCTTTTATATATAGGTGACTGGGATTTCACCTGATCATCTACTCACACAAGCTCTCCATGCTGCCTTACCTCCCCCATCTTCCACTACATTCATGACTTACTCTGCTGGGTAGTGATGAGTACTAAGGAGAAAGGACAAAGCAGAGAGGAGGGTATCAGCAGCTTTTGATAGAACTGATCGCTTCCTGCCCTCCGGGACACTCCCTTCCCTTGGCCTGCAAGATGCCACGGCCTTCTGACTTTCCTCCTGTCTCTACTTTGCTTTTTCCCAGCCTCTTGGGGCGGTTGCCCCTTTTCGCCCTGACCGTCAAGCATTGGAGGCTCCGGGATCAGTCCTCAGAGTGTTTCTCCATCTACACACACTCCCTTGATGATCCCATCAAATCTCGTGGCTTTAACTATGTCTTTATGCCAAAGACTACTGCTTTAACTGCAGGCTGGGCCTCTTCCCTGAACTCTAGACAGGTATGTCCAGCTGTCTACCTGATGGCTACCTGGTGCCCTCAGTTGGGTATCAAATAATCGCAACAAACTTAAAAAGTATAAAACGGAACTCCTGACCTTCCCCTGAAAATACACTCCTCCTACAAATCTTCTCTTTCCTGCCTCCGTGTCATTCCATCAGCAAACCCTGTCCTCTCTTCCGAATGGATCCTGAATCCAGCTACTTCCTGCCACCTTCCCCCGTCTGCCACCTGGGTCCCAGCTGCCACCATCTCTTGCCTGATTATTTCACTTGCCTCCTAACTGGCCTTGCTTTGTCTCTATAATCTTTCTCAATTCAGTAGCCACAGTGACCGTTTTCAAACCTAAGTCGTATCATGTTGCTCACATGCCTCCAGCCTCTTCACATCTTCCGCAGGGTAAAACCGAAGTCCTTTCCAGTGGTTTACAGCCCTCACGCATCGGGTTCTCACTCTCAGAAGGTCTCTGAGGAGGTTAATGATGTGCTCAAGGCCGCTGTGGGAAGACTTGGCTAAGAGCACTCCAAGCAGAGAACAGTCTGTGCAAAGGTCCTGAGGCGGGAGCGAAAGCCTGAGAAGCTGGAGCGCCCCTAACAAGCTGAGAGTGTGTGCAGGGCAGTTGGAGAGAAAGTCAGGGGCCAGACCATGGCAGAGTCAGGATTGGTTTCTTCGTGCAGTGGGGCGCCACGCCCAGTCCATGCAAGTGCCTGTGCAGAGCAGAGCCTTTCCACTTCACACTCTGACTGCTTGGCTTCTGGGAGGCTCACTTCAGCACCTACTTGCAGAGATAGAGACGGGAGGGTGGGTTGTGGAGGTCACTTATTGCCGACGTAAACAGGGACAAACCCTGCTCCAGACGCTGTGCACAGCGTTCCTGTGACCTCAGGCTGCTCACTCTGCAGGGCTCCGTTTCCTCCCTGGGGCTGTGTGTCCCTCTGCACTGCCCGGTTCCCTCTGGTACCCTTTGCACAGCTTTACCCTCCCGGGGTTCTGAGCCTAAAGCGATCTTTCCAGTGGCCTGGGAGGTGGGCTCCCTTGGCTCTTTCTTCACGGAACCTGTGGAGAGAATCCGCAGCAGCTTCACCTGACCGGCTTCTCACTCCGTCATGTAGAACTTATATTAATACCTATATCAGTACCAACCGAGGGATGTTGGCAACTGAAGTCTTTTATTGATTGTGACATCCAAGAAGAGTCTTAGGATTAAAAGACATAATGAATCAATGTTACCCCAGATTTACTGAAAATCCTATTTGAGCAAATTGTCAGCTTTGGGAATTCCATCCGTTTTTTACTCAGATAGATTCATACAGTGCTGTTAACTGGAAGGGCAGAGGGAAGGGGAAATATTCCATTTCTGGAATATGCGGTGAAAAAATTGAATGTTTTAATAACCAGACATTAATTTCATAATAATAGAAATGGAGATTTTTTAAAATAGTAATTGTAAATTTGTCTCAGGATGAACCATTAGGTTGTCTAATTTTCTACCACGTTACCTCCCTCAAGTTCTTTATCAAAGAACCACGGATGAGAGGGGGAAGATATTATTTTTACTTAGAATTAATAATTATATGATCCTTTTCTTTTAGAGAATCAGGTTTAGTATATTTTGATAGAGACATAGGTTTGGAATAGGGCTAATTCCAAAACAGGCCCTCTTTGGAGATGCCAGCTTCTTAAATTGAATCAGTTTATTTACATCTGTTTTAGCTAAAATTGCTATATCAGTTTCTCCCCACTGGATGTCATCTTTTCCCACACATTCCATATTCCACAGCCACAGAATGGGATTGTGAGTAACAAAGTCATGCAACACAAAAATGGCTTATGAAATGTCCAGTTCAAACAGTTATTTTTATTCATCCATTTATTCAGAACATATTGAGTACCTGCTACGTGCCAGGCCCTGTTTTAGGCACTAGGGCTAAAACATTCAATAAAAACAAAGTCTCAGTTCTTGTGGTACTTATAACTTATATTTTAGTGTCTGTGTATGTAGGGAAGTATATAATTTTTAAAAAATAGAATATAATATGCAGTGATAAGTATGAAAAGGAATATAAAAGAGGAAAAGAGTACAGAGGATGACAGTGGGCTGGGGTGTTGCTCTGTTGATGGGCCTCTTGGACAGTGACATTTGGAGATGCAAGATGCAAGGGCGTGAGCTCTGCAGCCACCTGGGAGAAGTGAGTTCCAAGGGTGGAATATGAATATGAAAAACATATTCATAATCCCTCGGGGAGGTGTGCTTAGCACGTGTGAGGATTAGTGGGGAGGCTAGGGTGGCAGGTGAGGAATATGAAGGGAGAGAGAGAGGAGGGGGTGAGATCAGAGGGGTTATAGGGTCCAAATCACATAAAGCTTTGAAGAAGGGCTTTGAATATGATCTCAAGTGAGATGGGAAGCCATTGGGAGATTCTGAGAGGAAGATTGATATGATCTGCTTTATGTTTCAAAAGGCTCATTCTGGATGTAGGGATGCAAAATTGGAAGCAGGGAGGCCACTTAGAAGATGCTTGCAGTGGTCCGGGCATGAGATGGTGACACCTGGGATTAGGATGTGGGGTAGATGTGGCGAGCAGTGGTTAGATTCTGCATATATTCCCATGTGAGGTCTGTAGGATTTGCTAATGGTTAGGATATGGGGTATGAGAGAAAGGAGTCAAACGTGACTTCTTAAAAAGCTGTGCGTTAACAGATTCATTGAACGTTAAAAGTATGCAGTGTGTTACTGATTTAATACATGTCAAATGTCAGTTATTAGAACAGGATTTGTGAGCCTTTAAAGAAATTTGAGGAGCAACAGAATATACCCATGCCTGCAAAAAGGGAATGTGCTTTTGCATGTGTTTGTATGTCTGTGTGTGTGTGTGTGTGTGTGTGTGTTGTGTTAGATAAAATTGCTTCTGGATCAGGGTCTTTTCCAGAAATTCTCCTTTGATTTAGACTAATATTTAATGTCCCACTATATTATTCATTACAATTAAGGATATGCTTACTCACTAAATTTTGTGAACGTCTTTAAGAAGGCATTTAAAGATTTCCTGGTTACTATCTGTGTTCTTTTAAAAGTAATAGTGCCTCAGCA
Organism: Leucopleurus acutus; assembly: GCF_964270905.1. Lineage (NCBI taxonomy): Eukaryota > Metazoa > Chordata > Mammalia > Artiodactyla > Delphinidae > Leucopleurus > Leucopleurus acutus. The sequence continues at coordinate 8,567,011 of NC_139159.1, read as the reverse complement.
AAACACCAGATGGCACTAGAAAACAAGTCACATTTACACTAACAAATGACATTTTTTTATGCAACTTAGAGAAAAGTCTGGGATGGCTATATTACTGCCCTTAAATCAGCTTAATGCAACCAGTACCTCGTATGGATATTTCTGAGTTTTCTGTGATCATAAGGAAAATAGAGAGAGAGCCAACAAGGGCAATAATCAAGCCTAATTAAAAGTTTTCATGTTTTTAAAATATCAATATGTCTGTCTCCGTGAAGATTTTCCTGGGATTCTTACAACTGTATATAACGTATTTGAGCAGAAATGGAGAACATTGCCCTGAGGATTAAAAACCAGACTCCTTACAGCAGCACCTAAGCGTCTCAGGATCTGGCTCCTGCTTATGTCTTTCCTCTGTTCAAAATGCGCTTCCTTGACTCCCCACTTCACAGTCACAAACTCCTGTTCCTCAGAACTGAGCTTAGCGATGACCTCTGCCAGGAAGCCTTCCCTGACTACACCCCCATCTCCTACCTGAGGCTAGATGTACTTCTCCTCTCTGTTCCCAAGAAACCTCGTGTTTCAGATTTTTGACATGTATTTTGAGTTTTCCCCTTAATTTTTACACACACACACAAAAACCTTCTTAAGGGTGGGAACCATGACCTCCTCCACCCTTGTATTAGTCAAGGTTCTCCAGAGAAAGAACCAATAGTGTGTGTGTGTGTGTGTGTGTGTGTGTGTGTGTGTGTGTGTGTGTGTGTGTGTGTGTGTGTTTAGAGAGAAAGACAGACACAGATGTATTTTAGGGAACTGGCTCGTAACATTGTACAGGCAGCAAGTCTAAAATCTGCAGGGCAGGCGGGCAGGCAAACTGGAGACCCAGAAGAGAGTTGATGTTATAGCTCAAGGACAAAGACATTCTAGAGGCAGAATTCCCTCTTTCTTGGAGGTGGGAGGGGTGTCAGTCTTTTTCTTTGGGTCTCCAGCTGATTGGATGAGGCCCACTGACATTATGGAGAAAAATCTGCTTTACTCAAAGTCGACTGATTGAAATGTTAGTCTTATCTAAAAAATGTCTTCTCATCTAAAAAAATACCTTCACAGCAACATCCAGATAAGTTTGACCAAATATCTGGGTACCATAGCCTGGTTAATTTGATGCATCAGATTAACCATTACATCTCTCCAGTGGCAATTAACCATTACATAGTAGGAGCTGAATAAAATAGTTGTAGTATGAAAAAATGTGGTTAATTCCATTTCCTTTGATTGCCTCTTCATCTGATGGTGATAATATGAGATGCAAATAGCCTAAATGGTGGGAAGGGAGAATTATAAACAGAATGTCCAAGTATGAATGAACTTTGTGTCTACAATGTACTATATCTCAAGTTATTTTCACATAGTTTCTCATGTAATCCTTATCAGAAAGATCTTGTGAACTAAGTATTTTTTAGCCATTATTTCAAGTATTTTTTTTCCTTCTTTCTCTCTTCACTACTTCTGGTGTTCCAGTTAGTTACACGTTGGACTGCATGATATTGTCCCACAGGTTTTGAACCTTCGTTCATCTTTTTCCTTTGTATTGCATAATTTCTATTGCTCTATCTTTAAGTTCCGTGATTCTTTCTTTTGCCATTTCAAATCTGCTGTTGAGTCCATCTAGTTAAAATTTCATTCCAGCTACTGTCCTTTTCAGCTCTAGATTTCCAATTGCTTCTTTCTTTGTAGTTTCCATTTCACTGTCAAGATTTTGTATCTGTTCACTCATGAAAACCTTGTTTTTTCTGTAATCCTTTGTGTTCAGTTATAATCACTGATTTGAAGTGTTTTTCTGCTACACCTGGTATTGGGCACACTCAAAGGCAGTCGCTATTGCCTCCTTTTTTGTATCCTGATTGAGTCAGGAGAGTCCTTTTCCTTTGCATGTCTAGTAATTTTTGGTCAAAAGATGGATTGTGTATGTTATATGTTGTAGCATCTCTGGAATTTGTTTTGCTTTCTCTGGGAGTTGTTGGTGTCTTGTACACAGTTAATTTGCTTGGGCTCAAATGGAAAAAATCTGTCTCCCCTGCAGTAGGAAGCAGCGACTGCCTCTGCTCAGGGTTTTTGGCTTCTAACTGCTGTTTTTAAGTCTAGCCCTCTGGTGGGTGGCAGTCGAGGTGCCCTGTGCCTGCATAATTTACTGGTCTGCTGAAGATTTGGGCAGGATTCATACTCAGATCTCGGGGCTTGCTTCTGAGATTTCCCTTTGCATGTGGGATTCCCCGTCTAAGTTTCTGGTTGCTTTGCCAGCGCTACCTTCTGCGCAAGTTATATCTCAAGCCAGGAGGACATCTATTTTCTGCTACTCAAACTGTGTGTGTATTGAGAAATGTATTCAGGCAAGACACGACAAACTTACAGATTTCACCAGAAGCAGTTATGTTTTCTGAAGATCGATTTCTGCCATAGTTTTTGCTGCCATGAAGTCTCCCGATGATTCCTGCCTCCTAGCAGTCATGCCTCTCTGTAGTCCTCTCTTCACTGAATAGGGCGAACCTGTGTGACCCAGAGGGTATTGCAGAAATGACAGAGTGTGACTTGCAAGGCTAGGTCATGACAGACATTGCAGCTTCTACCTTGCTTTCCTTTGGATACTTACTCTGGGGGAAAGCAGTTGCCATGTTATGAGAACACACAAGCAGCCCTTTAGGCAGGTCTGTGGAGGAGGAGGAACTTGTGTAAGATAATAAATGTTTATGGTGGTCGTAAGCTGCTAAGTTTGGGGGTAGTTTGTTTTGCAGTCATGTATAACGAATGCATCTTCTTCGAGTTTCTGCTTGCTTTCTCACCAGCCTCCCTGGGGTTACCCATGAAGATGGAAAGTTAACCATCAGCCAGGGATTTGGGCAGAGTTTACTCTCAGGATCTCAGTCCTTCTGTGGCTCTCCTGCTTCCAACATTTCTCCTTTAAATTTCTATCTGCTCTGTCGCTCTGAATGCCGCCATCCACGCCCTTCAGTGAGGAAGGACACTGCCCATGCAAGAAAACCACAAACTCATCATTCTTACCCAATGTAGAAACAATCTTTCAAGAATAAACTCTTCTATTTTTAAGTTTCTCCCTGTCTTTAGTCATGTTCTAGTGCCTTCAAATAATTGTTTTAATGTTTCAGCGATATTTCATTGATTGAATGAGTGAAATATAGAATACTAACACTCTGAATATTGAAGAAGCTGGATATCTCCAACCCATTCTGGATTCCCTGACTGTGAACTGCCTCTTCGTATTTTAGTTAAAAAAATTTTTCTTGTTGATTTTAAGTGGTTTCATGTGTATTACTGATATTAACCCCTTGTTGGATTTTTGTATTACCAGAATATTTTCCCAATTGGTTTTTACTCTATTAACTTCATGTACCATGCCTTACAGGTACATAATGGTTGGGATAAATGAGTGTATGAATGAATACGTGAGAGAATGGTGTTCTCTGGTCTGTTTTGGTACTTTGAACAGGTCTAACAATATCACCGTGCTTTCATATACTTTGCCATTATAAAATAATAAAGTATGTACAAAAACATTGGACAACCTTGATTCAGATGATTTTGTTTCTGGGAGCTTGGGAAGAGTGAGGCAAAGAATAAATGCTTCCAGCAAAGAATTTATTCATTATCTTATTGAGATAAGCACTGTAGTTTCTGATGTGGAGACACCTGTCATCAAACTTCAATTATTTGGTCTCTTAGGGTCCTTTTCATTGACGTACATGGGCATGACCAAGTCATCACTGCCTTGAACTCAGTTCCTGCACCGTCAGTGTATGTAGGTCTTCTGTCTTTTAGCTGTCGATGGGAGGTGCTTTGGTTCATTGTCTTTAGCAGTCCCTAAAACACTAAGTTTTTCATTATTAGTACCACAACCCATTTAGATGTAGCGTAGGCTGGTGGTTCAGTTCAGGCCACACCACTATGGCTTCAGAATTTTCCCTTAATGTAGAAGAGCAATGTAGCAATAACACACTTAAGCCAACTCAGGGCACCCTTGCAGCTGTGAAAAGACATCATGAGATAACTGCTGTTAGAGACTTATTATAGTCATTACATTCAACAGCTACAGTAGCTTTAGTGGTTCCTAAAATATACCAGCAGTTATTGTCTGATTACTTCTCCAGATAAGTTAATTATAGGAGATTTCTGACTCTTATACAAGTCTGATTTAGAGAGAAGTTTAATTACAGCAATTTTAGTGATTTCAATAAGCTCAGCATATATTACCAGTCTCAGCAAGTGAAGCAGAGGTTTTTAGCTGTGTTGAAATACACATTTGCTTTGTTTTTATTTTTCATTTCATGATTTTTAACTGTATTGTAGTACGAGTGATAATTCAGGCACCTGTTTCCACTAGAGTGGCTCTTCAGTCAAATACACCACAGGACAATAATGGCAAATTCTTTGTTATCATTAAAATCCCATTCTAATGTTTCCCATTGAACACTCAACATTTTACAATGCTCATCTCTGTAATGATTGTGACAACGTGAGCAGGGAAGAAAAATAGGTTTCTTAAGGAAAAAACTCAGATATTAGTGTGTTTTACAATTATCATTAGGATCTAAATTTTCTTTTAACTGATGGGAAATGAGACTCTGCATCAGAATAATCCATTTTTTGTGTATTAACACATTGTCTATTTGTATACCGAAGCCTATTAAGGAGTGACATATTAGCTACATATGCCCAAGCTAGCTTAAAATTAAGCTTTCAAAAAATGTGCCGTAAAAAGACAGTGCTGTTGGTAGTTGAATAGATTCATTTACTTAAACAAGACTTCAAGTTGGAGAGTGCCTTAGTTTGAAAAAGGTATTACTGAGAATTATCTCAGTCTGATTACAGAGTCCTTCCTCCCAGCATTTTTCATTCTTCTGATATAATGGTGAATTGTACTGACATTTACAGCAGTAATTCTTGCCATATGTTTATATTTTTCATTAAAAAATCAAATATGTGTTGACAACAGAAAGTAACAGTGAAAATAAGTCACATCCTTTCTGTTTCAGTTTGGGGGATTTGATTACGTTCTGCCTGGGAAGCTGGTCTATTTATCCGTAACACCATGTCAGTCGTGCTTTTCTCCTTTGCTAGAATGTTCTTTCTACTTTATCTGCTTGGATCCTACAGCCCTTTGCTGTTACTGAGGCTGCTCAGCAGTGGCACAGAGCAGCATGGGAGTGGCTGGAGCCTAAGGTCAGACAGACACTCAGGAAAGTCAGGCACGAGCAGCAGGTGGTGTCGGAAGGCCATCCAGCAGGCAACAGGCAGATATATCTTAGGAATGAGGAGAAGCCACTAACTCTCACAGGGATTCGGGAAAAGACCACAAGAAAGGCTGGGAGTGGGAGGATGTTTGCTGACAAAGTATTTTCACATAGAAGAGGAGCACTGAAATTCTCCAGAGGCCCTGGCGTAGGGTAGAGCCCACCGCCAGCCCTGCCATGGACTCTTAGGTCCAGGGTGATGGCAGCAGGGCACGGGGTTGGTGCAGGGACATCAGCGACACTCAAGGTTTATCAGCTGCCTTAATGCTTTGATTTAACCCCCCACTGGCCTCCTCGCCCTCCATCCAGAACACTGGAAGCTGGTATATGGATAATGAACTGCTACTGAAACTAGGGAGGCACCTAAACACAACTGGCTTCTGTGTAGGCACCGGTGTGTAATGCAGCATTTCTCAGCCCCGCCTCCATGTTAGAGTCACATGTGGGAGTTTTCAGAAAGTGCCCCGGGTCCCACTCCCAGATACTGTGGTTTCCTGGCTCTGGAGCTCAGTCATTATAATGAGCAGACATGTTGAGAAGTACTAGGTAAGGCATGCTGATGACCTGGTCAACTTGGTCTGTGCACCAGGATCCTCTTAACTAAAACTTCTTCATTGGGTCCACTTGGTTCCGATACCATTCCTTGATAATATTTGAATCCAATTTGAAGGGACTCTTTAATAAAATATAAAGACAACAAAAGGATTATCTGAGAGGAGCTGAACCTATACTATGGAAAGAACTATCGTTAAGTTTATTAAACAGCTCTCCTAAAGATAAATATACGAGCCACAAATGGTAAGCAGACCCCTGCCCCAGCGGCGCAGGTCTGAGAACCGGCTGCTTCCTCATTGTGGCGTTGGTAGGATGCTGAGCTGGGCAGGGTGTCTGTGTCTGAATTTGGTTCTGGACCCTTTTCCTCTTTCGCGGCTCATGTTCTGTCTCATCTGCAAACCCTCTTCTCACCTCACACGGGCCCATTCCTTTGCTAAACCTTGCAAATTTAAATCGGGACTAAGAGAAAAATGTTAACGAATTCTCAGTCGCCATCTACCCGCACTCAAACTTCAGGTATTAAAGAACAATGACGCTTTCCCAAGTCTAGCTTCTTCTGTTACCACTAGTTACTATCGCACTGATGTCAGCAAATGTTGGAAGCAACTTCAGCCCTTCCAACGCTACACAGATGTCACCTGGGAAGACACTGACTGCCTCTCTGGCCTTTGACTAGGAGAGACCCACTTCCAGGCAGACTGTGCTCAAGCCCTCTGGCCCTACTGTCCCCTTTCTCCACCCTCCTGCAGCAGCCAGGGGCAGAAACTGCTCTCTTGGGGATTTTTGCTGTTTAACTAATTTAACCCTCATCATGTGCAGGTTATAAAACATCTGGGGACCTAGGACATATCATTGATTGAAGATATGTTCCTATATGGGATGAAGATGTTCGGGGAAAAATATAAACCTAATAATAGAGAGCAAATATATTGCACTATTTTGTTTCATGCTTTGCCCTCTCCTGATGGGGCCCAGCTGTGCTTTACACACAGAAGCTGCTCGGCATTGTGGTTCACTGCCGTGTATGCCTTCTTGGATGGCCAGGGAGAACTTTTTATAAACTCTTTTCTGTTAAAGTCGTAAAAAAAACCACTGAGGTAGTTAAAGGAATCTATTTCATACATCCTCCAAATTGTTCACTACTAGAGATATTAATCATTTAAGGCAAATGTGCAGCAACTTATATTGTAAATTCTAAACTTATTTCAAATCCTAAGTACATTTGTCCATTTGATTATGGTAGAACCAGAGAAGACTGATTTTGCCTTTGAGTTAATGCTTAAGAAGTCAGCTCATGTGGATGAAGGGAGTAAGGGTAGGAATTGCATATATCCTAATACATTTCTTTTACCGGAGATTCACTTGTGTTGGGTGAAGGTATAGTCCCGGTTCACCCCTATGTGTGTTGACTTCTTAAAGCACGAGCGTGGGAACTGAGTCAAGGGACAGCAGCTTCTAGTGAAGAGGGACGATTCATTAAATTAACCAGTGTTTCAGCTTTGTTTGTTTGCCATGCTCTGTGGAGTGCCCTGAAAATAGAGCAAATAAAATAAAGCAAACGATATAAGGAGGCAGAGGTTATGAGCAAAACGAGGTGGGAGCACCACGGAGGGAATAACTCACTACTGGGGGTGGGAGGGTAGGTGGAAAGAACGGACGTCTTCATAGAGGGTGACATTTGGGCTGGTCCTCAGTTAGCGAACGAGGGTTGTATCCGTGCAGGTCTCGTCGCATAGACCTGAGAATTCAGATACCTAATTTTTTTGTTGTTGTTGTTTTGCTTTTTGTTTTGCGGTACGCGGGCCTCTCACTGCCGTGGCCTCTCCTGTTGCGGAGCACAGGCTCCAGACGCGCAGGCTCAGCGGCCATGGCTCACGGGCCCAACCGCTCCGCGGGATGTGGGATCTTCCCGGACCGGGCACGAACCCGTGTCCCCTGCATCGGCAGGCGGACTCTCAACCACTGCGCCACCAGGGAAGCCCCCTAAGTATTTTTAATGACAGGGATGATGGGTTAAGAAAAACAACTCCTACGTGTTTCTGCATACAGCCAGCTCATCTTAACTCCAAGAGCAGTGCTATTAGGGTATCACAGGAATGCTGTCTATGGAACAATTGACATTGATTAGAGTCCCATTTTGAAACTCCTGACAACTACCACTTTGGGGGAAAATTATAATTCTTTTTTTTTTTAATATCCAGTGATTTTTAATCCTTTTTTTTTCTTTTTTTGCGGTACGCGGGCCTCTCACTGCTGTGGCCTCTCCCGCTGCGGAGCACAGGCTCCGGACGCGCAGGCCCAGCGGCCACGGCTCACGGGCCCAGCCGCTCCGCGGCATGTGGGATCTTCCCGGACCGGGGCACGAACCCGCGTCCCCTGCATCGGCAGGCGGACTCTCAACCACTGCGCCACCAGGGAAGCCCTATCCAGTGATTTTTAAAGTACTTTCCTTTGTTTCTTCAATAACACTGATGGTACCTTTTGTTTGTTCCTTTCCTGGTTCACCAAATAGATTAAATTAGAGCCTATTTCTAGAACTATTTATGTATTATTTATCTGGAGCCTTCAGGGTCAGTTAGCTACCATGATTATATAATATGAACTCTGCTCAAGGTGGAAGTAGCATTAATTGCAAATTATAGCTTCTGCATAAAACTAATGAACTCGGGTGAGCTTTTTATTTTGCTGCCTTGTCACTTTGATTCATACTGCATCTTGCTTTTTAACTGCTTCCATGAACCCCATGTGCTTTCCTTCTGCCTCGGGTGTTAAAGCTTTATTAACACTGCTTTGGAAAACAGCTAACTTAAAAAGCTAAATGCTTAAGGGATTTATTATAAAACTCAATCGTGCCATTCATTGCTGGGGTAGAATAATGTGTTCAGCAAGGAAGCAAGTTCCTGCTTCTCCCATGTGTCTGCTTGATTGTGCTGTTGGTAGCTCACTCTCTAATTAAACGTGTCCAAAGATAGGATCAGCTAAAGTGTGTACTGTATAAATAGTTTTCATTCCCAGTTTGCAAGTTTAAAACCCTGGTAAAAAGAGTTTACCATCTGTTAAAACCCAAACATGCAGTGTGCTGTTGCATAAAAATAAGCTACACGTTATTCATAAAAAGAATCACAGCATAGATCCTATCTTTCAGGCTGACAGTCATCTGTCATGTTTTAGAATGTCACCACCTTCTAAGTGACAGCATGCTGAGTAGTGCATTCTGTTACAAAAACATGATCATCTAGAAACACAGTGAAATTCGTAGATTCATTTTTATTCAAGTGAAGATAGATTTGGATCTAAGTTTTACTGGTGAGAAATTACAGCTTTTTTCTTTGATATTGGCAAATGAAATTATTTCTAAGAGTTTTATTTTCAAATCTTCTTTGCCCTAAAATTTAACCATTTCATTTAGCCAGGAAATTGGCTCTCTCCCTGCACTGCCGTTCCCTCAGCCCTGTGACAGCTTCTCCTCAGACTCTTACAATCACTTCCACTTTTTTTTTTTAACGAAGTATAGTTGAGTTACAATGTTGTGTTAGTTTCAGGTGTACAACACAGTGATTCAGTTTCTCATATATATATATATATATATATATATTTATATATTCTTTTTTAGATTATTTTTCCATATAGGTTATTACAAACTATTGAATATAGTTCCCTGTGCTATACAGTAGGTCTTTGAGGTTATCTGTTTTATATATAGTAGTGTGTATCTGTTAATCCCACACTCCTAATTTATCCTGACCCCCCTTTCTCCTTTGGTAACCATAAGTTTGTTTTCTATGTCTGTGGGTCTATTTCTGTTTTGTAAATAAGTTCATTTGTATCTTTTTTTTTTTTAGATTCTACCTATAAGTGGTATCATATGATATTTGTCTTTCTCTCTCTGGCTTACTTCACATAGTATGGTAATCTGTGTCCCTCCATGTTGCTGCAAATGGCCTTATTTCATTCTTTTTTGTGGCTCAGTAATATTCCAGTGTGTGTGTGTGTGTGTGTGTGTGTGTGTGTGTGTGTGTGTGTGTATACCACATCTTCTTAATCCATTCATCCGTCCATGGACACTTAGGTTGCTTCCATGTCTTGGCTATTGTGAATAATGCTGCTATGAACATTGTATTGCATGTATCTTTTCCAGTTGTGGTTTTTTTCTGGATATATACCTAGGAGTGAGGTTGCAGGATCATATGGTAGCTCTGTTTTTAGCTTAGGAACCTCCATACTGTACTCCATAGTGGCTACACCAATTTACATTCCCATTAACAGCATAGGAGGGTTCCCTTCTCTCCACAATCACTTCTTCTTATACTCTTTACCTTTCCACTTATATGTATTCACGACAAGAGAAACTTCCTAAAACGCAGGTTATTTATGATCATTCATTAAAACCATCAGTAACCATTGCCTGTGGAACAGAGTCTGAATTCCTCAGACAGCTGTTCAAGAAACTCCATAATCTGACTCTGAGCCTTCTGTGAAGCCTTGATCATCACTATTCCTCACCCAGAGCCCTGTGAAATTCCACCAGACTTCCCACAGATCCCTGAACTGTCCTCTTTCAGGTTTCCACCTCCATATTTTCCTCTTTCTGTGGAAGATTTTTCTCCGCTTCTGTCTCATCCCAAGTTAGATCTGTGCTTCAAGACTCAGCTAAACACCAAATTCTTCCTTAATTCTTACCTTATTGTTCCTATTAGAAGTAATACCTTGCTTCTTTGTGTTCCCAAAGTATTTTATAATTCTTATTTTGCCTAATAATTTTCAATATTCTATTCTAGTCATTAATTTACCTTATTTATTTTTTTTTACTTTCTAATGTCAATTATTTGAGAATAGAGATTTTTCTCTTAGTCTTTTCAAGCTGCTGTAACAAAAATACCATAAACTGTATGGCTTAACAGAAATTTATTTCTCGTAGTCCTGGAGGCTGGGGAGTCCAGGGTCAAAGCACCTGCAGATTTGGTATCTGGTAAGAAGTCTGGTATGTGGATGGCAGATTTTTGCTGTGTCCTGACTTGATAGAAAGGACTAGGGAACTCTGTGGAGTCTTTTTTTACAAAGCACTAACCCCATTCGTGAATGGGGCCTTCATGACCCAATCACCTCCAAAGCGCCCCACCTCCTAACACCATTACCTGGGCGGTTAGGATTTCAACATATGAGTTTTAGGGGGACAAAAACATTCAGTCTATAGCAGGATTATATACAGTTCATTTTTGTATCCTCTTCATTAGCCAGCATAATACCTTGTGAGGTACTTCATAAATGTTTGTCAAGATAGTTTGAAGGAGGAGTAAGACCTTCAAGATGGCGGAGGAGTAAGACACGGAGATCACCTTCCTCTCCACAAATACATCAGAAATACACCTACATGTGGAACAGCTCCTACAGAACACCCACTGAACACTGGTGGAAGACCTCAGACATCCCAAAAGGCAAGAAACTCCCCACGTACCTGGGTAGGGCAAGAGAAAAAAGAAAAAACAGAGACAAAAGGATAGGGACGGGACCTGCACCAGTGGGAGGGAGCCGTGAAGGAGGAAAGGTTTCCACACACTAGGAAGCCCCTTTGCAGGCGGAGACTGCGGGTGGCGGAGGGGGAAAGCTTCAGAGCCATGGAGGAGAGCACAGCCACAGAGGTGCGGAGGGCAAAGCAGAGAGATTCCCATACAGAGGATGGGACGCTAAGGCTGCTGCTGCCGCCACCAAGAAGCCTGTGTGAGAGCACAAGTCACTATCCACACCTCCCCTCCCAGGAGCCTGTGCAGCCCGCCACTGCCAGGGTCCTGTGATCCAGGGACAATTTCCCCAGGAGAACGCACGGCGCGCCTCAGGCTGGTGCAATGTCACGCTGGCCTCTGCCCCCGCAGGCTCGCCCCACATCCGTACCCCTCCCACCTCCCTGGCCTGAGTGAACCAGAGCCCCCAAACCAGAGCCCCCGTCCTGTCTGAGCGAAGAACAGACGCCCTTAGGAGACCTACACGCAGAGGCGGGTCCGAATGCAAAGCTGAACCCCGGGAGCTGTGTGAACAAAGAAGAGAAAGAGAAATCTCCCCCAGCAGCCTCAGGAGCAGCGGATTAAATCTCCACAATCAACTTGATGTACCTGCATCTGTGGAATACATGAATAGACAATGAAGCATCCCAAATTGAGGCAGTGCACTTTGTGTGATTTTGTTTGTACAGCTTTGCTTTTACCATTTGTCCTACGGTTCTGTCTGTCCATTTTTTTTTTTTAAGTATGGTTTTTAGCACCTGTTACCATTTGTGGATTTGTTTCTTGGTTTCATTGCTCTCTTTTTTCTTTCTTTTTTAATTACTTTTTAATATTTTTATTTTTAATATTTTTTTAATTCTTTATTTTTTAATAATTTTTTTTTTCTTTTTTTCTCCCTTTTCTTCTGAGCTGTGTGACTGACGGGGGTTTGGTGCTCTGACTGAGTGTCAGGCCTGTGCCTCTGAGGTGGGAGAACCCAGTTCAGGACATTGGTCCACCAGAGACCTCCCGGCTCCAGGTACTATCAAATGGTGAAAGCTGTCCCAGAGATCTCTATATCAACATTAAGACCCAGCTCCACTCAACGACCAGCAAGCTACAGTGCTGGACACCCCATGCCAAACAACTAGCAAGAGAGGAACACAACCTCACCCATTAGCAGAGATGCTGCCTAAAATCATAATAAGGTCACGGACACCCCAAAACACACCATTGGATGCAGTTCTACCCACCAGAAACACAAAATCCAGCCTTATCCACTAGAACACAGGCACCAGTCCCCTCCACCAGGAAGCCTACCAACCCCCGAACCAACCTTACCCACTGGGGGCAGACACCAAAAACAACGGGAACTATGAACCTGCAGCGTGAGAAAAGGAGACCCCAAATGCAGTAAGTTAAGCAAAATGAGAAGATAGAGAAATACACAGCAGATGAAGGAGCAAATTAAAAACCTACCAGACCAAACAAGTGAAGAGGAAATAGGCAGTCTATCTGAAAAAGAATTCAGAATAATGATAGTAAAGTTGATCCAAAATCTTGGAAATAGAATGGAGAAAATACAAGAAATGTTTAACAAGGACTTAGAAGAACTAAAGACCAAACAAACAATGATGAACAACACAATAAATGAAATTAAAAATTCTCTAGAAGGAATCAATAGCAGAATAACTGAGGCAGAAGAACGGATAAGTGACCTGGAAGATAAAATAGTGGAAATAACTACTGCAGAGCAGAATAAAGAAAAAAGAATGAAAAGAACTGAGGATAGTCTCAAAGACCTCTGGGACAACATTAAACGTACCAACATTCGAATTATAGGGGTCCCAGAAGAAGAAGCAAAAAAGAAAGGACTGAGAAAATACTTGAAGAGATTATAGTTGAAAACTTCCCTAATATGGGAAAGGAAATAGTCAATCAAGTCCAGGAAGCATAGAGAGTCCCATACAGGATAAATCCAAGGAGAAACACACCAAGACACATATTAATCAAGCTACCAAAAATTAAATACAAAGAAACAATATTAAAAGCAACAAGGGAAAAACAACAAAAAACATACAAGGGAATCCGCATAAGGTTAACAGCTGATCTTTCAGCAAAAACTCTGCAAGCCAGAAGGGACTGGCAGGACATATTTAAAGTGATGAAAGGGAAAAACCTACAACCAAGATTACTCTACCCAGCAAGGATCTCATTCAGATTTGATGGAGAAATTAAAACCTTTACAGACAAGCAAAAGCTAAGAGAGTTCAGCACCAGCAAAACAGCTTTACGACAAATGCTAAAGGAACTTCTCTAGGCAGGAAACACAAGAGAAGGAAACGACCTACAATAACAAACCCAAAACAATTAAAAAGGTAATAGGAACATACATATCGATAATTACCTTAAATGTAAATGGATTAAATGCTCCAACCCAAAGACGTAGACTGGCTGACTGGATACAAAAACAAGACCAATATATATGCTGTCTACAGGAGACCCACTTCAGACCTAGGGACACATCCAAACTGAAAGTGAGGGGATGGAAAAAGATATTCCGTGCAAATGGAAATCAAAAGAAAGCTGGAGTAGCATTTCTCATATCAGACAAAATCGACTTTAAAATAAAGACTATTACAAGAGACAAAGAAGGACTCTACATAATGATCAAGAGATCAATCCAAGAAGAAGATATAACGGTTTTAAATATTTATGCACCCAACATAGGACCACCTCAATACATAAGGCAAATGCTAACAGCCATAAAAGGGGAAATCGACAATATCACAATAATAGTATGGGACTGTAACACCCCACTTTCACCAATGGACAGATCATCCAAAATGAAAATAAATAAGGAAACACAAGCTTAAAATGACACATTCAACAAGATGGATTTAATTGATATTTATAGGACATTACATCCAAAAACAACAGAATAGACTATCTTTTCAAGTGCTCATGGAACATTACCAGGATAGATCATATCTTGGGTCACAAATCAAGCCTTGGTAAATTTAAGAAAATTGAAATTGTATCAAGTATCTTTTCCAAACACAGCGCTATGAGACTAGATATCAATTACAGGAAAAAATCCGTGAAAAATACAAACACATGGAGGCTAAACAATACACTACTAAATAACCAATACACTACTAAATAACCAAGTAACCAATCTACAGATTCAATGCAATCCTTATCAAGCTACCAATGGCATTTTTCACAGAACTAGAACGAAAAATTTCACAATTTGTATGGAAACAGAAAAGACCCTGAATAGGCAAAGCAATCTTGAGAAAGAAAAACGGAGCTGGAGGAATCAGGCTCCCAGACTTCAGACTATACTACAAAGCTACAGTAATCAAGACAGTTTGGTACTGGCACAAAAACAGAAATATAGATCAATGAAACAGGATAGAAAGCCCAGAGATAAACCCATGCACATATGGTCACCTTATCATTGGTAAAGGAGACAAGAATAGACAATGGAGAAAAGATATCCTCTTCAATAAGTGGTGCTGGGAAAACTGGACAGCTACATGTAAAAGAATACCTTAACACCATACACAAAAATAAACTCAAAATGGATTAAAGACCTAAATGTAAGGCCAGACACTATAAAACCCTCAGAGGAAAATATGGGCAGAACAGTCTATGACATACATCACAGCAAGATCCTTTGTGACCCACCTCCTAGAGAAATGGAAATAAAAACAAAAATAAACAAGTGGGACCTAATGAAACTTATAAGCTTTTGCACAGCAAAGGAAACCATAAACAAGATGAAAAGCCAACCCTCAGAATGGGAGAAAATATTTGCAAATGAAACAACTGAGAAAGGATTAATCACCAAAATTTACAAGCAGCTCATGCAGCTCAATATCAGAAAAACAAACAACCCAATCCAAAAATGGGCAGAAGACCTAAATAGACATTTCTCCAAAGAAGATATACAGATTGCCAACAAATACATGAAAGGATGCTCAACATCACTAATCATTAGAGAAATGCAAATGAAAACTACAATGAGGTATCACCTTACACCAGTCAGAATGGCCATCATGAAAAAATCAAACAATAAATGCTGGAGAGGGTGTGGAGAAAAGGGAACCCTCTTGCACTGTTGGTGGGAATGTAAATTGATACAGCCGCTCTTGAGAACAGTATGGAGGTTCCTTAAAAAACTAAAAATAGAACTATCATACGACCCAGCAATGCCACTACTGGGCATATACCCTGAGAAAACCATAATTCAAAATGAGTCATGTACCACGATGTTTATTGCAGCTCTATTTACAATAGCCAGGACATGGAAGCAACCTAAGTGTCCATCGACAGATGAATGGATAAAGAAGATGTGACACATACATACAATAGAATATTGTTACCAAATGATTTACATACCTAATGTAAAATAGATAGCTAGTGGGAAGCAGCTGCATAGCACAGGGAGATCAGCTCGGTGCTTTGTGACCACTTACAGGGGTGAGATAGCAAGGGTGGGAGGGAGACGCAAGAGGTAGGAGATATGGGGATATATGTATATGTATAGCTGATTCACTTTGTTGTAAAGCAGAAACTAAGACACCATTGTAAAGCAATTATACTCCAATAAAGATGTTAAAAAAAAAGAACATATATATATGGATATATATATATGAGTCACTTTGCAGTACACCTGAAACTAATAAAACATTGTAAATCAACTCTACTTGAATAAAAAGTTTTGGAAAAAAAAAGAATCCATAATAACCAAATAAATAACCAAATAAATTCAGTGGAGAAATATAGGTCAGAGCAGATTTTCAGATTCAAATATTCCATGAGAATTTGCTGCAAAGATTATTCCTTTCCCACTGAATTGCCTTTGCACCTCCATTGAAAATGTTCTTATACATATGGCTCTATTTCTGAACTCTATTCAGTCCCATTGATCTATTTATCTCTCTATATATCAATACCACATTGTCTTGATTCATCTCGTTTTATAGGAAATCTTGAAATCATAGAATTTGATACTTCTTTTTCAGTTGTTTTGGTTATAGTAGAGATTATTTGTATTTCCATATGAATTTTAGAATTAGTTTGTTAATTTCTACCAAATAAAAAACGTGCTGAGGTTTTGACTGAGATTGTATAAAATCTGTATCTTTACTTGTGGTGAACTGATGTGTTTACCATGTTGAGGCTTCTGGTCTCTGAATTTGGTGTGTCTCACTATTTAAGGGCTTTTAAAATTTCTCTCAGCGTTGTTTTATAGTTTTTCATGTACAGATCTTTCACATCTTTTGTCAGATTTAGTCCTAAGTATATTATATTTTTGGATGCAAATGTAAGTGGTATTAGTTTATAATTTCAGTTTCTTCTTGTTTTTTACTGGTATGTAGGAAGCAAATTGATTTTTCTATACTGATCTCCTATCCTGATGCCTTCCTAAACTGACTTACATATTCCATTAGTTTTCTTCAGGTTCTATCAGATGTTGTACAAAGATATTTAAGTACCTCTAAATAAGGACAGTTTTACTTCTTTGTTTTCAATCAGGATGCTTTTTCTCTCTTTTCCTTGCCTGATTCAGTGGCTAGAACCTCTGGTAGAATTTCAAACAGAACTTATGAGAGTAGAGATCTTTGTCTTGTTCCTGATCTTTGGGGGAAAAAAATCAGCCTTTCACCATTAAGTATGATGTCAGCTGTAAATTTTTCATAGATGCTCTTTATAAGATTGAGAAAGTTTCCTTCTATTTCTACATTACTGGGTTTTAGACTCAGTCGAAGACTGTTTCTGTGCCTAATAATATGATCATATGGTTCTTCATTTTTATTGTATTAATATTATAAATTACATGGATTGATTTTCAAATATTAAACCGACTGTGTACATTCCTGAGATAAATCTCATGATGCATTGTCCTTTGTATATATTGTTGGATTTACTTTGCTAAAACTATGTTTGGAATTTTTTACGTCTGTGTTCATGAAGAAAATCAGTTTGTAGTTTTCATCTCATGTAATGTCTTTGCCTGGTTTTGGTTTCATAGTAATGCTGATTTTATAGAATGAGTTGGGTAGCAATCCCTCTTCTCTGAGAATTAATGTATTATGTATTATTTCTTCTTCAAATGTTTGGTGGAATTCACCCATGAAATGAGTGGGCCTAGAGTTTTCTTTGTGCTAAAGTTTTTAATTACAAATCCAATTTCTTTAATTGATGTAGGATATTCAAGTTATTTATTTCTTCTTGAGTAACCTTTAGTAGTTTGTGTCTTTCAAGACTTGTGTCTATTTCATCTAATTTGTTGAATTCATTGACACATAATATTGTTCATAATATTCTCTTATTGTCCTTTTTTTTTTCTCATTATCCTTTTAATAATTGTAGGATCTGTAGTGGCATCACCTGACTTATTCCTGATATTGGTTATTTATGTCTTCTCTCTCTTTTTCCTGATCTGTCTGGCTGGAGTTTTGTCAGTTTATTTATCTCCTCTCAAAGTCAGCTTTAATATTATTGATTTTATTATTTTTTTGCTTTCTAAGCTATTGATATTTTCTCTGACCTTTATTGTTTCCTTTCTTCTACTGCTTTAGGTTTAATTTGCTCTTCTTCTTTTTTTAGTTTTTTAAGTTGGAAGCTTGGAAAATATTCTGTGTGCCCTAGTAAAGATGTGTATTTTGCTGTCGTTGGGGAAAGTGTTCTAGAAATATCAGTTAGGTCAACTTAGTTTATACTTTGATTCACATCTTCTTTATCCTTGCTGATATTCTCTCTCCTTTTTTAATCAGTTGTTGAGTGAGCAATATCAAAATCTCTGATGGATTTGTAGATTTTTCTGTTCTCTTTATAGCTCTGTCAGTTTTTGATTCATGCATTTGGAAGCTCAGTTACTAGATGCATAAACATCTAGATTATTATGTTCTCCTAATGAATTGACTCCTTTATCCTTATGAAATGACCTTTGTCACATCTCTTCGTTGTTCCTTTTTTTTTCCTTTGTCTCTCTTCTTCTGGAGTAATAGAATAATTTTTATGATTCCATTTTGTCTCCTTTGTGAGTTATTAACTATAACTCTTTGTTTTGTTACTTTAGTGATCGTTTTAGAGTTTATGGAATACATCCTTAACTCATTACAGTCTACCTTCAAGTAATATTATACTACTTCACATACACTATATAGAACCTTATGATAATATACTTCCTTCTCAAGGAAGGGGAGGCTCAGAGAGTAACGACAGAACGTGAAGTGAGGAAATGGGCTGCTATGCTAAGTCTACGTTCTTAGCCAGTGGGCCCTGCCTCTCTCTCAGAGCAAAGCTCTTCTCCTGTTGACTTAGCACAGGATAGAGAGGAAAGAATTCACAAAAATTGTGGAGCATCTCTGAACGTCCAAAGAATTTTCCCTAGAGAGGCTAAAGAGGAAGTTTTGTAGACCAAGAGTCCTTGTTTAATCTCCATGAGTACCTCCCACGGACTTGTTCACCAAACATCATTTCAACAGACTGTAGATGTGCAACGCCAACATTTTCTCATTATTTAAAAACCAGCTTTCACATATGGGGTTTGAAATTTGCCTGTTTAGTGTTTATATTTTTCTTCACTCACAATATTCTGACCTGTGAAAAAAAACTAAGTGGTCAAGGTGATCTTTTTAAAAAAAGCTCTTAATATCATAGAAACTATGCTTTTTGTTTAACTTTGTGTTACTCTGGAAAGCGTCTAGTATTAATTTAAAAAAAGCTTAAATGACTTGCAAAAAAACTGCTTTCTTCTCCCCTTAGAATTTGTGCTATCGTTGTCAGACGTTTTAATTTTACATATTCTCTAAAGCTTACACAACATGGTTATTGTTTTTGTTTAAACAATTATTTTATTTAAAATAATTATCTTTTAAAGACTTAAATAATAAGGAAGAAAACTATGTTAACCCATGCAGTTACCAGTTCCAGTCCTTTCATTTGTGTGTGTGTAGATCCGTATTCCCCGCTATTTTTATTTTCCTTCTGCCTGAAGGATGTCATTTAACATATCTTGCAGTGCAAGCCAGTTGGTGATGAATTCCTTCAGCTTTTGTATATTTTTGTTTTGAGAGACATTTTTGGTGGGTATAGAATTCTCAGTTGACTTTTTTTTCTGTCCATACTTTAAAAATATTGCTTCACTCTTCTTCTCCCTTTCATTTTTTTCTGTTAAGAAATCTGTTATTCATATTTTTGTTCCCCTGTATGTAACATGTCTATTCTGTCTACATTTGGAGTTCTCTTTTTATCACTGGTTTTGAAAAATTTGATCTCTGTCTCTCAGGGATCACTGCCCTTCATTATCTGATGTAAGTGCCTTGCAGGCCATTGTTTCATGTATGATATGGAAGTATTTAGAAATTTGATTTTGTTTCGAAAGTATGCTCTCAACCTTAGTATTTGAAAATAACATCTCTTTCTTTGTGTTATTTCCACTACATATATTTCAGAAAGGCAACGACTTTATTTTTCAATATGTTGAATTATAGGTTTATGTCTCTGTTATTGATCCATATTCACATTTGTCTGTAATTAAAACCTGGCCATTTAAACATGTATTTTCTACTTGTTAAAATATCAGAAATCATTTGTCATTTTATCATCCTGCTATTGCCAGAGTAAACACAACTATCTCTCATTCTCCAGAGATCCAGATCTTTACAGTTGGGTTGCTTGTTGAAAGTTTGTGGTCATCTTATCATGTCTACCGTACTCCTACAAATCCAAATTAATACATTCTGTAATATCAGGTTTTCACTTCTGTCACACAGGGAGAAACTCCAGAGGCACTCTTGGGATGTCTGTCATTGCAATGATCAAATTGTATTGAAAGATATCCACTTGGGTTTGGCGAAATCTTTGATGTTGTCTAAAAGAATGTGAGCCAGATGTAATTTCTGTCTTAAAAGATGTAATCATCAAAACCAATATCAATGCTGACAAACACTAATCAAATGTATACATCCTTGTTGACATCTGAACAATCAAGTAAAAATCAAGGTAGTGTTAGAAACTTAAGCTTACAAATACCTACATTATCCATGTATGTAACATATATTAATCTTCAGATATATCTGAGATGTTGCAGAGCAGAGTTACCTATACTTACTTTTTTTTAGTAGAGTGTCTTGTTGCTTCCTAACCCTAACCCTAACCCTAACCCTAACCCTAACCCTAACCCACCCCCTTCATGATTCTTATCTGATGGCGCTTGGGATTGTCTGTGTTGTTTCAGGTTCCCCTAGTGATACAGATGTGCGGACAGGCTTGAGAATTATTGTGTTATTTGACATTACTGGGAAATCAATATTTCACGGAAACAGATATTTAAACATGACTTTAAAGACCCTTAAGCACCACTTAAACAAAATTAACAAAAGTTGGTAGCTCCTTTTCTAAAATACTTTTTATGCCCCTCTGCCTTTTTAAATTGTATGCCGCACACAGTTTAACTTTCTTTGGTGATTAGAGACTGTCATGCCCATTTTAATGAACATCAGTTATTGTGCAGAGATACCTTTTGGGGCTGTTGAAATACGTTAGCACTGTTTACCTGTACACAATTTGACCCATATTGGAATGCTATTTGAGCTGGGTTCATTTCTGATGTCTTTCTTACTTCAGTCTGTTGGCTTTTACATCCTGCTACTGAGTGTATATCTTATTCAAGCAACCTTCACTTCTTTCTGATATACTTATAATAAGGTAAAGGTGCTAGCCTCTAGAACCAGAAGATCAAGACTGTTAGAATTGTGTCTAAAATAAAATTTGGGGAAGGTGGCTATTCTCTCATGGAACAGTGAACATGGAGATAAAATTCTTAATGTCTGAATTAGCTATTGGTAAGCCTGTGGACTGCCTTGGCACTGAAGGGGTTTCTGTTATGTATAGAAAACACATCACTTAGCATCTCTGAAATTTCTAACTTAACATATGGGGTCACATCTGTTAAAGGATTATTACTTTAGAAGGGGAGTGATGTATTATTTATTAAAATAACCCTATGGGGAGACAGCAGACTACATTTAATAAACCAGAATACTTGCTGGATCCATTGACTGCTCCCAGCTGAATCCCACATTATTTCAACAGAGGGGGCAGAGGAAAACAATTGCCCTTTATATAATGTTTACTGTGTTGTATTAGTTTGTGTCTCTCAGCAGAAAAACATTTATGTTAACTGTGTGGTTTAAGCTTTGAATATTGAGCTCCTGCTGGCATGTACTTGATATTTGACTCAGGAGAACAAAAGTCCGTTACTCCTTAGCTGGAGGAGGAAAGGAAGGGTCAGCCTTTCTTCTTCCCTCCAGTCATCAGTAAAGGCTGGCAAGTAAGACAGTCTCCCCTGAGTTGTCAAGATTTACCTCTTCTCCCCCTACTATATACCTGCAAGGTGGATATATCACATTAGAGGAAGTGGGCTCAGAAGGGGCTCTTTTTGGATCAAACACATTAATTTTCCTTTTTCACAGTGATAACAAAGACTCCCGCCAGAAGCACTTCTGTGGCTGTCTGCCGATTGGGTTTCCCAACAGCCAATAACATGACCCACTATCGATATGAAAGCAGATTTATTTCAGACCCTCGTGTGAAGCACAGCAATAGAATACCTTGCACAATTCCCACTTGTAAATGAAAGAGAAAAGAACTGAGAGCTCCCACCAACATCCCTGCCTGTGCCTTGGAGGAGCATTGGTAGATCTGGGCTTGCTTTCCCTGTACCCAGCAGGAGGAATTTCATCAAAAACCCTAGTACTGGATTCTTGAAGTCTTGAATATTTCACTCTGTTGTTTCCTTCTTTTTTGTTATTTGCCTTAATTTATAGATTTCCTCACTGCCAGACAAATTTAGCATGGAGGTTTTTTTTCTTCCACTGAAATCTATCACTGATTTTAAAAAGAAAAGCAAGGGCTTCCCTGGTGGCGCAGTGGTTGCGAGTCCGCCTGCCGATGCAGGGGACACGGGTTCGTGCCCCGGTCCGGGAAGATCCCATATGCCGCGGAGCGGCTGGGCCCGTGAGCCATGGCCGCTGAGCGTGCGCGTCCGGAGCCTGTGCTCCGCAACGGGAGAGGCCACAACAGTGAAAGGCCCGCGTACCGCTAAGAAAGAAAAAAAAAAAAAAAAAAGAAAAAGAAAAGCAAAATTAACTTCCAATTGTAACATAGGAAGACTAAAATATGTAGTGGGGTCTGTCGTGGTTTAACTGCTATTTAACATGAATAATATTGAAATTAGCATTACATGATTATTTCAAAGCTTCAGGCTGTATCTCAAATATAGAGCACATTTTTCTTCAATGACTTATTTTGGTCTTACTCTTCCTTCCCTTAAATCATTTTGCTCTTTAGATTATTTTTTATCCAATTCCACCTTTGGATACCTATAACAAAAAGCAACCCTTCATGTTTTATGTGGTCCTGCTTGAAAACACAGTAGGGTTTAGGGAGCAAAGGGAGTACAGTGGGGCCCCATAGCTCCTTAGTCCTTTGTTGACCCAGGAAATACAAACGGGTTGTAGGAATGCTTTGGCAAAGTTATTAGTTGTCCAAAATCTCTGCCAGAGAAATGTTTAACCGTAGAGCAAATCTGGTATCTTAAAAAAATTAGTTCCTCAAACGTTTACTAATAAGGTAGGTCATACATATCTCCCATTTAATTAAAGAGCAGAATTTTAAAGGAAATGAAAATAAGGTATTATAGACGGAAGTCATGATTAATATTTATATGATATTTTATGTTTATGTTCCTTTATGGTTGGTAGGTAGGGGTCAGACGTTATTCCTGTTTCATGGAAGTGAGACTAAGCAAGTCACCTAAGAAAGGCAGAAGTGAGGCTCACACCCTGGCCTCCAGACTCCATACCCTGTGACCTTCCTGCTAAGCCAGGTGTCTCTGTGTAATGTGTACATGCTGGGTCTTTGAGACACAGAATGAAGGGAAATCACTGTGATTATTTAACTGCCTTTATCCTCTGAGACAAGTAGTACAAAGTTCAGCTACTTCCTTACACAACATAATACTTATACTGATACTTAATTCCACTCTGTCATCACTCTCCAAACATGCAGGAACACCCTGGTGTCTGAACTCTGGGCCAGATGCCGGGTATACAACAAAATGTTGTCAAAAGCATAGACACTGGAGTCAAGACAACCCCCAGCTCCAGTCTTGGCTCCTACTGTTGACAATTTGTGCAGCCTGGGTGAGTTGCACATGTCTAGCAGGGTAAGTGATCAATGAATGTCAACTATTATTATCAGCAAATAATTTGACAAGGCACTAAGCAAGACTCAGAACATAAAAAGCAAGCTGCTTAGTGTAGTTTTTATGTTCTACTAAAATCAGCTGAACTTTGCAGTCCAAGAACTTACTGGTTAGTTGTGTCTAATATTCTGCCACTGTGTTCTAAATTCTAAATATATGGAAAAACTAGAATGGAATAAGAAATATCGGTGTTCTCTATAAAATCTTTAGTGGGGATTGTCTCACACTTACCTTGTATCTTTCTCTTACCTTCCTCCTCCCTCCCCTCTTTTGTTGTCTGTTGACACTTTTTGGACTAGACCTTCTTTATAAAGCACGCTATTCTCATTCTCAATTCATTCTCTATCTTGGATGTTTACAATTTTCCGATTGTTTTTTAAATAACTGATACACCTAAGTTACAAATTGACATGGATATCCCCTTCTGGAATATCTTTTTTTTTTAATTGAGTTATAATCAACATATTACTTTCAGGTGTACAACATAGTGATTTGATATTTTTTATACATTATGAAATGATCACCACAATAAGTTCAGTTACCATCTGTCACCATACAAAGTTGTTGCAATATTATTGACTATATTCCCTATGTGACATTCCATCCCTGTTACTTATTTATTTTATAGATGGAAGTTTGTCCTCTTAATCCTCTTCCCTTTTTTCAGCCACCCCCTAACTCCCTCCTCTCTGGCGACCACCAGTTTGTTCTCTTTATCTGTGAGTCTGTTTCTGTCTTATTTTGTTTGTTCGTTTGTTTTGTTTTTCAGATTCCACATATAAGTGAAATCACACAGTATTTGCCCTTCTGTGTCTGACTTATTTCACTTAGCATAACACCCTCTAGGTCCATCCATGTTGTAGCACATGGCAAGATTTCATGGAATATTCTGATTCATTCGTGCTTGCATGTATTTATGTACATTCAGAAACATTTATTGAAGACTTTTCATGGCACAGACCATGTGCTGTGCTGGAAATAAATTACGAGGAAGACACAGTTCTTTCCTCACAAAAAGTAACAATCCAGCAGTATGGGGGGTGGCGTGGGGAAGAGAGTGTACATCATATATAACCACATGGCCAACTTAAACACAGCCTGAAACTTTGCTATTTCTAGAAACAAAGTGTTGTATGAGCACAGAGGAGAAAGTTTTGTTGTTGTTGTTTTTTCACGAGGATGTCTTTAGATGACTTGCTAGAGGAAATAGCATTTAAACTAGGTCTTGAAGGTTGAAAGAGAGTATTCTTTGGTAGAAATAGAGGGAAGGATTTTCCAAGCTCCCACACCCAACCACCACCAAAAAAAAAACAGCATGAGAAAAGTCACGGAAGTGTCACAAGTTCATGCGAAATTTGAGAGTCTGTGTAAAGGAAATGTAACTGCTTTGCAGGTAAGTAACAGGAGGTGAAGATAGAGTGGCTAGGAGACAGTTTGTCAAAGGCAGTAAAGCTGCTTCCAGGAAACAACTGTGAAAGGCTTACTTCAAGATGTCTGTATTTTTCTTGACTAAATACAACGTTTCAGATAGGTTTTGAGTTGGTGGGAGAAGTTCTCATTTTCTCTCTCCCTCCCAGTAAAGTTAATTTAAGGTCCTTAATCAGCTTACAGTGTTGTATCAAAAGCAGATGGCAGCCCCGGGCAGAGCGGCTGGTTTGGCCCTCAGCGTGGGAATCTTGAATCCCGCCTCTGGCTGGGGTGCGGGGCTACAGCTGTCCACTCTTTGTCTTGCATGTTTTCAAAAGCCCCATTCTTGCTGTGCCACCTCTTACAGTTGGGGTGTACATCCTCTCTCTACAAAACTAAAACTCCCTGAACGTGCATTTCAGGCCTCTTCTGGCTCTTAAAGCAGGTTCAGTGTCACTAAGGCCACGTACCCATATGTGGGGAGAAAGCAAGTCAGTGGCCGGGGTCCCTGAGCAATACCTCCACCACTGTGAGCTTTCCAAAATTCTGGAAAGCCCGGATTCCCATAATAAGAACATATATATTGCACCAAACCATTGTATCCAAGCAGGAGGAGATTTTTAGAAAAATAAAGAAAAATAATTAATGGTGAAAAATACAATGTCCCAAACTTGGGATTGATTTACAAAATAAATACTCTTTCCTCTGCTGGGAATGCTACTTCTATCTGGGTCTATACTTAGGTCCTCGATTTCCCCAGAAAGCTTCCCTCCCCCTTCCCAAAAAGATTAGCACCACTCCTGGTCCGCCCTTATAATTACCCTCATTCCTCTAAGCATTCATTATCCATTTACAGCTTTCTCCCCAGTAAGACTATAGCCTCCTTGAGGAATGTTCTGTTGAATCCCCAGCACTTAGCACAATCCTTGAAACATGGTGGCTTTTTAGCAAGTAGTTGAATTGAATGAATGAATGAACCAGTGAAAAATGTGGGTCTCAGTCCAAAGCCTGGGGCCCCCTCCACTGCTTAGAGTCACACACAGAAGAGCAGCAATGGTTTCCTATACTTCAAGAGTAGTCAAATTTTTTTAAAAAAATAAAAATTAAAAGTAGGGTGCTTGGAGGGTGGAATGAATGATAAGAAAGAGACAGGAGCAGAAAAGGTAGCTGGGATATTAAATAAGGAGAGAATTTTTCTTCCTTTTTTCTTATATTTGCAGGGAGGAGCTTCTTAAGCATAGTTGAATTTGAGTAAGTTCAAATTACCTCCTGATAGGTTTATGGTTGGCGGCGGAGAGCTCAAAATCAGATTTAATTTTATTTTTGAAAGAACGATGTTTTTATGCCCAAATGCTTCTCTTACTGATATACCTATCATAAGAGTCTTCATTGATTTTATTTTTTGTTGTTTGTTTTTTTGGCCACGCTGCTCGGCTTGTGGGATCTTAGTTCCCCAACCAGGGATCGAGACCTGGCCCTCTGCAGTGAGAGCTCGGAGTCCTAACCACTGGACCTCCAGGGAATTCCCGAGAGTCTTCATTGAGAATCATGTGACTTGTCTCTTCCTTATAACTTTCTTGTCAAGTCAGGTATTGAGGTGTAATTTACATATGGTAAAATCCACCTTTTGTGCTGTGTAGTTTTGACATATGCGTTGACATCTAGTTACAATTTCTCCACCACAATTAAAATCTAGAACTTGGTATCTCAAAATTCTCTCATGCCCTTGGGAGTCAACCCCTTTTCCCACCTCCAGCCTCTGAAACCACTAATCTGTTTTCTTTCCCAACAGTTTATCCTTTTCTAAAATGCTGTGTGAAGGGAATCATCCAGTTAGTAGCTTTATGAACTTGGCCTCTTCCACCTAACGTGATGCACTTGGGAGGGATCCACATCGTTGCACGTATTCTTATCATGGCTGAGTAGCATTGCGTTGTACGGCTCTGCCATAAACTGTCTGTCCATCCACCAGGTGATGGACGTTTGGGTTTTGTCTACCTGTGGCTGTTACAGTGCTTCAGTGAATGCGTGCATATGAGTCACTGTGTGGACATGTGTCATCATTTCTCTTGGGCAGAGAGCCAAGAGCAGGATTACTGGGACGGCATGCAGAGGAGTTTAGTGTTTATTTTATGTGCTTGGGGATCCATGGCGATGGGGTAACGTGGACAGATTGTGTTTCAGGAAGATCCTGAGGACAATGTAGAGAGAGAACAGACTGGAAGCAGGGAGACAGGTCTGGAAAGTTGCTTTTCTGTCTACCTTATGGCAGACCTTGCACCTTGCGTCACTTATCATCAGAGCGTGTCAGGGACATAGAGAGATGCAAAGATCCTGTGTCTGTTTTCATTGGTGGTCAGCTTCTCCTCATGTACCATAGTATGAAAACATCTTCTTCCGTTGACCAAGTGGAGAGCAAAGGGAGTCAACATTTAATTTTTATATAATCTACATGTGTATTTTTAGTCTTTTTTCATGCCTTTAATTATTCTTTTATTTCCCTTCTTTTCCATTTCATTTGCTCTTAATGTTTCAACCACGGCAAGCGAAGTCAGGATTTGAAATGCAACGGGTCACTTTTTTTTCTTTCTTTGTGGTTTTGGAAAAGGACAAAATACTTGTAATGGCAGTGACCAAAAAGAAAAGTTCAAAGTTTTATAAAACATAAACATCTGTTTCCTAAACCACTTTTAAAAATCCAAATTCAACAAAATTAACCACCCATGGCGATACTCCTAGGTCTACTTTGAAGGATTATTAACATGATTTAAATCAACTGAAAATTAAAAGTGCAGGATTTGTTCAGAGGCCTTAAGAGAACCATTTGTAGAAGAAGAAACTAAGGCCCAAAGAGCCTGAGAGAGTTTGCTCTGAGAAGCCACTCCTGGTTCTGCAATAAGACCACATGTTTCCCCAGAACAAGAAGGAACAGATCTGTGTTTTTTTACAGTTGGAAAAATTGCCTTAGGCTTTTTATACACTTAAAAATAAAAACAGTCATGACAGGAATAAACTTGAATTTCAAAGAGAGGAGCAATATTAACAGCTATTAAATAGGAAGGTTTGTGAAAAGAAATTTTATGGGACAAAGTAATTTCTCTTGGTAATGAGTGCTTCAAGATTTTTAATATTCTATTTTTCGTGATGATACTGAAATACGTTGACACTGAGTACAGTATGGCTATTTAACAAACATATTTTAACGTTAACTATGCATTTTGGATGTCCTAAGCTGCCAATAGCTTCTTTTTTCCCCCCTGTAAATAAACCTCATGTTAACTTTGACAGTGAAACATGGGAGATGCGCTTGGGAAAAGTCCTGATGCCAGCAGTAACCCTCTGCTCAGGTGCTCGCCAGGCTTTCCTGGTCCTGCTGTCGTCCTGCTGACAGACACTTCTGCAAAACCAAAGTGAGCAATTGGGAGACATAAGTCAGTGCTGGGTGACACGACACTAACTTCCACCATTTATAAATCCGCATCTCAAACAAATGTCGATTCATTTCCCATGTCCTCAGCACGTAAGCTAACATGTCATGGCATGCTGTCGAATGTGCCCACTAGTCACTATTTTTTCAGTCTCTGCTTTAGACATATTTTTCAACAATAGGGGCCCTTGGGGCTTGCGGGGAGGAGAAGAGAAAGGTGGAATAAATGAAAGAAAATACCAATTTTTAAAAATTTATAAGGAATGATGTATGTACCACATCTTCTTTATCATTCCTCTGTCAATGGACATTTAGGTTGCTTTCATGTCCTGGCTGTTGTAAATAGTGCTGCAATGAACATTGGGGTGCATGTATCTTTTCAAATTATGATTTTCTCCAGGTATATGCCTAGGAGGTATATACGATGGAATATTACTCAGCCATAAAAAAGAACAAAATAATTCCATTTGCAGCAAATGGATGGAACTAGAGATTGTCTTACTGAGTGAAGCAAGTCAGACACAGAAAGACAAATATCCTATGGTGTCACTTATATGTGGAATCTAAAAATAGGGTACAAATGAACTTATTTACAAAACAGAAGTAGAGTCACAGATGTAGAAAACAAACTTATGGTTACCGGGGGGAAGGGGTGAAGGGATAAATTGGGAGATTGGGATTGACACATACACACTGCTATATATAAACTAGATATCTAATAAGAACCTACTGTTTGGCACAGGGAACTCTACTCAATACTCTGTAATGGCCTATGTGGGAAAAGAATCTAAAAAAAGAATGGATATATGTATCACCAATTCAGTTTGCTCTACACCTGAAACTAACACAACATTGTAAATCAACTCTACTCCCATAAACATTGAAACTATAGTATATACAAGGAATGAAATGAAAAAAGTGATCAGAGTGTCAGCTTTATTACTGATAAAAGTCAAATTGAAGAATGGGACTTAAATGAGCAGGAATAATAGGTTTCATAATCTTGAACCCGAGAATTGGACATACCCGCCCACTCCAGGCTGTGGAGAGCAGCCCTAGTTCCGCCATGTGGGTGGGGACCCCTCCCTGCAGGATGTGGCATCCGCTCAGCGCATGAGTGGTACACGTCCTGGGGGAAGGGAAGGGGTGGGACTGAGCTACACAAGCTTGTTGCTTCCCCCTAACTCAGTGATCAGATAAGTCACACCACCTCCCCTGTGGGGAGAGGCAGGAGACTAAGATACTTAGGAAACTTCCCTGTTTTTGGAAACCATTCAGGTGGGAAATGTAGATGGGAGAGGGGAGGTGTCGGAGGACGGACGGAACAAAAAGTGCCCACTGAACTGAGAAGGCATCTTGAGACCGAACAACGAGGCAGGAAGCCCCGTGTAATCAGTGGATCAACTTATTACAGGGTAACTTACTCACAGGGTGGGACTGGGCAGAAAATGATCTGGAAGCATTCGCAGAGGCTATGGCCACTGGGACAATTTGATAGTTAACCTGGGTTATGGGGTGCTTGGAAATACGGCGTGTATTCCTAAGTCAAGATTTATGAGTGGGTAACTAGTCTTGTGGGCGCCCGGAATACGCCAGCAAAGGTCTTCATCATTGTTCGGAGACTAACAGAGCATAGAGGCCACCTGGTCCTAATGATGATGAAACAATATCTCTTAACTCTAAAGCCCCTGACAACAGAGAAGTGATTCACTGCACAGTACAGTCCTGGGTAGTGTCAACGGAAGGACAGGAGGAACTGTCAGGCCCAAGATGGCATCAGCCATGCTAACAGCCATAGGGTAGGTGTCAAGGGACTGACCCCTTTGAAACCTCAGTGGCCACATCTGTGAAGTTAAGTTCCCCATGTCCAAGAGGTTGAGAGAATAAAAGGAGATATGGCCTGGAGACCGGCACACAGTGAGTGCTAAAAAAAATAGTAGCGATTACTTTCAGTCTTCGGATAATTCCTCATGTTCCTTCTTCTTTATTCTGGTCACAGACTGACCAGGTTTGTTATTTGGAAACAGATGAATACAGCGCTATCCTCTGAAATAGGGCAAATCCGAGACAGAACAGATTTGTGAGCAGTAGCGATTTTCACTTTGGATCTGAGCTTGAAGCCTCTGTGTAGGCACTTGGATTTATGATTTTTGTATTTCAGGAGAAAAGTACTAGTTAACATGGAGCTCAGTTTGGAAATTAAACCGTGGAAGCCCTTTAGAGGCTGAAGACTGACCCTGATGAGCACAGCATGCTGGGGGGACAGGAGGAAAACCAGGAGAGCGGGCAACACAGAAGTCAAGGCGAGGGACCCTTTCAGGAAGGAGGGAGGAGTCCGCCGTGTCCGGTGCTGCAGGGGGGCCAGGTTGGATGGGAGAAAAAGGAACAGGGGGACTTGCAGAGATGGCCATACGCATTATTAGCTCTCGGATACAGAGCACTTACTGTATGTTGATCACTGTGCTAGTTGCCCACATGCAATATTATTTAATTCTCAAGAACGCTACCCCATGTTATAGATTAGGGAAGTGAGAGTCGGAAAAGTCTACCACCAGCTTGACTTAGGTCACAGATCTGGGACAGGACAGAGCTGGGACTCAGGCCCCTACCATCTGACTCTTAACCACTGAGGCTCCTTCCTTGTGGACAACTCCCTTTTGCCTCCGTGGTGGGTGAGGACAAAGCACTGTGGGTGGGAAGGGAGCCACGAGGGAGGGGAGGGGGGAGAGGATGGCGAGTGGGGGTGGGGAGGCTGAGGTTCGTCCTGGTTGGTTGGTTTGCTGGCTTTAGGATGGTGGAGGCTTCAGCGCTGTGAAACGTGGACAGGGGCTCAGAGGAAAGCCAGAGTGAGGAGGCCTACGGAGGCAGCAGAGTGCGGGCCTGTGGGGCAGGGTAGGGAGTGACCTTAGGAGGGAGAACCCCTCCTCCTGCACCTGGGGACAGAGCACAAGGAACTGAATG
The DNA here is from genome assembly GCF_964270905.1 of Leucopleurus acutus. Classification (NCBI taxonomy): domain Eukaryota; kingdom Metazoa; phylum Chordata; class Mammalia; order Artiodactyla; family Delphinidae; genus Leucopleurus; species Leucopleurus acutus. The sequence goes on along the minus strand of NC_139159.1, from coordinate 8,535,619 downwards.
TGTTGGTTTAATGTCAGAGCATGAAGGAAATTCTCCTCTGACTGTTCTCATTTCTCTCTACCTGGAACATCCGGCTTACCCTTCAGGGTCACACCTGGTCATGCTCTGAGCCCGGAGACAGGATTATCTGCTCTGGGTCCACCCCGAAGGCCCCAACCCTCCCCTGCTGGTCATGACTTCAGGCTGAGTCAGCAGGAGGAAATTCAGGTTGCGTCAAAGACATGGTGCCACTCTGCAGGGACTTACGGTTTGAAAAGGGACCAGGATAAGTACATAAAAGTCCCATATATTAGGGGGAAGAACCACAGGAAAAAAAAAAAGTCGTATACATGGTGCTGAGGATTTCAGTCGTGTGATAGAGAGAGAAAACAGAGCACTTCTGTGAGTGATGTGTGGAGTGGGTGTGGTTTTCAGCTGGTTGTTGAAGGAGGGGCGTATTTCCAGCTGACAAGGAATAAGCCATTTTACTTGGAGAAAGCAGCCTCAGAAATGGCAGGAAGCTTATTTGGGGAGGAGGGGTGGCCCCGTCTGGCTAATGTACGGAATGTGCTGGAATTTAGGCCCAGGATGCAATGGAAGGGCCTTGAGTCCTAGACTAAGAAATCCTGCTCCCTTGAGAGTAATTTCCTACTTTTATCTGATCGGGAAACACCGTGGGTGTGTTCAGAGACAGTTGTAAGCAGCCTTTTGGGCTTAGCCAAGGAGCTGATCCTAAGAGTTTAGAAATCATACCTACCATTTTCATTCCAGAAATTAGGTCACTATCCTGAGAGTTTCGGGATACCAGAATGCACCCAGTCTCCCAAGAACAGCTTCGAGCATCTGAGAAAAAGGGCCCTGACCGTCTCCCTGTGGTTTGGCAGTTACGGACTGGGTCATCCTGGGGGTTGGGAGAGCCGTGTGGGGAGCTGAGCCAGGACTGTGCTTGGTTCTCCAGTTACAGGCTCAGGACCAATGCTAGGTTTCTTACTACTTTCGTAAGTCACTCTTCTCAAGAACTATTTCTAGACAAAAACATAAAATAAAAATTTAAAACCTCTTTTTCTCTTTCAGTGAAGAAAAAGAAGCCTAAACTATTAAATAAATTTGATAAGACTATTAAAGCTGAACTCGATGCTGCAGAGAAACTCCGTAAACGGGTAGGTGGTTGTTTTGCTTTTCGCAGGAACATGCGATGGTTTCTTTGTTAAATAAACTCAGCCATTACTCTTGATTTGTTTTTAAAAAAAAACTGTAAGAGAAACAACCTTTGAATAGAGTGGATTTTCCCCCAGGCACGTCAGCATTCCATGTGAAGTGAATCAAATGAAAAGAAAAAAACGGCAGCTGTAATGGCCACATAGAAATAGAACTTTACCGTCAGGCCAGCCGACTTGGGTGTCAGCCCCTCCCATCACTGTCTACTTTGGTGGCTTTGGGCAGCTCACTTAGTCATTCTGAGCCTCCATTTCCTTATTTTAAAAAATGAGACTCATACGTGCTCTTCCTACTTCCTACTTGGTCTTTTCCAATGAGATAAGAGATTAAAAAAGAAGCATCAGTACTGTCAAGTACCATACAAGTAGGGGTTTTCATTTTAAAGCAACGCGATGCAAAAAGAAAACATAGGTTAGTCCAATGCTCTTAGGATAGTTACTGTTAAGGTGAAATGATGTTAGATTTAAGATTCTTCTCACTTGGGGTTAACCTCACGCACCTCCAGTTTCCAGGGTGACTGAAGTTTTGCCTTGTCATCAGTTAATTTGAAATATTATTTGCGTGTGTTTCTGGATATTACAGTTTTTGGAAAGTCAGTTAACCCTAGATTGAAGTTATCTGTTCTCTTAACTCCATCATACTCATGTAATGATTGGGCCAAATATTTATTATAACGTATCTAATGACACCTTCGCTGAATCATCTACAGGCACACCGCATTTTATTGTGCTTCACTTTATCGTGCTTCACGGATATTGCGGTCTTTACAAATGGAGGGTTTGTGGCAGCCCTGTATCAAGCAAGTCTACCGGTGCCATTTTTCCAACAGCATTTGCGCGCTTCGGGTCTCCCTGTCACATTTTGGTAATTCTCGAAATAATTTCAAGCCCCCCACCGGCAAAAAGATTAGGACTCGCTGAAGGCTCAGATGATGATTAGCATTTTTTAGCAATAAAGTATTTTTCAATAAGGTATGTGCATTGGTTTTCTAAACATAACGCTATTGCACACTTAATAGACTACAATATAACGTAAACATAACTTTTATATGCACTGAAAACCAGAACATTCACGTGACTCACTCTACTGTGGTATTCGCTTTATCGTGGGTCTGGACCGAAACTTGCAAGATCTCTGAGGTCTGCCTGTAGTTGTTTCTCATGAAAATTTCTTTCTCTACTCTGTACTTGAATTTATACTTGCATTTTAAACTAATACTCATTAGTTTTCCTGTAATGTGGCTTTTAATCAGTAGACATTAGCTGAAAAAAAAAAAAAGGAATAAGGGGACTGTCATAGGTAAGCGACAACAATAAAAACACCCGAGTTAGGCACTGAGGTGGGACGAGAATGTGCTTCCCCCCATATTTACTGGAAAAGTCCCAACAAGCATGGCGACGTCTGTAACTAGCATTAGGCATGGTTCCCAAACCAAAGCCTGGCTCACCCTGGTCAGCAGCTGATAGAAAGGTAGTAACTCCAAAGAATATTGCAGCGAAGTCTGTTCACTAAATTAACATCGAATGATTTCTGTGTCTGTCTTGTTTGACTTTATAAAATGCAGCCACTACTATTTGATGAAAATTTGCATTTCTTAATAGAAACGAAGCAGGAATCTTCTTTTTCTATCACCTTGTTTGGCATTCTCCACTTTCTCTATGCTACATGCCCTTGATGAAAATGGATGCCTATTTCACAGGTGACTTTAGGGATAAAGAACAAACGAACAGCTTTAGAGAAGGATTTGTATGTAATTATAATGAAGAGTAGAGAAGGGCTCAGTTATCAAGGGGCAGATAAGTCAGTGAAGCATAAAAATGCTGGAACAATCCATGGGGTGTTCTCCAGTTCTCGCTTATCTGGAGAAATTTTGCTGCTTCCTTCAAGGAGCACCGTGGATCTATAACAGGGTAGATAAAGGAGGAAGAGGGGCCCACAGAGGCAATTCTTGCTTCTGAAACAGCAGGGAGCCATGTTATTGACTGAGTCATCAGCGTAATTAAATTTTTTAGGGTTGTTTTTATAGCTGGTAGTTTCAAATAATGCAGCCGACTATACTGGGATTGCTACGGCCATAAGGCAGCAATGGTCAGAGGAGGCCTGGTCTCAGGCCACACCCATGTTTCAGAAACTATGTGACATGAAAGTACGAGGTCACTTTAGTTTTCCTGCAAAAATGCATGGATCGTATTTTAATCATCAATTTTTTTTTATTTTTATTTTTTGCGATACGTGGGCCTCTCCCGTTGCGGAGCACAGGCTCCGGACGCGCAGGCCCAGAGGCCATGGCTCACGGGCCCAGCCGCTCCGCGGCATGTGAGATCTTCCCAGACCGGGGCACGAACCCGTGTCCCCTGCATCAGCAGACGGACTCGCTACCACTATGCCACCAGGGAAGCCCAATCATCAATTTTTTAAAATAATACTTATTGCTTAAAACTCCTCCTTATGCCCCAGAAGAAGGATTTGAAATGATACACTGAAATATTTGTTCATTTGTTGGAATTAGTTTTTATTATTGTATTATAAGTGGAGAAAAAGAGAGAAAGAAGGGAAAACTTTATAAAGTCAGAGTAAGTGCGACACACGAAAGTTCACACCACAGGCTTTAAACGGGGCTGGGAAAGAAGTAAACTGCGGGCAGAGCAAGGAAGGTGTGTAGATCACACTGTCAGACGGATAGTAGTCCTCAGAATAGCTGTTCTGCACCAAGTCCAGAGAGGAACCTTATGCCATAGATCTTCATAAAGGGCCTAGTGATGGATGGCACAGTCTCCTCCCTAATGTCTCGCCCGCGGGTTCGACGTGACCTCCATGGGGTGTGTCTTAATGTCCTTCAGCACACCCGCTGACCTCATGCCAGAACAGGGGCCGGGGGTGGTGGGGGGTGAGGCAAGTACATGTCTCTCCAGTGAACTGTCTTGGTCGTAGGATAAAATGTAAGCTGTGTTGAAGAACAGATGATTTTCAGGCAGTTCTTCTGAGCACTCTATCCTGGGTTGAGTGTTTTAAGAAGAATTGTGTAATAGTATCTGGAGCTATATTCTCCAGCAAGAACCTGGGGAAGGGAAAGTTTTTTCAGACTAAAAGCAAACACATTAACTTTGCCAGACAGCTGAGGTGAGGGCAGGGCTGATGGTCCCTTAGGAAAAGCATAGAGCATGTGTGTTAAGGGATCCAAAGGGTGCCTAGGACAGAGGCAATGTATTCCATCATTTTTATAACCTTGATGGCCAACTAAGGGAGTGTTAAGCTGGAAAAAATACTTTCGCAGAGTTGTTATGAATATTGTTAATCCTATGGTTTAAATCTGGAAATGGTGCATTTAGCATGATTTTCACAAAAATAGCCTCAATATTTGCGATTTAAGTTGTATAAATCATGTGATAGGCGAAAAATAATCCCTCCAAAGATATTCTGTGTCCTAATCCCTGGAACCTGTACATGTTACCGTGTTTGGAGAAAGGGTCTTTGCAGATATGATTAAGTTAAGGGTCTTGAGATGGGGGATTATCCTGGGTTATCCAGTTGGGCCCAAAATTCAATCACATGTTTCCATATAAGAGAGAGGCAGAGGGAAATCTGATACAGACGAAACAGGAGAAGGCAACGTGAAGACAAAGTGGAGATCGGGGTGATGTCAGGAAATGCTGTCGCAAATTCTCCCCTAGAGCCTCTGGAGAAAGAACGGCCCTGCCCACATCTCGATTTCAGCCCCAGTGAAACTGATTTTGGACTCCTGCTCTCCGGAACCATGAGCGAATGAATTTCTGTTCTCTTAAGCCACAGAGTTCGTGGTCATTTGTTACAGCAGCCTCAGGAAACTCATACAGGTTAGTTAGAAGAAAGTCACACGGAGAAGGATATTTAACTTGAATTCTTCATCCCTTACAATCACTCATGGAAGAAATAAAATGGTGGTTTTAGAAACTGTTATCCAAAATATACAAAAAACTCATAAAATTCAATGATAAGAAAAACAACCCAATTTAAAAATGGGCCAAAGACCTTAAAAGACAACTCACCCAGGAAGATATTCAGGTGGCAGATAAGCATATGAAAAGATGCTCCACCTCCTATGTTATGAAATGCAATTTAAAACAAAATGGATATCACCACACACCTATTAGAAAGCCCAAAATCTGGAACACTGACACCACCAAATGCTGGTGGGAGGCACAGTAGTACAGCCGCTTCGGAAGACAGTTTGGTGGGTTTCTTACAAAACTAAGCATGCTCGTAGCATACAGTCTAGAAATCTTGATCCTTGGTATTTATCCAAAGGAGTTGAAAACTTAGGTTCTCACAAAAACCTGCACACGGATGTTCATAGCAGCTTTCCTAATTGCCAAAACCTGAAAGCAACCAAGATGTCCTTCAGTAATGAATGGATGGATAAACCGGGGTACATCTAGACAATGAAATCTGATTCAGCACCGAACAGAAATGATTTCTCAAGCCATGAAAAGATAGGGAGGAAGCTTATCTTCATATTACTAAGTGAAAGAAGCCAATCTGAATAGGCTACATACTGTATGATTCCAACTATATGACTTTCTGGAAAATGCAAAACTATGGAGACAGTGGATACGTGTCATTATACATTTGTCCAAACCCACAGAATGTACAACACCAAGCGTGAACCCTAACGTAAACTAGGGGCTTCGGGTGATTTCAGTGTGTCATTGTAGGTTCATCAATCGTAACAAACGTACCACTGTGCTGAGCGATGTTGATTATGGGGGGAGGCCGTGCACGTGTAGGGGTAGGAGGTATGTGAGTAATCTCTATACTTTACTCTCAATTTTGCTGCAAACCTAAAACTGCGCTCAAAAAATAAAGCCTTTAAAAAGGTTAATATCGTGAGAGACACAGCATATTTTAAATAGCGATACAACGATTTCTGACAACAAATATAACTTAGAGAATACGTTCCTGACTTGATTTATCTCAGCCTTCACGTCCTCGTTCTCTTTGCATTAACCTGTCCATCAGATGAGAGACTTACCTGGGGCACGCTTTATTGTCTCATGTGGGCTCCCACATCCTCCCCATGCTACGATAGTAATAATCATAATAGCTACCATTTTTCATTGCTTTCCATGCGCTCTGCAGCGGCTATAAGCATTTTATATATGTTATCAGATTTGACCTTCACAGCAGCCCAACAAAGTGATCAAGTACCCTCATTGTACCCGTGTCACAGATGAGGCATATAAGGCAAAGTCGTAAGTTGCCAGGAGTCACACGCCTCCTAAGTGGTGGAGCCCAGGGTCTAACCAGTCACTCTGGCTCTGGAACCTGCACTCATGACCACTCCTCTGTGCATATACTGTCTCCCAGACCCTCAGCGCCGCTGATGGGCATGTAACAGGGAATAAGAAACCTCCTTCTTCCATGATTTTAAGGAACTTTAAAATATGGATATTGCCTGGCTCTATTTAGTCAAGTTGTGGAGAAGTAGGTATCAGTAATGATCAGGTAGTGATGTATGGTTTGCTGAGCCCAGCCACGTTTGAGGCGTAAACTCTGTTGCTGTGAAGACTCACTCAGTGAGGGTGACAACGTACAAACCACGGTGAGCTTGCATTTAAGCACGGAATGAATGGGTTTACAGATTGATAGGCAGCTGAAGCGGTGGTAAAGTTCAACTCAGAAAATCCATCTCCATCGCACGGTTCCAATATTCTGACCTGCTGCCTTCCATTAGACACCAGGGGATGTGTGTTCCTCCCTGTGGATGGACTGCGAAGGGGAGAGGGTGCCTCGCCCCCATGCCAAGACCCTCAGCAAGCTTACCTGTTACACATCCCCCATTTCCGCTTGCACAGTGGTGGTCAGAGACCTACCACAGGTGCTTGGACCAGCTTCTTAAGGGCCCGCGTGGGCTTTGGGGGGAGGGGGCGGCACATGACAAGGAAGCAGTGGGGTGCCCCAGCAACCCGGTGAGCCGCATCAACCCTCATGTTCAACGGGTGACAACGTTGGCAGCCAAGTGGCCCTGCCATCCTGCGTGCTTATTCCCTGCCAACAGTGCCCTTCTCATTGCAGACCCCAGGCATTCTAGCTGCTAGCAGTATGCTTCCCCCAGCTGAAATCCTAAAATTTTTTAAGAGTGCATGTGGGAACTGTACATGTAGAGAGAAAATGCAATTTCTTTGTTTTTCTTTTCTTTTTTTTTTTTTTTGCGGTACGCGGGCCTCTCGCTGTTGTGGCCTCTCCCGTTGCGGAGCACATGCTCCGGACGCGCAGGCTCAGCGGCCATGGCTCACAGGCCCAGCCGCTCCGCGGCATGTGGGATCTTCCCGGACCAGGGCACGAACCCACGTCCCCTGCATCGGCAGGCGGACTCTCAACCACTGCGCCACCAGGGAAGCCCTGTTTTTCTTTTTTAAATTTTTATTGGAGTAGAGTTGATTTACGATGGTGTGTTAGTTTCAGGTGCACAGCGAAGTGAATCAGCTATACATATACATGTATCCACTCTTTTCAGATTCTTTTCCCATGGAGGCTATTACAGAGTATTGAGTAGAGTTCCCTGCGCTATACAGCAGGTTCTTATTAGTTATCTATCTTATATATAGTAGTGTGTGCAATTTCTAGTACATCATTTGCCAGGTGTCTGCCTTTTAAAAAATAAAGTGTATTTATGTTCATTTCTAGTTTTTTGTTTGTCATAATGCAGTTAATTATTTAGAATCTTAGGATAAAATGGTCTTAAACTCAGAAAGGAGTCCAGGAAATTTTGACAGAATTACTTGGTGAATATTAAATGACTATATTGAATAACATTATGCATTTGAATTTATTGTATGTATATAATTGCCTCTTCCTAACAGGGAAAAATTGAGGAAGCAGTGCATGCGTTTGAAGAACTGGTTCAGAAGTACCCTCAGAGTCCAGGAGCGCGATATGGGAAAGCAAAGGTATGCTGAAACCTTGCTACTTAGGACACTGTTTTGATGTCCTTATGCTCTGTATAATTGGATTTTCAAACCCAGTATTTGCATTTTATTTTTCCTTTCTAACTTGTATAGAGAATCAATTTCTCATGCATATACATAAATTCAAGCAAGAAATACAGTTTTAAATAAGACAATTAATTGCTATTTTGTATCATGAATTTAGTAACATTTTTTGCTCCCCCTCCATCTGGCTTCTCTCCGGTTTTGAAAAGAAAATGAAGAACAACACTTCAGTCACTGATTTCCCATCACCCTCATTTTGTTCCATTTAGACCCACCACCTAGTTTTTACTTCAGGCTCCTTAGAGGTTTAAGAACCTCATTTTATCACTAGAGGTTGCAAAGTGTGCTTAGAAAAGACTTTTAAAATATAAAGTGGGATGGACTTTGTTCTCTGTGTAGTGTCTGTCAGCTGACTCATTTCTTACCCCTTACCTTCTCCCCAGCGCCTTCCCCACCTTCTCCTTTCTTTCTTTTTTTTTTTTTTAATTAATTAATTAATTTACTTTTGGCTGCATTGGGTGTTCGTTGGGTTGCGCGGGCTTCTCATTGCAGTGGCTTCTCTTGTTGTGGAGCACGGGCTCTAGGCTCGAGGGCTTTAGTAGTAGTGGCTCTCGGGCTCTAGAGCGCAGGCTCAGTAGTTGTGGTGCATGGGCTTAGTTGCTCCGTGGCATGTGGGATCTTCCCGGACCAGGGCTCGAACCTGTGTCCCCCGCATTGGCAGGCGGATTCTCAACCACTACCTTCTCCTTTCTTATTGGACTTTCTCCATCTTCCAGCTCCTCAATTCATGAAGCTTTTCCACGTCCCTCTGTAGCTGGGAAACCCTCTGTGGGCCACATTCTGGTTTAGGTCCTGGGATTTATCATGAAGAACACTCTCGAGGTCTGTGTCCTTGTGGAGTTTATATTCCAATGGAAGATATTTTAAAAGTTTCTTACTCAAGCTTTTTGTAGTGAAAGGCCGCTCTGCGGTAGGCCTATTGTAGGCGTCGCAGGCACAGCCATCAGCAAAGCACATGGTGTTTTCATTGTAATGGAGAAGACAGTGCATGAGACATAGAAGAAAGTCTCTTGCTTGCTACTGGATGCTTTGTCAGGAGACAAAAATAAAGAAGAGCACAGCCATAGGCTGTGTGAGGGGGGTGAAATTTTGGATAGGGTGGAAGGAAAATATCTCACCGAGGAGGTGATGTTTGAGCAAACCCCTGAAAGTCTTTATAAATAAATATCTATTTAAAGAATATTAGAAGGGTTAAAAACAAATGTATGAGAACATCTTACATGATAATACCTGCTCTAGAGAAAAGAAGGTCATGGAATAAAGAACATGTTATTATGATATTTTGTTTGTAGGTGGTGTGATTGAGAGTGACACAGCATCACTTACGATAATAAGGTGATCAGCAAAGGCCTCCCTAGGGAGGTGACAAGTGGCTGAAACATGTCAAGGTCAAGGAAGGAGCTGTCCAGGCAGAGGGAAGAAGGGGGGCAAAGGCCGTGATGCAGGGAATCAGCCTTGGCTTGACTGGAAGGACAGGAGCAGGGGCGTGCTGAGGGAGGTGACACGGGCAGGCGGGACCAGGGCCCCTCAGGTTGTATTCTCTGTGTACTGGGGGCCCTTGGAGGTTTTGTGCGTGGGTGTGCCCGTCTGGTTCTTTTTTTGTTTGTTTTTGTTTTTTGCGGTACGTGGGCCTCTCACTGTTGTGGCCTCTCCCGTTGCGGAGCACAGGCTCCGGACGCGCAGGCTCAGCGGCCACGGCTCACGGGCCCAGCCGCTCCGCGGCATGTGGGATCTTCTGGGACCGGGGCACGAACCCGTGTCCCCTGCATCGGCAGGCGGACTCTCAACCACTGCGCCACCAGGGGAACCCTGGTTGTTTTTTTTAATAACGATCACTTTGGTTGCTTGGTGGAGAATGGATCCTGGTGGCACAAGTAGAAGCCAGAAGAATAGGAGACCATTGCAGGTGCCCTCGGGAAGCGCTGGCTCAGACTGTGGTCGTGGCCATGGAGACGGAGCAGTGGACAAGGGCAGAGCTGAGAGGTCTTGATGATGGATTAGATGTAAGGGTCAGAGAGAAGACTGGAGGGTGACTTCAGATTTTCCGCTGGGATTTTTGCTGGGTTCCAGACCAAGGATGGAAACCAGGCCCCCTGCAGTGGAAGTGCGGAGTCCTAACCACTGGACTGCCAGGGAATTCCCAACTTCAGGGTTTTTGGTTAAGCCATCTAAGGAAAGGATAGTGCCAGGTGGAGGAACAGGTTTGGGGCGGTACAAAATCAAGCATTCGCATTTGGTCCTGTGAAGTTTGTGATGCCTGTTAGAGACGCAAGTGCACGTGTCAAATAGACGGTCGGAGATATGTAGTCTGGAACTCTGGGTAAAAGCCAGGGCTGATGTACAAATGTCAGGCAGTAAAGCTCCTCCAGCCCTGCCTGGGGGGATGAGACTGTCAGCCCTGCTGGGAAATGGCAGATGCAGAGCTGCAGAAATTTTGCAGACCCAGGAGAAGCTGACAACAGCCCTTTGGAGGGGGCAATGCTGTCACTTGTGGGTGACACTCACACGGAAACTAACGCATCTGGAGATAAAACGAGTGTGCTTTGCTCTGAACTAAAGGTGGCAACCACTCGAAATCCAGATGCTCAAATTCTTCCTATCGCCCCCTTAAAAACTTATTAATTAAATTTGTATTAATTCAGTTTTAATAAATTAAATTTGTGAAAATTTAATGCAGAGAAGTTCCTTTTATCCATGGTGCAATACAGACTAGGTTTAGCAGACAGCAGCTGTATCATTTCTATAAATTAATTTGGTCAGTAATCCTCCAAAATTGCTAAATTGTATTGCTATTAAGCAAGAGAGAATATATTTATTACCAAAAGATGGTGCCTATTCAAATAAGTGATGTGCTTTGCCACTAGTCCCAGCAGTCATTTGATTATGGAAAAGCATATTAACTCGAAAGAATAATGATTGGGCCAAATGCTCATCATGGCAAAAATGGTTCATGCTTTAGAATTTTTCTTTGTATGTGATGTTAATTGCAGGTACCAAAGTCTAAATAAATGCATTACTTTTTACACGCGGCACTTGCTATATTTATACCCTTATTTACGGTCAGAATTTGAGGTTTATGCCTCAGCAATATTTTTTATCTCTAAACTATTATGCTACAAGGTGTTATCAATATTAATGCAAAATTTAAGCATGGTAAATTAAATTCTAATAGAATAATTTAAAAGAAAGCTTAAATTTGTAGGAGTTTTAAAAATAAAAGTTCAACAGAAGACGGATTTTGTAAGGAGGAGTACGTGATGACTTTTTCGTTCTTTGTTAGCAGATTAAACAATTACTTTGGAACATCCCAACAAATTTTTCAAATTCAGCAACATTAAGTTAAATAGAAACTACAGTATCTGTCATTTCTAAAGTAGCACTGGGGCTTCCCTGGTGGCGCAGTGGTTGAGAATCTGTCTGCCAGTGCAGGGCACACGGGTCGGAGCCCTGGTCCGGGAAGATCCCACAAGCCATGGAGCAGCTAGGTCTGTGTGCAGCAACTACTGAGCCTGCACTCTAGAGCCCGTGAGCCACAACTACTGAAGCCCGCATGCCCTAGAGCCCATGCTCCGCAACAAGAGAAGCCACCGCAATGAGAAGCCCGCGCACCGCAACGAAGAGTAGCCCCCGCTCGCAGCAAGCAGAGAAAGCCCGCGCGCAGCAACAAAGACCCAACGCAGCCAATAAATAATAAAATACATGAAAAAAAAAGTAGAACTGATAGTGTCTTATTCTTTGGATTACTGTGAAAACCAATTTTGACCAAGTTCCTTGAACATCAGACACAAAATTATGAGCTCAATTCACTTTATTATCTTACACAAACCATTAGTGCCTCTCAGGCAGAAAATGCCACATCTCAGGCATCTTCAGGCATCTTCCTGCTACAAATAGGAAGGTTGGATGGGGAATTCATTTGAATCAACAAACGTCTTTCTGATGTTAACGTCCTGTAGCAAATGCTCAGTTTCAGGGCAAATCCTTTATCTACAGATGCTAAACTAATCAATATCAATCAATTTTGATACTCAAAGCAAAGCCTATCAGTTTTGTTTAAGAGACTTTGAAGAATTATGTACTATTTTAACACTCATGTTAAAATTCCATTTCCAGAAGTTCTAAAATGTTTATACTTCATTAAAATGAAGAACCTTGAGGATGGAGGAGGGAAAGGAACAAGGCATGTAGTTGTATCATCTGTCTCTCATTTCAGATTGAGTGTAGTTAAGATATTTATTCCCCTCTATATAGAGAATGATGTCTCGGTTGACATTTGCCCTTGAACTAACCTTGAAGAGACCCTCCAGTTCCGGGATCTGTTTGGTAGCGTGAAGAGGCTACCAAATGAAGAAGGTGAACAAGGTGGTCTAAGAAGGGCTCTCTTAGCTCTAGGACTCTGGCATTCTGTGATGTCATCTATGAACAACCATGTTTGGGGGAGTTAACTCACCATAGCCAAACTCACAAGAATGCTTAAACAGAAAAGCCAGCGTATGAATGTATAGAAGGCCATGCAGTCAGGATGACCAATACAGGATATTGACATTGGACTTTCTCTCCTGGTAGATAAGTCTACTCTGGAGACCATTTGCAGATATGAACAGATTGTTGTATATTCTGAAGCTTTTTATTTTCCCGTCAAGCACAGGTGAATTGCCCTTTTCTAATCTAGAGATTTTCATCCTGTCAGTTTTCCTTTATCATAAATCTGTCCACTGTCTGTCACCACTGATTCAATTCCAGCCCTTATCATCTTGGGAAACTTACCCTTATCAGTACATATTAACAGGTTCTTTCTTTGATGTGGTATTTTATGAAAAGCTTCCCACAGGTATCTTACTTTATCAATTTGTGCTGATTCTTGCTAGTTTTTCATTTTGGGGTGGAGGAGGGATGTATCATTTCCTTACTGTGTCCTCAAGCTGTGGAGTTAGACTTTGTTTGGTTTCTGCAGGCATCTACATACTGCCTACAGCACACACTTTGTTTTAACAAGGTAAACATGTTAAATAGGATATTCTGAGAAAAAATTACACATGCTACTTTTAGCATCTATATCGTTTTTTTCTCAAATGGTATGCTTCAAATTGTAGTCTACTAAATCTGATGAGATTTTTTTTTTTTGTAAGGTTCTTTTTTTTTTTTTTGCTGTACGCGGGCCTCTCACTGCTGTGGCCTCTCCCGTTGTGGAGCACAGGCTCTGGACGCGCAGGCTCAGCGTCCATGGCTCACGGGCCCAGCCGTTCCGCGGCATGTGGGATCCTCCCGGACTGGGGCATGAACCCGTGTCCCCTGCATCGGCAGGCGGACTCTCAACCACCGCGCCACCAGGGAAGCCCCCTCTGATGAGATTTTGATGACCATTTTACAGTCCGCCCCTCTCTTCCTACCTCTAATGTTTCAGTCCCTGTTCTCGTGGATGTTAGCATGGATGAACTGCTCTGGTCCCTTTCCCATGCCCTCTCACCTGCTGAAGGACATCATTCTAATTTTTGTGTCCCCTGCATCATCAGATTTCCGCCCTCTACGGGGTCTTTTGCATCAGCTTAGAAACATGGTGTAATATTTCCCATTGTTAAAAAACACTCCCTTGTCTCCACATTACCCTCCAATTATTGGCCCATTTTTCTGCTCCCCTTTACACCGAAACTCCTTGAAAGAGGTGTGTTCACCTCCTTCCCTCCTGTTTTCTCTTGAGCCTCTCAGCTGTGGGTCCCCAGCAGCCCCATGGAAATGCTCTTGCTGGGACCCTCAGAGGCATCACATTGTCCCCAATCCAGAGTGATCTAGTTTCAGTTCTCATCTTGTTCAACCTGACAGCCACTTCTGATACAATTGATCACTCCCTCTCGATACCTTTTGTCACTTGGCCTCCAGAATACCACATTTTAAATTGTTATTTTCTTCTCTCTTGCTTCCGTCCTTTTTGCTGGTCCTATCCTGGTCCTTTCTGACCTCTGATGACCTTGAAATCTTGCAGCACTTTAGAGTTCTGTTCTTGGACCTCTTCTTTGCTCTGTCTACACTCACAGCTGCATCTAGCTTCTTAGCTCTAAGTACCCTCTCTATCCTCGATGATTCCCCAGAGTTTCTCTCACTCTGACCTCTCTCCTGAACCCCAGACACATGTAGGCACCTTTCTATCCATATCTCCACTTGGGTACCTAATAGACATTGAAGCTTAAATTTGTCCAAAACTGAACTCCTGATCCCATATTCCTACAAACCTGCTTCTTTCTGCTCTAGCTTCCCATTCTCAGGAATGACAGTTCCAACTGGTCACTGCTCAAGCCAAAAACGTTGAATTCATCCTTGACTTCTCTCTCCCTTTCTCTTATACTCTACATTCAGACCATCTGCAAGTCTGTTGGCTTTGACTTTCAAAATGTACCTGTAATCCGACCACCTCTTACCACCTCATTACTGCTACCCTAGTCCAAGTTGCCATCACCCGTTGTCTTGATTCCTGCCAGAATGTCCTAACTGGGATCTCCACTCTTCCCTTTACCCACCTCTGTCTGTTCTTCACATCACTGCCAGTGTCCCTTCGACTCATACAGGAGACCACGTCAAAAACCATCAGTGTCTTCCCTTCTCAGGTAGAGTTAGTGTAGTAAGATTGGCAGTGGCTTGCTAGGCTCTTCATTACCCGACGCCCCACCCCCCATCAGTCTCCTCCTAGCTCCCCTTCAACGTACCAGCCTTTCCTCTATTCCTCACTTCTGCCTCAGGGCCCTTGCTCTTGCTGTCCTCTCTGCCTGGAATGTTCTTCTCCCAGGTATTTTCGTGCCTCACTACTTTCATGTCATCTCTGATCATCCCGATTCAACTAGCATCCTTCCTGCCACCCCACTCTCAGTACACAGAAGCCTACATTATTTTTATCCACAGCACTTACGGCCACAAGACACATGATACTTTTATTTGTATCTTGACTTTCCCTTCTAGAACGAAGCAGAATGAGAAAAGGGCTTTGTCTGTTTTGTTCAATTTGTCTGCCACCTGTCTAGAACAGAATATAGTTGTTGAAGGAATGAATGAACACAGGAATAACCTAGTGAAAGAACAGGAACTGTGGACTGGAGTTCTGTCTATTAATGATGTATAACAGGATATAAATTCCATCAGCCCTCACATATATTAGTCTTGCTTTTATGATAGCCTTTCTCATCTGTAGCTTAGTAGCTAATTTTTCTTCATATTATTAAAATAACATGCTATGTTGCTTTCCTTTATTTTTTTTAATCCTTGACAAAAAGAAAATTTGAATTTGTCTTGAATTACTTTTAAAGCATGTCCCAAAGTCAACTTTTCATAACTATTTTGAGCAACTGCAAATACAGCTTGTCCTGGGACATTTCTCCCTCCCTCTAGTGTGAAGATGATTTGGCTGAGAAAAGGAGGAGCAATGAGGTTCTGCGCAGGGCCATCCAAACCTACCAAGAGGTGGCCAGCCTGCCTGACGTCCCCGCAGACCTGGTGAAGCTGAGCTTGAGGCGGCGGTCAGACAGACAGCAATTTCTAGGTGAAATGGAGTAAGAATCAGTTCAGTGGCAATCAATGGCGTGCTTTTATCTGGAAAGACCTGCAGGCTGTGTATACTTTTAGAAGAGTTTAGTTACATGGAAGGAAACCTGAGTTTTATAACTAATTTCAGGCAACTTCTCTGATTGTGTCAGACTGAAAGAGTAATCCTTCTTAATTACAAAGATGCACATGGTACTTTGCCACTTACCCATCCCCCCCACACACACTTTAAGGAGGAGGCAAATGGAATTCTGAGAGGTTGGATACATTGCCTAAGGGATCATAGCTAATAAATTAAAAGGTCTGCAGTCAAAAACTTCCTATCATGACAAATTCTTCTTTTCTCTCTTAACGATAACCGACTGATTCATGGTGGCTGAAATCATCGGTGCAACAGTTTTTATGGAGGAATGTTAGGAGTTCTAAGCACTCTAAAAATTTTACCTGTAAGTTTTGACTCTATACTAAAGAAAATGATAGAAAAAAAATTTTTAATCACTAAGTAAATTTGCAAATGCTTTGAAAAGAGCAGCATAAATCATCCTTTCTAACTGACCCAGGATCCCAGTGCCAAAGGCAAGTACCCTAACTTCATTATAACCAGGCCAGTGATTGGTTCTCTCTCACCTAAAATGCCATCGATAAGCCAGGAGGGAAGAATCTAAGCTATGTGTAACCCCTAAGGTGGGTTCTCTGCTGGCTGGATAAGTTATGTAGACAAATTATCTCGATTACACTAGGAAATGCTCATAAAAGTAATATTCAAAGTCAACTGAACTTTATATCAAGGATAAGAATTAAAGGTAGTTGTGTTGCTTTGGTAGATGAGTAAAATCTGTGACAGGAGTAGAACCTAAGTGATGATTGGAAACTAGAAGAAATGGTCTTATTCTAGAAGAATGGACTTATATTCATAAGGGCCAGTCCTGGGGAAGGAAAACATACAGCACACATACAGGATGGAAAAGGCAAGGCTGGGGCTGCATGGAGGCGCTCGCCGTGGGCGCAAAATCAGTGTCACTGAGTTGTCCTCTCTCCTAGGGCTCTGACATGGCTTGCTTAGCACTGCGGATTTTTTACAGTAATTTAAATTTTTTTTTAAATGTATAAAATATGCATCTTGATGACTGAATTTTTGGTGCCCTCTTCAACTTTGCCTCTCTTGCCTCACCCTATTCCTGGCCCAGAGGAAAGACAGCCCACCAGTAGATTTAACCTTCTTTGGAAACAGTCCTTCGGTATTTGAATATAGTCTTTCCTCCGAATGAGAATGAGGCAAGTTCACTAGAGGAGGGACTCGTGTGCAGACTAGGTGGTGAAGTCCCTTGCGATTCAAAGTGGGGGAGGATTTGGAGATTGGACGCCAGTCCCCACACTCCCCTCTTCCTGGTTGGCAAAGTCAGTATTCATTGCAGTGGTGTAGGAAGGCTTCCTGGAGGAGGTGGCGTTTAGCTGACCTTTGAAGTTGGGCTACCATTTGAGAGGGCAGTCTTCTCAGGAGAGGAGAACTTTCAAAACAAAGTCATGGAAGCAGATGCAAACTATTACATATAGGATGGATAAACAACAATGTCCTACTGTATAGCACAGGCAGCTATATTCAGTATCCTGTGATAAACCATAATGGAAAGAATATTAAAAAAAAAAAAAGTGGAAGGGGCGGGGAGGACATGGCAGCAGGACAGACTCTCACCTGGGCCTTTGTCCTTTGTTGTTTATCTATTTTATAGAGAGTGGTGTGTATATGTTAACCCCAAACTCCTAGTTTATCTCCTGCCCCTTCCCCTTTGGTAACCATAAATTTGTGGTTCAACAGGGGAAGTTTAAAAGCATCAGAAAAGTGAGCCCAAGTGGGGCAGGTGGGGGAGGAGGGGTACACCATCCCAGACTGGTGAGGAACAGGGAGCGGCCCGTGGGGTGAGTTGGTGGTGTTTTATGCCGAACAGTTTTTCTATTACTGGGGCGTCCAAATGCATTCGCTTATTGATGGTCCTACCATGTCTTGTCAACAAAACCCTTTAGGTAATTAAGTTTGTCACGTGGACTCTCATTTTGCACATTCTCCCTTATACAATTTGTCTTTCCAGCTGTGGTGAGGAGTGATGACAGTTGGCTCCTGAAATCTTCAACGTGCATCCAACAGCCTTAAAAACGACTTGAAGCTGGGTTTTCATGACTCGTGTGTGCATAGGCCCCTGTCGTCCACCAGAGGGTCCCCTAATACTGGATGATGTCTCCTTTGCTCCAGGACTAGGTCATTACTGAGAGAAGAGGACAGCACAGTACTCTTATTTGCCTGTCCTATAGTCATAATTTTAATTATAATAAATCAAAAATATCCCAGTAAACATTTTTCAATAAGGAACTGGTAACTAAAACTTTCTTAAGAGGGAATTTGACATGAAAGGGGAAATGTTGACAAATTTAGAAAATAGGAGTGTCTTTAAAGGATTTATAATCAGCATTATATTCAGTATCTATTTAGGGGAGTGACTGATGCCTCTGCAGCTGCAGGATGAAATTCTAATAGGTACTTAGCCATCAGTATATAGAATCAGATTTAAGCTGGTCCTCAGGCTCTGTTGAGTAGTCTCTTATGATTTGTAGTCTCAATACAGAGGTGTACAGAATCTGCTTTTATTTCTTTTTTTTCTTTCCACCAATCAGGTCACATGAGGGGTTCCCTGCTCACTCTGCAGAAATTAGTTCAACTATTTCCTGATGATACTTCCTTAAAGAATGACCTTGGAGTGGGGTACCTCTTGATAGGAGATAATGATAGTGCCAAGAAGGTTTATGAAGAGGTAAGCAAGCAGCAATTGCTACTAACAATTAATCAAATTATTTTGAACATGAAGTTCTTATGTTATTTGTAAATTGCATTTAATACACCTAATCACTCAATCTCTTTAAGTTAAATCAAATTTGTCTCATTATAGTTGACATATCCTAAATTTTTTTATCTCCTTTTTTTTCCACTTCATCAGAAGATTTTAAATTTTAGTTAACACTTGGTACATCAAAACCTTCAACCTATAATTGTGATTTTTTTTTTTTTTTTTTTTGCGGTACACGGGCCTCTCACTGTTGTGGCCTCTCCCGTTGCGGAGCAGAGGCTCCGGACGCGCAGGCTCAGCGGCCACGGCTCACGAGCCCAGCCGCTCCACGGCATGTGGGATCTTCCCAAACCGGGGCACGAACCCGTGTCCCCTGTATCGGCAGGCGGACTCTCAACCACTGCGCCACCAGGGAAGCCCACTTGTGATCTTTTTAAAACTTATATATTGATATTTATCAGTCCACAAGCAGCCTTTCTAAAAGTGTTCTTTATGATAGGAAAAGGAACTGAAAAACTTATGAGCTTAAACTCATGAACTTAAAAACACATAATCTTGTACGTTTTTTACTGAAAGACCAAACTAGAGAGAGACTACAGAACGCAAGCCTTTTGAGCACATGGAATAAATGACGCACCTTTCAGAGGGCACTGACTGCCTGATCTTCTAGCAAGGATACCTTTAAAAGGATGTCTGCCATATAGTGGATGCTCTAATGAATAACTGCTAAGTCACAAGTAACTATGTAATCTAGAGAACTATGACTCCTTCAAGCAATGAGGGGCGTCGTTTGGTACAAGTTAAACAGGATACCAAATGACTTTGAAGCTGGACCAAGTTAATGCCTCTGTAAAAGAAAGATGAACACGTTTACTCGTTATTCTTTACTTTAGGCCGCGGGATCAGTGGTTTTCAGGCTGGTGCACTTTGCATCAAAATGCAGATGTCCCTACTCGGTAGAGACGATATGAGTCCTTCTGTTTTTAAAATGCTGTCAGGTATAGTGATTTCATACTCAGTCTCGAGACTGGGTCCACCCACAAAGTGGTGCTTTCCTCCTTTTATTGCCGTTGGTCCCATAATTGGGAATCACTGGATTTGAGTGAAATCTGAGTGAAATCGAACCCCTTTGGGTTTTGCATAGAGGAGGGATAAAATCTGACTTAGGATTTAGTGTGTCCTTTCAGGACCGACGTGGAGAATGGGTTACAGGAGAGTGGGGCTGGGGTTCAGAGGATCGGCAGTTAGGAGGCTCCTGTAAGAAGGTAGCAGAGAGATGATAGACTTGGACCAGGGTGGCAGTGGTGGAGGAGGTGACAAGGAGTTTGATTCTGAATATATTGTGCAGGTATCATTGGCTGGATTTGCTAGTGGATGAGGTACAGGCGCAGATGCAAGATGGAAAACACTAAAATATTGGCAGGGTGCACTGTGGACTCACCAAGAGTATGGGGTCCCTGCCCAGCACACTTACTCCTTCTGTGTAAAAGATCCCATGACTCCCTTTTCCTGCTCAGGCTCAAGGATGAAGAGAAGCTGTAGGATAGTCATCTTTTCTCTACATGCGTTCAGCTCAAACCTTCTTCACCCTTCACTCTTGGTCTAAAGCAGCTTCACAAGTTGAATGTTGTTTTGGTTTCTCACTGCTAATATTTACTTTAGAGGCATTTTGCATAATTTATCTTTAATCATAGTAAATGCATACGATAATAAACCATGATCTGATTGATATTAAATATTTACCTGGCTTTTATCACAGAATATTGGATTTGGTCACCACTTTATCCTCAGTCCTTAAAATAGTCTGGGTGTTCACGAAATTTATGATGGATCGTGATATATTTTCAATGCAAATCTAAATTTTCTCATAATTAAGGCAATGTATAAAGCATGTACATAAAGAAATGTATAATAACCATTTGGAGTTGACTTCAAGTAAAGCTAATTTAAAGCAGTTTTTTTTTTTTTTTTTCTGGTGGTACGCGGGCCTCTCACTGTTGAGGCCTCTCCCGGTGTGGAGCACAGGCTCCAGATGCGCAGGCTCAGCGGCCATGCTCACGGGCCCAGCCGCTCCGCGGCATGTGGGATCTTCCCGGACCGGGGCACGAACCCGTGTCCCCTGCACCGTCAGGCAGACTCCCAACCACTGCGCCACCAGGGAAGCCCCCTAAAGCAGTTTTTCCTGATCACTACAAAAATACTGAAGTCATGAAATTGACAGAGGTTTTGCTGATTTGCATTGTTAAAGCGATGTTTAACGGTCATTGCCTTTTCATTCATTTCTTCATTCTTGGAGAACATTTTGAGTTGAGGGGAATTGGGGCCATTTAAGCCTAAGGTATTGCAATGAGACAAAACACTATAGCATTTTAAGCTATAACATCATAATCCAGTCCAAGTACTGTACAGCAAAGCTAACTAAAATTTGTTTTGATGGTCATTTGTAGAATTTATAGTCCATCACAATAGCTTTTTGTTTTCTTTGAGTTTAGGTTCTGAATGTGACGCCTGATGACGGTTTTGCTAAAGTGCATTATGGCTTTATTCTGAAGGCACAGAACAAGATCGCTGAGAGCATCCCCTATCTAAAGGTAACTTCCTCCATTGTCCTCTTCTGATCCCTTTGAGTCAATTGGACACCCTTGATTATGTATTGTAGATTGATTGGCATGCACTGCTGACTCTTGTCAATGCTGAAATGTACACCCTTGGATCATGACATTCACAGACAGTGTGGACCTTCAGCATAGTCAAGAGTATCAGAGGTAGAAGTACCAACTATGTGAGCAGAGACTATTTGGAAAAACTTTTATGAAGAAATTCCTAAAACTGCAGTTGTTGTTAGTTGGTAAAATATTTTAAAATATGGACAATGTGTTAACTGTTACTTTTACAATTTAATTATACATTGAGATGACTTTGAACAGGGCTCATGGAAACCTTTACAAAGCAAGGTAACAAATGCAGACTGAATAGATCAAATCCCCAAGAGCCTGATAGCCTTAAAGACTCAGATTAAAATATGCTATCATTTTTTTCTCACATAAAAATTGAAGTTCACCAGAATCACATTTCGTCTGGCTCAGGGGTCTCCAACAGAACTTACTGCCACAAAGGAAATGGTCTTTATTTGTATCCTCTAATATGGTAGCCACTAGCCACACGTGACTGTTGAGCATCTAAAATGTGGCTGGTGTGACTGAGGAGCTGAATTTTTTATTTTAATTGTAATTTAAATAGTAACACTAGCTACTAGCTACCATATCAGCCAGGTAGCTGATTGACTACTTGTGAACTTTAAGTAGTACTTTTGTGATCCACCTTTGTGATCTCTTTCTTTCACATGACTTTGATCCGAGATCCCAGATAGCGACCCACTGATTGCAAGTAGCTTGCATGTTCTATTTGGCCAGCATAATTCTCTTAAAAACAATTTTAATTGCTTGCCTTAGTTGAAAATCTGAACATTTTATATAATCATGCAGATTTCTGGTGTCTCTGGAAAGTTCACATGTGGCCCACATCTCAGCACAGGAGCTGAGCAATGGTGTCCCCTTGAGGTGGGCATGCACCCCTCAGTCGGTCTTGGCTGTCACTGGGCCTCTGCAACCTGCCTGTTCCCTACCATAACCCTGTGGGCATGTGGGTTTTTCTGATTTAAAGTGTTCCCCTTAGATTTCCTTTCATATAATAAGGACCTAACAGTACTCTCCTGGCTCAGAGGTGAGGAAGTGGAGGGCAGGGTTGGTTAGTTAATGAGCAAAGGGGTGTTTATTTGAGTGTCAGTCAGTCAGGAGCCGAGATCACAGCTCTCTTCTCATGAGTGATGCTTCTGTTCCGTGCTATTTTCCAACATTATGCAAATAAAACTTCTTCTGAGTAAAAGATAACGGGCTCCTTGTGAAGAGGCCTCAAAGATGCAGTTTTTTAGACATTTAAATATGTTGTATCTTCATCCTTCTTTTACTTTTCTAAATTCATTCTCTTGCTTTAATATTTTCTCTCTTTCTGATTTTTACATAAATTTAAATTTCAGTTCTTTTGTGGACAGTGGGGATGGAAATCAGCTGAGTGTTTTAGGATAGGAGGTGTTTAATAAAATTAAAGATTCCAACTGGCTTTAATCTTGTTGTATGTTCTGTCAAAGATTTCATTGAAAAGTGAGGACACATTTGTTTTGAGTGGAAAAAAAATATTATTTGCAGTTGGGTCTCTATCATTTCAAACATCTATGAGCAACTAACCATTTTGGTTCAGGGATAAAAAAGCCTCTAGATGACATATGGTCAGATTTGGAGAGCAAAATAAGTGTGATAGAAACTTGGACAAAGAAATTCTTTGAGATATTAAAATACGATTGCTCCTGCGGACACAGTTCACAAAGTGTCATACTGATTTTGTGGGGTATTCCACTGTTAATTGATGATGAATATATTGTTTAGTTGAACTTTATTACCTCCTTTTGGCTTTGCATTGTAAATGTTGACCAGTAACCTAATTGCCAAACTTTAATATTGAGGTGATTTTCTGATTCTTAGAAAACATTAAGTAAATCAATGAATTAAATCTGGTATTTAATTCTTTCATAAATACTGACACTGTCCTTTCTACAGGAAGGAATAGAATCTGGGGATCCTGGCACTGATGATGGGCGATTTTATTTCCACCTGGGGGATGCCATGCAGAGAGTTGGAAACAAAGAGGTAATGCATTCGTGAACTTTTTGTTCTCTTTAACAGAAGATAGAGGAGGGGGAAAGTATTTCTATGAGAGAGTTACAATTGAAAAAAATGTGTTAAGCATAAACTTTTGAAGGTGGTGACTTAAACTTTTTGTAACAACCTGACAATTCTTACTAAATCCTATAAAGAATTTTTGGGATTTGACTTTTATCATTTCTTTCAAGAAAGTATCTGAATAATCATGAGTAGCCTGTAAATTAGTGTGCCTGTGTGTATGTCTGTGTGTGTGTCTATAGAGATAGATATTGCCTTGAAAAAGTATTTTTAAAATTATGAAATGAAGAGATGTGTTTGAAATATTGAAAATATTTTTGAGATAATTTTACAGTTTGCCTAGATTTATTTTTATTTTATTTTGGAATTTAAAAAGTAGTTATTTTTAGAATGAAGTCTTTATTCAACTGATTCCTAAGCACACTGAACCCAGTAGTTAATTGTGTAATTTACCTTCCAAAATATTTAATACCAAGTTGAAGATGAATACCTATAGCTATAATAATGACTGCTATTGACACAGAAAATATAGTAGCTAAAGCAAATCACATGTTTTCTTTGTGATTATTTCTTTTTTTCTGAGTACAGTGTCAGCTTCTTTAAACATAACATTTGGTCATTAATCATGACATCATACAATGTAAATTCCCAAACTCTCACCATCCACTGTAGTTCACACAACATTGCTGGGCTGTCCTTCACCATCGCATGGCTCTAGGCTGGGCTGTCCTTAGAGTCGGGGATCAAAGGCTGTAGTGAGTCCTTGGCTTTTTGTAACCATGCATTCCATATATGTAATAAAGTGACATCTAAGGATAACATAGCTTCGGGTTTCTAAAATTAATAGGAACATGGGACCATTTGGACAATTGAGGGTTCATTGGAGCGCAAGGGGTTTTGTGATGGGGTAATTGCCGGCTAGTGACAGGAACCAATTTCGGGTAACAGAAATTTGGATAATTGACACTGTTTTCTTTATACATTTCTGTGTATCTATACCTTTCCCCCTCTGACCTACCAGTCAATCAACTGGAATAGAATGAGAAATGAGAGGCAAAGAGAAAGAAGGGAGAAGAAATTGCTGATTAGTACTCACTTTTGTGTTCCTTCATTCTTTTAAGATGTAAATGCCTGGTACCTCCTTTGAATGAGAGCGATAAGAAAGATTTTGCTACAGTATCTAACACTTGATAAGTGTTCATATGTGATTGCTATAAATGTAATTGTCACTAATTAATTTACCTTTTAACATCTCATGGTCCCGGACAAAGGCAGATAAAAGAAGTCTGTGATTTATTCTCACATCTTAGATGAAAACAGCCCTTACTTCAAGGGCAAAGAATTCACTACTACACATTGTTAGGCGCTTGGGATTTGAACCTATGGGATTGTTCTATCAGCTTAATTATCATTAAGACGCAAAGAACAGCACAGTTCTTGAATTTAAATGCTCACAAAGATTCATCCTTATAGAAGAAACAAGCCTATAGAAATCCCACGTTAGCATATTCTCCATATTAGATGTTGAGTCTGAGTTGACTCTCGCGCTCTGAGTTTTCATACCGGGAAGCAACCCTCCTTCATGCTCTTAAGCTCTGCTCCAGGCATGAAAAGAGAAGCAAACCCACAGCCTCTGTGCTGCAGAAGCTGACAATAAAGTAGTTTTGACTTTTCTCACGGGATCATTTCGTATGGGCAGGAAGTGGGAGAAAGACCAATCGTGATACTCTCGTAGCAATTCAGCCTCAGCTTTTCCCAGAATTTCTGTAACTCCCAAATCCACATTCGAGCTCCCATCTCCTACTCAGAGTCCACAAT
Organism: Leucopleurus acutus; assembly: GCF_964270905.1. NCBI lineage: Eukaryota > Metazoa > Chordata > Mammalia > Artiodactyla > Delphinidae > Leucopleurus > Leucopleurus acutus. The sequence continues at coordinate 8,510,476 of NC_139159.1, read as the reverse complement.
CTACCGCCTGCCTAGTTTCTCCACACGATGCTGCAGTGACAACTCACTTGTTCTCCTCTAAAGGACGTTTCCTCCTGGGTTCTGGCTCTCATTGGATGGTGTTGCCAGCTCCCAGGATCCAGACTTGAACCAGCTTAGCTCCGCCCTTTCCTGTGACAAGCCCCCTCCTCACTCCAGTCCGGCCAGGCCAGTCAGCTTCTTCGGAGGTCTGGCGTCCATCTCATCTTCCCTCTTGCTTGGTCGGTGTTCTCATTCCAGCCTTTGTTACCGTCCACCTCTGTGATGGCTGCAAGAACCTGGCTGTCATTTCCTGATTTAGTCTTACCTTCTTCCAGGCATCTTGGGCTCAAGAACCCCATGGTGCAAAATAGAAATAAAGCCCTCTTCCCAAACGATGGCATTCATGGTTCTCCCAGGCCAGTTGAACCACCTGTTCTCATCACGAATGTGTGTCCCATGTCCCACTATGCACCATGCTCCAGGCAGAACAGGCTCTGGCTGGGGTCACGTACCACGGGCCCCAAACGTGGCCTGGGCTTTTCTGAGTTAGACTCTCTTGACATACTATTTCTATGTAGTTACGTAGTGAGTGTGTGTGTGTGTGTGTGTGTGTGTGTGTGTGTGTGTAAACTATACCTGGCATTAATTTGAAGTATAGTAGACATTGATATAGACCATATTTAGCAAGGTGCCCAGCTATGCTTTCTGTCTATTTTAGTATTCCTGTAAAGAGGACATTTTCAGAGGATTCTAACAACTTGATCATGGATTTTCTAGCAACTTTTATTGTGAGGTAGTCTAGATGTTTAAAAAAAAATAAAAAGTCTGGCTGAATTCATTGGGTCTCCTATATAATTGAAGGTATCGTTGAAGATGATTTTTTTTAATTTCGAATATATCATTTCACAGTTTTGTTTCTGTAAAAGTTAAATGGCAGAGGGTATAAAACCAAGGGCCCTGTTTGATGCACTTTGAGTGTCAGAAAAGCTCTTATGGGCAGTTAAACATGCCCCCGTAAGCAAAGTCTCTTGCCCAGACATTCAGCCTGGTGAGTGTTAAGGCCAAGACTGAAATCTAAGACTTGTAACTCCTGAACTAGAGTTATAAGTTTTTCTATTATATGTATATTAATATAATATGATAATAATATAACATATTTTCCTATAAGAATTTTTCTCACTACTCTAACAATATGCCCAGTCCTTAAAATGAATTGCTGATGATTAAAAATCTAATGGACTGTAAGAGTTTCCAAAAATAATCTGTTGTAATTAATAATGTTGTTTAACACTGAAGATTATAGGGAACAAGACCCTAAATTTAAATTGGACAAAAATAACTGATATAGTCAATTTAATTTCAAAGGTAAAATGCTATATTTTTTGAAATCAATGAACCGTGAGCCGTTTTTAAAGAAATTGCTTTATGGTTACCACTTACATGTATTTCAAGGAAAACATATAAGTGATTAGTATATACATTCTTAATTTGAGATATTATTGAGGAAGATAATTAAGTAAGAAGATCCCTTGTGATAGTTTTTTTTTTTTTTAATGATACAAAGATAGAAGGAAGGAGGAATAAATTGCCAATAAATTGCCCTGGGTGATAATTCAACATATTTAGTCTTTTTAAATCTCAGATCGAGCATTTGTAAAACGGAGCTATTTGGGGTTATTGGAAAGATCAAATGAAATTACGCATGCACAAGCTAGTAGTAAGCTGAAAAGTGTTACTGAAAATAGGAGTGGTTCTGCTATCACACTTGATTTTTCTAACGAAGGAAATTTTTTGACTTATGAATTTTAAGAGACTTAAAAGTTATTATTTCTTACATCTAAAGTAAGATGGGGTTTTATGAAGGTATTCTTCTATCTTCTTACTCTGCCTGATATTAACTGCCTGTTTTCATTGATCAAAATATGTATTTGAAATCACTCTTCAAAAGTAATCATTAGATCAGAATTAAAATAATGGAGGCGATACCATTAGGCACTCTCCTAGAACCGTCTTCCCGTCTAAAGACAATGCGGTGAGCACGGTGCAGGAGGCATGTGGGGAGGGCCCCGGGAGAGGATATGGTTCGGGCGTCCTTTGAAGGGTACGTGTGGAGCTGCAGACTGCAGCCAGCTGTCCCTGAAAAGGCTAGTTAGTCTTCTTGGAGGCAAGTTGTATCATGTTACAGCTAGGCTGCAACCGCAAATGTTATCCCTTATGGCAGGAAGAAAAAATACTAGGAACACAAATTCCCTTCTAAAAAAATCTAACGTGGGCTATCACTCTATTTACTGCTAACTCAGAATAATATTTTCTTTCGGTCTGCTTCTTTAATGGAGGATTTATACTTCGTTACCTTGGGGCAGCCTTCTTCATGTGGACGTGAGAAGACTGTTCATGTTGCTGTCCGGGAATTCCCTGGTGGTGCAGTGGTTAGGACTCCCCGCTTCCACTGCAGGGGGCACGGGTTCAATCCCTGGTCAGGGAACTAAGATCCAGCATGCCACCAGGCATGGCCAAAAAACAAAACAAGGAAGTTGCTGTCCTTCTTAACATCCCAGTTCAGTAAATGCAGATATCTGTGAAGAAATGATGAAAATCATACTCCTTTCCTTTGAAAGGAAACACAGACTTTAAGAAATGAAAGCTAAAATATAAACATAGTCCCCTTTTGTGTCTTAAATGATTTATCCACTCAACAAAGTCCTAGATTCTGCTGGACACTCTGGGGAGACCAGTGAGTGCAGTGGAGTCCTGTGTTCAGAGAGCTTTCAGCCTAGGAGTGAAAAGAAAAAACACACATTTATTTAAAATAATAGGTCATAATCAGAGACCCAATCAGATAACAGTATTTTTGCCAGTGTAACAGATTTGGGCACCTGACTAGCAAGCTCTTTATTTAAAAGTCACACCTTGTTTTTAGGGACCTTAATTGTAAAATTAGTAAAACTGCTTCGTTTCGAGTTCAGTCTTTCTGAACTCTTCCAGGCATATAAGTGGTACGAGCTTGGGCACCAGAGGGGCCACTTTGCATCTGTGTGGCAGCGCTCGCTCTACAACGTTCATGGACTGAAAGCCCAGCCGTGGTGGACCCCCAAGGAAACGGGCTACACGGAATTAGTGAAGGTGAGTGTTAACTTTGTCGAGTCCTTGTCTGTCTCGTCCTCTAAATTCAAAGACGGCTTCTCATGGAAAGGAATGTCAGGGAGGAGATAGATTTTCTTTCCAGTGGCATTTGCAGAAAATACGGCAAAAAGGATCTTCATCCCATCAGCCAAAGAGTTTAGGTGAGATGGTGAAGAAAGAAATTTGTTGAAGAGCAGATCTCAAATCTTTTGGCTTTAGGACCCCTTTGCACTCTTAAAACTTACTGAGCACCCCAAGGAGTTGTGTGTGTGTGTGCTGGGGGATTACATGTATCAAGATAATTTTTAGAAATTAAAACTGAAAGGAAATTTAATCTTTTAAATGACTTCTATGAAAATAAAATAATAACTCCATTGCATGTTAACATCAATAAGTTTAAAAAATACATTTTCAAAGCAAAAAAAGTGAAGTAAGAAGATGGGAATTGTCATGTAGTTTTACAAATCTCTTTGGTGTCTGGCCTAGTGGAAGACAGGAGGGTTCTCACCACTCTTTCACCCGTAAGTCCAGAAGCGTCCTGAGTGCGGGAGCTCCTGTCCTCATGGAACTGGGGTACACAGCCTCCTGGCCTGTGGACAAGCGCACCCACCCAAAAGCACATCAGATCTTGTGGTTCAAGAGATTTATAGAGCGTAATCTGCAACACCCATGTCCATTCCCAGTGGTGGGTGGGCTGGAAGTTCCAGCCTTCTAATCACCTGGTCTTTCTGGTGACCAGCCCCATCCGGAGGCTATCTGGGGCCCCATGCTAAGTCGTTTTATTAGCATAAATTCAGGTGTGCTCAAAAGGGGTCCTTATGAATGACAAAAGTCACTCCAGTTATTCAGGAAATTTCATGGGTTTCGGGAGGTTTATACTGGGAACTGGAAACAAAGACCAGATATATGTCTTATATTATCCGAAGCCACCCTCTGGGTTTTGAGCGCAGATCCCTTCTAACAAAAGAATCCTAACAGTTAATAGATGTGGGCACATTACTAGGTCTCATTCAGTCATTAATAATAATGAGTCCAGTCCATTCTCACATTATATGAAAGTACCTCCCAGGGCAAGGCCCCTCAGGTTGGCAGGCCTCCGTTAGATCTCGTAAGTTCCAGAAGTAGGAGTGGTCTTGGCAACATATAGCTTTACCCTTTCAGACATCTGGTGTAGCTGAGCTAAGAGACAATATCTTGCCCTGAGCCTCTTCGAGGTATTAATGTAATATTGGATTTCCCTCATTACATACCCTATTTATTCATCCTCTTACCTTCAGCTGTTATTTCTCCTTTTCTTCATTTATACCCTAACTTTTCCATCCTTGGAAAGGACATTAAGTTTGGCCACTGTGCTGGTCTGGATTGCAGGCAGCTGTACTAGTATAGCAAATACCTCCTCTCAGTTCACTCCCGTTCAGGTGGGGTAGGGTTACCCAGGGGCAAAACTCGTGGGCTGTTTGTCCCACCAGGCAGCATAGCTACATTCACTCATCGGAGAGAGGTGAGAAGGGAAAGGCAAGAGTGACAAAATATTGATAATTTTGGAATCTAGGTGATGGATATATAGAGGTTTCTTATACTCTTTTCTCTACCTTTAAGTATATGTTTTACATTTTCCATAATTTTTTTGTTAAAGAACATCTTGTTCTTTAAGACCTGTAAGACTTCACTGATCAATTTGGTTTACTGGGGAAAAGAAATTTTCAATGAGGTTTCAATAAACGTATATTAAGTGAGTCTTCCTAGACCATGTTTATTCTGTATTTTATTATAAGATCAGAATACAAAAATCAATTGTATTTCTTTACACTAGCAAAAAAAAAAAAAAAAACCCCTCCCAAAATGAAATTAAGAAAACAATTCCATTTGCAGTAGCTTCAAAAAAGAATATAAGATACTGTATTAGCTTGATATACCTTCAGTAGCAAAGTATCACAAACTAATTGTCTCACAGTTCTGGAGGCTATAATTCCAAGATCAAGGTGTCAGCTGGGTTGCTTCCTTCCAGGGGCTGTAAGAGAATCTGTTCCATTCCTCTCTCCTAGCTTCTGGTGGTTTTCTGGCAACCTTTAGAGTTGTGTGACCTATAAATTTCTGCCATCATCTTCACATGGCATTGTCCCTGTTTGTGTATCTGTCTCTGAATTTTCCCTCTTTATAAAGGATACCCTTTGTAAAAGACACCAGTCATATTGGATTAGGGCCCACCCTAATGTCTTAATTTTAACTTTATTACATCTGTGAAGACCCTATCTCCAAAAAGGGTCACATCCTGAGGTACTGGGGGAGTAAGATTCAACATGTAAATTTGGGGGTCATCATCCAACTCTTAAAAGATACTTAAGAATAAATCTTACAGAGAAGTGCAAGACGTACACTGAAAACTATGAAATTGTATTGGAGGAAATTTCAAACCTCTAAAGAAATGGAAACACATTCCATGTTTATGGACCAGAAAACTTGATATTAAGATAGCAATATTTCCCAAGTTGATCTAAACTTTCAACACAATCTCTATCAGAATTCCACATGGCTTTTTTTTCTTTTATGGAAATTGACAAACGGATCCTAAAATTCGTATGAAAACACAAGGGACCACGAATAGCCAAAACAATTTTGAGAAAGAACAAAGTTAGAGAACTTAGACTTGCCAGTTTCAAAACTTACTACATACAAATTAAAGTAATCAAGACAGTGTGATAGTTCCATAAGGATAGACATATAGATCAGTGGAATAAGAATTGAAAGTACAGAAATAAACCCTTACATTTATGATTAATTGATTTTTGACAAAGGTGCCAAGACAATGCAAAGGGGAAAGAACTGTCTTTTTCACAGGTGGTCCTGGGACAATTGGATATCCAAATGCAAAAAATAAAGCTACCTCATACTATATATAAAAACAAACTCAAAATGGATATAGACCTAAATGTAAGAGATAAAACTATAAAACTAGTAGAAGAAACCATAGAAGTGTTCATAACATTATTGAGTTAGGCAATGGTTTTCTTGGCTATGACACTGAAAGTACAAGTGACAAAAGACAAAATAAATTAGATTTCATCGAAACTTAAACTTTTATGCTTCAAAGGACATGATCAATAAAGTGAAAGTAAAATCCATAGAATGAGAGGTAATATTTGCAAGTCATATATCTAACATATATATATATATATATATATATGATAAGAACTCTGAATATAATAAGAACTCTGATAACTCAATATAGAGACAGATAACTCAGTTAAAAAATGGGGAAAGATTTGAACACTTATTCAAAGAAGTTAATGAATGGCCGAGAAGCCTATGTAAAGATGATCGATGACATTTGTCATTAGGGAAATGCAAATCAAAACTACAATATGATACCATTAACCCTCACTGGGATGGCTGCAACAAGAAAGATGAACATTAACAAGTGGTAGCAAGTATGTGGAGAGACTGGAACCCTGGAACTTAGCTGGTGGGGAGGCAGAGGGGTGCAGCCACTTTGGAAAACGATTTGGCGGTTCCTCAAAATGTTAAACACAGAGTTAAGGCCCAGCAGTTCTTCTCCTAGGTGTATCCCCAAGAGAAATGCAAACATATGTTCATACAAAAATGCGTCCCTGAATGTTCTTAGTAGCATTATTCATAATAGAAAAAAAGTGGCCAATCACCCAAAGGTCCATCTAAATGATGAATGAAAGAATAAACAAAATGTAGTGTATTACACAATGGCAATAAAAAGGGAAGACGTGCCAAGGCCCATGGTACAGCATGGATGAACCACGTGTTACATGATTCTATCTGTATGAACTGTCCGGGAGGCAAATCAACAGAGAGCGGAAGGGGTGAGAGCCAAGGACTGAGGAGAGGGCCTGAGACTGAGCACCTGCTCATGAGTAAGGAGTTACTTTTTGGTGTGATGAAAATGTTCTAAAATTAGATAGTGTTGATGGCTCACAAGTCTGTGAATGCACTAAAAACCACTGAATTGTAAAAAGTTAATTGAGTGAATTTTATGGTATGTGAGTTATGTCTCAATAAATCTGTTAAAAATTGGGAAACTGTGATATGTATGTTGTGCTTCAAGTATGTTGAAAACTAAACAGGTTTCTGGGGGTTGATGAAGATCACCTAACTTAACCATCAGTGAGGCAGTACAGTGAGGCAGGTTAGAGCATCTGCTCCATAGCCACATTGCCGGGTTTTGTTGGTTTGTCTGTTTCGTTTGGTTTTTCACTGAAGTATAATTGATTTACAATATTATGTTAGTTTCAGGTATATAACATCATGATTCAGTATTTTTACAGTTTGTACTCCATTCGAAGTTATTACAAGATAATGGCTATAATTCCCTGTGCTAGCGAGTATATCCTTGTTACTTATCTGTTTTATACATAGTGGTTTGTATCTCTTAATCCCATACCCCTATCTTGCCCCTCCTCCTTCCCCTCTCCCCGCTGGTAACCACTAGTTTGTTTTCTGTATCTGTGAGTCTGTTTCTGTTTTGTTATATTCATTTGTTTGCTTTATTTTTTATATTCCACATGTAAGTGATAACATAGAGTATTTATCTTTCTCTGTCTGACTTATTTCACTATGCATAATACTCTCTAGGTCCATGCACGTTGCTGCAGATGGCAGAATTTCATTCTTTTTTATGGCTGAGTAATATTCCATTCTATATATATATATACACCACATCCTCTTTATCCATTCAGCCGTGGATGGCAATACAGTGAAGCAGTTTAGAGCATTGGCTCTGTAGCCACACTGCCTGGTTTTGAATTTTTGGCCTCATTCTTTACTCGCCATGTGACATTGAGCAACACTTCTTCATGCTTCTGTTTCATTATCTGCAAAGTGCCTGTGGCAATAGTGCTTGTTCCGTGGCTGTTTATTTAATAAGTAGGTAGGAAGTGCTCAGTAAACATTAGTTTTTGTTATCATTTATAATTTTAATTTATGTGTTACCTTGTTTTCATAGGAAAGTATTTTCTAGTTTCTAAAAAATTAGTCGGAAAGCACATTTTGAAATTTTATGTATTATTGAAATAATAACATAACAGCCATCGTGTATGAAATGCCTATTTGTAATCATTGTGCTGAGCACTTTGGTATATAATACTTCTCATCTTTACAACAACTCTTCAAGATAGGTGTCATTGTACCCACTTACGTTTGAGTAAGTAAGGATTAGAGAAACTAAGAGATTTGCCCAAGGCCCTATATTTAATAGGTGAGGGCTGCGATTGGAACTGAGGCCTTCTTATGCTCAAGTCCGTGCCCTCACTGGTACCTCACTACGCGCTCAAAGCTACTGAGGTCTGCTCTTACGTCTTGTGTTATTCTCCTTCTAGCCAATTAAATCTTTATTTCAGGGGGCTTCCCTGGTGGCGCAGTGGTTGAGAGTCCGCCTGCCGATGCAGGGGACACGGGTTCGTGACCCGGTCCGGGAGGATCCCGCATGCCGCGGAGCGGCTGCGCCCGTGAGCCATGGTCGCTGAGCCTGCGCGTCCGGAGCCTGTGCTCCGCAACGGGAGAGGCCACAACAGTGAGAGGCCCACGTACCGCAAAAAAAAAAAGATTATTAAAATCCTTATTTCAAAATTCTGTTTCTCTGGGCTTGATTTCAGCCCTGCCTGTTTTAAGCTCTGCTTCATCTAAGAAGAAAAAAAGCAAGTCCTGGGCATTAATCCCAGGGTCCCCAGCAGCATAGAATCTCAGAGTGTGTGACAGCTGTGGGTTGTGATTGTAAAGTTAGCTTTACTTTACTAACTACCTTGATTTGCAGTAATGTTAATATTGTATATGTTATGACTTAAAGTAATTTCGGGTGACCACTCACCAGTAGTGAGTATGACGAGGCAGAACTTTCTGTGTGAGGAACCCAGGGCCCAGAACCGTTTAGCTGACACACCCTTGCACATCAAGATTTTCTTCCATTTTCAAATTACAGATTTGACTGTTGTGGATCAAGGATCATCACCCAGGCATTCCTACTGTAAGATGGGAACCTTCTAGATGGGGTAGCTGCCATGTTTGGCCAAAATCCTTTTAGAATACTTACCCAGATCTGGCCCTTACGTCATGATTAACTGCCATGCATAGCACATTTTCATTTAAATTATTTTCATTGTATGTTCCAGTGAGCTGTAGAGTGCAATTTTCTCGAAGGCACGGGACAGTGTTCAGTAAAATGTTATCATCTGTGTTTTTCCATTTTGTTGAATTGTCATTGTTTCCCCTTATTGTGTAGCTTGCAATTTGGCAATTCCGTGCACTGGGGGTGTTAAGAGGCTGTGCAACTTGATGAAAAAAATTTAGAGAAAAATATCCCAGTAGAGTTTTTTCTTTTAGGCATATGTTCATTGAAATTGAGTACTTTTTTTGCCCAAATATGAAAACCCTAAGTGTTTTGGGGGTATTTAACGTAGAAATTGAAACAAAAATAGATTAATGTCTTTGCTAGGTTATAAATAGAAAAGGGAAAAGAAATCTCTTCCAGTGAGAGGAAAGCCATCATAGTTAAGAAGTTTGCTCTTCTTCTTTTTGAGATTAGCTTTTTGATCCAAATTATTCCATGGCTAATTTAGATGTAAACATGCATGCCTTGAAACCGCTGTAGTAACATGGAGAGCACAACAGCCAATAGCAACTGAAAACCATAGTTCAAAATAACCCTTTTCTATTTTTTTCCCTGCTCCCTAACTCTGCATTCATCACTGGGAAAAAGGGAAACTCTTGCATGCTTTTTCTGAGGTTTTCACAGCATTTGCTCTGATAGAAGCATATAGCATTGCTGATAAGTTTTCCCTCCTCATACGGTAGTTTTATTACAGTTGGAGAAGTGCCCAGTAAAACTTGCCAGTGTTGTGACACAGTGCGTAAGAATGATTGATTGAATGATACTCTTCCTGGCATTTTCTCTCAGACTCTGGCTTTTATTAATTGAGAAACCCGTTGTGTATGAATAATGCCACCTGGACAAAAATAGGACTTATACAGGAGTGAATTCGTGGTTCAGCATTCGTATCTGTGTGATTAAATATTTGAATATTTTCACTGAACTGCTTTTGAAATGAATTGGATTGAGACAGAAGCAAAAATGTCAGACTTACAGTGGAATTAAGCTATAAAGTAAGAGGATTATCAATTTTATAGAAAAGTAAGCATCATCCTATAAAGAAGTGCTGAAAGCAGTTTCTTAAGATTAACGTAATAGTTTAATCCTATTTTTCTAAATCAGACTTTCGACTTTTGGATTCCAATGATATTTTCACTACAAATGACAACAAGAGTCCAGAGAATTTACGGAATTCGATGGTTATGTGATTTAAAAGTGAACTTTAGAAGCAGGTTAGTTTTGCTCTCTGCTCTGACACCTTAAGGAAGTCATTTCATCCATCTGGGCCTCGGTTTCTTTCTCTCCAAATGCAAAATAATTGCCTCAGTTCCTCCTCTCCTACAAGTGCAAAAACAGAACAAAACACAACAAAACACCACCATCGTGGATGTTCCCGTGTGTGTTTAAGTGTGAGCCCTTAATAAGAGCTGACACTCTGCTACGGTTATAGGAGGGTCTAAGATGCCAGTTATAGCAACATATCAAAAGGCTGAAATATTAGAAATTCTTTGAATTATTTCAAACTCAAAGGTCATTTTCTTTCTCAAAGCAAAATTGATGAGTTTTCAATATTTGTCAGTTTTTTAAAAAATGCCTAGAAATTGCCTTTATCTCTGGTCCACCTCGGGAGCTTGCAGTACAGTGTTTGACTTACAGACCCGGGTACTACACTGCAAGCTGCATCTGTAGGTTAGTACGCCATTTGCAGTTCCAAAATTTTTGATCAAGCAGTGTTACCAAAGCGGGATCCGGCTGCTTACCGCTCAAGAGCTGGCATGCGGGGATGGGGGTGGGGAGAGGGCGAGGTGTGTGGAGGCGGACTCCTGTCCAAAGGACAGCCGGGGGCAAGAGCTTTTACAGGTGCAGGGAGGGGCTGCGCGCAGAAACAGCACAGGCAGCTCTGACAGTCATCTTGAAATTGGTCACGTGGTGGTCTGACAAGCATCGTCTTGATTGGTTTAAGTAGTTACTCTTCAGTTCCGGGTCGGTTTGTTCCCATTTCCTTGAGGCCAATTCTCGGAATTGTGGCAGCTCATGTCATGGCTGCAGTCTGCTCATCGTGTAGTTAATTTCTTCCACCCGGTGAGGGTGTCAGTATCTACAAGACAGCTCACAGGATAGGGCTCAGAAAATTATCTGTAACCCTTGAGGAGGAATTAAAGGTCCATGACTTTGCTTCCTGACTAAACTGTTATTGTTTTGTCCTGTTTGACTGCTTTTCTTTGCTTCCGCATTTTCTCACTTCTCTGATTAAACGTACTCTTTGGCTAAAGATTTTCCACAGACAAAAGGCAGGTGGAGGACGTGGGGGGCAAGGACCACAGGGTCCTGCTCTGTTTCAGTAGGTCATGATCTATATCTTAATATACATACGCACCGATGGATGCATGTGCACATACACATATAGATAACTTGCTTATCTGTTTATCAAGTGGTTTATTATATATATAAACAGAAAGTCTCTGTCAGACTTGCAGCCCCTTGAGATTAGGGGCTTTGGGGTTTTTACTCCCTCCTGGCCTAGCCCGCTGCACTGTTCCCCGTGGGTAGAGCAGGGAAGGGACGACAGAACTTTATTTCCCCTTTTACCTTCCTCTGACTGAGAATGTTGGCTGGCATCCCCGCCAGTCTGGGCTAGAGTACAGGAATGTGGGTCTCCTTTGCACTCTTGTGTCCTTGAAGCCCTCAGGCTGGCTGCTTCTCCTGGCAATCTGGGCTATCTTTTTGCCTTTCTCCTAGGAGAAGAAACCCCTTTTTTCCCCACTCTTTAGAAAGAGCAAAATTCAGTCCTCCAAGACTCTTCTCTTGCCCTGTGCCACGTACTTTATGCTGTCCTTTCCGTTCAGTAAGGATACGAGAGACTATATACTAAGCGGCAATGGCCAGACCATTTATAAAAATAGAACCTTGACCTACAATCTGCAGCAGCCTGCCAGGGAAACGAACCCCTTTTCTACAATAAATAAACCAGGAAGCGAGCCTACTGTAGATCAGACTGGCAGGAGGCCAGATTACTATCTCCAGTGGCAATCCAGAAAGCTAAACAGTCACTTCTATCACATTCTGCCCCAAATGGCCAGGACTTGATTGATAACGGACAGCTTTCCTAGTTTTTGTCCCCGCTTCCAACTTAGGACCCACCAGAGAAAGTCAAATATGCTCCGCTCACCAATCACCAGAACACCCAGCTTCTAGTCAGCCTGCCTACAGCTTCCCCAGGCCAACAGCCTCCAATCAGGGCACCCCTGAATCCTTCTCTTCTTTCACTAGAAAGTTTTCCCACGTCTCTGCCAAAACACTGGTGATCGTGGCAGACTCCCTTGCTTGTCTGAATAAATAGCCTTTGCTTTTCTCATTTGGTTGGTCCTTGTTTATTTCCACGATAAGAAATGTCAGATGTTTTCCTTTATTTTTATATTCAAACTTGAAAAACAGGAGGTCTGATTAAAATGCACTAGGGGGCTTCCCTGGTGGCACGGTGGTTGAGAGTCCGCCTGCCGATGCAGGGGACACGGGTTCGTGCCCCGGTCCGGGAAGATCCCACGTGCCGTGGAACGGCTGGGCCCGTGAGCCATGGCCGCTGAGCCTGCGCATCTGGAGCCTGTGCTCCGCAGCGGGAGAGGCCACAGCGGTGAGAGGCCCGTGTACCGCAAAAAAAAAAAAAAAAAATGCACGAGGACCAGCAAGAGATTGCTCCTTCAATGCTACTAATTTCCCTAGAGATTTTATTAAGATCAACTTGCTGTGAGAGCATTGCACGCGCTGTGGTGTTTGCTTGGATTTCGTCACTTCAGCTCGGTGCTCAGGAGGACGCCCCTCTACCTGGTATATTCCTTCTAAGGCAGGGGACACTGCCACCCGTGTCTTCTCATCACAGTGTAAAGTATAGGCATGTTTTAGCGAAGATTTAAGTAAACTGACTTTAAGAAATCAGATCTGTAATTCCTAAAATAAATAACTAGAGCCAGCATGTTCTTAGATAATGAGGTAAAAATGGTATATACATTTTAGTAACGCACCACTATTATCAATGCGTTCTAACTCCAACTGAATGTGTACACTTGGCCTGGAATAGTCTTCGACCACATGCCTTCTCTTAATTTAGAGTCAGAACCTTTCAAAGTACACGCACATCTCTGGGACTTCTCAGTTGCCAATGTCTATATTTTCTCAATTCCCTTTTTTCTGAACAGCTAGTCATACACAGTTACTTACCTACTCTTGCTTATGTTAACCTGAGCTCTGTGAATTCCTGTATTATGGTTTGTTCACATGTTAAAAGTGTAACTCTTCCGGACTTTTCCCATGACTATGCTTTATTTTGCTGCTATAGACTTACTTGATTCCTGATCCCTTCCCATCTGCTATTTGCTTTCTTAGCTGGATGTAGTTCTAACCTGAACCTGCATTAGTGTTACAAGTTACTTGTGTCCCCTCAAGAATTATATATTGAATTCCTAATCCCGTTAGTACCTCTGAATATGACTGTACTTGGAGATAGGGCCTTTAAAGAGGTAAAGTTAAAATGAGGTCATTAGGGTGGGCCCTAATCTAATGTGACTAGTGTCCTTATAAGAAAAGGACATTTGGGGCTTTCCTGGTGGTGCAGTGGTTGAGAGTCCGCCTGCCGATGCAGGGGACACGGGTTCGTGCCACGGTCCGGGAAGATCCCACATGCCGTGGAGCGGCTGGGCCCGTGAGCCATGGCCGCTGAGCCTGAGCGTCAGGAGCCTGTGCTCCGCAACGGGAGAGGCCACAACAGTGAGAGGCCTGCGTACCGCAAAAAAAAAGTAAAAAAAAATCAACAAAGAAGATCTTAAAATTCTCATCATTATCATTATAGCTCTATCCATATATAGCACAGTTACTTTTAGCACATTTAATCTTCTTATAGACTCCTGAGGGAAGCAGTAGTATTTTATGCTCTTTATAAGTGAGGACTCTAAGGCACAGGGTGGTTAAGTAATTTGCCCGATAGCACACAGCTAATAAGTGGCACAGTGAGATTTTCAAACCAGGCAGCCTGGCTCCCATGTTTTACACCCCTAACCACTACACTCTATTGACTTTTATAAAGCTCCTAGAGGGGAAAAGAAAAAAAAAATCCAAAAGGCATCAGATTTCCCAACAGCAGCACTAAATGTTATATAACGCAATGGATCAATGCTTTCAAAAGTCTGTGTAGAAATTATTTACTACCTAGAATTCTGTACATAGTCAAGCCTTCAATCAAGTGTAAGAACAGCTTCAGATAAGTCAGAAAGACAAAGACCAATACCATGTGATATCACTTATATGCAGAATCTGTAAAACAACACAAATGAACATATATACGAAACAGAAAGAGACTCAGAAAACAGACTTGCGGTTGCCAAGGGGGAGGGGGTATAGGGGAGGGATGGATCGGGAGTATGGGATTAACAGATGCAAACTATTATATATAGGATGGATAAACAACAAGGTCCTGCTGTAGAGCACAGGGAAATGTATTCAATATCTTGCAATAAACCACAAAGGAAAAGAATATGAAAAGTATATATATATATGTACACACACACGTATAACTGAATCACTTTGCTGTACAGAAGAAATTAATACAACATTGTAAATACTTCAATAAAATTTTTTTTTAAAGAATAGCTTCAGACATTTTTAGAAATTCAGTTTTACCTGTGGTGTGTCCTTTCTCAAGCACACAGATAATCCTTTATCCAGATTAGAATCCAATAATTAGGGAGCCTCATACTGGGCAGAGGTCAGGAGAAGCTCCCTGATGACAGTTGTCTGGCAAAAGCCCAGACACCGACCAGTTCAGAGCAGAGCGAGGCAGGTGGCTCCTGGAGGGCTATCTTCGGAGAAAGAGGGAAAGAAAGTAATAGCTTACATGATGTTTTTGGCAAAGCGTAGAATAGTATAAGAGGTTTTACAGCACCCTTGCAGGGCTATAAAGAAGAAACAGTGATAAGGCCATTACAGAATTAAGCCAGAGCAAAGGAGGCAGAATCTATAAATGCTGCATGTGACATGAAGAGTAATTGTTACAACTCAGTAAAACCCAGATGTGAGTTTACCCAGATGTATGAAAGGTTTGTGACATGAGCTGAACTGCTAGATGGAGACGAGGGAAAAGAAGACATCAAATCGTTAACTTGTTCCCTTCCCTGACAGAAAATGAGAGATCAAGTCTAGAATTAATAAATCAAGAGATAGCAAAATATAAACAGATTACTTAGATAGAAGCAGGCAGATATGAGAAAACAATATTTAAAGGGATTAGTTGGGGGTTGGACTCTGGGGAAAACTTGAGTAAGGTACTGCTGCTTTCATTGTAAGACTTGTAGTAATATTTGACTTTTAAAAAAATGTGTGTGTCTTAATTGAATGAAGGGAAATAGTAAGGGAAATAGTTAAGAATTAGTCTGCTCCTCTAAAGGCTTTCCGCAAGAAATCAGTGTTAGGAGAAGCCTTTAAAAATAGGACTTAATCTGATGTGGAAGAGAAAAGTGTGCCGTCCAAGCGGGGTGAGCAGAATATCTGGGAAAGGAGGAAATGGCCCTGAGCTGGAGGGAGGGTGTGGGTTAAGGAGAGCTGGCGCACAGTTTGGGATTGATGAAGCTTGAAACCGGGAAGTCCATCTCTAGATGACTGAGCGCCAAATATAGCTGAGGTGTAACTGAGAGGCGAGTGCTGATGACGGGTTTACGAGGCCATGAGGCACTGTGAAAACAAGCGAATCTCTGTTTTCTAAAGCCTGTGTAGCCAGAAGAAACATGAATCAGAAGCTGTTGTCTTCTGGGCAACCAACTCAAATACTAACCCTATGAGTTTCTCTTTTCAGTTTCATGAAATGAATGAATTTAGGGTCAAGGAAGTAATAGGTCAAATGAAACCTTTAAAAATGTAGGCATGGCCCGGTCTGTGTAAGCCTTCAGGTTCCTGTTGGAATTTCCTAAAAAGCGGAATTTTTTGCCGAGTCAGACAACTAATAATGTTACTGTAGAGAAAGTGCATTTCTTCTTTCCTCCTCCTTCTTCCTCCTCCTACCCCTCCCCCCCGGTCCCCCCTCCCTTTCTCTCTCTCTCACGAGCACACACGTAATTAGGTTTGGTCTTTAATCCCCTGTAACCATGTGAATGTTTTACAGTGCAGTTCATTGGTTTGTGCTTGAAAATGCCATTTCCGGGTCCCATTCCAGATTTCTCCCTGATGCCCGTAAAAGAGACCCTGCCACGTCTTTCCAAAGCTGAAAAACACCCCCAAGCAGAATCCTTACTTTCGTAGAAAAAATGTTTCTGTTGAACACGTAGGGGATTGTGATGGTTGTGACCTTTGTGTTTTTCATCATGTCACCAGGTAGAACTGGTGTGATCTGGTTAGCCCAGTTTTCCCCAGTTGTCAGCGTGCGCCCCCTTTGAGACACACCCAGTTCCCAGCCAGGGACACCTTGTTCCACCAGTATGTGCCCAGTGTGTGCCCTGTAAGTCACAGGAGACGGGGACCCACGGCCGCTCTGCTGCCCCCGAGCCCACCGCAGCCTGACACCCTCCTCCCACAGGTGCCCCGGGGATAATCAGGGGGCACCGCAGAGCCGGTTCTGGTGCTAGATTGTGAGACCTTAGGCTCAGTCACCGGCCCAAGTGCTCTGTCATCCCTAAAGTGGAAAAGTCTCCACTGCACTCACAGTACAGACACTTCCAGTTGTCAGATTCCACGACAAACTACTGACCTCTAAAGAGGAAATGCTGAGTGGCTGTTTCATGATGAAAATAAATGTCCGTGCAGGGTCTGCTCAGCACTGAGCGTACTGAGCAGGTCGGTGGCACTGCCGCAAGAGTGTTTCCAGCTTGGGACCGACCGGGAGACCCTGCATCTGGTTGCTCCTTTCAGCCAGACTGTCCTCCAGCACCCCTGCGGCACGTATAACAGGGGCAAACAAGAAAGTTTTTTTAAAAAGTCATCACTATTCCCGGAAAAGTCCCTCTGCAGCGACACTTCCCTGGGGGGACCCTGGGGAGAGGGGTGCGGAAGGGGGCAGGAACGACATTTCACATGTAAAAGACAGCCTGCCCTTAAAGAAAATTTAAACATTTTATTTAGTGATGCAGTCACTTGAACATTTTCCCTAGGGCCCTGTGCCCTATTTTAGGAACAAAAGATCAGCTCTTTCCAAAGATGCCCCTAAAATCAGCCTTCAAAAGAAATGAAAGAAGCCACTGAAGTACTGGGAGGGCAGAGGGTGAGAGCCTGCCTGCCATATCAGGCACTGATAACCTCATTTGAGAAGTAATTTCAAGTGTTAGAGAGGTGATTCTCCCCTGTCTTTGTGGCAGTTTAACATGAATTAGACAGATTTATCTAACAACTTGAATAAGTTACAGTAGCTGCGGGGAGCGTTGGCAGTTTAGGTACATTTGGGGAGATGCATCTGGGGTGCATTCTCTTTCCATGATCTTGGGATTCTTGAGAAAACCGTGGTCTTCTCTCACTCTGGGGACCTGCCTAAGTGAGGGTTTTTGAGTATCTCTTAATTGCAATGCAGTCTTTGACCTACTATTGATGAATTACCTTCTTGGGATGAAATAATATTGAAATTGTTACCAAACCAGGTTCGTTTACCAGGTTCGCAGCAGCAAAGAAAGGATTTATTCACAGGCAGCCAAGGGAGGAGACGGGAGAACCAGTCTCAGATCTGCCTCCCTGAAGGCAAGGAGCTTGAGATATTTATGGGATAAAGAAGTAGGGTGATCTTAGGGGTGGGGAAAGGTGATTGGATGTAGGGAAAAGGTGAGGTAATCAGTGGTCTGCCCAAGGTGTTTCTAAGTTACACGCTTCTTCATGGAATGTATGTGTAAAAACGGAGGGACTTCCCTGGTGGTCCAGTGGTTAAGACTCCATGCTCCCAATGCAGAGGGCACAGGTTCGATCCCTGGTCGGGGAACTAAGATCCCACATGCTGCATGGCATGGCCTAGAAAAAAAATTTTTTTAATAAAACAAAATAAATAGATGTAATAAAATAACAATTGAGGCACTTAGCATGATCTGAGTGTGCAGGTTTTGGTCCTCGACATCAAACAGTCATCCATCAGACACCTATACAGGCCCAGTTTTAGGGTCAGTGGTCCCAACCAGCCTTAGCCAGCTGGAGCTTGAACTAGACACAGCTGACTCCAAGTGCCTAGAAAACAACTCAGGCAAATGTCTTATTGTTTAGGCTAACATGAAGCTTGGAGGGTATGCAATTTGCAAGAAAATAATTAAGGCGAGCGTGGGTAGTAAAGTAGGCTGCAAGCAGATATATAGCAAACTATAAGACAAACTCAAGAATTTCTGTTAGTCACCAAGTTTCTGTTAACCCAATGGGGCACAGTTTCAGGGTGGTTTTTTTAACTCTATGGGGCATGGTTTCAAGATTATTTGTGGACAGATGATCCACACCAGCAGAGAGCATGGTGATGATAAGAGCAGCTCCAGATTTTGACACAAATCAGTGGGTGGGTTTCATAGAAATATAAAATCAATTGGTGCAGCTACTGTGGAAGACAATATGGACGGTCCTCAACAAGTGAAAAATAGAACTACCAAGTGACCCAGTAATCCCATTACTGGGTCTATATCCAGAGAAATGCAAATGTAATTCAAAGTAAAATATTTTGAGATATCTGCACTTTTGCGTTCATTGTACCCTTATCCACAATAACCAAGATATAGAAACAACCTAAGTGTCCATCAATGGATGAGTGAATAAGGAAGATGTAACACACACACACGCACGCACACACACACACACACATGCGCGCACAATGGAACACTATTCAGCCACGAGAAAAGAAATCCTGCCATTTGTGACTTGGACGGACCTTGAGGGCACCAAGTGAGATAAGCCAGACACAGGAAGACAAATACTGTGTGGTATTACTTACAATGTGCAATCTCAATTAAAAAAAAAAAGTAAGACTCATAGAAACAGAGAGTGGAAAAGTGGCTGGCAGGGGCTGGAGGCGAAGGAAGTAGGGAGAGGTTTGGGTAAAGGGTACAGACTTCCAGCTATATGATGGATAAGGTCTAAGGACCTGATGTATGACATTGAGACCGTAGTTGACAACACCGTATTGTAAACTGAAATTTGCTAAGGGAATAGAAGTAAAATATTCTCACTCCCAAAATACCAAATAAATAAATATATGAGGTGATAAATGTGTTAATTAATCAGGTGGGGGGATTCCTTTCGCAATGTATATGTATATCAAATTACCACGATCTACATTTTAAATATCTTACAATTTTATATGTTAATTAAGTCTCAAAGCTGAATTTTTTAAAAAAAGAAATGTCAATAGACTCAAAGTAACAAGGGGGGAAAAAGCGGTATAAAATCAGTATCTAATCTTAAAACCTACCGCTTGCCCTAGAATATTGGAATATACCTAATGTGGTCACACAGTGTCACAAGCGTTCCCGGGGTTTGGCTGAAGTTGGTACCATGTCTTCACACAAATCTCTGAGTGTATCTGTCTTTGGTGGAGTCCTCTGCTCGTGCTGTATTCCTGGCTCCTTCTTGGTTTTCCTACATTGAATTGTTAATTCATAAAGCACGCGTTGGTAAAAACACTTTACACCTTCTCTTGTGCTTTGCCCCACCTGTAATTGGTCATCCAGACTTCTCTTGAATACTTCAAACGATAGAGACCCCTGTTTTATTTTATTTTATTTTATTATTATTTTTTTGCGGTACGCGGGCCTCTCACTGCTGTGGCCTCTCCCGTTGAGGAGCACAGGCTCCGGACGCGCAGGCTCAGCGGCCATGGCTCGCGGGCCCAGCCGCTCCGCGGCATGTGGGATCTTCCCGGACCGGGGCACGAACCTGTGTCCCCTGCATCGGCAGGCAGACTCTCAACCACCGCGCCACCAGGGAAGCCCGAGACCCCTGTGTTATAAGGCAACTCGGTCCATTTTCAGAGCACGCTAATTGTTGCTTCCATCTTTTGTATGTGTTTGTAACTCACCAGCTTTACTTCCTTGCTCTTGAGCCCCGATTCTCGTTGAAATCATCTGTTGTGTTCTTCGCTATCCGGGTACCCGTAGACTCCATGACCACATCCACTTCCCATGCAACGTAGAAATGTTTGAAATTATGAATGTTTCAAAATCCCGGTTTCTCTATGTAACCTAGCCTCTTTCATGCCGTTTTCGTTCTTTTCTCCTGATAGTACTTCCCCCTAGGCTGCCACTCCGGATGCTTGCCCTGGCCTGCTGTCCCCCATGGCACCCACCCCTCTGCCATCTCCACTGCTCATCAGTATCGCTGTGCAGTGAGGGTTCCCAGGAGGAGAGCCTGTCCTTCTCCTCCCATGGGATCTACCCTCGCCAGCCAGGCACTTACTGACAGAGCCTAAGGCACCCTCACAGTGAGAAGTCAAAGAAATGTTTTTGTTTGGCTGAATTCTAAACACGAGGACATGTATTGGCTTTGTTTTGCTACTAATTTTATAACACATCACATGCTCCAATGGACACTTTCCCAATGTTCTTGAAAGTTTAATTAATATTTACCACGTAGAATGGCATCTTTATGAGGACCTCTATTGGAGGTGGAGTTAAGTCTGTGATTTGTATTCCAGTTTGGACGCTGGAGTGTCGCGTGGACTGTACAGCAGGGTCCTGATGTAATGATGCTCAACAAGATTAGTCCTCTCGGTTGGTTAGGGTCTGTGAAAAAACGACCTTTAGGCAGACGTGAAAACAAATGTTAGACGGAACTGCTCTCGGCGGTTCCTGGGAATTACTGAAACGTTTATGCTGCGAAGGCACTTGGTTCTGAAAACTAATTATTAGGTGGGTTTTTTTACACCCTTGACAAGAGGTCCTAGAGGAAATTGAAATAAGTAATCTAGACGAGAGGGAACATTTCATTACTTATTAATCAGACAAACAAAAAGCTGAACGTCACTATAAGGTGTTTTACCAGGCATATTTTCAGTCCAGTAAAACCAGAATCTTCCCTCTAGTCCTTAGAAAGAAACTGGAAGTTAATCCGAGATGAAGGCCTTGCAGTGATGGATAGAGCCCAGGGCCTGTTTCTGCCTGAAGATGAGAACCTGAGGGAAAAGGGTGACTGGAGCCAGTTTACACTGTGGCAGCAAGGTGAGCGTGCTACTTCCAGATCATTCTCTGCAACCTGATGGGAAGGGGGGACTTCTGCCGATACCTCCCAGAGCTAGGGTTCCCTGACTTAAAGGAAACTACCTGGGAAACCCAGATTATGAAAATCTATTTGTTGCTTCTTGAAACTATGTAGGAACACTCGTGTGTGTGTGTGTGTGTGTGTGTGTGTGTGTGTGTGTGTGCATGTAAATATATGGGTGTGTATATGCATGTGTGTATTTGGATAAATATATATATATGTTGTATTTTGATTTTCCTGGTCTTTCCTGTTAAATGATATGTTACAAAGAGTAACCCTACTGTACAGACGTAACTGAAGAGCCCACCGTGTGCTCATCGACGCCTTAGAAAGCAGCTTTCCTGAGCCTCTTTTGCTCCTGTACCTTGGAGACGATGTTGCGTGCCAAAATGATACCACCGCGGTGAGAGCCGTTAGGGGTGATGACAAACCAGAGTGACAAGTCAATAATAACTAGTGTCTGAGCTCATCAAGAATAGGAAGAGGGCTTCCCTGGTGGCGCAGTGGTTGAGAGTCCGCTTGCCAATGCAGGAGACGCGGGTTTGTGCCCCGGTCTGGGAAGATCCCACATGCCGCGGAGCGGCTGGGCCCGTGAGCCGTGGCCTCTGAGCCTGTGCGTCCGGAGCCTGTGCTCCGCAACGGGAGAGGCCACAACAGTGAGAGGCCCACGTGCCGCAAAAAAAAAAAAAGAATAGGAAGAGGTTCACAGTCAACCTAATATTCCTTGAGCTGAACCCAGGCCCGGGTACACAGACAGGGCCCCAATCTGTGTGTGTCTGATGAGTTAATATATCAATCTGTCCTCAAAATGAGGAGCACTGAATTTTATCTTTAAAGCTCTCTCCAATTCTCTTCTGGAAAATTCAAGTTAACCTGGGTTAACGGTAGCTGAACAAAAGTAAATCTATTTTGAAGACTAAACAGCATGTGTCACACATCTTTAGCTGCAGAAAATAAATTGAGAGGATGATAAGCAGTTGGTTTATATCATGGGACAAATAGCACTGTTGTTTATGTCGGTATGCTTTCAGAATACTAAGATTTACACGTCAGAGAAAGAAGAACGACTTCAGTAATATTTTCAGGGAAATGTCCAACAGAAGAGACATCACATGATTTCAAGTGACTGTGTCAGCTTTTTGCCAGCAAGATTTTTTTAAATAGAGCTGTGATAAGGTCAATATGTGAACAA